>NC_134266.1:9891622-10573288 GCF_031893055.1 Leptodactylus fuscus
GACCAACAACCCAGCACCAGTGCACACTGGGAGAAAGCACAGGATAGAGAAGACTCCTGAGAACATGCACAATGGAGAGGACTCCTGAGAATATGCACACGATGAAGAGGACTCCTGAGAACATGCACACGATGGAGAGGACTCCTGAGAACATGCACAATGGAGAGGACTCCTGAGAACATGCACACAATGGAGAGCACGCCTGAGAACATGCACACAATGGAGAGGACTCCTGAGAACATGCACACGATGGAGAGGACTCCTGAGAACATGCACACGATGGAGAGGACTCCTGAGAACATGCACACGATGGAGAGGACTCCTGAGAAAATGCACACGATGGAGAAGACGCCTGAGAACATGCACACGATGGAGAGGACGCCTGAGAACATGCACACGATGGAGAGGATGCCTGAGAACATGCACACGATGGAGAGGACTCCTGAGAACATGCACACGATGGAGAGGACTCCTGAGAAAATGCACACGATGGAGAGGACGCCTGAGAACATGCACACGATGGAGAGGACGCCTGAGAACATGCACACGATGGAGAGGACGCCTGAGAACATGCACACGATGGAGAGGACTCCTGAGAACATGCACACGATGGAGAGGACTCCTGAGAACATGCACACGATGGAGAGGACTCCTGAGAACATGCACACGATGGAGAGGACTAATGAGAAGAACACGATGTAGAGGACTCCTGAGAACATGCACACGATGGAGAGGACTAATGAGAAGAACACGATGTAGAGGACTCCTGAGAACATGCACACGATGGAGAGGACTCCTGAGAACATGCAGACAATGGAGAGGATGCCTGAGAACATGCACACGATGGAGAAGACTCCTGACAACATGCACACAATGGAGAGGACTCCTGAGAAGAAGAGCACGATGGAGAGGACACTTGAGAACATGCACACGATGGAGAGGACTCCTGAGAACATGCACAATGGAGAGGACTCCTGAGAACATGCACACAATGGAGAGCACGCCTGAGAACATGCACACGATGGAGAGGACTCCTGAGAACATGCACACGATGGAGAGGACTCCTGAGAACATGCACACGATGGAGAGGACTCCTGAGAACATGCACACGATGGAGAGGACTCCTGAGAACATGCACACGATGGAGAGGACTCCTGAGAACATGCACACGATGGAGAGGACTCCTGAGAAAATGCACACGATGGAGAGGACGCCTGAGAACATGCACACGATGGAGAGGACGCCTGAGAACATGCACACGATGGAGAGGACTCCTGAGAACATGCACACGATGGAGAGGACTAATGAGAAGAACACGATGTAGAGGACTCCTGAGAACATGCAGACAATGGAGAGGATGCCTGAGAACATGCACATGATGGAGAAGACTCCTGACAACATGCACACAATGGAGAGGACTCCTGAGAAGAAGAGCACGATGGAGAAGATACTTGAGAACATGCACACAATGGAGAACACACCTGAGAGAAACATAGGATGAAGAGGACTTTTGAGAGCATGCACACAACGGAGAGGACTCCTAAGAGCACCAAATGATGGAGAGGACTCCTGAGAATATGCACAGAATGGAGAGGTCACCTGAGAGAGACCATAGGATGAAATTGGCTCCTGAGAGCAAGTAAGTGATGTAGAAGACTCCTGAGATCACATGCACATTGCAAAGAACTCCTGAGAATATGCACACAATGGAGAATACACCTGTGAGAGCCACATGATAAAGAGGACTCTGGAGAGCATGTACACTATGGAGAAGACTCTTGAGTCCACGTACGTGATGGAGAGGACTCCTCAGAGCATGCACATGATGGAGAGGACTTATGAGAGATGGAAATCCTGTATGTTTCCTGTGCTGTGTTGATAGTGTGGCCACATTGTATTGTACTTCATTATCAGCATAGACAGGTACAGGAGGAAGGCTTAACATACTTAGTGGTCACCAAAGGAGGCAGGAAGGACTGGTGACCACTAGATGACTGTTGGCCATTGGTGGACTGGTGACTGCAAGTTTTGGACACCTTCCACTCCATATAGCGGGGTCAGTGTTATCAGATCTATAATTTCACTCTGCTTATTTACATATGACAACCCTGAGACTGCTGGTCCTGCCATATACATGACGCAGTGCAGTGAGGGCCACACCGTGCAGGGCCACTCTGTAGCTGATAGATGTGAATCTGTAACTTAATTCCTTACTAGGCCAGCCCTACAAATAAACTCCGCAGTGAGTTGATGCAGAGAGAACATTTTGTTCTTTGTCTTAAGGGATCAACAAGACTACAGCTCTAGGAGGAACCATCTTCATGAATATAATTCCAGAACTACGGTCAATACTGACACACTGACCATGCAGCAGAACAGGTGGATGACTGGGAACTGATGTAGACAAGAGCAGACTAATGGCAGAACAATGCTCTGCTGGAAAAAGTCTCATATCACACATCTCATACATGTCATCGGCAGCAGCAACAGGAAGAACAAGGCTCAGAATGTTTCCAACCTCAGAAGCTGCAGAGCGTCACCCACATCAACCTGCGAAACCACAAGAGCTGAACGCTGACAATACTGCACACCCACGAGCCACACAATGCACACAACGCTCTGTATACACAAATGACTACAAGACAGATGGAAGGATAACAGGGAGGCAAGCGAGGCTGCGGCCTAGGGTATCTATTAAAGGGTATGGACGCTGCTGACACGCAGTTTCTTATTGCTACAATGCATTCAAAATGGAAAACAATGATAGAAAATAGTTCATGGGAAGAATATGCAAATCTGTCTTCCATGATGTAATTAGGAAGTCAGGTGCCTCAGTGTTGCAAACCAATAGAGGGCGCTCACTGGAATGTGCAAGCCGGTCTTCCCTGATGTAATTAGGAAGACAGAATGTCAGTGATATAGCCCAATAAAGGCTGCACCCTTTAACATCATGCTCAACCTTCCAAGAGGCCTTTGTTTTGCAATCATGCTGGGATTATTACCAGGTATAGTCTCTCAACCAAGGACGGCCATTTCGATGTTATTGCATCTCGTCAGCCCGGTGTAGAGAAGACTAACCTGGTAGAGGTGAGAGGCTTAGACGGTTAGGGGGATATCGTCACCCCTTGGGGAGAGACCACCATATAGGTGTGTAGAGACTTATTAAGCCGTTAGCACTCCACTGTGCAAGGGACCATGGGAAGAATATGCAAATCTGTCTTCCATGATATAATTAGGAAGTCAGGTGCCTCAGTGTAGCAAACCAATAGAGGGCGCTCACTGGAATGTGCAAGCCTGTCTTCCCTGATGTAATTAGGAAGACAGAATCTCAGTGATACACCCCAATAAAGGCTGCTCCCTTTAACATCATGCTTAACCTTCCAAGAGGTTTGCAACATTGAGGCATCTGACTTCCTAATTACATCATGGAAGACAGATTTGCATATTCTTCCCATGGTCCCTTGCACAGTGGAGTGCTAAAGGCTTAATAAGTCTCCACACACCTAAATGGTGGTCTCTCCCCAAGGACTGACGATATCCCCCTAAGAAAATAGTTCTGCATAGAAATCTCATTTTGTGTTTACAGCACCTGTGCAGAGCAATGTGTCTCCATGCTTACAGACTACAAACAAACTCTGTGTAGTCAGACAGGAGAGGAAGGGAGTAACATGTGGCTGTAGGATACGACGACATCTATGAAGACACCTAACTGTGATATATAGAGACGCGATATATAAGGTTGCAAGTTCCTGTAGTTTGCCAGTCATTGGGTTGTCTACCGTCCTGTTGCCCGAGCACTCTTCCATTTTGTCAGCCTGTTTAGTAGCTAAAGGGATCCTATCATTAAAACTCAATTTTTTTTGTCCCTGACACGTAGTAATAGCCTTAAGAAAGTCTATTCGTTTCCTACTTTTAGATGTCTTCTCCGTGCCGCCATTCCATAGAAATCCCGTTTTTTGCCGGTATGCAAATGAGTTCTCTCGCAGCACTGGGGGCGGGCGCCAGCGCTCAAACAGCACTGGGGGCGTCCCCAATGCTGCGAAAAAACTCTCCAGTGCTGCCTCCATAGACTAACATTGTATGGAGGAGGATTATGACGTGTCGTGACTTCTATAAAATAAACCGATTCTGAGCTCTGACCAGATGAGATTCTGTCTATTTCTTCTGATCCTTGACACCGGAGGATTATCAGACTATACAATCTGCTGGGTAAGAACTGCTTATACGCTATCAAGTCTAAGGCACCCCTGATATTGTCACCAGAGCCTGCTGTGAGGTTGGTTGGACATTAGCAGAATCAGGACCCAGGTTACCCCACCGGAGCTTACAGTAAAACACATAGGTGCTCTTACTGATAAAAGCCCAGACCATCAAACCACAGCGGAGAGAAACATAAGGTTAAACCAGGAGAGCACAGGAGTGTCTAAGCTGAGGGTCAAGTCAAGGAGGTGACAGCCAAAGCCAAGTCAGTAATAAAATGGATAATCAGGAATACACAACAAAGTCAGTAACAGGAATACAGCAGATAAACAGGGACGTTCAGTCTAAATACCCCGCCTCAGTTTAGGATTGGAGGATAAGCCAGCGCTCAGGTTAGCTCAGGGCACTGATTAGCTACAAGACCAGCCAAAGCTTCACTTGTAGGCATAGAAACCTTAAAACCACAGCTGTGATCAGCGCTGCACTGAAAAGCATGATGGATGCAAGCAGGATAACACAGAGAGAATCCTGACAGCGGCCTCTTCATGAATCAGCCGGACGTGCCTGCACCAGAATGGAGATTTCTAGCAGTTAGCAATTGGTGTAGCTTTCCAATATAACCAGAATATAAATATAATAAATCTGTCAGGTGAATATTGTGCGCACCTGGTGCAAGAAAGGGCCTTGCACCAAATGTTCGCCACTATATCATCCCCAGAAAACCATCATAGAGGGATTGGTGAACTCCCCCAGGGCCTTGGAGGGGCCCGGTGTTACCATACCACACAGGTCCTAACTGGCCGATGTCAGGGTGGTCTTTCTATTCTGCTCAGGGTGAGCTTGGTCTCGCTATTATGAAGAATCTTTCCATGTATTTCGGATTATCTGCCCAGGGGGGTCGTGCACTATGGGATTATCTTCTGTATCTGATGTGTGTGTGGCACGATGCTTCTTCATGTAGACCCTATTCACACCATTGCCACTATGGGCACATATTGACATGCCCCTGCTCCGAGCATCCTCCTATATAGCCCATATATAACATGTATAAGGCGCTTCACATGTCACCTGACTCAGCCTTTCTTGTAATCCCCACAATGTGCTAATTCACCACAATACACCCACATCACAGGTTGTGCACCCACCAATATACTGCACAGATATATGACGCCGAACAGTGGCAATGAAACCCTGTTCACACATCACATATTTAGCATGAGAATGTCAAGGTCAAAAGTTCGGAATCTACATACAGTCCAAGATGTGGGGTAGGGGTGCCCCGTCAGACCTCGGGCTAGTGGTATACACAGTGCACAGTCAGACCTCGGGCTAGTGGTATGCATAGTGTACAGTCAGACCTCGGGCTAGTGGTATACATAGTGTACAGTCAGACCTCGGGCTAGTGGTATACATAGTGTACAGTCAGACCTCGGGCTAGTGGTATACATAGTGTACAGTCAGACATCGGGCTAGTGGTATACACAGTGCACAGTCAGACCTCGGGCTAGTGGTATACACAGTGCACAGTCAGACCTCGGGCTAGTGGTATGCATAGTGTACAGTCAGACCTCGGGCTAGTGGTATGCATAGTGTACAGTCAGACCTCGGGCTAGTGGTATACATAGTGTACAGTCAGACATCGGGCTAGTGGTATACACAGTGCACAGTCAGACCTCGGGCTAGTGGTATGCATAGTGTACAGTCAGACCTCGGGCTAGTGGTATGCATAGTGTACAGTCAGACCTCGGGCTAGTGGTATACATAGTGTACAGTCAGACCTCGGGCTAGTGGTATACATAGTGCACATTCAGGACCCTGGGCAAGTGTATGCATCAGACACCAGGGCATTTGGAATACACAGTGCATAGTCAGACCCCCTGATATATGAGGGGCTGCACCCCCTGAGAGAGGGGACTGTATTTCCCACAGCGAAGAAAGGGGGCACTTTATAAGTAGTGTTATCGGAACCCCAAACTGGATTCATCATCTTGATTGACAAGCGGTGCCAAATTATGTATAGTTGGATATATATATATATCTATAATGAGCTCATGTGGAAATCACCCAACCTGACACACACACAATTGGTGATATCAGCAAGTTCCTTCTTTATTGTACATCGCATAAGATTTTATACAGTAAAATAAATGGTCGTGTCCATTCTAATGAAACATGCCCAACAATTTATGATTATGATTTATCATTGGCGGGATGAGTTCCGTGACCCTCCCATTTTAATCATCTCTATATCTCTATAAGCAATCATTGTGATATTCCTTATAGGGCCTTAATCTTAACAGTTTCCGTTAGTCCTAAAAATAATCATGGCAAAGATCATTTGTCAGCTTATGTTAGGTTTCACCCTTGGCCTAGATATCTAGATTCAGACAACTCTCCTTTGCCCCCCTTCTGCCCTGGGTCAGTTATGCTGACACAAGGTGTCTGATACTTCAATGGCTAGAATCGAAAGAGGAAGGAGAGAGAGTTGTGAAATCATATGGTGTAATGCCAGCATCTCTTTCGGCAAATCTTTATATTTTTAGAATAAGCCAAGCAAAATATAAAATGTTCTCCATATCTCATAAAGGGACATTGCATATCGATCACAGTAGGCTGGCCTGACTGCTCCCCTAAACGCAAAGTGGAATATGCTGTATACACCTATCGCCCCTAAACACACTCTATGATATCACTATGATGGTGATTATATCACTCTGTATCTGACACTACCCCACTGTACTATATTACTAAGATGGTGATTATATCACCCTGAATCTGATGTGACCCCATTTTATGATATTACTGATATCACCTTGTATCAGACATGACCCCACTGTATTATATCGCCCTGTATCAGACATGACCCCACTGTATTATATCGCCCTGTATCTGACATGTCCCCACTGTATTATATCGCCCTGTATCAGACATGTCCTCACAGTATTATATCACCCTGTATATGAGATGACCCCACTGTATTATATCACCCTGTATCAGACATGACCCCACTGTATTATATCACCCTGTATCAGACATGACCCCACTGTATTATATCGCCCTGTATCAGACATGACCCCACTGTATTATATCGCCCTGTATCAGACATGTCCTCACAGTATGATATCACCCTGTATCTGACATGTCCCCACTGTATTATATTGCCCTGTATGTGACATGACCCCACTGTATTATTTCGCCCTGTATCAGACATGTCCCCACTGTATTATATCGCCCTGTATCTGACATGTCCCCACTGTATTATATCACCCTGTATATGACATGACCCCACTGTATTATATCGCCCTGTATCTGACATGTCCCCACTGTATTATATCGCCCTGTATCTGACATGTCCCCACTGTATTATATCACCCTGTATATGTCATGACCCCACTGTATTATATCGCCCTGCATCAGACATGACCCCACTGTATTAAATCGCCCTGTAGATGACATGACCCCACTGTATTATATCGCCCTGTATCAGACATGACCCCACTGTATTATATCACCCTGTATCAGACATGACCCCACTGTATTATATCGCCCTGTATCTGACATGACCCCACTGTATTAAATCGCCCTGTAGATGACATGACCCCAATGTATTATATCACCCTGTATCTGACATGACCCCACTGTATTATATCACCCTGTATATGTCATGACCCCACTGTATTATATCGCCCTGTATCAGACATGACCCCACTGTATTAAATCGCCCTGTAGATGACATGACCCCACTGTATTATATCGCCCTGTATCAGACATGACCCCACTGTATTATATCACCCTGTATCAGACATGACCCCACTGCATTATATCGCCCTGTATCTGACATGACCCCACTGTATTAAATCGCCCTGTAGATGACATGACCCCAATGTATTATATCACCCTGTATCTGACATGACCCCACTGTATTATATCGTCCTGTATCAGACATGACCCCACTGTATTATATCGCCCTGTATTTGACATGTCCCCACTGTATTATATCGTTCTGTATCTGACATAACCCCACTGTATTATATCCCCCTGTATCTGACATGTCCCCACTGTATTATATCGCCCTGTATGTGACATAACCTCACTGTATTATATCGCCCTGTATCAGACATGTCCCCACTGTATTATATCGCCCTGTATCTGACATGACCCCAGTGGCGGATCCAGGCTTTGTGGGGCCCTGGGCAATTGACTGTGGCGGGGCCCTATTTACAAAAACCCGACATGTAGGTTTTTTCTGTCCGCTTGAAAAGTCGGACATCTTTAGGACAGGCATGGAGTGTAAAACAATGCACCCGATGTCCATTTAAAGGGGTTCTATCAGCAAAATTATGCTAATAGAGCCCCACATATGCGTGGATAGCCTTTAAAAAGGATACTCAGGCACCGTAAATGTTATATTAACCCCCGGTCCCGTTTTTAAATAAAAGCATAAAAACATATATGCAAATCTTACTGAACATGCACTGGGGGCAGTGATGCACGATGCCGCGTCATCTTCTGGCACGCCTGTCTTTTCTGTATTCTTGGAGCGATGCCCTCTGGTCCCGTCTCTTCTGCCGGCTTCCTATTGGTCTTTTTCTGGCTTGAGGTCTTCAAATCTCGCGCCTGCATAGTAGCGCTTCCCTCCGGATCGCCACTGTGCAGGCTCACTCACCATTTTACTTAATGGCAGTTTGCAAGCGTGCAGTACGCCCATGTAGTTCTACGGGGACTGGCAAGTGAGCCTGCGCAGTAGTGCTCCGGAGGGAAGCGCTACTACGCAGGCGCGGGATTTGAAGACAAGAAGACGGAAGAAGACACGGAACCAGAAGGCGTCACTACAAGAAGACAGAAGAGGTAGGCGTGCCCGAAGATGACGTAGCATCGTGCATCCCCGCCCATGGTGCACGTTTGGTAAGATTAGCATATATGTTTTAATACTTTTATTTAAAAATGGAACCGGGGTTTAATATCACATTTACGGGGCCTGAATAGCCTTTTTAAAGGCTATTTACGCATATGTGGGGCTCTATTAGCATAATTTTGCTTATAGAGCCCCTTTAAATGAATGCAGAATGTCACGGACACAGCAATTAACCCCATCATGTCCTTCACATTAACCCCCTGTGTGCTTCACATAAGAGTTACTGATATGTGAGAGACATGGAGGTAATAATAAAGTATCTTCATGATTAATACCCCCATATATCTCACACATCAGTAACCCTTATGGTGAAGTACACAGGGGGTTAATGTGAGGGACATGATAGGGTTAGTTGCTATTAATATGAGGCACATGGAGTTACCAAAACTAAATGAATAACTCCAAATGCCTGACATTAATAGAAATAGAAACCCCCTCCCCCCTCCAGCCTGTACCTGTGTGTGCTTTCTTTCACTTTGCTGAACTTCTCCCTCTCATGTGCAGGATGCAGGACAGCAGGGATCTTCTGTAGAGCCATAAGCTCCGCCTCCTCGGCTCTCCTCACCCTCTCATTGGTTGATAGAGGGCAGCCAGAGAAGGGGGGTGAGGAGGGAGCGTCCTCTATCAGTAGCTGCAGCTCCCTGGCTGGCTGCTGTCTATCAGCCGATGCTGCAGGTACACAGTGTGCTTACCACATATACTTCCTAATAGGGAAAGTATATGTGTGAAGCACACTGTGTGCAGGAAGCTGCAGCTATTGATAGAGGACCGACAGGGGGCCCCTGCAATGCTGGGGCTCTGGGCAATTGCCCTGCCGACCGACCCGAGTTTTGTTAGGTACGGGCCCTGCCGTGGGGCCCCGGCCCAGGATCCGCCCCTGCATGACCCCACTGTATTATATTGCCCTGTATCTGACATGTCCCCACTGTATTATATCACCCTGTATATGACATGACCCCACTGTATTATATCGCCCTGTATCTGACATGTCCCCACTGTATTATATCGCCCTGTATCTGACATCACCCCACTGTATTATATCGCCCTGTAGATGACATATCCCCACTGTAGTTTTTCGCCCTGTAGATGACATGTCCTCACTGTATTATATCGCCCTGTATCAGACATGACCCCTGTATTATATCGCCCTGTATATGACATGACCCCACTGTATTATATCGCACTGTAGATGACATGACCCCACTGTATTATATCGCCCTGTATCAGACATGAACCCACTGTATTATATCACCCTGTATCTGACATGTCCCCACTGTATTATATCGCCCTGTATCAGACATGACCCCACTGTATTATATCGCCCTGTATCTGACATGTCCCCACTGTATTATATCGCCCTGTATATGACATGACCCCACTGTATTATATCGCCCTGTATATGACATGTCCCCACTGTATTATATCGCCCTGTATCTGACATCACCCCACTGTATTATATCACCCTGTATGTGGCATAACCTCACTGTATTATATCGCCCTGTATCTGACATGTCCCCACTGTATTATATCGCCCTGTATCTGACATGTCCCCACTGTGTTATATCGCCCTGTATCAGACATGTCCCCACTGTATTATATCACCCTGTATCTGACATGACCCCACTGTATTATATCGCCCTGTATATGACATGTCCCCACTGTATTATAAGCGCCCTGTATCTATCATGACGCCACTGTATTATATCGCCCTGTATCTGACATCACCACTGTATTATATCGCCCTGTATCTGACATGTCCCCACTGTGTTATATCGCCCTGTATCAGACATGTCCCCACTGTATTATATCACCCTGTATCTGACATGACCCCACTGTATTATATCGTCCTGTATCTGACATGACCCCACTGTATTATATCGCCCTGTATATGACATGTCCCCACTGTATTATATCGCCCTGTATCTGACATCACCCCACTGTATTATATCGCCCTGTATCTGACATGCCCCCACTGTATTATATTGCCCTGTATCTGACATGTCCCCACTGTATTATAAGCGCCCTGTATCTATCATGACGCCACTGTATCATATCGCCCTGTATCTGACATCACCACTGTATTATATCGCCCTGTATCTGACATGTCCCCACTGTATTATATCGTCCTGTATCTGACATGTCCCCACTGTATTATATCGTCCTGTATCTGACATGTCCCCACTGTATTATATCGTCCTGTATCCAGTGGCGTAACTAGGAATGGCGGGGCCCCGTGGCGAACTTTTGACATGGGGCCCCCCCTCCCCAAACCGATGCCGAAGACCTCGACTGACCCCCTCCTCCGTACTCTATTATGTCCCTTAGTAAGCCCTGCACACAGTATTATGTCCATTAGTGGCCTCTGCACACAGTATTATCCCCAATAGTGTCCCCTGCACACACAGTATTAACCCCTATAGTGTCCCCTGCACACACAGTATTAACCCCTATAGTGTCCAATGCACACACAGTATTAACCCCTATAGTGTCCAATGCACACACAGTATTAACCCCTATAGTGTCCAATGCACACAGTATTATCCCCCATAGTGTCCCCTGCACACACAGTATTTACCCCTATAGTGTCCAATGCACACAGTATTATCCCCCATAGTGTCCCCTGCACACACAGTATTTACCCCTATAGTGTCCAATGCACACGGTATTATTAACCCCTATAGTGTCCAATGCACACACATTATTAACCCCTATAGTGTCCCCTGCACACAGTATTAACCCCTATAGTGTCCCCTGCACACAGTATTAACCCCTATAGTGTCCAATGCACACACAGTATTAACCCCTATAGTGTCCAATGCACACAGTATTAACCCCTATAGTGTCCAATGTACACACAGTATTAACCCCTATAGTGCCCCTGCACACACAGTATTATCCCCCATAGTGTCCCCATATGTCCCACTGTGGACACCTATAAACATTTATTATACTCTGGGGTCTGAGAAGACCCCAGAGTATAATAATCGGAGACCCGGGGGATTAAAACCATTAAAAGAACAGAGACAGTTGCTTACCTGTTCCTGTCGGCTGTCCTGTCCGCTCTTGTCCAGCTTTAATGACGTCAGACGTCACATGACCCGGGAAGCTGGCCTGGGTCATGTGACGTCAGAGACGTCAGACACGAATGACGGAGGCCTGGCAGGATCGCGGAGAGGTAAGTAACACTGTTTTTTATGTTACCTTACCCCTCCCGGTGCGCCGATCATTATACTTGGGGGTCTGCAAAGACCCCCGAGTATAATGATAGCCTCTGTGGGCCCCGCAGTGTCACTTGCCGATCCCGGCCCAGCCAGGATCGGCAAGTGAATAGGGCCCATAACGGACTTTTAAAAAAAAAAAACAAAAAAAAACGCATCGGTAGCGGCTGTCACCGGGCCCCCTAATGGCCCGGGCCCTGTGGCAGCTGCTACTGCTGCTACCACGGTAGTTACGCCCCTGCCTGTATCTGACATGTCCCCACTGTATTATATCACCCTGTATCAGACATGTCCCCACTGTATTATATCACCCTGTATCTGACATCACCCCACTGTATTATATCGCCCTGTATCTGACATGTCCCCACTGTATTATATCGCCCTGTATCTGACATCACCCCACTGTATTATATTGCCCTGTATCTGACATGCCCCCACTGTATTATATCGCCCTGTATCTGACATAACCTCACTGTATTATATCGCCCTGTATCTGACATGTGCCCACTGTATTATAGTGCCCTGTATCTATCATGACCCCACTGTATTATATCGCCCTGTATCTGACATCACCATTGTATTATATCGCCCTGTATCTGACATGTCCCCACTGTATTATATCGCCCTGTATCTGACATGTCCCCACTGTATTATATCGTCCTGTATCTGACATGTCGCCATTGTATTATATAGCCCTGTATATGACATGACCCCACTGTATTATATCACCCTGTATCTGACATCACCCCACTGTATTATACCGCCCTGTATCTGACATGCCCCCACTGTATTATATCGCCCTGTATCTGACATAACCTCACTGTATTATATCGCCCTGTATCTGACATGTCCCCACTGTATTATAGCGCCCTGTATCTATCATGACGCCACTGTATTATATCGCCCTGTATCTGACATCACCATTGTATTATATCGCCCTGTATCTGACATGTCCCCACTGTATTATATCGCCCTGTATCTGACATGTCCCCACTGTATTATATCGCCCTGTATCTGACATGTCCCCACTGTATTATAGCGCCCTGTATCTATCATGACGCCACTGTATTATATCGCCCTGTATCTGACATCACCATTGTATTATATCGCCCTGTATCTGACATGTCCCCACTGTATTATATCGCCCTGTATCTGACATGTCCCCACTGTATTATATCGTCCTGTATCTGACATGTCGCCACTGTATTATATAGCCCTGTATATGACATGACCCCACTGTATTATATCGCCCTGTATCAGACATGACCCCACTGTATAATATCGACATGACCCCTCTGGCCGATATTTCTGATATTCCCCTGTATTACTTATGTCCCCTATTTACCATATCCCTATATGGGGGCATCTGCCATATAATACTACCATGTCCCCCTGATGTCCTGACCCTTCATTTTCCTCTTATTTTTATCTTTTTGCACAGACTCTTCTCATTTCCTTTTCCTGAACTTGTTCCTTTTTCTTTGCCTGGCAAATCTATGAGTACAGAGAAGGTCTCAGCCCCACCACCTCCCGCTACCCTGAGCCCTGACAGAAGGTCTGGAGATGATGGGAGTATTACCTGAGAGGAGGAGGATGAAGCTGAGTCTGGTCCAGGAGAAGAGTCGCACTGAACCTTGTGTCTCCATGACCTGCTGCAAGTGACAGACCTCAAAGTATAGAAGAGCTGTGACTATAGTGAGGTGAGGAAGAGGAGGAGAAACGTGCGCTGAATGTTCTCAGAGAGTTACCATGATAGGTAAGACACGGGGAGAAGAAGATCAGGCTCTTAGGTCCAGTCCTGACTCACCACGCACGCTGACTTCTCAGGTCTTGCATCGTTGTCCCCAGTGGGAGCATGTAGTCCAGGTCTCAGGTCCAGTTCTGTCTGGTCAGTGGTGGCCATACCTAAGATACCATGTTGATCCTCATTGTTCACAGTTTTTGTACAAATCCAGGATGTCAGTTTCAGTCCTCACCTCCAAGAAGCACCCAAAACCTAGATGTGGTCATCAGTGTTTGCATGTGCCCAAGGTCTGAGGTCCAGTTTTTCATTGCCCATACATACCTGAGCTCTCGGGTCTGGTCATCAGGGTTCCCTAGAAGACCAAGTTCTCAGGTTCAGTTTATATGACCCAAATGCATCAGGGGTCCCAGGTTCGCTCATCACAGTTCAAATCATCTTCATCCATCCAGAATCTCAGGTCCAGTCCTACACCCTCACACCCAGGCTGGGTTTAATGGCAGGCACGGTTTTACAGATTTGGAAGAAATGGAGGTCCATTGTAGTAAGATTAGTAAGAGTCTGTGAGGGTGAATGTGTAGGTGACCCCACTGTCAGTCTTAGAACTCGTCCATCTGATATTATCATATTTATAGATGAGACCACAAAATGTCTCATCTCCAAATGTTTAAGTAAAACAGTGGAAGACAACATTCAGCAAGGGGCGGCGCTGATCGTGTAGGGTGTTGAGATACCCTGGACTGATATGGTCAGATACTTTTGCCTAATTCTACGACCAAGCAATAACTGGTGAGAATACGGGCTCACGCAGTGCAGTGTAATAGTCAGAACCATTAGACATGTAGTTTGCACTTGTAACCTCAATGACTTCCTGCTTGTGGTTACTGAGATGCAGCTGTCTCAAAAAAGCACAACGACTTGTGAGTAAAGGAGGTTATCCGACTGGTGCAGGTAGGACAGACCATTCTGACAAAGTTCTGCGGTATAGAAAACACAATAACATGCAGACAGAGAAAGATGACAGCAGCGAGTTCAGGACAGCAATACACGAATATAGAACTGAGCGGTACCGCAATGGGGTCAACACTCAGCCCATCAGATTCTCATTAAAAATTGCATGGATGGTTTGCACAGACAGAGAGTCCCTCATGGAAGATACAGACAGAATCCATCTAGGAAGATACAGAGTCCATCAAGGAAGATACAGAGTCCATCATGGAAGATACAGAGTCCATCTAGGAAGATACAGAGTCCCTCATGGAAGATACAGAGTCCATCAAGGAACAAATAGAATCCATCTAGGAAGATACAGAGTCCATCATGTTCCACCATAATGGGTTTATAGATGGTGGTGTCATCCACTTGTCCCAGAATCTCTGCTTGGATTCCCTGATGTTCTGGATTACAGACCCCAGAACCCATATCCGCAGACCTGATTCTAATGTTGTATTTGAGAGATTCTGAGTCAGCTGTCTTATTGATGAGATTTCTGTGGTTTTGCATATATTTCAATACATGGACGTAACGTTGGTCTTTGGTGTAGAAATAGTGACCTTAGATGACAGTGTAGGTATAGCAAATTTAGATGACTGTGTAGGTATACTGACCTTATATGATGGTGTAGATATAGTGACCTTAGGTGTCGGTGTAGGTATAGTGACCTTAGGTGTCGGTGTAGGTATACTGACCTTAGGTGTTGGTGTAGGTATACTGACCTTAGGTGTCGGTGTAGGTACAGTGACCTTAGGTGTCGGTGTAGGTATAGTGACCTTAGGTGTCGGTGTAGGTATAGTGACCTTAGGTGTCTGTGTAGGTATAGTGACCTTAGATGACGGTGTAGGTATACTGACCTTAGGTGTTGGTGTAGGTATACTGACCTTAGGTGTCGGTGTAGGTACAGTGACCTTAGGTGTCGGTGTAGGTATAGTGACCTTATGTGATGGTGTAGGTATACTGACCTTAGGTGTCGGTGTAGGTATAGTGACCTTAGGTGTCGGTGTAGGTATAGCGACCTTATGTGACAGTGTAGGTACAGTGACCTTAGATGACGGTGTAGGTATACTGACCTTAGGTGTTGGTGTAGGTATACTGACCTTAGGTGTCGGTGTAGGTATACTGACCTTAGGTGTCGGTGTAGGTATACTGACCTTAGGTGTCGGTGTAGGTACAGTGACCTTAGATGACGGTGTAGGTATACTGACCTTAGGTGTCGGTGTAGGTATAGTGACCTTAGGTGTCGGTGTAGGTATAGTGACCTTAGGTGTCGGTGTAGGTATAGCGACCTTATGTGATGGTGTAGGTATACTGACCTTAGGTGTCGGTGTAGGTATAGTGACCTTATGTGATGCTGTAGGTATAGTGACCTTATGTGACAGTGTAGGTATAGTGACCTTATGTGACAGTGTAGGTATAGCGACCTTATGTGATGGTGTAGGTATACTGACCTTAGGTGTCGGTGTAGGTATACTGACCTTAGATGACGGTGTAGGTATACTGACCTTAGGTGTCGGTGTAGGTATAGTGACCTTAGGTGTCGGTGTAGGTATAGCGACCTTATGTGATGGTGTAGGTATACTGACCTTAGGTGTCGGTGTAGGTATAGTGACCTTATGTGACAGTGTAGGTATAGCGACCTTATGTGATGGTGTAGGTATACTGACCTTAGGTGTCGGTGTAGGTATAGTGACCTTATGTGATGCTGTAGGTATAGTGACCTTATGTGACAGTGTAGGTATAGCGACCTTAGGTGTCGGTGTAGGTATACTGACCTTAGGTGTCGGTGTAGGTATAGTGACCTTATGTGATGCTGTAGGTATAGCGACCTTAGGTGTCGGTGATGGTGTAGTTATACTGACCTTAGTTGTCGGTGTCGGTGATGGTGTAGGTATACTGACCTTAGTTGTCGGTGATGGTGTAGGTATACTGACCTTAGGTGTCGGTGTAGGTATAGCGACCTTATGTGACGGTGTAGAGACTAGTCCTGGAGTTATCTGACACAATCACATCAAAGCATATGTGACAGGTAGAGACAGACTGCAGCCATGATGTAAAATCATCCAGCACCTGTGGAGTTAAAGCTCTAACAAGAGACACAGGAAGTGGTCAGTGACACAGCAGGGTGTGCTGGGAGGGAGACAGTGATCCAGGGAAGTAATAGGAAAAGGGAAGAGACACCATGTTGGTCCTGAAGCAAAGCTGGAAACTCAGGACTGTAGAACAGAACAGTGAGAACAGAAGGGAGTTTAGCTGAGCAGCTGAAGGCCAGAACTGATTGAGACATCCATCTTTCCCAGTGAGAAGTACAACTGCCAGTGATATCTGTTATGAAAGACTCATGTACTGTATGTGATAGCTGTGGAGACTGTGTGAAGAGAAGTAAAACCTTAACAACAACTGCTGTCTGGGATTGTCCCTTCGTCTAAGCTCTCTAATATCCAAGAACTCATATACACTATGTCCTACCTCGCCCCGCTGTGAGACGGACATACGACACATAGCTTGACATAGAATTGGTACAACACCGAGCCTGACCCCACTCCATAAACAGGCCATTGGTATCTAATATAGAGCTCAGCTTGTCCTTGCCAAATGTGCACCACAACCCCCGTTCTGCACCACACTCTCTGCATTATGCAGCAGACAGCGAGTGGCTGGGGTGTGGACGTCACTGCCCGACAACTGACACGTTTTAGGTGTGACTTATAAGAGAAATATAATGGAAATCTATGACAACTTGGTCTGACACCAACTACTTAACAACTCCATCCCCCATACTAGTGCGGAACACCGCCATGGCAGGGAGAAATTACATCGCCAATCACAGCAATAACTTACACCACCATGCGAGGGAGAACTTACACCGCCAATGCATTGAGAATTTACACCGCCATAAAAGGGCCAACTTACATCACCAATACAAAGAGAACCTACACTGCCAGTACTGGGAGAACTTACACCACCATGACAGGGAGAAAACCACAAACACCATGTTTTCTATCGTGCAAGTGGAATTTGTGATACATATCATTATATACCCCTTTATACCCCTATATGTAGAGGAGAGGGCTACGACATGAAGCATGATGTACTCTGGAGGTCGGGTGGCCTCTTCTGAGACAAGTTTACAAGGTGAACCACGATGTTAGGGCTTCTATATAGTCCCAAATATCCTCCAATAACAAGGCATTATAGAGGAAATTATTCGTCATGTGCTTAGATATTGAGCGGATCAGCAGGTTACGAGGCGTACATTATATACACATCCTGAGGGTGGGTACGGGGAAGACTGGTGAGCCCAGTGGGATATACCAGGGATGTAATACCAAGTGCTGAACTCTATAACCTCTCATTATTATATACCATTGTATGTTGGAGCCTGTACAGAAAGTGCAGTATGTAGAGTTGAGACGTACTTATGGATATTTTTTACATGTCAGTACATCAATAGTGATAATTTTACCAATGTTGGGTAGAAACAAGCAGTTAGCAGTTAGCCTGTTACCTATAGACACTAGTGGTGGACCTGTTACCTATAGACACTAGTGGTGGACCTGTTACCTATAGACACTAGTGGTGGACCTGTTACCTATAGAAACTAGTGGTGGACCTGTTACCTATAGACATGAGCAGTGGACCTGTTACCTATAGACACGAGTGGTGGACCTGTTACCTATAGACACTAGTGGTGGACCTGTTACCTATAGACATGAGCGGTGGACCTGTTACCTATAGACATGAGTGGTGGACCTGTTACCTATAGACACGAGTGGTGGACCTGTTACCTATAGACACTAGTGGTGGACCTGTTACCTATAGACATGAGCGGTGGACCTGTTACCTATAGACACTAGTGGTGGACCTGTTATCTATAGACACTAGTGGTGGACCTGTTACCTATAGACACGCGTGGTGGACCTGTTACCTATAGACACGAGTGGTGGACCTGTTATCTATAGACACTAGTGGTGGACCTGTTACCTATAGACATGAGCGGTGGACCTGTTACCTATAGACACGAGTAGTGGACCTGTTACCTATAGACACGAGTAGTGGACCTGTTACCTATAGACACGAGTAGTGGACCTGTTACCTATAGACACGAGTAGTGGACCTGTTACCTATAGACATGAGCGGTGGACCTGTTACCTATAGACACGAGTAGTGGACCTGTTACCTATAGACACGAGTAGTGGACCTGTTACCTATAGACATGAGCGGTGGACCTGTTACCTATAGACACAAGTAGTGGACCTGTTACCTATAGACACAAGTAGTGGGCCTGTTACCTATAGACACGAGTAGTGGACCTGTTACCTATAGACACGAGCAGTGGACTTGTTACCTATAGACACTAAGGTGGACCTGTTACCTATAGACACGAGTGGTGGACCTGTTACCTATAGACACGAGCAGTGGACCTGTTACCCATAGACATGAGTGGTGGACCTGTTACCTATAGACATGAGTGGTGGACCTGTTACCTATAGACATGAGCGGTGGACTTGTTACCTATAGACACTAGTGGTGAACCTGTTACCTATAGAAACAAGCAGTGGACCTGTTACCTATAGACACGAGTAGTGGACCTGTTACCTATAGACACGAGTGGTGGACCTGTTACCTATAGACATGAGCGGTGGACCTGTTACCTATAGACACTAGTGGTGATGGATAATTTCTCAGCCATTTGAGCTCCAGTCGCTCTCCTTTGTCATCGGAGCAGGTGAACCACTCGTCACCCTCTATACACATTAACAAGTCTTCTGTCCCCATCACCAGCTCTTTGGTTGTCCTTCTATAGAGGTCGTCTGGTAGGTTCTGATCACTCCATACTGGGAAAACGCCACAAGACCTGTTGTATGAAAAAGCTCTGACTGGAACATCAAAATCTGCTCCCTGTTAGTAGTGATAATCTTATGGCTGATCATTGCACATATACAAGTCATTCTTGTAACCTGCCTGACTACAAAACTACTAATCTGAGGGTAGCGGTGACACATAGACTTCCTGCCATTCACACATCTACTAAATCTTACAGATTCCAGGTATTTAGGAAACTAAATAGAAAAAACCATTGTAACACATTGTAGAGACCAAAAGTAGTTTCATAAAACATGAGAGAAAGTAGCAATTATAATACTAACCCCTATGTACAAGAATATAACTACTATAAGTCCCCATTGTGGGACTATTAAAGGAATATCTTATCTTATCTTATAATACTGCCCCCTATGTATAACTACTATAATACTGCTACTATGTACAAGAATATAAATACTATAATACTGCTCCTATGTACAAGAATATAACTACTATAATACTACTCCTATGTACAAGAATATAACTACTATAATACAGCTCCTATGTACAAGAATATAACTACTATAATACTACCTCCTATGTACAAGAATATAACTACTATAATACGGCTCCTATGTACAAGAATATAACTACTATAATACTACCTCCTATGTACAAGAATATAACTACTATAATACTACCTCCTATGTACAAGAATATAACTACTATAATACTACCTCCTATGTACAAAAATATAACTACTATAATACTACCTCCTATGTACAAGAATATAACTACTATAATACTACTCCTATGTACAAGAATATAACTACTATAATACTACTCCTATGTACAAGAATATAACTACTATAACACTGCTCCTATGTAAAAGAATATAACTACTATAATACTGCTCCTATGTACAAGAATATAACTACTATAATACTACCTCCTATGTACAAAAATATAGCTACTATAATACGGCTCCTATGTACAAGAATATAACTACTATAATACTACCTCCTATGTACAAGAATATAACTACTATAATACTACCTCCTATGTACAAGAATATAACTACTATAATACTACTCCTATGTACAAGAATACAACTACTATAATATTACCTCCTATGTACAAAAATATAACTACTATAATACTACTCCTATGTACAAGAATATAACTACTATAATACTACCTCCTATGTACAAAAATATAGCTACTATAATACGGCTCCTATGTACAAGAATATAACTACTATAATAATACTACCCCTATGTACAAGAATATAACTACTATAATACTATTCCTATGTACAAGAATATAACTGCTATAATACTGCTCCCTATGTACAAGAATATAACTACTATAATACTACTCCTATGTACAAGAATATAACCAGTGGCGTAACTAGGAATGGCGGGGCCCCGTGGCGAACTTTTGACATGGGGCCCCCCCGACACCAAAGATCTCGACTGAGTCCCTCCTACGCATTCCTGCGCGCTCTATTATGTCCCATAGTGGCCCCTGCACACAGTATTATCCCCCATAGTGGCCCCTGCACACAGTATTATGTCCCTTAGTGGCCCCTGCACACAGTATTATGTCCCTTAGTCGCCCCTGCACACAGTATTATACCCAATAGTGGCCCCCTGCACACAGTATTATGTCCCTTAGTGGCCCCTACAGGACTAAATACTGTCACCGCTGACCGCTATACCAGGACAAATTGTGGATAAAAAAAAATCTGGTCCTGTGCATTACAATTTAGTAACTCCATGTGCCTCATAGTAATAGCAGTTAACCCCATCATCTCCCTCACATTAACCCCTGTCTGCCTCACCATAAGAGTTACTGATATGTGAGAGACATGGAGGTAATAATAAAGTATCTTCATTATTATTACCCCCATATGTCTCACATATCAGTAACTCTTATGGTGAGGCACACAGGGGTTAATGTGAGGGAGATGATGGGGTTAACTGCTATTACTATGAGGCACATGGAGTTACTAAAACACAAGTAATCCCCCCATATGCCTGATAGTAATAAGTATAGTAACCCCAGTACGTACCTGTGTAGCTTCAGTTTCATTTTCCTGGAGCAGCTTCTTCCTCTTCTCTTCTGTGCTGGACGGCAGGGATAAGCCCCGCCTCCTCCTCTCATTGGTGGGCAGAGGAGAGCAGAGAAAGGGAGGGGGGAGAGAGGGGGGACGTCCTGCAGCGCTGAGAGGAGCCAGAGCTGCAGCTCCTGTGTCTCAGCCGTTGCTGCAGCTTCGGGGCCCCCTGTTGGTGGAAAGTATTCCACCAACAGGGGGCCCTGATCATTATACTCGGGGGTCCGAAAAGACCTCAGAGAATAATGATAGCAGCGGTAGCAGCTGTCACCAGGCCCCTAATGTCCCGGGCCCTGTGGCAGCTGCTACCGCTGCTATAGTGGTAGTTACGCCACTGAATATAACTACTATAATACTACTCCTATGTACAAGAATATAACTACTATAATACTACTCCTATGTACAAGAATATAACTACTATAACACTACCTCCTATGTACAAGAATATAACTACTATAATACTACCTCCTATGTACAAGAATATAACTACTATAATACTGCTCCTATGTACAAGAATATAACTACTATAATACTACTCCTATGTACAAGAATATAACTACTATAACACTACCTCCTATGTACAAGAATATAACTACTATAATACTGCTCCTATGTACAAGAATATAACTACTATAATACTGCTCCTATGTACAAGAATATAACTACTATAATACTACTCCTATGTACAAGAATATAACTACTATAACACTACCTCCTATGTACAAGAATATAACTACTATAATACTACTCCTATGTACAAGAATATAACTACTATAATACTACTCCTATGTACAAGAATATAACTACTATAATACTACTCCTATGTACAAGAATATAACTACTATAACACTACCTCCTATGTACAAGAATATAACTACTATAATACTACTCCTATGTACAAGAATATAACTACTATAACACTACCTCCTATGTACAAGACTATAACTACTATAATACTACCTCCTATGTACAAGAATATAACTACTATAATACTGCTCCTATGTACAAGAATATAACTACTATAATACTGCTCCTATATACAAGAATATAACTACTATAATACTACTCCTATGTACAAGAATATAACTACTATAACACTACCTCCTATGTACAAGAATATAACTACTATAATACTACCTCCTATGTACAAGAATATAACTACTATAATACTGCTCCTATGTACAAGAATATAACTACTATAATACTGCTCCTATGTACAAGAATATAACTACTATAATACTGCTCCTATGTACAAGAATATAACTACTATAATACTACCTCCTATGTACAAGAATATAACTACTATAATTCTGCTCCTATGTACAAGAATATAACTACTATAATACTACTCCTATGTACAAGAATATAACTACTATAATACTACTCCTATGTACAAGAATATAACTACTATAACACTGCTCCTATGTAAAAGAATATAACTACTATAATACTACCTCCTATGTACAAAAATATAGCTACTATAATACGGCTCCTATGTACAAGAATATAACTACTATAATACTACCTCCTATGTACAAGAATATAACTACTATAATACTACCTCCTATGTACAAGAATATAACTACTATAATACTACTCCTATGTACAAGAATACAACTACTATAATATTACCTCCTATGTACAAAAATATAACTACTATAATACTACTCCTATGTACAAGAATATAACTACTATAATACTACCTCCTATGTACAAAAATATAGCTACTATAATACGGCTCCTATGTACAAGAATATAACTACTATAATAATACTACCCCTATGTACAAGAATATAACTACTATAATACTATTCCTATGTACAAGAATATAACTGCTATAATACTGCTCCCTATGTACAAGAATATAACTACTATAATACTACTCCTATGTACAAGAATATAACCAGTGGCGTAACTAGGAATGGCGGGGCCCCGTGGCGAACTTTTGACATGGCCCCCCCGACACCAAAGATCTCGACTGAGTCCCTCCTACGCATTCCTGCACACAGTATTATCCCCCATAGTGGCCCCTGCACACAGTATTATCCCCCATAGTGGCCCCTGCACACAGTATTATGTCCCTTAGTGGCCCCTGCACACAGTATTATGTCCCTTAGTCGCCCCTGCACACAGTATTATACCCAATAGTGGCCCCCTGCACACAGTATTATGTCCCTTAGTGGCCCCTACAGGACTAAATACTGTCACCGCTGACCGCTATACCAGGACAAATTGTGGATAAAAAAAAATCTACTACTATAATACTTCTCCTATGTACAAGAATATAACTACTATAATACTACCTCCTATGTACAAGAATATAACTACTATAATACTACTCCTATGTACAAGAATATAACTACTATAATACTGCTCCTATGTACAAGAATATAACTACTATAATACTACTCCTATGTACAAGAATATAACTACTATAAGGCTGCATTCACACGGAGTAAACGCTGGCGTTTTTTGTCCGTTTTTTGTGTGTTTTTTTACGGCCGTAAAAAGACGAAGGGCGCGTATACGCACCGTATTTCACTTTCAGCGTATACGCGCGCGTCTTTCGGGCGCGTATACGCCGCTGTTACGCTTCCGTAAATTAACGGCCGTAAATCAAGGCAACTCATTAAAAACTCCAGTCAAGCCCACTGGGCCGGCCCAAAAAGAACAGGCCATTATTTAATCAACACACAGCTGTGTATGCTCTGGTCACATTTGGTTTCAAATTCTCAATGGAAAACCAACAAACCCCCATTGCAGCCTCAACCCTGGACACGGCAATCCTGCTGGGCATAGCGCCCAATCTTCTGAACCAACGCACACTCCAACACGAGGTACGTTCATAAATTAATTTGTTTTAAAAATGTTTTTTCAGGAGGTTGCTGGTACTGTTGCTGATCTATTTTTACATTTTTCTCCCAGCATCCTGACACTAGGCAAAATGTGGAACTTGGTGTCACCCCGCTGCAGCTGGGCCTACTAGCCCATAATATTATTAATCCTGCCACACTACAAGAGGAGGTATGTTAACAAATAATGATTTGTTAATGGTTTCTCTGACGTGGCTAGGAGTCTTTTTGCACTGACATTTATGCCCATTTCTTTATATTCCTGCAGCATGATGACGACCCAGAGGGGGGGACTCTTGCGCCACTCAGCCAGGACACTGCCCTACTTGTGTCTGTGGTTGCTAATCTGGTGAACCAACGCACCCTCCAACACGAGGTACGTTCATAAATACATCTTTTCTTAATGTTTTGTCAGGAGTTTGCTGGTACTGTTGCTGAGCTATTTTGGCATTTCCCTCACAGAATCCTGACCACAGCCAAAATTCACAAATTGCTGCCCCAAGCCAGGTCACCCCGCTGCAGCTGGGCCTACTAGCCCATATTTCTAATAATCCTGCAACACTACAAGAGGAGGTACGTTAACAAATACAGATTAGGTTCTGGTTTCTCTGATGTGGCTAGGAGTCTTTTTGCACTGACATTTATGCCCATTTCTTTATATTCCTGCAGCATGATGACGACCCAGAGGGGGGGACTCTTGCGCCACTCAGCCAGGACACTGCCCTACTTGTGTCTGTGGTTGGGAATCTGTTGAACCAACGCACACTTCAACACGAGGTACGTTCATAAATACATATGTTTGGTAAGCTTTTTCTGATTCTACCGGCTCTTTTCATATATTTTCTTTTTTTCACTAGCAACAACATGAACAGGAGGAGGAGGAGGAGGAGGTTCTTCAACATCATTTTGAGGACCAAGAGGCACATTTGGAGGACCCAGATGCTGAGCCGCTGGTCAAAAAACGGCGCTATTGGGTCCACCCCATTAATGAATTGAGACCATCCAGGGGTGTTTTTGGCCAGCTGTATCATGAGTTGCTGCTGTAAGTTTCCTTCAAGTTTTCTCAATGTAGTTAATTGATGTACATTTCTGTATGTAGTCAACTTTTCAGATTTCACTGTATAAAGTGTCAAGTGGCCCTTTTTTTGGTGGATGGTTTTTTATAGGGATTTTTTAGGGAACATGGTTTTTAATTCAAACTTTTTGGTATTTCACTGTGTGGAGGTGAAAGTGGTCAACAATCGAAAATGTAACGCTGGTTTCTCTATGTATTTAATTGTATTATATTTTTGTTTTACACAAAAAGGGACTCTCCGAAATATTTCAAATTTCTGCGGATGCCTCCAGAGGCCTTTGATGTGCTCATGGAGCACCTGGGCACACATCTGGAGCACCAAGACACCATCATGAGGAAGGCCCTCAGTCCTACGGAAAGGCCGGTCATCACGTTGCGGTATGTGTTTTAATTTGTATGAATTGTTTCATTATTAAATTATTCATGTTGAAATTGGGAGTTTTGCCTCAATCAAAAAATGCAACGTGCAAGAACCAAACCAAAAAAAAAAAAACATATCAGATCCAAACTGTGTGTTTAGCATAGTCTGGACAATGTGTCCATAAAGTTTTTTTTTTTCCCTTTGTAATGTCTTCGCAATGTTGGATAGATAGTTTACAATACTGGGCTAATTGACTCTCGATATACTTTCAATACAAAAATACTGCGTGGAATATGGGTCTGCCTACTTTGCATAGTCCCTCAAATGTCACCATATATATATACTTAGCAATAGTTTGAACAAATGGTTAGATACAGTTGAGCAGACCATTTATTTAAATGTTGTCATTGCATCTGCGATTGTGTCCTGATGTTTTTTTTTTTTTTTCTTTTCTTTCAGATTTTTGGCAACAGGGGAGAGTTTTGCATCCCTGCACCTCCAATTCCGGGTTGGTATATCCACCATATCTGGAGTTGTGAGGAGCACATGCCATCTGATCTGGCAGCACTTGCAACCCATAGCGATGCCCAGTCCGACACAGGAGATTTGGTTGCAGTCAGCAGCAGGCTTTCAGTCTGTGGCCAATTTCCCCAACTGCATAGGCGCCGTCGACGGTAAGCATATACGTGTGCATAAGCCACCGCACTCAGGATCACATTTCTTCAACTACAAGAAGTATTTTTCCGTGGTCCTGATGGCGGTCGCTGATGCCACGTACCGTTTTCGTGCTATTGAAGTCGGTGCCTATGGTAGTACTGGGGACTCCCGTGCACTACTGACATCGACTTTGGGCCGCACAGTACTGAGAGATCAGGTGACTCTACCTCCACCAAGACCGCTTCCGGGTACCACGCATCCAGTCCCGTTCGTCATGGTGGGGGATGAGGCATTTCCCCTCTTGGAAAACCTGCTGCGCCCTTTCCCACGGTCGAGACTAGATGCCCGGAAGAGGGTCTTCAACATGAGGCTGAGCTGGGCACGACGCTTCGTGGAGTGCGCCTTCGGGATCATGAGTAGTAAGTGGAGGGTCTTCACCGGTGCACTGCAGTTGGCTCACCAATACTGTGGACCTGGTGATCAAAGCTGCCTGTGTGCTTCACAACTTTGTTTTGGACTATGACAGGCCGAACATTGGAGTGGAGCCACAGGCAGCTTTGGGTCACCCACTATTACCATCTCGGTCCTCAGGTCGGACAGCCAACGCAGCTGTACAGGTGCGAGATGCCTTTGCGGACTACTTCGTGAGTCCCGAAGGTGCCGTGCCCAGGCCTTTTTCTCGCCTCAGTGATGAGCAGCCTGACCCGGACTGAAGACCTTCCTCATCGTGGTGTCATTTTTTCTTTGTGTAGTGTAGTAGTATGTAATATATTTTTGTGTGCAAGCTTCTGAGGGCTCCAATTATTTTTTTTTTGGTGCTGCTTATGAATGTTTATTATATAGTGTGTGATGCAGCAGTGCTGGTTCATCTGGTCACATATCCTTTATTAAAATTTTCACTTTTGGCATTAAAAAAAATTGTTCCAAAAACTGTCATCTTTCTTGTGTGTTTTTCTTTTGTTTTGTGTTTTTGTGGAAACAGCAAAGTGGCGTTGAGTGTTTGATGCTCTCCCCCTAGAAAGCTCTTTTTGGCCAATATGGCCACACAGTAGCACCTGTAGTACTGTTTCTGGATTTTGAAATGACAGTTTGCAGGGGAGAGCAGCAAATGACCACCAGCGCTGAATAGGTGGAGCCGCTTGTGCTTTCAGTATTCTTGCGTGCGTTCCTATAAAATCTTCTGTCTTCCGGCTTTGTCTCGTCATTGGTGGCCGGGGTCACATATGCAAAGCCAAGCGGCGACATGCCGCCGGCCCTGCGTGAACGCGCTCATACACCAGTCTACCCTTCACAATGCGAATACAGACCCGACACCCTGCGGGTCTGTATTCACATTGTGAAGGCTAGACTGGTGTATGAGCTTGCCCGCAGGGCCGGCGGCATCTCGCCGCTTGGCTTTGCATATGTGACCCCGGAGCGGAACAGCATCGCTTCTGCCGCTGCTGTCTTCATGCAGGGCAGAAGCATAGCGGTGTTGCTGCCTTCACCTGTCCCCCAAAGGGTAAACTACACCCCCCCCCTCCAGGTTCGCTCCCGTGTACTTAGCCACTCCCCCCTGAGAGCAGGCTGACAGATCACTTGACTCAGGTCAGGGCTGTGGCCAATAAAAAGTGAATAAAGTTAGATAGTGGCCAAACAAAGCAGTTTGGCAGAAGAAATGTACTTAGGAAAAGTCTTGAACATTCACATTTACAAGCAGTATAGATAGGATCCTTGTGACGGGACAACACCTTTAAATAAATGTCATATCAGTTAAGGGAGCGTTCACACTACCGTCGGTGTCCGACATGTAGTGTCCGCTCCAAATCTGTCACGGACACTAGGAGTGGCCACTAGCTGTGTCCGTGACACCTGTCATTCACTTTATAATGGGCATTGGGTGCGTTCTTTGGCACTCCGTGCCCGTCCTTTCCTGTCTGCAAGAGAAGATGTGCGACTTCTCAAGCGGACAGAAAAACCCTGCATGCAGGGTTCCTCTGTCCGCTTGAGAAGTCGGACATCTTCTCTTGCGGACAGGAAAGGACGGGCACGGAGTGCCAAAGAACGCACCCAATGCCCATTATAAAGTGAATGACAGGTGTCACGGACACAGCTAGTGGCCACTCCTAGTGTCCGTGACAGATTTGGAGCGGACACTAGGAGCGGACACTACATGTCGGACACCGACGGTAGTGTGAAGGCCCCCTAAACACCTCGGTCACATCTGCACCCAGCAGTCCCTTTCATAATAATGCAGGTTTTGATGCCCTGCATAGAAACTGAGCAGGAGACGGAAAATCTGCATGATCCTTTATCACCCATTCCTTTGAATGGGTGAGAAAGGTGTGCGGGTGTTTAGCTGCGGGCAGCGTTTTTTGAAGGCTCGCCGTGCAGAAATGTAGTATTGGAATCTACACAGAGAGTCACACATGCAGTACTCTGTGTCGCCATTTCATAAACCTGTTTTTCAGGGTACTGCATGCAAACCTCAGTGCTGGACCCGGGACTGTGTTTTCCGTCTTTGGTCATGCAGAAGATGGAAAACACAGAATGGAGACCACAACGCAGGTGTGAACCTAGCATAAGTCAATCCATATGTGAACATCAAAACAGTAGCTTTTTGGTGGGGGCACATAATCATGTGAAAACATAACACCAATGGCATCAAGTCAACACCCTGTTTTTTAATCACATTATGTGGCCCCACCAACAAGTGAAGTGTCACACTCCCCCACTATGTTGAACCACCCGTTTTAGTTGATGGCCCAATGAACACTGATTTGACACCTATTAAGTGTGTATCACAGGTGGACACGGCGACATTACCGATGGGCTGGCAAGCACTTCCCAGTCACTTCAATGGGAGCACTAGTTATCACCCCCGTCATGTTGGTGCTACTAGCGCTCCCATTGAAGTGAATGCAAAGTCCTTGTTTTTAAGCCCTGGTGTAAACGGCACCGTGTACACATCTGATACAGGCGAGGGGTTTACCTACGTGTGAATGGACCCTTAATTAAGTGAGTGTGTGTTGACAGTGAATTTAAACACAAACAACATTTTTGTTTTCCAAAAAAATTTTAAATTGTAATTTATTTTTTTTTGGAAAGAAAATCAAAACATATAAACAAACACAAATTAAAAAAACCCACACATCCCCAACCCACCCCCACCCACCAGGCCAAAATATAATTAACATGAAAAAAAAGTGACAACATAAATAATGTCAAGTGTTGGGGTGGGGGGAAAGGAAAAGGAGGGGTAAAGGATTTTTAAGGAAAACTAATCATGGGGAGGAGTTTGGGTAAGGGAAGCGGGACTGGGGCAAAGTGGGGTAGTGTCCCCATCATGGGCGGGATCAGCAGAGGAGGAGACATACTCCTCTGCAGTGGAGAGGTGGCCTTCAGATGCCCTGACACACAGCTTCCGGAACTGGCTTGTCATGCAAGCCAGATCCGGAAGCTCAGGAGAGCCCAGAAAGTCAACAGCAACAGCATGGATATATGCCTTGAAAAGTTGTTGCCGATGACGTGGCAGCTGCCGGAGGACACCTGCCACGTCATTGGCAAAATAACTAGCATTATCCATGCTGTTGACCCTTCGGAGAAGGGCCAGGGCCTGGCTTTCAAGGTCAACCTGGCTGGCCCTTCCCCGGAGGGTACTCCCTGGCCTCTCCTGGGTGGAAGGTGTGGGGGGAGGAGGGTCCCGACGCTCCCGCCTCATACGCCTGGTGGCTCCCACCAGCTCCTCTTCAGGTGCCTGACTTGGTGTAGACACCTGGGAGGCTGCTGGGGAAGCCACCCTTGCAGAGGCAGGGAGAGGGGATGCACTTCGGGCCCTCCTCTCCGGTTCATGAGAGGGTCCCTCCAGTGGACTCGATGGGGCTCTCTCCTCCGGCTGCAGCTCCTCTTGGCTGGCTGGTGGCTCCCGGGAACCCGTGGCAGGGGTGTTGCCGGAAGATCTGTAAATGAAAAAGAGGAAAATAATAGGATTAAGTATGTCTCTATTAAATGTTTTGTAGACAAAAAAAGGGATTAAAATGTTAGCAATACCACAAAAAAAAAAAAAAAAAGAGAGAAAGAGAGAGAGAGAGAGAGAGAGACTTACTCCCGGGAGGCACTGCCATTTACAAGGAACTGCAGCTCGTCGTGGAACGCCACTTTGGCGCGTTTTGAAGGAGAGGCCCCACTGGCTTCCACCTTCCTCAGCTCTCTCATGAACCGGTCCCGCACACTCTTCCACCGTGTGCGGACATCATGTTCTGCAATCATAAATTCAAAATTAACAATTAAAAAATAACACACAACCAACATTATTATATTTAAAAGGGTCCATTCACATGGAGTAATGGGGCACTAATTTTTGTGGTGGCTTTTTTGCGCTTTCAGTTCATTTTTATCATCAAGTTTGATATGAATAGGGTTCCTGTTTGTGGTTTCGTTAAGGGACGGGTTATTAAGATGACCGCAACCGAAATTAAAAATGTTCCAAACGGATAAAATTTCTTTATAAAAAAAACATTTAAACCAAAAAAGGTCAAAAAAAACCCCAAAAAACATTGACTACATGTGAAAGGACCGTTTATTAAGGGCTCGCTGACATGGTGTAACGTGCCGCGTGATGTGGCACGTGTACGCCGCCTGACCCTTTTGCGTGCCCTACATGCTTGCATTCAGTTGAATGGGAGCGGGGATGGTATGCATGGTGCTAGTTTGCGGCCGTGCATTTATATTCCCTGCTGCAAACTAGCGCTACGCATCCAATCAACCCTCCCATGCCAATGAATGGGAGCATGTACGGCACACAAAGAAAGGGTCACACAGCATACATGTGCAACATCAGGCGGCACGTGACACCATATGAACAAGCCCTTTTTTAAGCTTTATGAAGAAACCTGCAGAGATATATACTCACCAATCTGTGTCTTTTGCCGAGCTGGGAAGCTGGCCCATTGCTCGTGGTAGAGTTCGGCGCAAACCTTCAACCACCCGGCGTCACGGGCATGCCGATCCCCATAAAGCGGGTGGGCTTTATCCCACAATTGTGGCTTCTGGTGAACCTGCATGTTTACAAGCAAAACAAAAACCAAACTTTAGTCACCAAAAACTTTTAAAAAAAAAAAGGCCCTTCCTTACTAAAAACATTGTGCCAACATATAGCAATGGCAATGTGTTTCAGCAAACAAATACATTAGCAAGCATGCTGGACCATAGTCCAAAAGCAATCTCCATACTGTCCCGAATTACAACATGCAACCAATGTTACGTATGTGGCCAAATGCAACCCCGACCCCCCCACCAGAAACCCCCCCCCCAAAAAAAAAAATATAAAAAAAGGAAGGCATCGCACTTACTAATGTGATGAGACGCTTCACATTGATGTCCATGCGGTGGTAACTTTGGGATGCGGTGGGCCCACTTCTTTTTTGAGCCGGTTCTTTGGGGCGTGTTGACATGTTTGATCTGTATGACAAAATGTTTTCAAAGATTAAAAACTTGTAGTCACTTTTAAAAACATGTAATCCAAATAACAAAGCTTGAAATACATGTTGCAACAAAATGGTATGCTACCTGTAATTAAAGTGTATGAAAGTGTCCTTTGCAAAGCCATTATTAAAACTATATTAAATGTTACACTCATTTGTGCCTGATTTGTATGGGGAGCAGCATGTTACAGGAGCATGTACAGTGCCTTTGCGCTGGGGGTCTTAACAGTCTGCATTGACAGTGACGTTTCTGCCACGTTTAATGGCGGCTACAGACAACCGTAAGCAGCGCGGGATTTAAAGGTTGCGTACATGCTCCTGTAACACGCGACTGGCGGGAAATAAAATGAATACATGAGCGCAGCATCAAACAGCAGCTGAATGGACCCCCATAAATTTTATAACAAAGGTTAAAGGATCACTAACAAAATTAAGAACTTGAAATGATAAACCCCCCCCACAACAACCAAAATAAAAACTAAAATATATATATATATATATATATATATATATATATATATATATATATATAATATATAGTGTGCGCATGACAAAGTTGCTAAAAAAAACATGCCATTCCATTTTGAAAAAGGCAGCACACGTTGAAAAAAGCATCCTTTTTTGTTAACATGTGCTAGCATAGAAGTGAATGCCATGTGTTTTGAAGCACTCATGCATATAGGTACAAAGGGACACAGCATCAGCTCCATTACAAAAATGTGTGCTATGAATTTTTGAAAAACCAAAAATTTAAACAAACCAAAAAAAAAGCCTACTATGGGACATTATATCGACTGCTATTGTACATTACACTATGTGCAGGGGACACTAGAAAGCATTCTACCGTGTGATGGTGTCATGGTCCTTACATTAAAAAAGGTGTGTGCTTTGGGCCTTAAACATGAAATGTGTTGCTATTTTGTGTGAAAAATCTTATTCAAAAATACACATACGATAACTGCAAGGATTTTAAGTGAAAACCAAAAAAAAAAAAAAAAAAGGAAATTTTAAAAAAAACTTACATGAAGAGACAGCAACAAGGTGTAGCAATGTGAGGATGGCGGTCAATTTGCAATTAGCGGTGTTTTGACTATTGAAAAGAAAAAAAAAATTAGTGGAAAAAAAAAATTAAACAGCAAAAAAAAAAAAACATTTCTACACCCAAGACAAATGTATAGAAACCTATACTTACATGAGTAGCCAGGCAGTGTGAGTTGAATTTGTTTTCCAAAACTGATGAAATTTAGCTTTCACTAAGAAAAGACAAAAGTACATATAAGTGCAAGTTGAAAAACAACAAAACCACCCCAAAAAAATCCATTTCAACAACTTTTAAGCCAATACTTATATGAGCAGACAGTTGGAGCTCCTTCTCCCATCAATTTCAGGTGTGTAAAGATGGATGTGGAAGATTCTAGGTGTCCTAAAATGGCCGCTGGCTTTTGGTGACGCCCACAGCCCAGCCCTTTTGGGCGTTGCCCATGAATATGGGTTAGTTTCATAGGTCGCGTTTTTTACGACCGTTATGCCGCGTACACGCCGCGTACACGCGGCGTGTACGCGGTACGTGTACGCGACGTAACGTCGCGTGAACGCGACGTTTACGCTAGTTTACGGCCGTAAAAATACGGCCGTAAAAAGACACGCGTAAACGGTAAGACGGCAGTATTTTACTGCAGAAATCAATGGAAACGTCTTTTTACGGCCGTAAAAAAAACACACAAAAAACGGACAAAAAACGCCAGCGTTTACTCCGTGTGAATGCAGCCTAATACTACTCCTATGTACAAGAATATAACTACTATAATACTTCTCCTATGTACAAGAATATCACTACTATAATACTACTCCTATGTACAAGAATATAACTACTATAATACTACTCCTATGTACAAGAATATAACTACTATAATACTGCTCCTATGTACAAGAATATAACTACTATAATACTACTCCTATGTACAAGAATATAACTACTATAATACTGCTCCTATGTACAAGAATATAACTACTATAATACTACTGCTATGTACAAGAATATAACTACTATAATACTGCGCCCTATGTACAAGAATATAACTACTTTAATACTGCTCCTATGTACAAGAATATAACTACTATAATACTACCCCTAGGTACAAGAATATAACTACTATAATACTACCTCCTATCTACAGGGAATATAACTACTATAATACTACTCCTATGTACAAGAATATAACTACTATAATACTACCCCTAGGTACAAGAATATAACTACTATAATACTACCTCCTATGTACAAGAATATAACTACTATAATACTACCTCCTATGTACAAGAATATAACTACTATAATACTGCTCCTATGTACAAGAATATAACTACTATAATACTGCTCCTATGTACAAGAATATAACTACTATAATACTACTCCTATGTACAAGAATATAACTACTATAATACTGCTCCTATGTACAAGAATATAACTACTATAATACTACTCCTATGTACAAGAATATAACTACTATAATACTGCTCCTATGTACAAGAATATAACTACTATAATACTACCCCTAGGTACAAGAATATAACTACTATAATACTACCTCCTATCTACAGGGAATATAACTACTATAATACTACTCCTATGTACAAGAATATAACTACTATAATACTACCCCTAGGTACAAGAATATAACTACTATAATACTACCTCCTATGTACAAGAATATAACTACTATAATACTACCTCCTATGTACAAGAATATAACTACTATAATACTGCTCCTATGTACAAGAATATAACTACTATAATACTACTCCTATGTACAAGAATATAACTACTATAATACTACCCCTATGTACAAGAATATAACTACTATAATACTGCCCCCTATGTACAAGAATATAACTACTATAATACTACCCCTATGTACAAGAATATAACTACTATAATACTGCCCCCTATGTACAAGAATATAACTACTATAATACTGCCCCCTATGTACAAGAATATAACTACTATAATACTGCCCCCTATGTACAAGAATATAACTACTATAATACTGCTCCTATGTACAAGAATATAACTACTATAATACTACCCCTATGTACAAGAATATAACTACTATAATACTGCCCCCTATGTACAAGAATATAACTACTATAAGGGTGCATTCACACTGAGTAAACGCTAGCTTATTCTGAACGTAAAACACGTTCAGAATAAGCGGCGTCTAAAGCAGCTCCATTCATTTCTATGGGAGCGGGGATACGAGCGCTCCCCATAGAAATGAATGGGCTGCTTCTTTCACTCCGTGCAGTCCCATTGAAGTGAATGGGGAGTACCGGCGTGTACGCTCCGGCATGAGCAGAGCTTGCCGTACACGCGGCACTCCCCATTCACTTCAATGGGACTGCACGGAGTGAAAGAAGCAGCCCATTCATTTCTATGGGGAGCGCTCGTATCCCCGCTCCCATAGAAATGAATGGAGCTGCTTTAGACGCCGCTTATTCTGAACGTGTTTTACGTTCAGAATAAGCTAGCGTTTACTCATTGTGAATGCACCCTAACACTGCCCCCTATGTACAAGAATATCACTTTTATAAAATTTTGCATGTCCTGTTTCCTTTGGAAATATAAAAAAACAAAAAACTTGCTAGTCTTCAGTAGTTGATACCTTTTTAATGGCTAACTAATAATGATAACTGATTACAACGTTTCGGAACGTCTCGGCTCCTTTCTCAAGTAAATTTAAAACCATTACTGAAGGATGAATATTTATGTACAAAGGGGCACATAAGGAGAGAATTCCAGGAGGAAGGGGGGTAGAGGGTTATTCGCTATTGGTAGAAACAATGTAAATAATTCCAGGTTCTTATCAGTTCTCAGGGTCTCAGGTCAGTGATTTGTGTAAGATGCCATAAAACCATGTGACAAATTTAACCCCCTCTCCAGTGTTTGAAGCAGGGTCATAAATTTACACTCATAAAATCGTCGTTCTCTCTTTGATTTGAAATTCCCTCTTAAAACCAAAACTTTCATGTGATCGGTGATATTATGATCCTCATTGCAGAAATGTTTTGATACGGGAAGGTCCATTCTTCGTTCTCTAATTGTATGGCGATGTGAATTCATCCGCATTCTAAGCTGCTGTCCGGTCTCTCCAACATACAGATGTTCAGTGGGACATTTTTTGTACATAAATCTGCTCCTTCAGAAACGGTTTTAAATTTACTTGAGAAAGGAGCCGAGAGTTCCGAAACGCTGTAATCTGTCATCATTATTAGTTAGCCATTAAAAAAGTATCAACTAATGAAGACTAGCAAGATTTTTGTTTTTTACATTTCCTACCTACTGGCTAACACGGTAAGAGAAGAAACATTTTCCTTATACTAACTGTTACCTTTGAGGATCTTACATATGGTCCTGGCCGGTGGTGACCCTATTGGGTTGTCTTGTGTCACCCTTTTACGCCCCGTGTCACACCTCACACATTGCTGGTTATTTCTTTATTTATAACATCAGCTCCAAGAAAATTATAACCAATAAGAAATCCCCGACACCACCAGCCCCGGGAAGGGAACAGATATAACAAGACAAAGCGGTAAAGTCTACAGTTATTGTTTCTGAAGATATAGTGATATAAGGGGGTCCTCCACCTTCTGTGGACAATGCAAAGTGACTTGTGGGGTCCAAGGAATTTTTTTAATGACATCCTTCATAGATCCAGATCCCATTGGGTCCTGTAAGAGGTCATGTATTATATGTCTGCACACACTCTAGAAACAGAATGTTACTCTGATCCCCTATGGTTATTATAAGACCCTGAGCTCAGCCCATTATATAACCTCCACCCCAAACCCTGGTTCTATGTAATTAGCTATAGGGGGTCGTCTCATACACCCTCTCTAAAATCCCTTAGGGGGTCATAGTGGGGCTGCCCATCCTTGCACTCTTGTTTTGGATGAGCTTGTCCATCCTTTTATTTGGATGTCCACCATGTAATGCCTCATTTCTCCTGCAGTGGCGTCCTAGATAATGGGAGGTGGCTGATCTTGTGGCAATGAGGTGTGGCTATAAGGGGTCTTCACCCATAAAATATACATTGGTTACTATAATGACTGTTATTTTGTATAATTACACCCTTTATGATCACAAATGTTTACGATGGAGTCCGCCAGTTGGCTCTTTCTTCGATCTTCAGAGCCCTCGATTCTCATTCCCAGCTCTGCCCATTGTTGACCCCACTGGCATATAGGGGGATGTATGAAGCCTCGCAGCCACTGTGTGATACACCTGGCAGTTACTTCCTGGGGCCTCCTCCATCTTCAGGTCACTTGGAATACTTTGTCCAGATTCTTTGAGCATTGTGTCGAGCTGGGGAAGGAGCTGGTGGGGCGGAAAGTTCTCAACGTCACACACAACACATGGAGACTGAAGCTGCGGCAGAAAGATCCACGGAGAACAGCAGAAGGATAAAGCCAAGACACTGAAGACAAGCAGGATCAAGTGATCCCAACGTGAGGAGAGCCACATCTTCTAGACTTGGCCTACTCAGGGTAACATTGGGATGTCTTCTGGAGGGGGGAAGGAGACCTCATCAGCAGTCTGGTCTTCGGTGTCTTGTGGGGTCTCCGTCACTTGACATCCAGGGTCTGGAGTGCAGTTTTCTACATCTGTAAAGAGACCAATATGGAGTAATCTTAGTACCGGGGACACTGTGTATGTATGTGGGCTCCTGGACACCAATGCAGTGATGTCTAATTCTGCAACCCCTTAGCCCCATCCTGTTTAACCCGAGGTTCTCCGGTGACCCGTTTGGTTTCTGAGTCTAAATTAGATTAATGGAGAAGAGCAGAACTCACCGAAGGTCCCCATATCCTTCATGGCTGGAGGATCCTCTGGTACTGGGAAAGCTCCGCTGGAGTCCGGAGCCATCTGAGGGCCCAAAGTGTCCAGTTCCTTTCCTTTCATATCTGGAGAGGATGAGAAGACACATAGAGCACTACAGATACCACACTGGACGGGCAACAGCAGTGATAAACTTATTATATACCCTGTATGACCATAGCCTGTATAATATGTCAGCTCCCACCTGTATTATCTCACCCCTTACCTCTATATTATTATATCACTCCTTTTTGTTATTACCTCACTCTTCTGTTATTACAATTTTCACCTATGTTATTACACCTCTCCTCTATGTTATTACACCTCTTCTCTAGGTTATTACACTTCTCCTCTAGGTTATTACACTTCTCTTCTAGGTTATTATACCTCTCCTCTAGGTTATTACACCTCTCCTCTAGGTTATTACACTTCTCTAGGTTAGTACACCTCTCCTCTATGTTATTACACCTCGCCTCTATGTTATTACACCTCTCTTCTAGGTTATTGCACTTCTCTTCTATGTTATTACACCTCTCCTCTATGTTATTACACCTCTCCTCTATTATATTACACCTCTTCTCTAGGTTATTACACTTCTCCTCTATGTTATTACACCTCTCCTCTATGTTATTACACCTCTCCTCTATGTTATTACACCTCTCCTCTGTTACTACACCTCTCCTCTATGTTATTACACCTCTTCTCTAGGTTATTACACTTCTCCTCTAGGTTATTACACTTCTCTTCTAGGTTAGTATACCTCTCCTCTAGGTTATTACACCTCTCCTCTAGGTTATTACACTTCTCCTCTAGGTTAGTACACCTCTCCTCTATGTTATTACACCTCTCCTCTATGTTATTACACCTCTCCTCTGTTATTACACCTCTCCTCTATGTTATTACACCTCTTCTCTAGGTTATTACACTTCTCCTCTAGGTTATTACACTTCTCTTCTAGGTTATTATACCTCTCCTCTAGGTTATTACACCTCTCCTCTAGGTTATTACACTTCTCCTCTAGGTTAGTACACCTCTCCTCTATGTTATTACACCTCTCCTCTAGGTTATTACACTTCTCTAGGTTAGTACACCTCTCCTCTATGTTATTACACCTCGCCTCTATGTTATTACACCTCTCTTCTAGGTTATTGCACTTCTCTTTTATGTTATTACACCTCTCCTCTATGTTATTACACCTCTCCTCTATTATATTACACCTCTTCTCTAGGTTATTACACTTCTCCTCTATGTTATTACACCTCTCCTCTATGTTATTACACCTCTCCTCTGTTATTACACCTCTCCTCTATGTTATTACACCTCTCCTCTATGTTATTACACCTCTTCTCTATGTTACTACACCTCTCCTCTATGTTATTACACCTATCCTTTATGTTATTACACCTCTCCTCTATGTTATTACACCTCTCCTCTATGTTACTACACTTCTCCTCTATGTTATTACACCTCTCCTCTATGTTATTACACCTCTTCTCTAGGTTATTACACCTCTCCTCTATGTTATTACACCTCTCCTCTATGTTATTACACCTCTTCTCTAGGTTATTACACCTCTCCTCTATGTTATTACACCTCTCCTCTATGTTATTACACCTCTCTTCTATGTTACTACACTTCACCTCTGTTATTACACCTCTCCTCTATGTTACTACACTTCTCCTCTATGTTATTACACCTCTCCTCTATGTTATTACACCTCTCCTCTATGTTACTACACTTCTCCTCTAGGTTATTACACCTCTCCTCTATGTTATTACACCTCTCCTCTATGTTATTACACCTCTCCTCTATGTTACTACACTTCTCCTCTATGTTATTACACCTCTCCTCTATGTTATTACACCTCTCCTCTATGTTACTACACTTCTCCTCTAGGTTATTACACCTCTCCTCTATGTTATTACACCTCTCCTCTAGGTTATTACACCTCTCCTCTATGTTACTACACTTCTCCTCTATGTTATTACACCTCTCCTCTAGGTTATTACACCTCTCCTCTATGTTACTACACTTCTCCTCTATGTTATTACACCTCTCCTCTAGGTTATTACACCTCTCCTCTATGTTATTACACCTCTCCTCTGGGTTGTTACACCTCTCCTCTAGGTTATTACACCTCTCCTCTAGGTTATTACACTTCTCCTCTATGTTATTACACCTCTCCTCTATGTTATTACACCTCTCCTCTATGTTATTACACCTCTCCTCTGGGTTGTTACACCTCTCCTCTAGGTTATTATACCTCTCCTCTAGGTTATTACACCTCTCCACTATGTTATTACACCTCTCCTCTAGGTTATTACACTTCTCCTCTAGGTTATTACACTTCTCTTCTAGGTTATTATACCTCTCCTCTAGGTTATTACACCTCTCCTCTATGTTATTACACCTCTCCTCTATGTTACTACACTTCTCCTCTATGTTATTACACCTCTCCTCTATGTTATTACACCTCTTCTCTAGGTTATTACACCTCTCCTCTATGTTATTACACCTCTCCTCTATGTTATTACACCTCTTCTCTAGGTTATTACACCTCTCCTCTATGTTATTACACCTCTCTTCTATGTTACTACACCTCTTCTCTAGGTTATTACACCTCTCCTCTATGTTATTACACCTCTCCTCTATGTTATTACACCTCTTCTCTAGGTTATTACACCTCTCCTCTATGTTATTACACCTCTTCTCTAGGTTATTACACCTCTCCTCTATGTTATTACACCTCTCCTCTATGTTATTACACCTCTCCTCTATGTTACTACACTTCTCTTCTAGGTTATTACACCTCTCCTCTATGTTATTACACCTCTCCTCTATGTTACTACACTTCTCCTCTATGTTATTACACCTCTCCTCTATGTTATTACACCTCTCCTCTATGTTATTACACCTCTCCTCTATGTTACTACACTTCTCCTCTAGGTTATTACACCTCTCCTCTATGTTATTACACCTCTCCTCTAGGTTATTACACCTCTCCTCTATGTTACTACACTTCTCCTCTATGTTATTACACCTCTCCTCTATGTTATTACACCTCTCCTCTATGTTATTACACCTCTCCTCTAGGTTATTACACCTCTCCTCTATGTTACTACACTTCTCCTCTATGTTATTACACCTCTCCTCTATGTTATTACACCTCTCCTCTATGTTATTACACCTCTCCTCTGGGTTGTTACACCTCTCCTCTAGGTTATTACACCTCTCCTCTAGGTTATTACACCTCTCCTCTATGTTATTACACCTCTCCTCTATGTTATTACACCTCTCCTCTATGTTATTACACCTCTCCTCTGGGTTATTACACCTCTCCTCTAGGTTATTACACCTCTCCTCTAGGTTATTACACCTCTCCTCTATGTTATTACACCTCTCCTCTATGTTATTACACCTCTCCTCTATGTTATTACACCTCTTCTCTAGGTTATTACACCTCTCCTCTATGTTATTACACCTCTTCTCTAGGTTATTACACCTCTCCTCTATGTTATTACACCTCTCCTCTATGTTATTACACCTCTCCTCTATGTTACTACACTTCTCTTCTAGGTTATTACACCTCTCCTCTATGTTATTACACCTCTCCTCTATGTTACTACACTTCTCCTCTATGTTATTACACCTCTCCTCTATGTTATTACACCTCTCCTCTATGTTATTACACCTCTCCTCTATGTTACTACACTTCTCCTCTAGGTTATTACACCTCTCCTCTATGTTATTACACCTCTCCTCTAGGTTATTACACCTCTCCTCTATGTTACTACACTTCTCCTCTATGTTATTACACCTCTCCTCTATGTTATTACACCTCTCCTCTATGTTATTACACCTCTCCTCTAGGTTATTACACCTCTCCTCTATGTTACTACACTTCTCCTCTATGTTATTACACCTCTCCTCTATGTTATTACACCTCTCCTCTATGTTATTACACCTCTCCTCTGGGTTGTTACACCTCTCCTCTAGGTTATTACACCTCTCCTCTAGGTTATTACACCTCTCCTCTATGTTATTACACCTCTCCTCTATGTTATTACACCTCTCCTCTATGTTATTACACCTCTCCTCTGGGTTATTACACCTCTCCTCTAGGTTATTACACCTCTCCTCTAGGTTATTACACCTCTCCTCTATGTTATTACACCTCTCCTCTATGTTATTACACTTCTCCTCTGGGTTATTACACCTCTTCTCTAGGTTATTACACCTCTCCTCTAGGTTATTACACCTCTCCTCTATGTTATTACACTTCTCTTCTATGTTATTACACCTCTCCTCTATGTTATTGCACCTCTCCTCTATGTTATTACACCTCTCCTCTATGTTATTACACCTCTCCTCTATGTTATTACACTTCTCTTCTATGTTATTACACCTCTCCTCTAGGTTATTACACCTCTCCTCTATGTTATTACACCTCTCCTCTGGGTTATTACTCCTCTCTTCTAGGTTATTACACTTCTCCTCTATGTTATTACACCTCTCCTCTGGGTTATTACACCTCTCCTCTATGTTATTACACCTCTCCTCTGGGTTATTACACCTCTCCTCTATGTTATTACACCTCTTCTCTAGGTTATAACACCTCTCCTCTATGTTATTACACCTCTCCTCTAGGTTATTACACCTCTCCTCTATGTTATTACACCTCTCCTCTGGGTTATTACACCTCTTCTCTAGGTTATTATACCTCTTCTCTAGGTTATTACACCTCTCCTCTATGTTATTACACCTCTCCTCTAGGTTATTACACCTCTCCTCTGTTATTACACCTCTCCTCTAGGTTATTACACCTTTTCTCTAGGTTATTATACCTCTTCTCTAGGTTATTACACCTCTCCTCTATGTTATTACACCTCTCCTCTATGTTATTACACTTCTCCTCTGGGTTATTACACCTCTTCTCTAGGTTATTACACTTCTCCTCTGGGTTATTACACCTCTCCTCTATGTTATTACACTTCTCTTCTATGTTATTACACCTCTCCTCTATGTTATTGCACCTCTCCTCTATGTTATTACACCTCTCCTCTATGTTATTACACCTCTCCTCTATGTTATTACACTTCTCTTCTATGTTATTACACCTCTCCTCTAGGTTATTACACCTCTCCTCTATGTTATTACACCTCTCCTCTGGGTTATTACTCCTCTCTTCTATGTTATTACACTTCTCCTCTATGTTATTACACCTCTCCTCTGGGTTATTACACCTCTTCTCTATGTTATTACACCTCTTCTCTATGTTATTACACCTCTCCTCTGGTTATTACACCTCTCCTCTGGGTTATTACACCTCTCCTCTGTTATTACACTTCTCCTCTGTGTTATTACTCTTCTCCTCTAGGTTATTACACCTCTCCTCTAGGTTATTACACCTCTCCTCTATGTTATTACACCTCTCCTCTAGGTTATTACATCACGTCCCTATATTATCACACCTCTTACCTGTATTAATACACCACTGTCCTGTATTTTGTGCACATTTTACCCTCTTCCACAGGCAGCAGCTGACAATACACAGAATAATGGAGGCGAGGAGAATGGTGCCTGCTGCTGCCAGTGCGATGATGCCGTAGAATTCATTACACCACCAGGCTGAAATACAGAAGACTAGTCAGTCAGCATGGAGGAGGCCAAACCGTCACTAACTTGTAAATGTAAGCATAACTTTTATTAGTACAATAATCATCATATCACTATAACAATGGAGTGGAGCAAACTGGTCTGGAACAAACAGGGTTTCTCTCTTTGGACTTTGGGTCCCTGGGGTGAGAAAAGATAAAGACAAATGCCAATGTCATATCATCATAGAAGATGTTACAGAGGAAGGTGTAGAGCCAGTTTGTGATGGGAGAAAAGATGGGTAATATTGCAAGACCCAAAACAAAAAAACAATAGAGTTATAGGAGGAGGACTAGTGGAGCACTAGAGGGCGCACTAATTCTGGTGGCCCATTATACAGCTACACATATCACCTGACAATCATTCACACATTTCGAAGTGGTGCCAGGATAAATGTATCTGCCGCCCATTCTTTGCCTTGGAGTATTTGTATCCTGTGCTTCGGTCAGTTCTCTGCTGTCTGGCTCTGTCATATCATCCATCAATGATTGTATTGTCCTCTATCAATGTGATATGACCCCTGTATAAATGTGATCTGGTTCTCTGATGTTGCGGCATTATGCGGAGGTTTGTGTAGTATTACATTGCTGTGTTCTTGCTTTTTTCCCTAAATGTAAAGTTTTTCACTCTGAGTTTGGGGCTGGGGTCTCTGCCGTCAGGTTTATATCTCTACAATGTGTTAGACATTTAGAAACATAGGCGTGACGGCACTATCCAGCGCATTATAGGAGGTGTAATATAAATACTGCTCATAAACAGGTGAGAAAGTGACAGATAACACTGTGGAGCAGAAGTGTCATTGGCCGGCCACTAGGTGTCAGCACTGGGAGGGGTATGCGGCGTTTTACATGACATGTGACTTAAGCCTCTTACAGACGACCATGGCCGTGATCGGTGTGATCTGTGTATTTCCTGGATAGCACCAGGACCCATTGATTTCTATGAATGTGAATTACAAGGTCCCATGTGCGGGCCGACAGTCCGGGTTGCAAAATATGGAGCAGGTCCTATTCTTGTCCTAGTTTTCATTTATTGAAAGGAGCTTCGGAAACACGGTTGGTTCATGGGCTGCACATGAGGGACATTCACCTGTCCCCTGTCCTGCGCCCATGCCTTTAATTCATGGCTAGCCAGAAGTGCGCATTACTTTGTCACACACTTGGGAGCGTGGCCATCCATCACATCACTGATATAACCCTGGAGGATGACGGAGCCTCCAAAGACCCATAAGAGCCACATATAAGCTTCACGTATACAAGATCCAAGAGTTCAGAGGTTACTATAGGGTAGTGGACAGCGCCAAATGAAGGGTGTGCACCATAGATGAAGCTTGTAGGGCAACTCTGGCTTCTATCTGTATACCACTGTATATACATGCTCAGGCTTGGTGTAGCATCACACACATAGCTCAGTGTTACTCACCACACAGGTCCGGGTGGGCTTGTTGTTCATCATTTCCTGGGAGTATTGCTTTGCTGAGCGGCCATTTCTCTGATGTTTGCAAGGGGGTTTCACCTGAAAGTAAGATTTATTGCTGTGACTGTAGTATTTACTAGACATATGTGCCCCCTGAGATGTACCCCTGTCATTGCCCCCGCTCCCCTGGTCTGTGGCTGTATCTGATGAGACACCATAACTACATATACAGAGGACACGACAGCCCAGACATATTATAGAGCCAGAGAAAGTTGATGGGGTACAGACATATGCAGACTAGTTGTGTAACCCCAGAATCAGTGAGCGCCCCCTATGGTGGCTGCAGGCAGTCGTTTATAGTCAGCAGAGTCCCCCCTTATAGGTTTCTTATGAAGGGAATCCATGCCAAATGTACACCTATAAATGAGATGGAAGGCACGGACTGTAGTAATGGCAGAGATCATCATGTGTAAGGGGGGTTGTCCTTTACAGTCTGAAGGAAGGATCATTGTACTGCCAAATCATTAAAGGGATCCTATCATATCCTACCCTTTTATTTCTGAGTAACACATAAGAATAGCCTTAAGAAAGGCTATTTCGTCTCCTACCTGTCATTGTCTTCTCCGCGCCGCCGTTCCGTAGGAATCCTGGTTCTTGTTGGTATGCAAATGAGTTCTCTCGCAGCACTGGGGGCGGGCCCCAGCACTCAAACAGCACTGGGGGCGTCCCCAATGCTGCGAGAGAGCTATCTCCAGCGCCACCTCCATCTTCGTCAGCAACGTCCTCTTCATCCTCTTCTTCCGGCGCTGGTTTCCGGCGTCTAGGCCTCAGGCCTTGGGCAGAGAAAACTGTGCATGCCCACAGGCCACGAGAAAATGGCCGCTTACAATACTGTGCAAGCAGCCATTTTCTCGTAGCCTGTGGGCATGCGCAGTCTGCTCTGCTCAAGGCCCGAGGCCTAGAAGTTACAAGCCACCACCGGAAGAAGAGGCTGAAGAAGACGCTGCTGACGAAGATGGAGACGGCGCTGGAGAGAGTTCTCTGGCAGCATTGGGGACGCCCCCAGTGCTGTTTGAGTGCTGGGGCCCACCCCCAGTGCTGCGAGAGAACTCATTTGCATTCTGACAAGAACCGGGATTCCTACGGAACGGCGGCGCGGAGAAGACAACGAAAGGTAGGAGACGTGTAGGTTTCTGACGTGTTACTCATAAAAATAAAAGGGTTTCTATGATAGGATCCCTTTAAAGTGTTTAGGTAAAGTTACAAATACAATAAAACAGCACCCAAGGTGTTGCTACCGCTTGGGCTCAGAAGCGATATGTTCCCTCATTTCAAAAGGAGGAGACTTGTAAAATGTCTTCTGGGACATTCATTCAATGACTGATTGGGATCATAGACATTGGGAAGTGTTGGCAAAGTCAAATTCTGAAGATGCAGGAGATAGTTAAGATGTTCTCCACATGAGAAGGAGACTCAGGCCGGGGCCCCACGGGATGGAAACGCTGCAATTTGCCCATGGCAGAAATGCCGCAAGAAAAATGGCGGTGTTTTACAGTATAGACAAAGTGGATGGGATTCTGTCGAATCCCATGCCCACTTTGCGATAAAAACCATTGTTCGGATGCGGCGCGATTTCCAAAAAAGTGGTTCGCAGCATGTCAATTATACCTACGGAAACACCGTCAGGTTCTCCAAAGGTATAATCGCAACAGAACGTCCATGGAGGAAAACGCAGCGAACTTTCTGTTTAAAGCACTGCGGCAAGAATGGCGGTGCGTTCCCACCACAGTTTTTCCCACAGCGCTTTATTGCTGCGTGACGTCCCGTGGGGCCTTAGACTCAATCTAAAAACTACCCACATGATCTCCAGCAAAAGAACACAAGCCTTACCTAAAGCTAAAAAATACCGGCTAAAAAACATCAATGTGATCTGCAGTTGGTTTCTAATCCTACACGTGCTTATAAAAAGGAGTTGCAGAATATTTTACGGAATTTTTGAGGGATTGTTGGCTGAGCCTCCTGTGGCATCTATCATATACTTTTTGGAAGACCTGTAGTATACAGGGGGTTGTTCTTGTTCCTCCCTCTTATATCGGGTTCTCCTCGGAGACGCTGCAGTGGATTGATGGTGTTGGACTCATGACCAGTTTGGAGTATGTATCATTTTTATGACCTTATTTCCTCTATGTGATGATATATTTGTGTTCTTTGACATGTTATACGATGATAATTCCCGGTGTCTATGTACTGGGATGTTTCGGAAGGTGCCGAGCTCACCATGTGGCCAGGCTCTCGTCTTCTGATACTCTGGTGTTGTCGCTGTGGCCCCTGCTGGTAATTCCTATCCAGTGGTGTAACTACCAGGGTAGCCGTGGTAGTAGCTGCCACAGGGCCTGGGACATTAGGGGGCCGGCGGCAGCCGCTACCACTGCATTTTTTTTTTTTAATAGGTCGTTACTGGCTGGAGTTACTCCAGCCGGTAATGGGCCCTATATACTCACCTTGTCCTGGCAGGGGCCGGGATCGGTAAGTGATAGTGCGGGCCTCACAAGCACTATTATACTCGGGGGTCTTTTCGGACCCCCGAGTATTACGATTGGAGGCCGAGGACAGGTAAAATAATATAAAAAACTGTGTTACTTACCTCTCCAGGCTCCGGCCAGGCTTCGGCCTACTTGCCTGACGTCATATGACCCGCGACGCAGGGCTCCGGTCACATGACATCCTGGAAGATGGCTGACAGCGACAGAGAATGCAGGAGATAGGTAGGTAACAGCAGTTTGTTGTTTGTATCCCTCTGGGTCTCCGATTATTATACTCCAGGGTCTTAAAACCCCCCAGAGTATAATGATTGTTCATGTGTGTCCACAATGGGACATAATACTGTGTACTGGGGCCACTATGGAGGATAATACTGTGTACTGGGTCCAATATGGGGACATAATCATACCTCCCAACCGTCCCGATTTCCGCGGGACAGTCACAATTTGGGTGACATGTCCCGCGGTCCCAGTTGGAGGGAGGTATGTTCCGATTTCAACTCAGATCTGCGTCCAGAGGACGCAGATCTGAGTTGAACACATATGCGGCTGAAGCAAGGAGCTGACACAGGTCAGCTCCTCGCTTCGCCGCTGCCCGCCTCTCTCCCTGACACATGCGGCTGAAGCTGCTTGCGTGCTCGCTTCGCCGCTGCGTCTCTCTCTCGCTGACACATGCGGCTGAAGCGAGGAGCTGACCTGTGTCAGCTCCTCGCTTCGCTGCTGCCGCCGGCTCCTGGCTTGTAGACGCGATGTACAAGCCAGGAGCCGGCGGCAGCGGCGAAGCGAGGAGCTGACACAGGTCAGCTCCTCGCTTCAGCCGCATATGTCAGCGTGAGAGAGACGCAGCGGCGAAGCGAGCACTCGAGCAGCTTCAGCCGCATATGTCAGGGAGAGAGGCGGGCAGCAGCGAAGCGAGGAGCTGACCTGTGTCAGCTCCTTCCTTCAGCCGCATGTGTCAGTGAGAGAGGCGGGCAGAGAGCGGCGAGGGAGCGGAGGAGAAGGTAAGTTTAATGTGGAGGTGGAACGTGAATCTGGGGGCAGATGAAGGAGAGGACAGCATGACACTGGGGGCAGAGATGGAGAGGACATGAATCTGGGGGCAGAGATGTGGGACATGAATCTGGGGGCAGAGATGGGGGACATGAATCTGGGGGCAGAGATGGAGAGGACATGAATTTGGGGGCAGAGATGTGGGATATGAATCCGGGGCAGAGATGGAGAGGACATGAATCTGGGGGCAGAGATGGAGGGACATGAATCTGGGGGCAGAGATGTGGGGACATGAATCTGGGGGCAGAGATGGAGAGGACATGAATCTGGAGGCAGAGATGGAGAGGACATGAATCTGGGGGCAGAGATTGAGTGGACATGAAACTGGGGACAGAGATGGGGGACATGAATCTGGGGGCAGAGATGGGGGGACATGAATCTGAGGGCAGAGATGGGGGGACATGAATCTGGGCGCAGAGATGGAGGGGACATGAATCTGGGGGCAGAGATGGAGGGGGGACATGAATCTGGGGGCAGAGATGGGGGGACATGAATCTGGAGGCAGAGATGTGGGGACATGAATCTGGGGGCAGAGATGGGGGGACATGAACCTGAGGGCAGAGATGGGGGACATGAATCTGGGGGCAGAGATGGAGGGACATGAATCTGAGGGCAGAGATGTGGGACATGAATCTGGGGGCAGAGATGGAGGGACATGAATCTGGGGGCAGATGAAGGGTGTATATGAAACTGGGGGAGAGATAGAGGGGGGACATATAATTTACGGGTGACTGTAGGAGGATTATACTGTGTGCGGGCACATGAAAAATTAACGAGTGGGCGGAGTCAACACAAAAGTGGGCGGGGCTACATTTGCCGCTTTTGTCCCTCTTTTGGTTCTTCAAAAGTTGGGAGGTATGCATAATACTGTGTGCAGGGGCTACTATGGGACATAATACTGTGTGCAGGGGCTACTATGGGACATAATACTGTGTACTGGGGCCACTATAGGGGATAATACTGTGTGCAGGGGCCACTATGGAGACGTAATGCTGTGTGCAGGGGCCAATATGGGGTATTATAGTGTGTGCAGAAATGCGCGTGGGGGTTGGGGTGGCAGTAGGAGTCAGTTAGTCGAGGTCTTCAGCGTCGGGTGGGTGGGGGGCCTGGCCTATGTCAAAAGTTTGCCACGAGGCTCCGCCATTCCTAGTTACGCCACTGTTCTTATCATGGTGTATACTGTACCTGTGTACCCGGGGCTAGCAGTGGTCATGACTTCAGTGGTTTGGTTACCAGACAACGTGTTTCCTGTACAGACACAATAATGAACACAACAATACTTGGTTAGCAGCGGAACAGAACAGATTGGGCTACAATATCTCCTCTATAAATGTCATATTACACAGAACCTCCTGAATCCCTCCCCTACCCATCCACAGGGGGAGAAAAGAGGGGTAAAACAAAACCAAAAACCCTCGAACACCTCAAGCATTTCTCGATATTCCGACTGTCCGACCTTCCAGCTCCTTATAACTGTATTCATGATATTTTCCTTCTTGCAGGACTTGCCTTCTAGATCTACAGACCTAGTCAGAGATGGTTCCCATTCTCCAGTTTTAGGGACCTTCTCACTTACCCAGTACTTGGGTATCGGCTTTCTAACCATGTATAACCTATAGCCCAAGTTCTTATTACCCCAATGCACATAACTCAGGATCTTATATATCATACTCTGTCGTCTGGATCCAATGTCTTCTACATTTCAGACCATTCCACATCAGATGTACAGGATCCCTTTAGTCACAGCTACTCTTGGGACATTTTTCTGAATCTCTATTTCTCAACTTTTTCAACCCTTTAGGGGTATAATGAGCCCCATAAACCCAAAATGGTTGGGAAACCCTCAGTGGGAAGAATCTAAGCCCTAGAAATAGTCATCACTTCCTTCCATGGCCCCTCCAACACCAATCCTAAGTCTTTACAGCAACTTGCTGTAGACAGATAATACACTTTATCCTGTAATAATATGTAATATCTTTCCTTATTTTTGAGTTCATACATATCCCTTTAAGAAGATCCAATACTTCCCCCTCCTATGCCTCGGGTTCTCAGTCATTATTGCTAATGAGAACTATCTTGTAACCCAATCTCTTGAGGCACCTCCAGAGAAGACTTAGGTTGGTTTCCATACATTAAGTGCAATTCCTCTTTTTACCAATAGGGGGCGGTGACTTCATATGGAAAGAAAGAGCAATAACAGAATCTGAGATATCAATAGTTAAAATCACAGTTGAGAACTTCAATCAGAATGGGTGGTATAAAACCGGGAGTACGGCCATGTGAAAGAACCATCCCCCTCTTTGGTAAATGCCTCATCTCTGCATACTTACTATATAACTATGTACAGACATTCCTTAGTAACAGCTCAGTTACAAGAATATAGGGAGAATCTTACAGCCTGTTTTATCATGAAAAGGAATTTAGATTGGGTCACCAAAAATGGGACAAAAATCGTCATCAAATGGTCAAGACCGCTCCAAAATCCTGAATCCACCCAGTCAAGAACTCCAACAACCAACACTACACGTGTCATTGGTATATACGATGAGAAGAGTCGTGAGGTCATGTCTATACTAAGATCATTCTGGGGGATCCTAAGATTAGATACAGATCTTAAAAGTGTGATCACAACTAATCCAGCGGTCACATATCGGAGGGGACGTAATCTCCGAGACCATTTGGTCCATAGTCATTTATCATCTGCTTCTACACCCCAATGGCCGCACTCTTGAGAGCAGAGAAACAGGATACAATATAATACAATATCAGAAGGTTCATTATATAGGGCTGATATATCTGGTATCCTTTACCTGTCCGAAAAATTACAACAACAATACGAGTCGTGTGTTTAGAAGGAGGGTCTTAGACCACATGGGTAACATCAGAAGGAATGAGGATAGACCTCTCAGTCGCCATGTTTGGGAGTTTCATGGAGAAGATCTAAACTCCATTTCTTTTCAGACTATTGAAAAATCCAGACAAATATGGATCGCAGAATATTACAGAAGGAAGCAGAAGGGATTATAAGACGCAAAAGTCCGAAACCACTGGGTTTGAACGAGAGCATAGCCTACATATAGCTTTCATTTAGACCTGGTAATTCCCAGATGCCCGTTTCACCACCCCTTTAAAGTCAGTGGTTTCTATTACATGGACTACATTATGTGTCCATGGAAAGACCAAAGTCTTTAGCAGTGGCCCTTCTATGGGGACACTACACATGTCCTACATCTTTGTCTGCTACATGTCCACCACCATCATGTACTCAATGTCCACTCTTTCTTACCATTACATGAGTCATATCATTCCACTACATGTCCACCTTCTCTTGTGACTATAAGTCCACAATCTTCATCCAATCGATGTCCACCTTCTCTTGAGACTACATGCCCACCATCTCTTGTGACTATATGTTCACCACCTTCATCCACTCTCTCTTACCATTACATGTCTTTCATATCTTTCTACTACATGTCCATCATGTCTTTTAAGTACATATCTACCACCTTCATCCACTCCATGTCCACTCTCTTTTAGTACTACACATGTCATATCTTGTCACTATGTCCACCATCTCTTGTGACTTCATGTCCACCACCTCTATCTTCTACATGTTGACAATCCAATTCCACATCCACCATCTCTTCCCATTCAATGTCTTTTAAATATCATGAAGTACAATATCCATGTTGATGCGACCTAAGCAGTTAAGTCTATACACTACTGACATAACACTTCTATCTTTGTACACGAGGGTGTGTCATGGGTATAAGCTATATTGGTGCGAAGAGTTACCTAAAGTTCTGAAGATACCTATACTATTGGTATACAGGACTAGTAGACACACCATGGGTTGCTACCACAAGTAACCCATTTACTCAGACTTCATGTCCTCCAGCATTGGACAATATCCTTCATCTCCTCTGTCTATATGTCCTTCATAATTTATTGATATCCACCATGTCTTGCCACCACATGTCCACTATTCCCTCCATCTACATGCCTTCCACAATTTGGTTACATATCTCCAACCTTCAGGTCATATCTTCTCGCTATAGACCATGACATACAAAACTCAGACCCTCAATGTATCTTCTGTTTGTAAGTGCAGTAAACCTCAGACTTTAAGGACTTTTTAGGACCTTTATGTGGAGGTCAGAGTACAAGTAAACACACTGGACATCCGAGGCTTCAGGAGACCCTCAGGTGGGTTGCTTCTACTATATAATCTATCTGTGGCATAGAACACCCCCAAACTTGTCCACCAACCCATTGACATACTTTAGTAACTTAACACCTTTATCTTTTTAGCCATAAATCCTTCACCAAACCTTCCATCCACTTGCCATCTATCTCTTACCTCCCACCACTTGGACGTTCAGGACGAAGCACGCCAGCAGCCAGGAGCTCATCGTGATCATCTTCTGTGCAGACACTATGGCTCCTGGTCTTACAATGAGCCGTCACCACATCCCCACCTCAGACCTGGTCCCTGAGCAGATGTTCTATGTGTGGATAAAAATAACACAAAGCTGGGGTGTGATACGTGAAGCATAAAAAGACAAAATTACCATAAGTGACTGAAATATTCCTATTATAGAGTTGTAGAACCATAACTGTGGCTGCACACCCTCAGAAGTACAATATATATATACACCTATATACCCACCACTGAACTTCTGCAATTCACGACTGACTAATAATGGTTGGATACATGAATCTACTGCAAAAAGTGTCTGGTTGTGGAGAAACCAGAAAGCAGCAGGTAGACCTCTATGTGTCGTCTAATGAGATGGGATGATATTGTCTAAGAGAACGTTCTCTGAGACCTCCATCATTGGTAGTATGAAGGGAATATGGCACATGACACTTCAGGACTGCTTATAGTATTTCCCATTAAAGTTAGGATACAAATTTCTGAAGGTAGTGAACGATTATGGCATGCCACAGATCACAGGGACAATGTGTTATTTCCAGATATGTCATTGGAAGCTCATATGGGAATTGTGCCAGCTTCTCAAGCCCTTTGAAGTATCCACCAAATTTGTGAGCAGGGATGACTTTAGCATCAGCGAGGTGATATCTCTATTGTATATCTCACCGGAAACCCTTACACGCCATGAGAGATTGAAGAAGAGAAACAGTTCCATCTCAATGTCATCATCCTGTGTTGGTGGAAGAGAATGAAGATCTGGGTCTGGGCCATTATGGTGAAGAGACTGGGATTCCTAAATGGAAAAGAAGGAGGAAGACTCTCCCTTAAATGCAGGGGCCCTTGATATGTCACAGACACAGCCAGGGGAGGAGGCTGACCCTTATCCGTTTCAAGAAGAAGATGATGATGACGATGCTGACCAAGAACACTAACTATTGCAGACCCCTGGGTCCCTGAATATGCTGACAAGCATGGCAGGCTGTATGCTCTGCTGCTAACACAGTGACAAGAGTACTGGATGAGTACTGGATGGAAGTGAGCTTAGACCCTCGCTAGAAAGCCAAAATGGGTAAATTCTTCCCTGACTCCAAAAGAGAAGGACAAACTGAATATTATCAGGATAGACTGTGTACACAGATTGCCTCAGAATTTAGAGAGAACACTACCACTGCCACTCACATGTGTTCCCAGGTTTGCCTCTGCCCGCTCCCAGTCCACCTCATTGAGCCAGTGCTTCACCAGAGCCACAACAAGCAACTGTCACCCACTGGCAGATACGGTCGTACCTAGAGTACACCTATAGTCCAGCAGATATAGTCGTACCTAGAGTGCACCTATAGTCCAGCAGATATAGTCATACCTAGAGTGCAGCTATAGTCCAGCAGATATAGTCCTACCTAGAGTGCACCTATAGTCCAGCAGATATAGTCATACTTAGAGTGCACCTATAGTCCAGCAGATATAGTCGTACCTAGAGTGCACCTATAGTCCAGCAGATATAGTCATACCTAGAGTGCAGCTATAGTCCAGCAGATATAGTCCTACCTAGAGTGCACCTATAGTCCAGCAGATATAGTCATACTTAGAGTGCACCTATAGTCCAGCAGATATAGTCGTACCTAGAGCGCAGCTATAGTCCAGCAGATATAGTCCTACATAGAGGGCACCTATAGTCCCGCAGATATAGTCATACTTAAGAGTGCACCTATAGTCCAGCAGATATAGTCGTACCTAGAGTACACCTATAGTCCAGCAGATATAGTCGTATCTAGAGTGCACCTATAGTCCATCAGATATAGTCCTACATAGAGGGCACCTATAGTCCAGCAGATATAGTCCTACATAGAGGGCACCTATAGTCCAGCAGATATAGTCCTACATAGAGGGCACCTATAGTCCAGCAGGTACAGTCCTACATAGAGGGCACCTATAGTCCAGCAGATATAGTCCTACATAGAAGGCACCTATAGTCCAGCAGGTACAGTCCTACATAGAGGGCACCTATAGTCCAGCAGATATAGTCCTACATAGAGGGCACCTATAGTCCAGCAGATATAGTCCTACATAGAGGGCACCTATAGTCCAGCAGATATAGTCCTACATAGAGGGCACCTATAGTCCAGCAGGTACAGTCCTACATAGAGGGCACCTATAGTCCAGCAGATATAGTCCTACATAGAGGGCACCTATAGTCCAGCAGGTACAGTCCTACATAGAGGGCACCTATAGTCCAGCAGGTACCCTTGACCCCATAGAATTCTGGGCCAATAGGTTAGAGCAGTAGAAGAAGCCAGCCCAGTTTGCCATGGGAGTTTTATCTTGTCCGGCCCCAAATGTTATGGTTGAGAGGGTGTTGAGTGCTCCGGTGATGACATAACACCGAAAAGGATGAAACTTTAATAGGTAGTGCAGAAAATATTACTATGATCGCAATGAATCAGGCATGGATGCCGGAGCATTGTCACACCACATCATCATCTTCATTTACTGTACTGATGGAAGTGACCACCACTCACCTGCTCCTCCATATTGTGTTATTCCATACTGTACTGAGCAGATGGGTATTATATGGCCGGAGGGGACATGTCTCCAGGCGGTGCACTGGTGGCGCCTCATCAGTGAATTTTCACTTGTTTTTAATTAAACATCTTGACTCAAAAAGGAAACTCGGGTTTTTTAGATAGAGAAGTGAAAGGAGAGGAAGAACGTAAGAACCAAGCGACCCGTGCACACAGCTGAACAGTCTCACTTCCCTTTAACCCTTAATGTACTGGACCGATCACATCCATACCCCTTCATCTCCCTGGGGTCGACGCGAGGTGGGTGCTCAGTTCGGCCTGGTCTGGTGGACATCACTGATGCACTAATACTTGTGCGTGGAGAATGTTCTCTTAGGTCCTGGAGCTAGGACTGTCAACTCCAAATTATTCACACCCCTATGAAACTGTGAAAGAGAAGACTGTGCGTGACGTGAAAGTGCAGGAGAGAGAAGTCACATCGGAAAAACTGGAAACCCCGCCCAGATCCAGACTCTGTGGACTCCAGATGTGGCTCAGACACCACGTATAGTGATGTGCCCGGCTTGCCTACAGAGACAGACAGCTGGACAGATAGCGCCCCCCCCCCCCGGACTGTATATCACATGACCCTGGACTGTATATCACATGACCCTGGACTGTATATCACATGACCCTGGACTGTATATCACATGACCCTGGACTGTATATCACATGACCCTGGACTTATTTTTATCTGCTGGCAGTAATCCGAGATCTAGATAAGGAATTGATACAGAAAGTAAATTGGAGAATTCTACAACATTTTATTATACAAACAATAAGATTGGTGTGAAAGTGGACGAGGCCTTTAATACATATTACAAAAAGTGCAAAGAAGAGGAGAAACACACTCCAAGAAGGAGTGAAAAATGTCAAGTGCTAATTGATGATATTGATAATAGCTGCATGGTGAACAGTGCAAACCAACAGATGCACAACATTAAACACATAGTGTGAGGAAAGAACCAAGCATGGGATTATAAAAAAAACACAATAATAACACTAGTAACAGCGTGCCTACCACAGTACTGGTGCGCCCGACGCGCGTTTCAGCTCCCTCGTAACAGCAAGCTACCAGCTCTCCTGACTAGCAAGCAGCATACGACATAGGAGTTATAGTAAGGCCTGAGACTGCAATGGATATATCAGGGACAGATCTATTAGATGGTGGAAACAGTAGTAGTTCAGTCTTGGAGAGATTTAGTTTCAGATAGAGCGAGGACATGATATTAGAGACAGCAGAGAGACAGTCACTGGTGTTCTGTATGAGTGCAGGGGTGATGTCACGGGAAGATGTGTATAATTGGGTGTCATCAGCATAAAGATGGTACCTGAAGCCAAATCTGGTGATAGTTTGTCCAAGATAGTTTGTGTAGAGAGAAAAGAGCAGGGGGCCGAGGACCGAGCCCTGAGGAACCCCAACAGCAAGGGAAAGAGGGGAGGAAACAGAGCCCGCAAATGATAGACTGAAAGTGCGGTCTGAGAGATAAGAGGAGAACCAGGAGAGCGCAGTGTCCTTGAGGCCAACTCAGCGGAGCATAGTGAGGAGGAGATGATGGTCAACAGTGTCAAAAGCTGCAGAGAGGTCCAGAAGAATAAGAAGAGAGAAGTCGCCATTGGATTTAGCCATTAGGAGATCATTGGAGACTTTTGTGAGAGACGTTTCAGTAGAGTGCAGAGCGCGGAAGCCAGATTGTAAGGGGTCAAGCAGAGAGTTAGCAGAGAGATAGCGGATTAAACATGAATAGACCAGGCGTTCCAAGAGTTTAGAGATGAAGGGGAGGTTAGAGATGGGTCGATAGTTAGCAGCACCGGATGGGTCCAGGGAGGGTTTTTTCAATAGCGGAGTTATAACAGCATGCTTGAAGGAGGATGGGAAGATTCCAGAAGAGAGAGAGAGGTTAAATATTTTAGTAAGGTAAGTAGTGACAGCAGGCGACAGAGATTGGAGAAGGTGTGAGGGGAAGGGGTCACTACTGCAGGTTGTAGGGCGAGATGAAGAAAGTAGTTGGGAGGCTTCCTCTTCTGTAACAGGTTCAAAAGATAGGAATGGACAGTCTGAAGTGCAGTTGGTGAGGGGATCATTGCTATGGTAGGTGGTGGGATCAATGCCACCTGGGGCTTGGGCAGTAATTTCCTGACGGATCTTATCAATTTTATCATGGAAATAAGTGGCCAGGTCATCAGCACTAAGGTCTGTGAATGGCGTCTGCACATTGGGTGTGAGTAAGGAGTGAAAAGTTTCAAAAAGCCTTTTAGGGTTGCTGGAGAGAGAAGAGATGAGGGCGGTGAAATACACTTGTTTGGTGAGGTTAAGGGCAGAACTATATGTTTTAAGGATAAATTTGAAGTGGAGGAAATCTGCAGATGAACGTGATTTTCTCCAGAGACGTTTCAGAGAGTTCCGGTTACTGGGCTGGATTTTCAGGAATGGCAGGTAGGTTGGTAGTGGGACCTGTCTGTCCACCCCCCTCCAGTCCACATTTTGGGGATGTTCTGGCAGCAACTCAGCTGCAGAGAGTCTGCTCATCAAGGGAGGCTTAAAAAGTCAGCTCCAGCAGCAGACTGTGAGCAGAGCTTGGCTGGAGAGCCAAAGAAAGAGGTCATATTTTTGGAGCTGTGTCCTGTGGTCCAATCTTAGATGTAGCAGTGTTGAGCGCACAGCTCTGCTACACCTGAGATGTAGCAGAGCTGTGTCAACTCTGCTATACCTGAGATTGGACCACAATGGAGACTGCTGTGGACAGATCTTAGACTCCGCCTCCTGACAGACGAGCCTCCGGCAGAACCAGGGTTGATTGGCCGAATGCTGTACACCAGGGGTGCCCAATACGTCGATTGCGATCTACTGGTAGATCGCAAAGGACGTATGGGTCGATCGCGGATGCAGTGCAGGCTGAGAGTCATCTCCGGACACTGGCAGGCGGGGCTGCCGCAGCCCCAGCCTGCCAATGTCCAGAGATAACTCAGCCTGCGCTGTGAAGAAGCAGACAGCGGGGATGCCTGGGCAGCCACAGAACGCCGCTGTGTCCTGCTGTCGCGATCCATCTGGCCCTGCCCACATGCCTGGCCCCACCCACAGACATGCCTACCACGCCCACAAGCCTGCCCAGTCCCGCCCATGGGCCCACCTCCCCTGCACAGTTATTGGTGCAAAAAAAGCGCCAGGGAAGGTGGGAGGGGACACAAATTTTTAGTGCGTTTGCTACGTGGTATTCGCACATCTCTAATTATTATTGATAAACCTTTTAATTAGGAAATGCCTGGGGCAATACTAATAAGAGGACTATTAATACAGGGGACATGGGAGCATTATCAATAAGGGGTACTATTTAAAGGGGGTACACAGTGAAGTTATTCATTTACAAATGCACCTGGGGTTATTATTCATTATGGGGATTATGATCAGGTGATAATAACACTCCTTAGGGAGCGTGTGCACCTTCACATGAGAATGGAGACTTACAAGCCATTTCTGCTCCACTGGGGGATTATGGGAAAACATTTGCAAATCTCTTCTCCAGGAAGTAATCAGGAGAGCAGTGCCTCTGTTTGCTGCCCTCTAGGGGCAGCCCCCTTAACATCGTGAATGACTTTAATAAGCCTAATAACATAATGTGGGGATTATTGCCAAACTAGTATTTCTATTCCAAAAGGAACAGATTCCCAGCTGCAGACAGCGCTGTTTCTATCTGTTGGATCTCTTCAGCACAGCGTAGGGATGCTAGTTTGGCAGAGTGACACTCGTATATCCTATAATTGGGGAAGCAGCATGATTTGGGGCTTTCTGTAGGTGGGGACAATCTGTGACAGGTGCCTGGAAAAGTGAGGAGCCAAAGATGTCTGTGCTGTGCACAAAATGTTATACACTGTATTCACCTAAATTGTTTGTAGAGACACTATATATACCACTATATGGTCACTGTATACTGTCTGTATAACCCTGTGTAGAGACACTATATATACCACTATATGGTCACTGTATACTGTCTGTATAACCCTGTGTAGAGACACTATATATATCACTATATGGTAACTGTATACTGTCTGTAGAGCCATCTGTAGAGCCTATATATATACCACTAGCCTCTACCCGCGACTTCGCCTGCGGGTTGTTGGCGTCGATAATCTGCCTTTATTCAGCAAATTGCTGCCAGCTGTGGTTATCCTGCTCCAGCATTTTGGCAGCTGTTAAGCTGGTTTGCCGCTGAACTCATTCCTTGCACTGTGTCTGTGATTGTTCCGGCATCTCAGCAGCTCACTGGGATGCCATATAATGAGCGAGTTGTTGGTGCCGATGATCCTCGTCAGCTCCGCTTGAGGAGAACTCTGTCTACGCTCATAGCTGTCGTTTTGGAATTTCGCAACAAATGAGATTTTCTTTTTGCTGACATGTTTAAAAGTAGCAAACTGCCAATGTGGATTAAAGCTGTTTTCCCATCCAGTGTGTCAACTAGAGATGAGCGAACACTGTTCGATCGAATATCAGGCCGTTGGAGGTATTTGATTCCAATTGAACACCACGAGGCAAACACACAAAAAATTTGATTCCCCTCCCACCTTCCCTGGCGCTTTGTTTGCACCAATAACTGTGTTGGGGAGGTGGGACAGGAACTAGGATAACGGAGGCAGTGAAAAAAAATCAGAAAAAGTAATTGGCGGCCGAAATCAGGAGACCTCCAATTTATACGAATAGTGGATTTAACATTCGGTTAATTTGAGACTGTGAACTAGACAGGGACAGATGTACAGGCAGGGTTAGCTAGGGATTACCTTTATTTAGGTGGGAATGTTAGTCACCCAGCTCTTTGGGGCTTTATCTGGTCGGGATCCCTGTCAGCTTGCGATATGCAGGAGCTAACTTTTTCCCATAGGAATGCATTGACCAGCGTTGATTGGCCGAATGCCATACAGAGTACAGCATTCGGCCAATCAACGCTGGTTCTGCTGGAGGCTCGTCTGTGAGGAGGCGGAGTCTAAGATCGGACCAGAATGGAGACTGCTGTGGACCGATCTTAGACTCCACCTCCTCCAGCAGAACCAGCGTTGATTGGCCGAATGCTGTATTCTGTATGGCATTCGACCAATCAACACTGATGTAGCCGAGATGTAGCAGTGCTGGCCGTGCGCTCAGCTCTGCTACACCGGAAATGCAGCAGAGCTGAGTGTGCGCTGAACCCTGCTGCTGAGCTGAATATTGAGGGGCTATTCAAAACGAATATCGAATATTTTACTGTTTGCTCACCTCTAGTGTCAACATGTTGCCTGGAGCTGATCAGATAATATGCAAATGCATGTACAGAATCCCTGAGGGTTAATGTGTGTTTACATAGAGAGAAAACAGACCTGGCTGAGATAAGCTGCTGCAAGAGCAGTGTAATATAGTATGTGAACATAAATTCATAACAGTCATGAAACCGGGATAAAAAGTAGCCTATGTTTTAATCGAAGTTACAATCTATCTATGTGACGAATTTAATTTAAATCCGTTCAGCCGTTTTTGTGTGATTGAGGAACAAACATCTTTATAACATTATAGTAGGATAGGACTATATGGTCACTGTATAGTAATAATATCAGTATAGCTAAGTTGGGTGCCCACTTGGACGTGTTTGCGCCTCTGTGCTGAGCTCATAGTAGTGCAAAGCTAATAGCATGGAAATTCAATGGGGGAGGGGGGTGCCTTTCTATAGTCCGCCTCAGGCAGCAAAGAGCATAGGGTCACCCCTATGTTCAGCTCTAGGTTACAGATGGAGTAGCCATATTGCATATTGAAGTAAATCCATGCAGCAAGAAGACAGAGAGGACTCCATAATGTATCCAAGGATATGTTAGTAAACCCAGAACAGAGTGGCCGCAGTCTAGTCTTGATAGTGTAGAGCGGCCATATTGGTTGTCACCTTTGGATTGTCTGCATAAACAGGTTTGTTATTGAACAGTCAACAAATTCTAAAGTGAAAACCAGAATGGCCATCTCTGACGTTAGATTTACTGACCCTTGGATACAGTAGTTCATGATGCATCAATGCAGGGAGAAGAGCATCAGGGATGAGGCGGAGACAGCTGAGATGCTGCATGTGGCATCGTCTTCTTCTTTCCTCAGCCAGTCCTTATCTTCATGATATGTCTGGGATACAGATCAGTGACAGTCCCGCACCATAGATATCAGCAGAGCGCTGTACAGGAAAAACAGCAGGATCTTGCAGAGAAGCTGGAAGGTCAGATGTGAGGTCCCACCTGGAAGACAACACAGAGGTGAGATCCCCAGATAGTGGCAGAATGGATCCAAAGACCTAGGTGTGCTCTCAGCTGAAGGGTTGGGACCATTGTATCCAGTCTTGGCAGAGCTCTGTGAGATGTTGTACACATTACAGTGGAACAAACCAGTTCAGACCGAGACAGATTCCTCCTCAAATTTCTAGAACTTCTAGGCCTAACCAGAACCTGAAACTTTTGGGGTTTGTCACCCATGAATCACTATTACACCCTGGCGTATAATAATCGGAGGCCCAGAGAGGGTACAAACATAACAGACAATCACACTCCGCTTGCCTCTCCTCTCCTCGGCCCCCATGGGAACCTTTATGGTCCTCTTAGGTAACATTGTGGCTCACCAGGCGGCTCCTGAGGCCTATGACCAGAAGAAGCCAGGAGACCACCACAGAGGATCCCGAGGGAGCCCAGGAAAGGTGACGGAAGATTGAGATTGACCATAACTATGTATAAAGTTACAGCCACTGAATGTAACTGTGGGGGGGCTAATAATATCTTATGAAAAATTGTGTATAGAGGTGGGGGCTGAGATGGTTCTATCTGTCCATCTCTCTCTCCCAGAGAGATGCAGTTTGGATCTTGCCAGACTGGTTATGCAAGACACTATGCACTGTGCTATCTTACAAAGAAACTAATTAAAATGGAGACAGATCGTCTGGAATCAGGGGCATTGTTAGGAAAGGATCAAAGACCAAAGACCCTTCCAAAGATAAAGGGACAAGAGAAGGGTAATTAAGCTAATTGTCTCCAACAAGGATGTCTATTGTCTTTAGAATACCATGAGAGACATCTAGGATGTGTATTTGAGACATGTGCTGATGGCTGCCATTTTGATTGATACATGCGGCTACCATGAGGTCACTGACTCCATTTTAGAGTAAAACTAGCCTTCAGGGGGGTGTGACCTCTCTCCAGTTTCTTATCCAATAGATATGCATCAGGGCTATTGTTACAAACTTCTCCACCAATAGATGTTAGGCTAATTATACTAGCCAATCCTGTTCTGTCTATGCCATGTGATTTATACTTTGTTCTAGCCACCATTAAACCAGAATCCATTTTGATACACGACCACCATGTGTCTTATGGTTCTCCAGGCCAAGATGGCGGAGGCCGATCTTGGCCTGTTAATTAATTTTCCTTTACAGACAGCATATCTCTGGGGTATTATGATTTAACCGACATAACCAAGAGTGTGCTCATTCCCTGACAGCAAGTGGAGATGTAAAGTCTCTTAGAAAGTTGTAGAACTGCTCATTTATATGGAGATGAAATGGTCAGAAACTTTATAAAATCAGCACTGCAAACGAATAGACAGAACTTTGCAATGTATCTCATCTTTCTCCACTTATCAGACTCATTTCTGCTCCCCCCTCCAAAACTGACTTTCATGCTGAAATCTCTGCTGACTGGAACAAGACAGACTCATCATAAAGGAATCATGCTACATAGAAGTCTACAGAGAGAGGGAATGGGGAGTGAACAGGAGCTGAGAGACAGAGGAAGAGACAGAGAACAGTCTAGTAAAGAGGTCAGATCACAATCCATAAAGGGAGTCTAGTAATGGGGTCAGCTTGAGAGCAGTAAAAGGGTCAATTCAGGTCCAGTTCAATGAAGGGGCTAGTTCAGGAGCAGTGAAAGGTCAGTCCAAGAGCAGCGAAGAGGTCAGTTCAGGTGCAGTAAAGGGGTCAGTTCAGATGCGGTGAAGGTGTTAGTTCAGGAGCAGAGAAGAGGTCAGTTGAGGTGCACTGAAAGGGTCAGTTCAAGAGCAGTAGTAGGTTATTTTAGAAGCAGTGAAGGGGTCAGTTCAGGTGCAGTAATGGTGTTAGTTCAGGTGCAGTAAAGGGGTCAGTTCAGGTGCAGTAATGGTGTTAGTTCAGGTGCAGTAAAGGGGTCAGTTCAAGAGCAGTAGTGGGTTACTTTAGAAGCAGTGAAGGGGTCAGTTCAGGTGCAGTAATGGTGTTAGTTCAGGTGCAGTAAAGGGGTCAGTTCAGGTGCAGTAATGGTGTTAGTTCAAGTGCAGCAAAGGGGTCAGTTCAGGTGCAGTAAAGGGGTCAGTTCAGGTGCAACGGTAGCTTCCTATTTTATGCTATAATTCTGCAGTGATTTGTAGGGGAAGTTCTGTTTTGCACTGTTGTGAGGATCATGAGCTCCAGTCACCCGTTATATTATAAATACTCCGTGTGATGATTTATCTGCCCTGTAGAAGACTCTTGTTCTAATAACATAACGACTGCTCTAGTGGTCGGAGTTCCTCTGTGACCAGTGGTGAGATTACATGACCGCTACATCATAGTCCTTGACCACCGCTCACCTGGACATGATACTGTGATCACAGGACTTTGGACAGAATTGATCGTGTTCATGACGGAGCAGCTCACGTTCACAGCAATGGCGGTACGTCCGGACATTAGATTCTCTGTGACTTTCCATGAGGATGTGGATTGTACAAGATTCCCATCTACAGACCAGGAGAAGGAAGGGTCAGAGCCATTTTCTATCTTACAGAAGATCTCCACGGATCCATTCGGGTGGCAGAACATGTCCAGACGAGGTTCTGAGAGAGGCACTAAGGGAAGAGAGGAGAAGACTGTCCATGAGCCAACGCTTATATCACTTGAGTGAGAATCGTCCTCCACCATAGTGAGAGTTTTTTGGCTTTTCTCTTTCACATTGTTGAGGTTTTACGCCAGCTAATGGGCTCACATAGATCTGCCAATGGATGTGGACACCATTGATGGTAGAAGCGAAGCAGCATACTGGTATTCACCACTACACAGACTGTTCTTTTTATAGTTTGTATCACACTTGAGAAACGCGTCGTGTTCAATAAACTGTTCAAGATCATACTTTGGTGTACGCGCTTACTCCCTACTCCTCCACTCCTGTCGGGCTTGCCTGAGGAATCACCTACCATTGATGGTTATATCATGGTTGTGGGCTTCGGTAATTCCATTCTGCCCAATTCCCCCATATCCCAGAGACACCACAGGAGATACTTAGTGTTAGGGTACCGCTTTCCATAAACCCCCAGTGGGGTCCTCTACATGAATGGGTCAGGCTCTACTACTTTCTCATGGGTGCTAATACTTACTATGTTTTCATTTGTAATATTGGGAGGTTTAAGCCTCGCCCCTGATGGGTACTGTCCGCTCCAGCCATTTTGAGGTGGGATTCTGTAAGCCTCACCATTGTTGACCAATTTGCTAGAATAGTTTCTGATCTACTCTGGACAGTCTTAGGACATTCAGGACATTCAGGAGAGTTGTTAAGTATGTGTGCTAAGGCTAGGTTCACATTTTCTTCGGGTTTCTGTTTGGGGGGGGGGGGGGGGGTCCGCTTGGGAACTCCCTGAAACTTAATCTGCTTAAAAAAAAAGTTTACCGTTGGAAACCCACTGACCCCATAGACTATCATGGGGTCACCCAAAGAGAGCGTGAAATGCAGAGATGAATGCTACATGCAGCACTTTTATCTCCGCATTTGGACCATGTGGTCCCATCAGGTTACATAGGGTCATTCTGGGAGTAGAGGGAAGTCGCCACGTGGCCCCAACAGGTCACACAAGACCAACCTAGGAATGGAGAGGTGACATGACACCACATGGTACCATTAGCTCATGTAGGATCATCCTGGGAGATCAAGTTAACTTTCATGTAAGATCTATCAGTCGTTGCATATGTTGAGTATTTAGAGTGGCAGTTGGCAACCCCTGGCACACATGGAACTCTTGGCACATGTGGCATGTTTTGTTGGGATAGCAGCCAGCACACTGCCTGTCTGGGACCTGCAAGTATTAAATGAAGAGGGAGTATCCCTTTAGTGCTCTGCTACAGCAGTGGTCTAGGACAATCCCCCTTCTCTTGCTGCCCTCTCTGCCCACCAATGAGAGGGGCGAGGAAAGCCCAGGAGATGGACCTCATCACTGTACAGAACAAGGACCCTGCCTGCTACAGTGATGAGCTCCTGCCCTGTGCATCCTGCAAAGGCTCCCGGAGGAGAAGGAAGAAGAGGAGGAGGAGAAGGAGAAGGAGGAGAAGGAGAAGGAGAAGGAGGAGAAGAAGAAGGAGAAGGAGGAGAAGAAGGAGAAGGAGGAGAAGGAGAAGGAGGAGAAGAAGGAGAAGGAGGAGAAGAAGGAGGAGAAAGAGAAGGAGGAGAAGAAGAAGGAGGAGAAGGAGAAGGAGAAGAAGGAGGAGAAGAAGGAGGAGAAGGAGAAGGAGGAGAAGAAGGAGGAGAAGGAGAAGGGTGCCCTCTACCAAAGTAAAATACACCAGGTACATGCTGGGGTTACTATTCCTATTCATATCAGGCATTTGGGGTTATTAATTTAGTTTTAGTAACTCCATGTGCCTCATATTAAGAGCATCACGTCCCCATCATGTCCCTCACATTAACCCCTGTGTGCCTCACATAAAGGTTACTAATATGTGAGACCTATCGGGGTACTAATAAAGGACCTCAATAATGAAGATACTTAATGATTAGCTCCATGTGCCTCACATATTAGTAACCCTCATGCAGCTATAGCCACATCCAGTGCCAGTGCTGTCACTTTGGGGTGATTGTAACATCCATTCGTTACTGGCTGGGGATTTGCAGTTACCGCACAGCCAGGAATGAAACGCGGCTGAAATTAACCAGTTACAGAAAAGAGAAAATACCATTGGCCGGGAAGTGGATGCAGCATCCGGATGGTGCATAGTATGTTGCCCCCTACTGGTGTTTCTGCACTCTGCTCTCTGTCACATTTACCACTAGTTTCAGGTGCTCATGCACTTACATCACTTCTAATGGGAAAATTCTGCTGTAGCCAAGCTAATAGCTGTAAACACATGTGACTGGGAGTACAGTATGGCAGCACCCAGGTGTTGTGGTTTGTGGTCTATGACTTAAGTATCGTGGTCCTTCGCCCTACAATTATTTCTGGCACTCCGAGGACCTTATCTGATCTGGAGGGTCACTTGAGGCCCTTGTACTCACCAGGACACACAGTGTGTCGGACATTGATGGTTTCATGGCTGACCTTGTTGGTTAAGGAGCAGCTGATGTTCCACGGGGCCGAGGGCGTCACTTTGTACAGATTTTCCTCCTCTTCAGATCTAACCTTGTCCAATAACAATTCTCCATTTGCTATAACGGAGGCTGAGATGTTCGTCCCTTTTGCTGCCTGGCAGGAAACCACTCGCTGACCATCCGAGAGGCAATTGAACTTCACCACCGGTTGTGAGATGGCATCTGATGGGGCAAATATACAAGATGAAGAAGTTACTAAAACAACGTAACAAGAGAGTATGAGGAACCTCGCGGATATAAGCTACAATATGATGTGTGATGGAGGAGGAGAAGTCCTGAGTATGGGACAAGTCTACATTACATGATCTAACATGGCACAAGGGGGCAGGACCTCAGGGGCGGTGCAGGACAAGAAGGTCCTCACTCCAGTCATCTCAGAATCCCCCCAAAGAATCATGCTGTGTAGAGTGTTCCTTTAAGGGTCAAGCTCATGAGCTAATCCTGTGACTATAAGAAGGTGGATCTGGCTCTAGAACAGCAACTTTTTGACCATTAATAAATTCAGTCCAGATGTAATAGAGAAGATGAGACGTGGTATGTATTACCATACTGGACATGTGAGACATGTGGTCTTTACTACCGTACCAGGTATATGAGATATGTGGGATCTACTACCATACTGTATATATGAGATACTATATCTGGTATGTACTACCATACTGGATATGAGACACGTGGTATGTATTACAGGACAGGATATATAAGACACGCGGTATGTACTACCGTACTGGATATGAGACACGTGGTATGTATTACAGTACTGCTACACGTGGTATGTACTACCTTATTGGATACATGAGGTATTGGTATGTACTACCGTACTGGGCTTATGAGATATGTGGTTTGTACTACTGTACTGGGTATATAAGACATGTGGTATGTACTACCGTACTGGGTATATGAGACATGTGGTATGTACTACCGTACTGGGCATATGAGACATGTGGTATGTACTACCGTACTGGGTATATGAGACATGTGGTATGTACTACCGTACTGGGTATATGAGACATGTGGTATGTACTACCGTACTGGGTATATGAGACATGTGGTATGTACTACCGTACTGGGTATATGAGACATGTGGTATGTACTACCGTACTGGGTATATGAGACATGTGGTATGTACTACCGTACTGGGTATATGAGACATGTGGTATGTACTACCGTACTGGGTATATGAGACATGTGGTATGTACTACCGTACTGGGTATATGAGACATGTGGTATGTACTACCGTACTGGGCTTATGAGATATGTAGTTTGCACTACTGTACTGGGTATATGAGACAAGTGCTACGTAATACCATACTGTATAAATGAGACATGTGGTATGTACTACCGCACTGGGTATATGAGACATGTGGTATGTACTACCGTACTGGGTATATGAGACATGTGGTATGTACTACCGTACTGGGTATATGAGACATGTGGTATGTACTACCGTACTGGGTATATGAGACATGTGGTATGTACTACCGTACTGGGTATATGAGACATGTGGTATGTACTACCGTACTGGGCATATGAGACATGTGGTATGTACTACCGTACTGGGTATATGAGACATGTGGTATGTACTACCGTACTGGGTATATGAGACATGTGGTATGTACTACCGTACTGGGTATATGAGACATGTGGTATGTACTACCGTACTGGGTATATGAGACATGTGGTATGTACTACCGTACTGGGCTTATGAGATATGTAGTTTGCACTACTGTACTGGGTATATGAGACAAGTGCTACGTAATACCATACTGTATAAATGAGACATGTGGTATGTACTACCGCACTGGGTATATGAGACATGTGGTATGTACTACTGTACTGGGTATATGAGACATGTGGTATGTACTACCGTACTGGGTATATGAGACATGTGGTATGTACTACCGTACTGGGTATATGAGACATGTGGTATGTACTACCGTACTGGGCATATGAGACATGTGGTATGTACTACCGTACTGGGTATATGAGACATGTGGTATGTACTACCGTACTGGGTATATGAGACATGTGGTATGTACTACCGTACTGGGTATATGAGACATGTGGTATGTACTACCGTACTGGGTATATGAGACATGTGGTATGTACTACCGTACTGGGCATATGAGACATGTGGTATGTACTACCGTACTGGGTATATGAGACATGTGGTATGTACTACCGTACTGGGTATATGAGACATGTGGTATGTACTACCGTACTGGGTATATGAGACATGTGGTATGTACTACCGTACTGGGTATATGAGACATGTGGTATATACTACCGTACTGGGCTTATGAGATATGTAGTTTGCACTACTGTACTGGGTATATGAGACAAGTGCTACGTAATACCATACTGTATAAATGAGACATGTGGTATGTACTACCGCACTGGGTATATGAGACATGTGGTATGTACTACTGTACTGGGTATATGAGATATGTGGTATGTACTACCGTACTGGGTATATGAGATATGTGGTATGTACTACCATACTGGGTATATGAGACATGTGGTATGTACTACCGTACTGGGTATATGAGATATGTGGTATGTACTACCATACTGGGTATATGAGACATGTGGTATGTACTACCGTACTGTATATATGAGATATGTGGTATGTACTACCATACTGGGTATATGAGACATTTGGAATTTATCACCATACAGAGTATATGAGACACATTGCATGTACTACCGTACTGGGTATATGAGACACATTGTATGTTCTACCATACTGGGTAAAAGATACGTGATATATACTACCGTACTGGGTATATGATATATGTGGTATGTATTACTATACTGTCCCTGACGGTAGGAGATGGACTCACCCAGGACATGGAGGGTGAAGGTGTCCTCTGTATTTTTGGCTCTATTCACATGGTAGGTGGTGATAGTGTACTGCCCGGCATCCTGCGCCATCACACCATACAGCTGCAGGCTTCCATTCCTGGACAGAGAGCAGTGTGGACTTGTTCTGTTCTTACAGTCTTCTTTATTACAATGTTCATTGACTCTTGCTAGTTCTTTGAGATATTTCCCCGACCCCTTGAAGGTCCACACGTACTTGTTACACAGGAGCCCACTGGTGTAGTCCAGCCTGATGTTCAGGGGGATGACAGTCTGCCCACCACTGGCCACAAATACCTCCTGGACGATGGCTGGAAGTGAAGGAAATACAGATTACAGGGTATTATAAACCGAACCAAGAGATTAGGAGGCTGATAACAGAGAATAATGTAAGGGCAGTAATAAGTTCTCAGCCCTTCTAGAAGACCTTTCACTACATCACAGGTTCCAGATCTCAATGTGTCTCAATGAGGTAGAAAATCTGCTGTGCTACATATTAATAATCCCATCAGCTGTGTGAGCAGGACTAGGGTACCGAGAACCTTTCACCACCTCCACCAACTCCAACTCTATATACAATGTTGGCTAAAAGTATTGGCACCCCTGGAATTCTGTCAGATAATACTCGTTTTCTTCCAGAAAATGATTGCAATCACAAATTCTTTGGTATTATCTTCATTTAATTTGTCTTCAATAGAAAACCACAAAAAGAGTTGTCAAAAAGCCAAATTGGATATAATTCCACAGCAAACATAAAAAAGGGGGTGGACAAAAGTATTGGCAGTGTTTGAAAAATCATGTGATGCTTCTCTAATTTTTGTAATTAACAGCACCTGTTACTTACCTGAGGCACCTAACAGGTGGTGGCAATAACTAAATCACACTTGCAGTCAGTTGAAATGGATTAAAGTTGACTCCACCTCTGTCCTGTGTCCTTGTGTGACCACATTGAGCATGGAGAAAAGAAAGAAGACCAAAGAACTGTCTGAGGACTTGAGAAGCAAAATTGTGAGGAAGCATGAGCAATCTCAAGGCTACAAGTCCATCTCCAAAGACCTGAATGTTCATGTGTCTACCGTGCGCAGTGTCATCAAGAAGTGTAAAGCCCATGGCCCTGTGGCTAACCTCCCGAGATGTGGACAGAAAAGAAACATTGACCAGAGATTTCACCGCAAGATTGTGCGGATGGTGGATAAAGAACCTCGACTAACATCTAAACAAGTCCAAGCTGCCCTGCAGTCCGAGGGTACAACAGTGTCACCCCGTACTATCCAGCGTCAGCGTCTGAATGAGAAGGGACTGTATGGTAGGAGACCCAGGAAGACCCCACTTCTTACCCAGAGACATAAAAAAATGTTGTCTCCAGACCTTCCTAATGTCCACCTACACCTCCGCAATGTCTTCACCATTCATACCCAATGTGATAGATGTATGAGGGGCTGTGAGTTGGTTGTGTAGAAATTGGAAACCTCTGGTAATTTCCATTGTACGGTATTTATTATATGTCTGCAGATGTAGTGAGGCCTACACCAAGGTACACGGGAACACATGAAGGGCTAGTATACAGGATCTGGGACAGTTTATTTAAAGGCTGCCGAAATTCCCAAGCAGTTATGATGTGTGGCCCACACGGCCAGTTTTAGACAAAGTGTGGCCCTGGACAAAATCAAAAGCGGGACCTCAAGTGCTAATATACAAACAACACCATCATCTTCCAGTGGCGGCCCCTATAATAACGCCTCCTTTCTGCCCCCAAAACAGTAAAAACAACCCCTAATTTCCCCACACATAATTCAGAGCACCTTTGGACTGCCTAATAGATTTTTGCACCCAGTCATCAGTTATTATAGGGGCTCCTTATATATAATATATATAATAGTCCCTGCTTATATTACACCCTTATCAGTAATAGAGCCCCTATAAAGGATAGATAGTCCCCTGTATCAGTAATATCCCCCCTTAACAGTCACCTCGTAAAAATAATACTGCTCCCTTATAAATAGTCTCTAGAGATGAGCGAATAGTAGTCAAAACTATAACTTTGAATACCTCGCTCTATAGGAATGAATGGAAGTGGCCGGCGGCGACCGACGCTTAACCCCTTGGTGTTTGGCCGCTTCCATTCATTCCTATGGGAGCGAGGTATTCAAAAGTATGTTTTTAATACTATTCGAATCAACTCCATTAGTCTCCCTTATTAATAATAACCCTCTCATAAATAATAGTTCCCATTATCAGTAATAGCCCCCTTTATGAATAAGCTCACTTAACAATTATGTATAGTAACCCACCCTTACATATACAGTAGTTCCTCCCTTATATAGTGTCGGACTGAAGGGCCCCCAGAGGAATTAGTTCTGGGGTCCCACTGACATATTCATACCTCCCAACCGTCCCAATTTCCACGGGACATTCACGATTTCAGTGACGTGTCCCACGGTCCCGGTTGGAGGGAGGTATGTCCCGATTTCAACTCAGATCTGTGTCTGGATGACGCAGATCTGAGTTGAATACATACGCGACTAAAGCAAGGAGCTCTCACAGCTCAGCTCCTTGCTTTGCCACTGCACTCCGGCTAGTGGCTGTGAAGGCGCAATGTGATGACGTCACATCGCACCTACAACTGTGTTAGCGAGACTGCAGAGAGAGCGGTGGGGGAGTGAGGAAAAGGTGAGTTTAAGTGTTTTTTTTGTGTAGACATTGAGGTGGAACATGAAACTGAGGGCAGATGAAGGAGGGGACGGCATGACACTGGGGGCAGATATGGGGGGACATGAATCTGAGGACAGAGATGGAGAGGACATGAATCTGGTGCAGAGATGGAGGGGACATTAATCTGGGGGAAGAGATGGAGGGGACATTAATCTGGGGGCAGAGATGGAGGGGACATGAATCTGGGGGCAGAGATGGGGTGGACATGAATCTGGGGGCAGAGATGGAGGGGACATTAATCTGGGGGCAGAGATGTGGGGACATGAATCTGGGGGAAGAGATGTGAGGACATGAATCTGGGGGCAGAGATGTGAGGACATGAATCTGGGGGCAGAGATGGAGGGGACATGAATCTGGGGGCAGAGATGGGGTGGACATGAATCTGGGGGCAGAGATGGAGGGGACATTAATCTGGGGGCAGAGATGGAGGGGACATTAATCTGGGGGCAGAGATAGAGGGAACATTAATCTGGGGGCAGAGATGGAGGGGACATGAATCTGGGGGCAGAGATGGAGGGACATGAATCTGGGGGCAGAGATGGGGGGACATGAATCTGGGGGCAGAGATGGGGGGACATTAATCTGGGGGCAGAGATGGAGGGGACATCAATCTGGGGGCAGAGATGTGGGGACATGAATCTGGGGGCAGAGATGGAGGGACATGAATCTGGGGGCAGAGATGGAGGGACATGAATCTGGGGGCAGAGATGGGGGGACATTAATCTGGGGGTAGAGATGGAGGGGACATCAATCTGGGGGTAGAGATGTGGGGACATGAATCTGGGGGAAGAGATGGAGAGGACATGAATCTGGGGGCAGAGATGGAGGGGACATGAATCTGGGGGCAGAGATGGAGGGGACATGAATCTGGGGGCAGAGATGTGGGGACATGAATCTGGGAGCAGAGATGGAGGGGACATGAATCTGGGGGCAGAGATGGAGGGGACATGAATCTGGGACAGAGATGGAGGGACATGAATCTGGGGGCAGATATGGGGGGGGACATGAATCTGGGGGAAGAGATGGAGGGACATGAATCTGGGGGCAGAGATGGAGGGGGGACACGAAACTGGGGGCAGATGAAGGGTGTATATGAAACTGGGGGAGAGATGGAGGGGGACATATAATTTACGGGTGACTGTAGGAGGATTATACTGTGTGGGGGCACATGAAAAATGAATGAGAATGGGCGGAGTCAACATAAAAGTGGGTGGAGCTAAATTTGCCGCGGCATGCTACACGCGCCGCACATTTTGTCCCTCTTTCGAGGTATGCATATTACATATGTGCTGACTATCTGTTGTTACTGAGTATGTTCCCAGTATAGAGAGCCCCTATAGTAATTACCCAGTTTGCCCCCAACGCCGACCCTGGTAGTGTGTGGCACAGGGAAAGGACGGGGGTCTTCCTAATAACTCATATCATCGGCATATAACAAGCCCACCAAACATCACCAAGGCCTACAGTGACCTGAGAAGCCATCAAGCAGATCGTCTGACCGTGTGTATGAGAGGGGAAATTAGATTGTGAGCCCAATCGACAACAAGGACTAATGTGAATGGTGACGACCACTGTACAGCGCTACAGAGTATGTTGGCATTATATCAATTGATAATAAAGTGAATACTGACCGGTAGTTGTAGTGACGAGAAGGAGAAGAAGCAGAAGGGATTTCATGACTCGCTCTCGGTAATCTTGCTAATGCCGGGCAGCTGCTCAGAAGAGGAAGAGTCTGGCCAGTTCCTGCAGAGACGCGGTTTACGATTTTCATGAGAAGTTTTCTGCATTATTATATTTAAAGGTGTGAAAAGATTTGAGAAGTTTCCGGAGCTCACAGGACATGTCACGCAAACCCCAAGATGTCTGCACAAGTCAGCGCACGGGGTGTGAATGTGGTGGAGGACTAGACCCTCCTATGTCATAGTCCTGGGGTCCAGACACAGTGTGTAGGGTTTGAGCCCTGCAGGGCGGCATTATTAAGTAACATGGTAGAGGCTGCACTGAGCTGCAGGGGCAAAATCAGCGAATCTACCGCGTCTGACCATGACGAAGAACATCGCCAACAGAAAATAAATCAGAAGTTTGTGGGGGAGCTAAAATTTCTGGATACATCAAAATCTTACACCCCATGAGATGAAGATCTCTGAGATAAGAAGGTGTCAGAATTATGTACCTTTGGTCAGGTGTCGCCCCCTGCTGGTCCCACAGCGCCAGACTTCAGGAAGGAACATCTGGCCAGGCAATTGGCGACGGAGACCTCTTGTTCTTGTGCATGTGGGATAATGAAAAGTCATGTTGGGCGAAGTTTAAGAACGTCGTCTTGCAAATATTCTCAAGGTTCGCCCAGAAGTTTAGTTTTGAACTAAACTTTTCCAGTCCAAACTTGAACTGCTATTATTATACTCTGAGGTCTCTTCCATCACCTCAGACCTCAGGGCATAATAAAATGAGCTGCGGAAACGTAACAAACAGTCGTACATACCCCCCCTGTGACTTCAATGGCTATGGGGACTGCTGAGACCTGTGATTGGTCCTCAGAAGCCACATGGGGTGTACTGATGTCATAATGCAACCATGCAAGAGTCATGATGTGCACCCCTAGGTGACCACTGAGGACCACTCACAGTCCTGACCAATCCCCAAGACTGACGTACATCATTCAGGAGCCCGGATGAGGATGTTGAGGGACACCGGATGTCGCAATGGAGCCCTGGAGAGGTTAGTAAGCTGTTATGCTTACTCACCTCCCCTGGTCCTCCGCTTATTATGCTATGGGGTATGAAGATACCCCAGAGTATAATAATGGTTCATAGACGGCAAACCCTCAAAATGTCAGGAGGAGACTCTTGATCTGAGCACAGCCAGGATACCAGATGAGGCCCCAGAGGTAGCTGGTCCCAAGAACCTGCAACTTGAGCAATTTGTAGAAGGTCTGGAAGGGAGAGAGCCAAAATGGGTATAGATTGGAGATGGGCAAATCGGTTTGTAAAAAACCGAGTTCATCCCAAATATTGAAAAAAAAAAAAAACAGAACAAATGGTGAATCACGTCAGACAAACAAAAATGGCTGTGCTACAAGAAAATGGCTGCCTCCAAGTGTTTGACCAGGAAAAGCACAGAAGACAATGTCATGCGTGCAGTGACTCACACATCATGTGATAGCAACATGTGATAGTCTCATTCAATAGACAGTGGAAGGTGGAGCTTACAGTTGTGATGTCATATACGCTATATAAGCTTGTGCACTCCTGATCTCAGCCTTTATTTGCAGTAAATGGTGGCCGTGTAAACACATCTGTGATCTCTCTCACTGCATCTCATAGCCATTACCTCAGCTAAAGGGGGCACAAATCAGAAACCTGAACAATAGATACAGGGGGGTCATCGTCTACCTGAATCATCATCTTGCATTTACTGTATTGCTGTTGATGGTGCTCCTAAATAGTGACCACCACTGTCACCACTCACCAGACATGTCCTGTCGCTTGCTCCGCCATGTTATGTCCTACCACCTGCTCACCACATTATGTACTGCTGCCTGCTCCACCACATTATGTCCTGCTGCGTGCTCCACCATATTATGTCCTGTCACCTGCTCCACCATATGTCCTGCTGCCTGCTCCGCCATGTTATGTCCTACCACCTGCTCACCACATTATGTCCTGCTGCCTGCTCCACCACATTATGCCCTGCTGCCTGCTCCACCATATTATGTCCTGTCACCTGCTTCACCATATTAGGTCCTGCAGCCTGCTCCACCATATTATGTACTGCTGCCTGTTCCACCATATTATGTATTACTGCCTGCTCCACTGTATTATGTCCTGCCACCTGCTCCACCATATTATGTACTGCCGCCTGCTCCACCATATTATGTCCTGCTGCCTGCTCCACCATATTATGTCCTGCTGCCTGCTCCACTGTATTATGTGCTGCCGCCTGCTCCACCATATTATGTACTGCTGCCTGCTCCACCATATTATGTACTGCTGCCTGCTCCACCGTATTATGTCCTGCCGCCTACTCCACCATATTATGTACTGCTGCCTGCTCCACCGTATTATGTCTTGCTGCCTGCTCCACCATATTATGTACTGCCACCTGCTCCACCATATTATGTCCTGCTGTCTGCTTCACCATATTATGTACTGCTGCCTGCTCCACCGTATTATGTCCTGCTGCCTGCTCCACCATAATATGTACTACCCCTGCTCCACCATATTAATTACTGCTGCCTGCTCCACCATATTATGTCCTGCTGCCCGCTCCACCATATTATATACTGCCCCTGCTCCACCATATTATGTACTGCTGCCTGCTCCACCATATTATGTCCTGCCACCTGCTCTGCCATATTATGTCCTGCCCCTGCTCCACCATATTATGTACTGCTGCCTGCTCCACCATATTATGTCCTGCCCCTGCTCCACCATATTATGTACTGCTGTCTGCTCCACCATATTATGTCCTGCCACCTTCTCCACCATATTATATCCTGCCGCCTGCTCCACCATATTATGTCCTGCCACCTGCTCCACCATATTATGTCCTGCCACCTGCTCCACCATATTTTGTACTGCTGCCTGCTCCACCGTATTATGTCCTGCCGCCTGCTCTGCTATATTATGTCCTGCTGCCTGCTCCACCATATTATGTCCTGTCGCCTGCTCCACCATATTATGTCCTGCCGCCAATTCTGCTATATTATGTCCTGCTGCCTGCTCCACCATATTATGTCCTGCTGCCTACTCCACCATATTATGTACTGCTCCCTGCTCCACCATATTATGTCCTGCTGCCTGCTCCGCCATATTATGTACTGCTGCCTGCTCCACCATATTATGTCCAGCTGCCTGCTCCACCATATTATGTACTTCCGCCTGCTCCACCATATTATGTCCTGCTGCCTGCTTCACCATATTATGTCCTGCCGCCTGCTCTGCCATATTATGTCCTGCCACCATATTATGTACTGCTGCTTGCTCCACCATATTATGTCCTGCCCCTGCTCCACCATATTTTGTACTTCTGCCTGCTCCACCATATTATGTCCTGCCGCCTGCTCTGCTATATTATGTCCTGCTGCCTGCTCCACCATATTATGTCCTGTCGCCTGCTCCACCATATTATGTCCTGCCCCTGCTCCACCATATTATGTCCTGTCGCCTGCTCCACCCTATTATGTCTTGCCCCTGCTCCACCATATTATGTCCTGCTGCCTGCTCCACCATATTGTGTCCTGCTGCCTGCTTCACCATATTATGTACTACTGCCTGCTCCACCATATTATGTCCTGCCACCTGCTCTGCCATATTATGTACTACTGCCTGCTCCACCATATTATGTCCTGCCACCTGCTCTGCCATATTATGTACTGCTGCCTGCTCCACCATATTATGTCCTGCCGCCTGTTCTGCCATATTATGTCCTGCCCCTGCTCCACCATATTATGTACTGCTGCCTGCTCCACCATATTATGTCCTGCCCCTGCTCCACCATATTATGTACTGCTGCCTGCTCCACCATATTATGTCCTGCCACCTGCTCTGTCATATTATGTCCTGCCGCCTGCTCCACCATATTATGTCCTGCCACCTGCTCCACCATATTTTGTACTGCTGCCTGCTCCACCATATTATGTCCTGCCGCCTGCTCTGCTATATTATGTCCTGCTGCCTGCTCCACCATATTATGTACTGTCGCCTGCTCCACCATATTATGTCCTGCCGCCAGTTCTGCTATATTATGTCCTGCTGCCTGCTCCACCATATCATGTACTGCTGCCTGCTCCACCGTATTATGTCCTGCCCCCTGCTCTGCCATATTATGTCCTGCTGCCTGCTCGACCATATTATGTCCTGTCGCCTGCTCCACCATATTATGTCCTGTTGCCTGCTCCACCATATTATGTCCTGTCGCCTGCTCCACCATATTATGTCCTGCCGCCAGTTCTGCTATATTATGTCCTGCTGCTTGCTCCACCATATTATGTCCTGCTGCCTGCTCCACCATATTATGTACTGCTGCCTGCTCCACCATATTATGTACTGCTGCCTGCTCCACCATATTATGTACTGCTGCCTGCTCCACCATATTATGTCCTGCTGCCTGCTCCACCATATTATGTACTGCTGCCTGCTCCACCATATTATGTCCTGCCGCCTGCTCCACCATATTATGTCCTGCCGCCTGCTCCGTCATATTATGTCCTGCTGCCTGCTCCACCATATTATGTCCTGCCGCCTGCTCCACCATATTATGTACTGCCGCCTGCTCCACCATATTATGTCCTGCTGCCTGCTTCACCATATTATGTCCTGCCACCTGCTCCACCATATTATGTCCTGCCGCCTGCTCCGCCATATTATGTCCTGCCGCCTGCTCTGCCATATTATGTCCTGCTGCCTGCTCCACCATATTATGTCCTGCTGCCTGCTCCACCATATTATGTCCTGCCGCCTGCTCCACCATATTATGTACTGCCGCCTGCTCCACCATATTATGTCCTGCTGCCTGCTTCACCATATTATGTCCTGCCGCCTGCTCCACCATATTATGTCCTGCCTCCTGCTCTGCCATATTCTACTATAGCACAGAGTTGCTATAGAAAAAACATTAGATTTCACATCTGCTTCCATTACAGGAATATTTTTAGTTGTTTTTTTTTTTTGTTTGAATAGCCAATTCTTCATCACTTATCAGTAGGCGCAGCCACAAATCTGTCCCCTAAATAACAATGAGCCCCTGTAGCACTTACAAGCCATAAAAATGGGATTTTATATGGCTAGAATGTGTTCGTATTATTTTACATTGTGTGGACTGTATATGGCTGTAATATTTTAGTATTAATTACTGTATTCTGTGGATTGTATACGGACATTGTATTTTATTTACATATAATTGTATTTTTTTAAACTGAATGTGTAAGTAATGTTTTAGAAGTATTATGTTATAGAAACTTTAATAGACATTCGTCTCTCAGGGAGATAAAAGCAGATGAAGTTTTATTGAAAGTGAGGTTACACCAACAACAGATATAGATAGAAGTAATAACATGGCTATGGAGTTTCCCTGACATGGTAGAGAAGTGGCCTCGAAACTAGGGTTGAGCGATCAGGATAGGGAAAGATCGGATCCCGATTGGCGATCAAACAAATTTCACAATTGGGATTGGCTGGAAATTGATCGGAAATCAGATTTTAAAATCGATCCTGAAATCTCAAGATCGGCTCAACCCTACTCATAACCTACAAATGGGATAGATAGCTGAATTTCTGTCATCCAGCCATCAGATTGTCCCCTTATAGTCAATAGCACGGTCATAGGAGAATGATCATAATTATACACGAGACATATATAGTTACTTCGAAAGAACATTATTGCTCCTCATCATCAGGCCTGTCTCTCGTTTTATGTTATATTTTTACTAATACTTTCCTTATATAAGCCGTATGTTAGACAGTGTTAGGGAACCCTGGAACGGGACACAAGAGACAGTGAGCCCTAAGCTGACGCCCCCAACTGTCCCTTCCTATTGCCAGGCCCTATCCTACGTAATAGGCGGAAATCATCAAGACGTTTCCTCCCTGAATACGTGAAACACAAAACGCAGACAAGATGAACAACAACAACGGGATGTCAGCTAGCCAAGGGTCAGTAACAGTCGAGCGATGCAGTGCCAAATCAGAGTCCAAAAAATAGTCAGTGAGGAAAGCCAAAGGTCAAGGATAATAGTGTAAGCAAAACAGGGACAGTAAAGAGCAGGTATGCACACAGCAATAGCAAGTACTGGTGTGAATGGGAGCCAAGGCTAAATAGGGAGGAAGAACCCGCCCATGGAGTTGACAGGAAGGCAGGTTGTCAATCACAGGGCAAGGCCAGATTAACCATTAGAGGAGCAGAGAAAACTGAAGGTGAAGGAGATGGGTGTGGTGGAAAATCAATCACCAAGGTGAAAGAATAGGGCAGTGTTCAGACAGTGCAAGGAGAACCCAACGGAATAAATCACAACCGAACACATCTCCTGCGCCGCAGCATGCGGCCAGATGATGACGCCAAAACCCGGATGGGCAAAGATGTTACACCGTATCCCAATGTTTCTGCACTTGGTAGGTTCTAGGTAATTAGATCATAAATGAGCATTCTAGAAAGGATCATAACAAAGCAACATGTGATTGTGAAAGAAAATCCTACAATTGTCACTGACATAACTTGAAACTGACAAACGTCTTAAAGGGGTTTCCCACCTCCCCTCTAGTTTTTCTGGTCTCTCTTCTTCTCACCTTCTGTATTCCTGAGTAAGCTGGGGGGGTGGCAACTGTTTGATAGAACACTATGAAGTACCTCACTAGATATAGACATTGCCTTTACTGTGAAAGATTATTATGATTACTTAGAAATCTAGTATAAACACAGATAATAATCTACATAGTTAATGTCAATTACATTACACAGGTTTGTAGAGGACATTTGCTAAGACAGACAATACTCTTGCATCAACTCAATGTTATAACAGAAAGAGGAAAAACACGCTGTCCATGCCTTTATAAGCAAACTGCAAACAAATTATGTGATTGTCCTGACGCACTATAGAAGATAAACCGCTATGTACATATTGCAGAGAACTTGGACCTCCCCCCCCCCCCTCCACTCCAGAGAGCAGTGAGTCACGTCATCTGACAAGGTGTAAACACTGGGAGGAATACTTTCACATAACAGGTAAACAAAGCAGCATTGTAAAGCAACAAATTTAGGAAAAATCTTGAATTTACTTAAGTTACCAGTATAGATAGGATCCTTGAGATAGGAATAGCCCTTTAATAGGTGGAAATTTACTGAAAATCAATTAATCACATTCAGACATTGCCTGTAAATTGTGATTCAAACTGAATAAATGCAGCAAACAAACTAATAAAACTGACCGGGACAAAAATTATGGCCCCCTAGAAAAACTGAAATAATGGGACCATTGGGACATGTCAGCTAAATTGTGTCCTGTAACTATCATCACTGGAGTCTTCACACTTGTCCTCAGTCTATTTTAGGTTGTGAGAAGTAGTCAATGTGTTGGCTGGTATCAAAGTGTGAACAACACTCAAAATGGAATAAAGAAAGCTTCAGAGAGACTTGTCTAAGGAGATTAGAAAGGACATAATAGTCCAATTAGTTATAGGTTAAGTCTGTAAGACATCTCCAAACAGCCGGATGTTCCTGTTACTATGGTTAATGCATATATTATTCAGTTTAGTAATATAATAATATATTTGGGAGATGGTCACTGGTAGTAGCTGTAGATTGGGGATGGTCACTGGTAGTAGCTGTAGATTGGGGGTGGTCACTGGTAGTAGCTGTAGATTGGGAATGGTCACTGGTAGTAGCTGTAGATTGGGAATGGTCACTGGTAGTAGCTGTAGATTGGGGATGGTCACTGGTCATAGCTGTAGATTGGGGATGGTCACTGGTAGTAGCTGTAGATTGGGGATGGTCACTGTTAATAGCTGCAGATTGGGGATGGTCACTGGTAGTAGCTGTAGATTGGGAATGGTCACTGGTAGTAGCTGTAGATTGGGGATGGTCACTGGTCGTAGCTGTAGATTGGGGATGGTCACTGGTAGTAGCTGTAGATTGGGGGCGGGCACTGGTAGTAGCTGTAGATTGGGGTGGTCACTGGTAGTAGCTGTAGATTGGGGATGGTCACCGGTAGTAGCTGTAGATTGGGGATGGTCACTGGTAGTAGCTGTAGATTGGGGATGGTCACTGGTAGTAGCTGTAGATTGGGGGTGGTCACTGGTAGTAGCTGTAGATTGGGGATGGTCACTGGTAGTAGCTGTAGATTGGGGATGGTCACCAGTAGTAGCTGTAGATTGCGGATGGTCACCGGTAGTAGCTGTAGATTGGGGATGGTCACCGGTAGTAGCTGTAGATTGGGGATGGTCACCGGTAGTAGCTGTAGATTGGGGGTGGTCACTGGTAGTAGCTGTAGATTGGGGATGGTCACTGGTAGTAGCTGTATATTGGGGGTGGTCACTGGTAGTAGCTGTAGATTGGGGATGGTCACTGGTAGTAGCTGTAGATTGGGGATGGTCACTGATAGTAGCTGTAGATTGGAGATGGCCACCGGTCATTGCTGTAGATTGGGAATGGTCACCGGTAGTAGCTGTAGATTGGCGCTGGTCACCAATAATAGCTGTAGATTGGGGATGGTCACCGGTAGTAGCTGTAGATTGGGAATGGTCACCGGTATTAGCTGTAGATTGGGGGTGGTCACCGGTATTAGCTGTAGATTGGCAATGGTCACAGGTAGTAGCTGTAGATTGGCAATGGTCACCAGTAGACTCCTCTCTCTTCTCCATGATGTATCTTCTCATCCTCTTTATGAACATGTCTTCATTTTCCTGAGGTCTCTGACTATACAGAGCAGGAGCAGAGTGTACAGGACACACACCAGACCATGGAAGACCGGGTGACCCCAGGAGATACTCCGCACCCTATAAATATCTGGAGAGGGAGAGAAATGTACAAACAGATGAGGATTTAATGTCACCTGAAGATCACAAGTGTTAAATGATAGCAACACCCAAAATACATGTCATACAGATATACACTGTTCAAAAAAATAAAGGGAACACTGAAAGAGATTGATTTTAAGCAACAGAAATTTATATATAGTGCCATCCAGCATCTTCAATTCCTGACTCCTCGTTCCTCCTGAGCCTCAGTATTTGTAGATGGTTTTGGTACTGGGTATAAATCCCAAAACATGGCGTGCCATTCACTGGTTGTTCCTGACTAGTCCAATTCCTGGTAGTCCCATGTACTGCCATGTAGAGATGGGGGCCTTGTACATACTACAGGAATTAGGGCACATTGAGGATTAGTCAGTGTCAATGCTGAAGACCCTGAGTTGTTTTTATACTGCTGTACTTGTTTGCCAAACCCAAGAGTACATAAGGAAGGAGACCCCAGAGACTTCTGTAATGTCCCGGGACTGCTCGTCCCATTCCCTTTAAAGGGATCCTATCATTTAAACACTTTTTTTCTAGCCCAACTATGCCGTGCCCTGACACTGGTCCTGGGTGAGAGCGACCCCTGGCCTCCCCAGGGGTATATAGATATCACCTCTGGATACCCCTTTGTCTGATATATGGGCGACCCAGGTGACATCACGCCTTCCGTTGCCGTTTATGGTGTACGGGGGGGGGGGGGGGTGTTATTATCTGTGCGGAGTAGTTGTCAGCACCGGGTAAGTCACTGTATATGACTCTATATAGATGGCACATGGGGGCACTTACCCTGTACCTGGAGAGTGTAATATTGTTTGTGCAGCACACCTCCATTTGGATGGGTTACAGTAATGGTATACATCCCGCTGTTCCTGTAGGAGATGTTTCTCAGGGTCAGGTGTCCGTCCGGTGATGTGTTATATAGAGAGATCTGTCTGAAGTTATATTCTTTCTTCTCACATCTTTTACTTTTGCTGATCAGGTGTGACCCTGAGGATCCATTATAATTCCAGATAAAGTCATCACACCGTGTAGGGTTCTCCTTATCTATTGTCAAGATATATTTGGGAGAGAGGAGAACGTCCGAGCCCGAGCGGGCGAATATCTCATAATGGTTCAGACCTGCAGATACAGAAGAACAATCCATTATATGGCGGCTGCTCATGTGGTGGATACAGGAGGACAGAACGTCTACAGTTTCAGGACTTTCTTTGGGCAGCCATGTTGTGTGCGATCATCTGCAGACCCTTCAATCACCATTTCTGTACACTATGAGACGGTTTCTATGTCACATATAATATGGCTGCTATAGCATCTAAGTCACTGGAATATGTGGAGAAGAAACTTACACTATGACTGTTATTATATAGCCATAAATAATAGTGACCCCAATGTAGTAAAAGATAACTCACAGTGCCCTACATAGTGCCATCAGTGTGGACTGGGGTACCTGGGGCCCAGCAGAGAAATTCAGTCTATGGGGCCCCTATACAATTTTTAATTACCTAACAGCTTTGACCCCTATAAGAGGCCGGAAGACCTGCTCCTCCCTTGTGTTAGTAGCAAGTATAGCATACAGAAAGCAGTTTATAAATGATAATACACGCAGTGTAAATAGTACAAACAGTACATCATAGGGAGGGAGCCTTGTGCTGCTGTTTGGGCTAAGGGAAAACAGATTATCATTCATAATCCTTCTTTCCCCCTACGCCCAACAGCAGCACAACTGGGGATTTAGCAAGTATTGTTTCCCCTAGGGCGGGTCCTCCTGGCAGGCTGATGCCAAGACGGAGTACCGAACGCTGTAGCATCGGCCGTACGCCAGTCCAGTCTGTAATGTTTGGCAAAGGTCAGCTGTGAGCTCCACGAGGCTGCAGCACATATCTGCTCTAAGGAGAGGAACCGTGTCTCTGCCCATGATGTCACCACTGCTCGGGTGGCATGGGCCCGGATAAACTCTGGAACAGGAAGCTCTTGGGCCCGTAGGGAACAGCTAATGGCTTCTCTGATCCATCTTGACAGGGTTGCCTTAGATGCTTTAGAGCCTCAATTGTGGCCAAACACATTAACCAGAAGATTCTCTGACCTTCGGAACGGTGCTGTACTTGTTTGCCAAACCCAAGAGTCCATAAGGAAGGAGACCCCAGAGACTTCTGTAATGTCCCGGGACTGCTCGTCCCATTCCCTATAAAGGGATCCTATCATTTAACCACTTTTTTTCTAGCCCAACTATGCCGTGCCCTGACGCTGGTCCTGGGTGAGAGCGACCCCTGGCCTCCCCAGGGGTATATAGATATCACCTCTGGATACCCCTTTGTCTGATATATGGGCGACCCAGGTGACATCACGCCTTCCATTGCCGTTTATGGTGTATGGGGGGGGGGGGTTATTATCTGTGCGGGGTAGTTGTCAGCTCCGGGTAAGTCACTGTATATGATTCTATATATATATGGCACATGGGGGCACTTACCCTGTACCTGGAGAGTATAATATTGTTCGTGCAGCGCACCTCCATTTGGATGGGTTACAGTAATGGTATACATCCCACTGTTCCTGTAGGAGATGTTTCTCAGGGTTAGGTGTCCGTCCGGTGATGTGTTATATAGAGAGATCTGTGTGAAGTTATATTCTCTCTTCTCACATCTTTTACTTTTGCTGATCAGGTGTGACCCTGAGGATCCGTTATATTTCCAGGTAAAGTCATCACACCGTGTAGGGTTCTCCTTATCTATTGTCTAGATATATTTGGGAGAGAGGAGAACGTCCGAGCCCGGGCGGGCGAATATCTCATAATGGTTCAGACCTGCAGATACAGAAGAACAATCCATTATATGGCGGCTGCTCATGTGGTGGATACAGGAGGACAGAACGTCTACAGTTTCAGGACTTTCTTTGGGCAGCCATGTTGTGTGCGATCATCTGCAGACCCTTCAATCACCATTTCTGTACACTATGAGACGGTTTCTATGTCACATGTAATATGGCTGCTATAGCATCTAAGTCACTGGAATATGTGGAGAAGAAACTTACATTATGACTGTTATTATATAGCCATAAATGATAGTGACCCCCAATGTAGTAAAAGATAATTCACAGTGCCCTACATAGTGCCATCAGTGTGGGACTGGGCAGCGCCACACCTCCCATGAGGCGACCTGAAGCGACCTCTTCAGGTGGCGCTATGCCAGGGCCAGGGCGGCATTTTTGCTGACCTAAGCCAGTCCAGGACAAGCTGTCCTGGACTGGCTTACCGTCACCGTGTCTGCAGCTCGACACGGGAAACGAGCAGTGTATTGGGACGGCCCTGCTGGATGCAGCGCTGCTCCAGTGGCCGCCCCTCACACTCAGGCAGAGAGCAGGTCTTCTCCCTGCCTGTTCTCTGCCTGTGAACGCCGCTTGCTCCGCTCGGTCACGCCCCCTTTCCGATCGACCCTCCCCTTCCGCACGGCCCCGCCCCTTTCATGCAACCTTGCTCCTCAGCTCCGCCCCTCCTCCGCTTCAGGCGGCAGAAAGCCCAGGTTCACCCCTGGGACTGGGGTACCTGGGGCCCAGCAGATAAATTCAGTCTATGGGGCCCCTATACAGCTAGATACAAATATCACCAGACTCTTATACACAAATTCCTACGTCGCGAACATAAATTTATTTTCCGGTAGTAACTTGCTGTCTGGCTCTTATCAACGATTGTTTCTATCCTGGGTGTTATGTTTGTATACCAAGTCCTCACAAGAGTAATAGCAGGAGATTGTCTGATAACTGCGAGCAGTAGAGAGCCCCAGACGTCTTCACCAGCGCCCACCACGAGGAGAGTTGGACTTGTTCTGAATCTGGGAACCTGAGTAGAGATGAGCGAACAGTAACATATTCGATGTTCGTTATTTGTTCCAAATAGATTTTCAATATTCGACCGAATATCGAACCCCATTATAGTCTACGGGAGAAAATGCTTCATTTCAGGGGATCCCACCATTCGACTCAGGGGGGTCACCAAGTCCACTATGACACCCCAGGAAATGAAGCCAACTGGGACAGCAGGGGAAGCATGTCTGGGGGCATCTAACACACTAAAGTCCCCCTATTACCCCACTATCACAGCCTACAACTACACACTTTCCACATTCAAAAACACCTCTATCAAAGTGGGAAAATACCTGGAAACCTTCCTTACTCCCCAAATAGATGGACACAAACCCCAATTTAAGCTCAACAAACATTAATAAGCACCCCTTTAAATCATGTTCCCCAGGACAACCACAGATGGAATAGGCAATGGGAAATCCTTCAGTCCTCACCCTGAACTTTTATTGTGTGTGTGTGTGTGTGTGTGATGTGGTAAGACCTTCCAAAATTCACTTTTATGGCCCTTAACAGGAGCCCTTCCAAATTAAGTTCCAGGCCCTTAAGCTGAGCTCCCAGCAGAGATCGAGGCCCTTCAGGTGACTTCAGCCTCTACCTGCAGAGATTTAGGCCCTTTAACTTAGTTCAGCCTTGTACCAGCAGAGATTTGTTGGTTCTTTGGGTGAGTTGAGCCTTTAAACAGCAGATTCAGATTTTGGCCCTTGGAGTGAGTAGAGCCATGCACCAGCAGTGTTTTTGGCCCTTTTGGTGACTAGAGCCATGCAGCAGCAGTGTTTCATTTTTTGGCCCTTGGGGTGACCCCTAAAAAATTAGATTTCAGGCCCTTGGGGGTGAGCCCTAAAACATTAATTTTCAGGCCCTTGGGGGGAGCCCTAAAACATTAATTTTCAGGCCCTTGGGGTGAGCCCTAAAAAATTAGATTTCAACCCCCTGGGGGTGAGCCCTGAAAAATTATTTTTTAAGCCCTTGGGCTTGGAGGAGTATGAGGAGTATGAGTAAATTGGGTGCTGGCAGCTTCTCTCCAGTACCTGGACTATGGAGTGGATACCCAGCTGGTTATCCACGTCCTCATCCATGTCCCCTGCTGCTGCTGGCAGCCCCTCTCCAGTACCTGGACTGTGGACTGGATATACAGCTGGGTATGCACGTCCACGTCCTCGCGCACGTCCCTTGCTGCTACTGACAAGAGGCAATGCTGGCAGCCCCTCTCCAGTAGCTGGAATGTGGACTGGATACCCAGCGGAATATCCACGTCCATGTCCTCGCGCACGTCCCGTACTGCTACGCTGCATGATGTATTAAGCTCTGAAAAGAGCTGTTATTTCCTGCCTAACCAAAGCTATGAAAGCACTTTATCACCCTCAGAACAAGCTCTCCCTATCACTCCAAAACTGAAATGACAGGAATATGGCGGCGGCCGTTCTTATGAATGGGAGGTCACATGTTTTCGGCAGCCAATGGGTTTTTTCAATTTTTTTCACTGCCTCCGGTGTCGTAGTTCCTGTCCCACCTCCCCTGCACAGTTATTGGAGCAAAAAATGTGCCAGAGAAGGTGGGAGCGGATACAAATTTTCACTGCGTATGTGGTCTTGTATTCGATTGTGAATGAATACATCGAACGTCATGATATATATACCTATTCGATCGAACGGCGTCCGCTCATCTCTAAACCTGAGTTGTCACCAAACAGATAAATGTGCTAAAAATGAATGCAAAGCTGGCTGGAACCAAACAAAAATCCACTACAACATATACAGCAGAACTTAAAAAGGAGAAGTCGTACAGGCACGGGTCAGTATTCAGAAGAGAATGCCAGGAACCAGATCAGAGGACTAACACAAAAACTGGGAAACAAGCCAAGTCAAAAGAATCAGGAGACAAAGGGAAATCTGAGAACAAGCCAAGGGGTCAGTAAGAAATAGTCACAACAGGCAATGGAGTGAAACCAGGAGTAGTAAACAATTAGTCGGTGACTGTGTCAGGAAGGAGGGGTTTTAAATAGGTCTCTCTAGGTTGTCCTGGCAACCTTAAAAATTTAGCATCTGAAGTGACAAACCTGACACAGGGGTCCTATCAGTAGTCTGCTGCCTGGCTTTTACTTCTGATTGTATCTATCCTGGGGTCCAATCAGTAGTCTGCTGCCTGGCTCTTACCTCTGATATTATCTATCCTGGGGTCCTGTCAGTATTCTGCTGCCTGGCTCTTACCTCTGATTGTTACTATCCTTGGGTCCAGTCAATAGTCTGCTGCCTGGCTCTTACCTCTGATTATTACTATCCAGGGGTCCTGTCAGTAGTCTGCTGCCTGGCTCTTACCTCTGATTGTATCTATCCTGCGGTCCAGCCAATAGTCTGTTGCCTGGCACTTACCTCTGATATTATCTATCCTGGGGTCCTGTCCATAGTCTGCTGCCTGGCTCTTACCTCTGATATTATCTATCCTGGGGTCCTGTCAGTAGTCTGCTGCCTGGCTCTTACCTCTGATATTATCTATCCTGGGGTCCTGTCAGTATTCTGCTGCCTGGCTCTTTCCTCTGATTGTTACTATCATGGGGTCCTGTCAGTAGTCTGCACAGTATGCGTCCCAGGACCACCACACAGCCTGGAATGCATCCAGAGTGTGATTAAGGGAGGCCGTCAAATACTCCATACTGCAGACATCCTTAATTCAAGCCACCAAATTGGGACCAGAAGGAGGCAAGATTCATTTCCAATGCAAAGCAAAGAGCGTCTTTACCGCTGTACAAACATGCAAAACCAATTTAGACGTCTGCTTACCAAAATAAGGGGGGGATTAAGCAGGTAAGCAAAAGGGTCCAGTGGGACCCCCTGAATAAAAAGAGCATTTGTACGAGTTTTCACCTCCAGCCAAAAGGAACGAATACCTGGGCAGTCCCAGAAAATGTAGCACAAGGTACCCACCAGCAAAGAGGAAAAATGCTAGGGTTCAAGGAGTGGAGAATGCAGGGCTGTGATACCAGTGCATAAGCAACTTATACTGTGTCTCCCAGAAGGTTACGCACATGAAAGACTTGGAGGCACAAGACCAAATGACCTGCCTCTGTCTGGGCGAGATCTACCTGTTCAATGCATTAGACCACCTATCCATGTACTTATGTGATGTGAGGGGGAGCTATTCTTTCCCAAGGTGGCAAGGAGCCTATAAATACTAGAAATTAGACCTACCATGGAAGTGCCTCTCCCATTCTTTTCAATGGCAACACCTGAGACAGCCAAAGTAAAGCACTTGGTTATCTCTAGTACTTCTATTGACGTGAATGGGAGCGCCATCCACCACCCGTCACACTTACATCCAGCCTGGAATTGTTACCGACCAATTCTCTCATCGTGACTTGCTTGGTTGTGATGGCGTTCTTAGAATTTGTTGATGGTATTGGAGTGTTTTGCTCTGTTTCACTTTACTGTGTATTTGTCAGACTTTCACTATGACTCTTGCTCTTGGGTTTTGCAGAAGTTCTTAGACAATATGGCGGGGGTGGATTGTATAACTGATGGTGATGATAAGGCAACATGAAGTGGTCAGCATTTCTCATCATGGTGTGGTGACCACGGCCTTATCTTGAACAACTTGAAAAACTAAAATAATAGATTTTTGAAGGCCTCTTCGGTCTATACCTGGACAATAAGAAGTTGTATAAGAAGTGAACAAGAAGACTATGGCAATTGTTGTCTTTGGAGGTGTTGGGTGCAGCGCCACACCTCCCATGAGGCGACCTGAAGCGACCGCTTCAGGCGGCGCTATGCCAGGGCCCCGGGGAGGGTGGCATTTTTGCTTACCTAAGCCAGTCCAGGACAAGCTGTCCTGGACTGGCTTAGCATCACCGAGTGGTGGATTGGGGAGGCCGCTGTTCCAGCGGCCTCCCCTCACGCTCAGGCAGAGAGCAGGTCCTCTCCGTGCCTGCTCTCTGCCTGCTAACGCCACTCCGCCATGCCCCCTTCGCTCCGCCCCACCCCCCTTCGCTCTGCCCCTTCCTTGTCGTCCGCCTCGGGCGGCAAAAAAGGCAGGTTCACCCCTGGTTGGGTGATTGTGGGGGCTTTGTTCTATGGCGTTATTGCTTGGGAATTGGTGTGGGGGTTTTGCTGTTTTTGCTTACTTGTATAGAGCTAACCGAAGAGCCACCAAGCAGCCCTATATACAGTGCCAACCGAAGAGCCACCAAGCAGCCCTATATACAGTGCCAACCACAGAGCCACTAAGCAGCCCTATATACAGTGCCAACCACAGAGTCACCAAGCAGCCCTATATACAGTGCTAACCACAGAGCCACCAAGCAGCCCTATATACAGTGCCAATCACAGAGCCACCAAGCAGCCCTATATACAGTGCCAACCACAGAGCCACCAAGCAGCATTATATACAGTGTCAACCACAGAGCCACTAAGCAGCCCTATATACAGGGCCGCCGATAGGCCAGTACTACTGCTACTGGCGTCAGGGGCCTGGCCAAATTTAAAAATGGGGGGGGCCCGGTTTTGGCCCGCCACTGTGTGCCGGCCCCCTGGCGCCGGCAGCAGTCATTGTATGTCCTGTTTCAACTGAGTTGAACACATACGTGGCTGAAGCGAGGAGCTGACCTGTATCAGCTCCTCGCTTTGCCACTGCACGCCTCTCTCGCTGACACATATGCAGCTGAAGCGAGGAGCTGACCTGTGTCAGCTACTCGCTTCGCCGCTGCCGCCTCTCTCGCTGACACATATGTGGCTGAGCCGGAACCAGATGGAGGGGACATGAATCTGGGGGCAGAGATGGAGGGGACATGAATCTGGGGGCAGAGATGGAGGGGACATGAATCTGGGGGCAGAGATGGAGGGGACATGAATCTGGGGGCAGAGATGAAGGGATATGAATCTTGGGGTAGAGATCGGGGACATGAATCTGGGGGCAGAGATGGGGGGACATGAATCTGGGGCAGAGATGGCGGGACATGAATCTGGGGGCAGAGATGTGAGGACATGAATCTGTGGGCAGAAATGGAGGGGACATGGATCTGGGGGCAGAGATGGAGAGGACATGAATCTGGGGGCAGAGATGGGGGGACATGAATCTGGGTGCAGAGATGGAGGGGACATGAATCTGGGGGCAGAGATGGAGGGGGACATGAATCTGGGGGCAGAAATGTGGGGACATGAATCTGGGGGCAGAGATGGAGGGGACATGAATCTGGCGGCAGAGATGGAGGGGACATGAATCTGGGGGCAGAGATGGAGGGGACATGAATCTGGGGGCAGAGATGGAGGGGACATGAATCTGGGGGCAGAGATGGTGGGACATGAATCTGGGGGCAGAGATGTGAGGACATGAATCTGGGGGCAGAGATGTGAGGACATGAATCTGGGGGCAGAGATGGAGGGGACATGAATCTGAGGGCAGAGATGGGTGGACATGAATCTGGGGGCAGAGATGGAGGGGACATTAATCTGGGGCCAGAGATGGGGGGACATGAATCTGGGGGCAGAGATGGAGGGACATGAATCTGGGAGCAGAGATGTGGGGACATGAATCTGTGGGCAGAAATGGAGGGGACATGAATCTGGGGGCAGAGATGGAGGGGACATGAATCTGGGGGCAGATGAAGGGACATGAATCAGGGCAGAAATGGAGGGGACATGAATCTGGGGCAGATGAAGGGTGTATATGAAGCTGGGGGAGAGACGGAGGGGGGGACATATAATTTACGGGTGACTGTAGGAGGATTATACAGTGTGCGGGCAAATGGAAAATTAATGAGTGGGCGGAGTCAACATAACAGTGGGTGGGGCTAAATTTCCCTCTTTTGGTTCTTCAAAAGTTGGGAGGTATGGGTACAGGGGGCAATGGAAAGATGTTAGAAGGTGGACGGGGGGATTGTTGGGGCATCGGGTGTGCGGCACTGCGGAGAGGGAACTGGGGCAATAATATATAAGTTTTTAGCTGGAGAATAATAATGATGTAGGCCGCTATGCTACTAGCATAGCAGCCTGTTTGGGGGTGGGACTTTCACTTTAAAGGAGTGTTCACATTGCGTTTTTGGCCTCCCTTGCCGGGATACGTTGGTAACCAGTCACAATCAGCTCCCCACTTATCCCTGCACGGAGAACTGCAGGTCCCCCTTTTTTTTTAATGGCCAGTTCTTCGTGCAGGGATAAGTTGACAGCTGATTCTGACTGGTTACCAACGTATCCCGGCAAGGGAGGCCAAAAACGCAACGTGAAAAAGCCCTGAGGATTTATTAGGAGGGCTCTTATAGATGGTGTTGGCTCTCTATAGGCGCTTTCACACGTAGCAGATTTTACCTGCAAATAGAATCTGATTAAGCCTTGTAATGCTGCTAAATAAAGGGAAATGTAATACATAATTGGTATGACGCAAAATAAGGTAGTTTTAAAATGGCGGGGGAGGGGGGGGGCAGACACTTAGGCTGTATGGGGCCCCAAAATTCCTGATGGCGGCCCTGCCTATATACAGTGCCAACCACAGAGTCACCAAGCAGCCCTATATACAGTGCCAACCACAAAGTCACCAAGCTTCCAGATTGGTGGGAGGGGGGGAGGTTACTAGAGCTAAAAAAATATATAAGGGACATAAACCCAAGTAGAATCCATGATTGATGACTGTATGAAATGCCACATAAGAACCAGAAGCTCATGCAAATTTATATGCCAACCAGTGGAAAATTGATGAAGACAACTCCAGGAGAAATGTCCCCGCTCCAGCCCTCACCTCATCACAATCACTGAGACCTCGACATTACAACCCCCCCCCCCCCCCACGAGATACCCCGTGACACTTATTTCTACCCCCACATTTTAGGACCTCATCTAGTTCTATACCTTGAGTAGATGGAAGATGAAGATGGATGAGGAGACAAGCAATGGGCAACATCTTTTCACTAGACATCCTCTTGAATAATGAAAGAAGTTCTCAGATAAAAATAGAAGTGTGATGTGCACCAGGGCAGGAAACTGTGCAAAGCTAAAAGATTGCACCAGAGCTACATGAAAAGTGAGAAGATTGAAACTGAAAAATGATAGAACAGACCCCAATTTGATATCCTTTCCATGTGCCCCCAATTTCATGCCCCCCTTTATCTGCCCTCAGTTTCATATCCCCCGTCCATCTCTGCCCCCAGTTTCATGCCCCCCCTCCTTCATCTGCCCCAATTTGATATCCTTTCCATGTGCCCCCAATTTCATGCCCCCTTTTATCTGCCCTCAGTTTCATATCCCCCCTCCATCTCTGCCCCCAGTTTCATGCCCCCCTCCTTCATCTTCCCCCAATTTGATATCCTTTCCATGTGCCCCCAATTTCATACCCTTTATCTGCCCTCAGTTTCATATCCCCCTCCATCTGTGCCCCCAGTTTCATGCCCCCCTCCTTCATCTGCCCCCAATTTAATATCCTTTCCATGTGCCTCCAATTTCATGCCCCCCTTTATCTGCCCTGTTTCATATCCATCTCTGCCCCCAGTTTCATGCCCCCTCCATCATCTGCCCCAATTTAATATCCTTTCCATGTGCCCCTAATTTCATGCCCCCCTTTATCTGCCCTCAGTTTCATATCCCCCCTCCATCTCTGCCCCCAGTTTCATGCCCCCCACCTTCATCTGCTTCCACATTAATTTCTTCCTCAATCTGCCCCCCTTTCATCTGCCCCTAGTTTCAAGTGTCCCCTTCATCATGTTCCCTCTCAATTTTCCCTCAAAGTTTAACATAAAAAAACACTGATACTCACCTTTCCTCCCTCCCTCCTCTGTGCACAGTCTCAGTCACGGGGCTGTTGGTGCAATGTGAATGACGTCATCACATCGCACCTAAGGCTCCAGGGGACAGAGGACTGCGGTGAAGCAGGGGATGTCTGCCTGCTTCATTCACCAGTATAGTCAACTCATCTGCGTCCTCCGGGGAGGGGTTGGGCAACCAAATACTAAGTTAAGCAGAACATCAGTTATCTCCAGGTCAGTTTCATTAGTTTGTTTTTTACACTTATTCGGTTGAACCACAAATCAGAAGCAATATCTTTTATTTGCCAACTTTAGTAATATATTACAATATTATGGCAGGAATATTTTTGCAGAATATGGTAGCACTGTGGAGAGTGTAGATTGCGGATGGTCACTGGTAGTAGCTGTAGATTGGGGATGGTCACCGGTAGTAGCTGTAGATTGGGGGGCGGGCACTGGTAGTAGCTGTAGATTGGGGTGGTCACCGGTAGTAGCTGTATATTGGGGATGGTCACCGGTAATAGCTGTAGATTGGGGATGGTCACTGGTAGTAGCTGTAGATTGGGGATGGTCACTGGTAGTAGCTGTAGATTGGGGGTTGTCACTGGTAGTAGCTGTAGATTGGGGGTGGTCACTGGTAGTAGCTGTAGATTGGGGATGGTCACTGGTAGTAGCTGTAGATTGGGGTGGTCACTGGTAGTAGCTGTAGATTGGGGATGGTCACTGGTAGTAGCTGTAGATTGGGGGCGGGCACTGGTAGTAGCTGTAGATTGGGGGTGGTCACTGGTAGTAGCTGTAGATTGGGGGTGGTCACTGGTAGTAGTTGTAGATTGGGGATGGTCACTGGTAGTAGCTGTAGATTGGGGGCGGGCACTGGTAGTAGCTGTAGATTGGGGGTGGTCACTGGTAGTAGCTGTAGATTGGGGATGGTCACTGGTAGTAGCTGTAGATTGGGGGTGGTCACCGGTAGTAGCTGTAGATTGGGGTGGTCACTGGTAGTAGCTGTAGATTGGGGATGGTCACTGGTAGTAGCTCTAGATTGGGGATGGTCACCGGTAATAGCTGTAGATTGGGGGTGGTCACTGGTAGTAGCTGTAGATTGGTGATGGTCACTGGTAGTAGCTGTAGATTGGGGATGGTCACCGGTAGTAGTTGTAGATTGGGGATGGTCACCGGTAATAGCTGTAGATTGGGGATGGTCACCGGTAGTAGCTGTAGATTGGGAATGGTCACTGGTAGTAGCTGTAGATTGGTGATGGTCACTGGTAGTAGCTGTAGATTGGCGCTGGTCACCGGTAGTAACTGTAGATTGCGGATGGTCACCGGTAGTAGGTGTAGATTGGGGGCGGGCACTGGTAGTAGCTGTAGATTGGGGGCGGGCACTGGTAGTAGCTGTAGATTGGTGATGGTCACTGGTAGTAGCTGCAGATTGGGGGCGGGCACTGGTAGTAGCTGTAGATTGGTGATGGTCACTGGTAGTAGCTGCAGATTGGCGCTGGTCACTGGTAGTAGCTGTAGATTGGGGGCGGGCACTGGTAGTAGCTGTAGATTGGGGGTGCTCACTGGTAGTAGCTGTAGATTGGGGATGGTCACCGGTAGTAGCTGTAGATTGGGGGTGGTCACTGGTAGTAGCTGTAGATTGGCGCTGGTCACTGGTAGTAGCTGTAGATTGGGGGCGGGCACTGGTAGTAGCTGTAGATTGGGGGTGCTCACTGGTAGTAGCTGTAGATTGGGGGTGGTCACTGGTAGTAGCTGTAGATTGGGGATGGTCACTGGTAGTAGCTGTAGATTGGGGATGGTCACTAGTAGTAGCTGTAGATTGGGGATGGTCACTGGTAGTAGTTGTAGATTGGGGATGGTCACTGGTAGTAGCTGTAGATTGGGGATGGTCACTAGTAGTAGCTGTAGATTGGGGATGGTCACTGGTAGTAGTTGTAGATTGGGGATGGTCACTATAGTAGCTGTAGATTAGGGATGGTCACTGGTAGTAGCTGTAGATTGGGGATGGTCACCGGTAGTAGCTGTAGATTGGGGGTGGTCACTATAGTAGCTGTAGATTAGGGATGGTCACTGGTAGTAGCTGTAGATTGGGAATGGTCACTGGTAGTAGTTGTAGATTGGGGATGGTCACTATAGTAGCTGTAGATTAGGGATGGTCACTGGTAATAGCTGTAGATTGGGGATGGTCACTGGTAGTAGCTGTAGATTGGGGGTGGTCACTGGTAGTAGCTGTAGATTCGGGGTGGTCACCGGTAGACTTCTCTCTCTTCTTCATGACGTCTCTTTATGAACGTGTCTTCATTTTCCTGAGGTCTCTGACTATACAGAGCAGGAGCAGAGTGTACAGGACACACACCAGACCATGGAAGACCGGGTGACCCCAGGAGATACTCCGCACCCTATAAATATCTGGAGGGGAGAGAAATGTACAAACAGCGGAGGATTTAATATCACCTAAAGATCACAAGTGTTAAATGATAGCAACACCCAAAATACATATCATACAGATTTATAAAGCTGACATATAGTGTTGATCTATACAATGGACATACAGTGGGGCAAAAAAGTATTTAGTCAGTCACCAATAGTGCAAGTTCCACCACTAAAAAAGATGGGAGGCGTCTGTAATTTACATCATAGGTAGACCTCAACTATGAGAGACAAAATGAGAAAACAAATCCAGAAAATCACATTGTCTGATTTTGTAAGAATTTATTTGCAAATTATGGTGGAAAATAAGTATTTGGTCAGTAACAAAATTTCATCTCAATACTTTGTTATATATCCTTTGTTGGCAATGACAGAGATCAAACGTTTTCTGTAAGTCTTCACAAGGTTGGCACACACTGTTGTTGGTATGTCGGCCCATTCCTCCATGCAGATCTCCTCTACAGCAGTGATGTTTTAGGGCTGTCGCTTGGCAACACGGACTTTCAACTCCCTCCAAAGGTTTTCTATAGGGTTGAGATCTGGAGACTGGCTAGGCCACTCCAGGACCTTGAAATGCTTCTTACAAAGCCACTCCTTCGTTGCCCTGGCGGTGTGCTTTGGATCATTGTCATGTTGAAAGACCCAGCCACGTTTCATCTTCAATGCCCTTGCTGATGGAAGGAGGTTTGCACTCAAAATCTCACGATACATGGCTCCATTCATTCTTTCATGTACCCGGATCAGTCGTCCTGGCCCCAGAAGCAGCCCCAAAGCATGATGTTTCCACCCCCATGCTTTACAGTAGGTATGGTGTTTGATGGATGCAACTCAGTATTCTTTTTCCTCCGAACACGAAAAGTTGTGTTTCTACCAAACAGTTCCAGTTTGGTTTCATCAGACCATAGGACATTCTCCCAATACTCTTCTGGATCATCCAAATGCTCTCTAGCAAACTTCAGACGGGCCTGGACATGTACTGGCTTAAGCAGTGGGACACGTCTGGCACTGCAGGATCTGAGTCCCTGGCGGCGTAGTGTGTTACTGATGGTAGGCTTTGTTACATTGGTCCCAGCTCTCTGCAGTTCATTCACTAGGTCCCCCCGCGTGGTTCTGGGATTTTTGCTCACCGTTCTTGTGATCATTTTGACCCTACGGGGTGAGATTTTGCGTGGAGCCCCAGAGCGAGGGAGATTATCAGTGGTCTTGTATGTCTTCCATTTTCTAATTATTGCTCCCACGGTTGATTTCTTCAATCCAAGCTGGTTGCCTATTGCAGATTCAGTCTTCCCAGCCTGGTGCAGGGCTACAATGTTGTTTCTGGTGTCCTTTGACAGCTCTTTGGTCTTCACCACAGTGGAGTTTGGAGTCTGACTGTTTGAGGGTGTGCACAGTTGTCTTTTTATACTGATAACAAGTTTAAACAGGTGCCATTACTACAGGTAATGAGTGGAGGAAAGAGGAGACTCTTAAAGAAGAAGTTACAGGTCTGTGAGAGCCAGAAATCTTGATTGTTTGTAGGTGACCAAATACTTATTTTCCACCATAATTTGCAAATAAATTCTTACAAAATCAGACAATGTGATTTTCTGGATTTGTTTTCTCATTTTGTCTCTCATAGTTGAGGTCTACCTCTGATGTAAATTACAGACGCCTCTCATCTTTTTAAGTGGTGGAACTTGCACTATTGGTGACTGACTAAATACTTTTTTGCCCCACTGTATAGTACAGAAAGATGAAATATATAGAAGATGGATTAGAGATAAGAGACAATGACCAAACTGCTGTCCTACATTACAGTCTGACTGTAATTGATTAGAGTATATACTGTTAGGGCACAATTACGGGTGCAGATATTTTAACTATTTTTGTTTCCTACTCTTGAGTGCCAGTGATGGGTCCTTGTCATATATGGCTGCCCCTTACTGTAGACTTCAGCAGAAGCTGCACGCAGAAACCTGACAAAACTCAACTCACACTTTCCTAAGATAGTATTGCATGAGAGTTTGAGCTTAAGCAACAGAAATTTACATCTAGTGCCATCCAGCATCTTCAATTCCTGACTCCTCGTTCTTCCTGAGCCTCGGCATTTGTGGGTGGTTTTGGTACTGGGTATAAATCCCAAAACATGGCGTGCCATTCACTGGGTATTCCTGACCGGTCAGAGACAAGCATGGTCCCATATACTGCCATGTAGAGATGGGGGCCTTGTACATACTACAGGAATTAGGGCACATTGAGGATTCATCAGTGTCAATGCTGAAGACTCCGAGGTCTTCTTATACTGCTGTACTTGTCTGCCAAACCCGAGTCCAGGAACGAGAGCCCAGAGACTTCTGGGCCAACAGAATAGATGAGTGGCAGGAGCTGGCCCAGTATGCCATGGCTGTCCGGTATTGTGAGTCTCTCTCGTCCAGCCTCAGACTTATCCAGTCATCCTCTGATACTCCCCCTTCCATAAAGGGATCATTCTGGGGACTTTATTTTCAATAAACAATTTCACTTTTTAACCAGACACAGTAAGGGAGCGTTCACACTACCGTCGGTGTCCGACATGTAGTGTCCGCTCAAAATCTGTCACGGACATTAGGAGCGGACACTAGCTGTGTCCGTGACACCTGTCATTCATCTCAATGGGCATCGGGTGCGTTCTTTTGCAGTCCGTGCCCGTCCTTCCCTGTCCACAAGTGAAGATGTCCGACTTCTCAAGCGGACAGAAGAACCCTGCATGCACGGACTGCAAAAGAACGCACCCGAAGCCCATTGAGATGAATGACAGGTGTCACGGACACAGCTAGTGTCCGCTCCTAATGTCCGTGACAGATTTTGAGTGGACACTAGGAGCGGACACTACATGTCGGACACCGACGGTAGTGTGAACGCTCCCTCAGTTTCCTAGTGAACGGCAAATCACATTGTCTGTAATGTCTGCTGTACCTGCTCTGGAGTATAATACAGGATAAGTAATGTAATGTATGTACACAGTGACTGTACCAGCAGAATAGTGAGTGCAGCTCTGGAGTATAATACAGGATAAGTAATGTATGTACACAGTGACTGCACCAGCAGAATAGTGAGTGCAGCTCTGGAGTATAATACAGGATAAGTAATGTAATGTATGTACACAGTGACTGTACCAGCAGAATAGAGAGCGCAGCTCTGGAGTATAATACAGGATAAGTAATGTAATGTATGTACACAGTGACTGTACCAGCAGAATAGTGAGTGCAGCTCTGTAGTATAATACAGGATAAGTAATGTAATGTATGTACACAGTGATTTCACCAGCAGAATAGTGAGCGCAGCTCTGGAGTATAATACAGGATAAGTAATGTAATGTATGTACACAGTGACTGTACCAGCAGAATAGTGAGTGCAGCTCTGTAGTATAATACAGGATAAGTAATGTAATGTATGTACACAGTGACTGCACCAGCAGAATAGTGAGTGCAGCTCTGGGGTATAATACAGGATAAGTAATGTATGTACACAGTGACTGCACCAGCAGAATAGTGAGCGCAGCTCTGGAGTATAATACAGGATAAGTAATTTAATGTATGTACACAGTGACTGTTCCAGCAGAATAGTGAGCGCAGCTCTGGAGTATAATACAGGATAAGTAATGTAATGTATGTACACAGTGACTGCACCAGCAGAATAGTGAGTGCAGCTCTGGAGTATAATACAGGATAAGTAATGTAATGTATGTACACAGTGACTGTACCAGCAGAATAGTGAGCGCAGCTCTGGAGTATAATACAGGATAAGTAATGTAATGTATGTACACAGTGACTGTACCAGCAGAATAGTGAGCGCAGCTCTGGAGTATAATACAGGATAAGTAATGTAATGTATGTACACAGTGACTGCACCAGCAGAATAGTGAGTGCAGCTCTGGAGTATAATACAGGATAAGTAATGTAATGTATGTACACAGTGACTGTACCAGCAGAATAGTGAGCGCAGCTCTGGAGTATAATACAGGATAAGTAATGTAATGTATGTACACAGTGACTGCACCAGCAGAATAGTGAGCGCAGCTCTGGAGTATAATACAGGATAAGTAATGTAATGTATATATTGTACTGGATGATAAATCTCATTGATAATAAAGAGTCTTATACACCACTATATTACGTACAGTACGAGGAGCGATCACATAATCTCACACACTCACCAGGACATGAATGATTTGATATATTGGTCAGAGACGTCTTTAACGTGTTCTCCACAGAACAGGAAATATTCCATGGACCTCTCGCTGATATTGTATAATTAACCCCATAATAAGAGGAACTAGTATTAGGAAGTCTTATTACGTCTCCATTCACAGTCAGGTGGAATTTGGGGTCAGTCCCTCTAAGAACCCGGCAGGTGATGACAGCGCTGCCATTACTGAGGCAGGAGGCATTGAGCAGGGGGTCTGATACTGGAGCTGACGGAGAGAAAGCAGAAGAGACAAGAGGAGGTGAGGAGGAAGAGAACATGAGAAAAGATCAGAATAAGAGTGCAGAGACATCAGAGACAGCAGAGTGTGAGGAGAGAGAGAGCAGATAATTTGGTGTAAGGACAGGCTGGAGTGTGAGATGTGAGTATTTACCTATTTACCTCTCTGCTCGCTCTTTCTATAACTCACCTGCACAGAACACTCTGATGTCTCTGCTTTGCTCCTCGCTGACAGAGTTCTCTGCAGAACAGCTGATGTTTATGGCACCAGATGTGAATTCTAGAGCGTTTATAGTGAGGTTTGGAACAGTGTTCCAGTGAGTGAGTTTCCCATTCACGGTCCAGTTATATGTGACTCTGCTGCCTCTCTCTACCTCACAGACGACTCTGGCACTTCCATCGTTTTGACAGGAGACATTAATGGAGGGTACAGAGATGGGAACTAAAGAGACATTGAGTGAACGAGGAGAAGATCTGTTCTGAAGCGCCGTGCTGAGTATATACACCGTGTATACGTGTCTAAATGAGCAGCACGTTACTCCATGAGAACGGAGCCAAGGTGTTTGTGGGGCCACTGTAAGGCCATGCTCGGGGCCCCGCACTCTCCAGAGGGGCCACTTCTGATTTTGCTGTAACTATTTCATTTGCATTACATTTTATTATGGGCGAAATGATGGATAAAATTAATTTATGACATTTATCGCTCCCTATAAATAATGTGCCCAATGTGCAGGTTATTGGGGTGACAGGGACCGCTCCTATACGTGTCTGTATATGACTATATAGTGGCCTCATATAATAAGGTGCCTCAGAACTCGGATTTTGTAATGTTAAATTTTCACTATAAGCTGGAAGTCATTTCTATGTATAAGAATGTTCCGGAGGCTTACAGCTAGAAGCAATCCTCCCATAGACCCCAGTGCAGCCTGTGGCGCACCGCTTAGGTTACTGCCCTCCATTCACACAGATTAGAGGAGTCAATGAGCCGGACTATAATCACCTACCTGACTCCATAAAGTAGAACATGTCATCGCTCACCTGGACAAGTCTCGTAGGTCTTGCTGGAAGTCTTCTCCCCCAGGCTGTTCCTCACAGAGCAGTGGACGTGCCAAGGTCCTGGTGACGTCGGGGAGGTGACATTGATCATTTTCTGCCCCTCTCTGACATTTTTAGTAAATTTTTCCCCGTTCATAGAGAGATTGAAGTAGGGGCTCGTGCCACTGTCCACCGAGCAGGAGATCTGGAGGCTGCCATTGTGACACGAGAACTTCAGGACAGGTACTGATGGTGGAACTAGGAGAGAGACAGACAGCTGATGAAGAGAGATCAACGTCCAGTGTGGGCCCCAGAGCTAACACTCTACTGATCAGGGAATGCTGGGAGTTGTAGTTTTAGAAATATTGGAGTATCACAGATGTTCCTGAGATCATGACTTCTGGATATGAGATGGCTCCTCACCGTTGGTTCTATGATGTCAATACATGAACAGCTTTATATTTTAGTACATGACCATCAGAGAAGGACTCGGGAGATGATCAGGACTAGAGATGAGCGAACACTAAAATGTTCGAGGTTCGAAATTCGATTGGAACAGCCGCTCAATGTTCGTGTGTTCGAACGGGTTTCGAACCCCATTATAGTCTATGGGGAACAGATACTCGTTAAGGGGGAAACCCAAATCCGTGTCTGGAGGGTCACCAAGTCCACTAAGACAACCCAGGAAATGATGCCAACACCTCTGGAATGACACTGGGACAGCAGGGGAAGCATGTCTGGGGGCATCTAACACACCAAAGACCCTCTATTACCCCAACATCACAGCCTAACAACTACACACTTTACACACTCAATACCACCTCTCTGACAGTAGGAAAACACCTTGAAACATGTGTATTTGGCACTTGCAGTGAGGAGAGCTTGTCACCAGCAGTGAATTTGGCCCTTGTAGTAAGTTGAGGTTGGCACCAACATTTGTTTTGAAAATCAGGGTGGATTGAGCCTCTAACCAGCAGAGTTTGGGCAAATTCATGGTGGAGGGAGCCTCTAAAAACCCCAGTTTGGACCAATTCATGGTGGAGGGAGCCTCTAAAAACCCCAGTTTGGACCAATTCATGGTGGAGGGAGCCTCTAAAAACCCCAGTTTGGACCAATTCATGGTGGAGAGAGCCTCTAAAAACCCCAGTTTGGACCAATTCATGGTGGAGGGAGCCTCTAAACAGGCCAGTTTGGGCAAGTTCATGGTGGAGGGAGCCTCTAAACAGGCCAGTTTGGGCAAATTCATGGTGGAGGGAGCCTCTAACCAGCCCAGTTTGGACCAATTCATGGTGGAGGGAGCCTCTAAACAGCCCAGTTTGGACCAATTCATGGTGGAGGGAGCCTCTAAAAACCCCAGTTTGGACCAATTCATGGTGGAGGGAGCCTCTAAACAGCCCAGTTTGGACCAATTCATGGTGGAGGGAGCCTCTTAAAACCCCAGTTTGGACCAATTCATGGTGGAGGGAGCCTCTAACCAGCCCAGTTTGGACCAATTCATGGTGGAGGGAGCCTCTTAAAACCCCAGTTTGGACCAATTCATGGTGGAGGGAGCCTCTAAACAGCCCAGTTTGGACCAATTCATGGTGGAGGGAGCCTCTTAAAACCCCAGTTTGGACCAATTCATGGTGGAGGGAGCCTCTAAACAGCCCAGTTTGGACCAATTCATGGTGGAGAGAGCCTCTAAAAACCCCAGTTTGGACCAATTCATGGTGGAGGGAGCCTCTAAACAGGCCAGTTTGGGCAAATTCATGGTGGAGGGAGCCTCTAAAAACCCCAGTTTGGACCAATTCATGGTGGAGGGAGCCTCTAAACAGCCCAGTTTGGGCAAATTCATGGTGGAGGGAGCCTCTAAAAACCCCAGTTTGGACCAATTCATGGTGGAGGGAGCCTCTAAACAGCCCAGTTTGGACCAATTCATGGTGGAGAGAGCCTCTAAAAACCCCAGTTTGGACCAATTCATGGTGGAGGGAGCCTCTAAACAGCCCAGTTTGGGCAAATTCATGGTGGAGGGAGCCTCTAAAAACCCCAGTTTGGACCAATTCATGGTGGAGGGAGCCTCTAAACAGCCCAGTTTGGACCAATTCATGGTGGAGGGAGCCTCTAAAAACCCCAGTTTGGACCAATTCATGGTGGAGGGAGCCTCTAAACAGCCCAGTTTGGACCAATTCATGGTGGAGAGAGCCTCTAAAAACCCCAGTTTGGACCAATTCATGGTGGAGGGAGCCTCTAAACAGGCCAGTTTGGGCAAATTCATGGTGGAGGGAGCCTCTAAAAACCCCAGTTTGGACGAATTCATGGTGGAGGGAGCCTCTAAACAGCCCAGTTTGGACCAATTCATGGTGGAGAGAGCCTCTAAAAACCCCAGTTTGGACCAATTCATGGTGGAGGGAGCCTCTAAACAGCCCAGTTTGGACCAATTCATGGTGGAGAGAGCCTCTAAAAACCCCAGTTTGGACCAATTCATGGTGGAGGGAGCCTCTAAACAGCCCAGTTTGGACCAATTCATGGTGGAGGGAGCCTCTAAAAACCCCAGTTTGGACCAATTCATGGTGGAGGGAGCCTCTAAAAACCCCAGTTTGGACCAATTCATGATGGAGGGAGACTCTAAACAGCCCAGTTTGGGCAAATTCATGGTGGAGGGAGCCTCTAAAAACCCCAGTTTGGACCAATTCATGGTGGAGGGAGCCTCTAAAAACCCCAGTTTGGACCAATTCATGATGGAGGGAGCCTCTAAACAGCCCAGTTTGGACCAATTCATGATGGAGGGAGCCTCTAAACAGCCCAGTTTGGACCAATTCATGGTGGAGAGAGCCTCTAAAAACCCCAGTTTGGACCAATTCATAGTGGAGGGAGCCTCTAAACAGGCCAGTTTGGGCAAATTCATGGTGGAGGGAGCCTCTAACCAGCCCAGTTTGGACCAATTCATGGTGGAGGGAGCCTCTAAACAGCCCAGTTTGGGCAAATTCATGGTGGAGGGAGCCTCTAAAAACCCCAGTTTGGACCAATTCATGATGGAGGGAGCCTCTAAACAGCCCAGTTTGGACCAATTCATGATGGAGGGAGCCTCTAAACAGCCCAGTTTGGACCAATTCATGGTGGAGAGAGCCTCTAAAAACCCCAGTTTGGACCAATTCATGGTGGAGGGAGCCTCTAAACAGGCCAGTTTGGGCAAATTCATGGTGGAGGGAGCCTCTAACCAGCCCAGTTTGGACCAATTCATGGTGGAGGGAGCCTCTAAACAGCCCAGTTTGGGCAAATTCATGGTGGAGGGAGCCTCTAAAAACCCCAGTTTGGACCAATTCATGGTGGAGGGAGCCTCTAAACAGCCCAGTTTGGACCAATTCATGGTGGAGGGAGCCTCTAAAAACCCCAGTTTGGACCAATTCATGGTGGAGGGAGCCTCTAAACAGCCCAGTTTGGACCAATTCATGGTGGAGAGAGCCTCTAAAAACCCCAGTTTGGACCAATTCATGGTGGAGGGAGCCTCTAAACAGGCCAGTTTGGGCAAATTCATGGTGGAGGGAGCCTCTAAAAACCCCAGTTTGGACCAATTCATGGTGGAGGGAGCCTCTAAAAACCCCAGTTTGGACCAATTCATGGTGGAGGGAGCCTCTAAAAACCCCAGTTTGGACCAATTCATGATGGAGGGAGCCTCTAAACAGCCCAGTTTGGACCAATTCATGGTGGAGAGAGCCTCTAAAAACCCCAGTTTGGACCAATTCATGGTGGAGGGAGCCTCTAAACAGCCCAGTTTGGACCAATTCATGGTGGAGGGAGCCTCTAAAAACCCCAGTTTGGACCAATTCATGGTGGAGGGAGTCTCTAAAAACCCCAGTTTGGACCAATTCATGATGGAGGGAGCCTCTAAACAGCCCAGTTTGGGCAAATTCATGGTGGAGGGAGCCTCTAAACAGCCCAGTTTGGGCAAATTCATGGTGGAGGGAGCCTCTAAAAACCCCAGTTTGGACCAATTCATGGTGGAGGGAGCCTCTAAACAGCCCAGTTTGGACCAATTCATGGTGGAGGGAGCCTCTAAACAGCCCAGTTTGGACCAATTCATGGTGGAGGGAGCCTCTAAAAACCCCAGTTTGGACCAATTCATGGTGGAGGGAGCCTCTAAACAGCCCAGTTTGGACCAATTCATGGTGGAGAGAGCCTCTAAAAACCCCAGTTTGGACCAATTCATGGTGGAGGGAGCCTCTAAACAGGCCAGTTTGGGCAAATTCATGGTGGAGGGAGCCTCTAAAAACCCCAGTTTGGACCAATTCATGGTGGAGGGAGCCTCTAAACAGCCCAGTTTGGACCAATTCATGGTGGAGGGAGCCTCTAAAAACCCCAGTTTGGACCAATTCATGGTGGAGGGAGCCTCTAAACAGCCCAGTTTGGACCAATTCATGGTGGAGAGAGCCTCTAAAAACCCCAGTTTGGACGAATTCATGGTGGAGGGAGCCTCTAAACAGCCCAGTTTGGGCAAATTCATGGTGGAGGGAGCCTCTAAAAACCCCAGTTTGGACCAATTCATGGTGGAGGGAGCCTCTAAACAGCCCAGTTTGGACCAATTCATGGTGGAGGGAGCCTCTAAAAACCCCAGTTTGGACCAATTCATGATGGAGGGAGCCTCTAAACAGCCCAGTTTGGACCAATTCATGGTGGAGAGAGCCTCTAAAAACCCAAGTTTGGACCAATTCATGGTGGAGGGAGCCTCTAAACAGCCCAGTTTGGACCAATTCATGGTGGAGGGAGCCTCTAAAAACCCCAGTTTGGACCAATTCATGGTGGAGGGAGCCTCTAAACAGCCCAGTTTGGACCAATTCATGGTGGAGAGAGCCTCTAAAAACCCCAGTTTGGACCAATTCATGGTGGAGGGAGCCTCTAAACAGGCCAGTTTGGGCAAATTCATGGTGGAGGGAGCCTCTAAAAACCCCAGTTTGGACCAATTCATGGTGGAGGGAGCCTCTAAACAGCCCAGTTTGGACCAATTCATGGTGGAGGGAGCCTCTAAAAACCCCAGTTTGGACCAATTCATGGTGGAGGGAGCCTCTAAAAACCCCAGTTTGGACCAATTCATGATGGAGGGAGCCTCTAAACAGCCCAGTTTGGACCAATTCATGGTGGAGAGAGCCTCTAAAAACCCAAGTTTGGACCAATTCATGGTGGAGGGAGCCTCTAAACAGCCCAGTTTGGACCAATTCATGGTGGAGGGAGCCTCTAAAAACCCCAGTTTGGACCAATTCATGGTGGAGGGAGCCGCTAAACAGCCCAGTTTGGACCAATTCATGGTGGAGGGAGCCTCTAACCAGCAGAGTTGGTGGAAATCAGGGTGGAGGGAGCCTCTAACCAGCAGAGTTGTGGGAAAGCAGGGTGGAGGGAGCCTCTAACCAGCAGAGTTGGGGGAAATCAGGGTGGAGGGAGCCTAGTATTAGCAGAATTGTGCAACGCTTATGGTGGATGAGTATGAGGATGCGGAGGAATTGGAGAGGTTGAGTACAGACATGGAGTTTCATGTTGGGGTGCTTTACACAGGTGGGCCCAAAAATGAAGGCTCTATCCAGTGGTGGTTCATTTTTATCAAAGTGAGCCGGTCGGCACTCTCAGCTGACAGACGGGTGCGCTTGTCAGTGATGAAGCCACCGGCTGCACTGAACACCCTCTCAGATAGGACGCTGGCGGCAGGACAGGACAGCACCTCCAAGGCATATAGGGCAAGTTCAAGCCACAGGTCCAACTTCGACACCCAATACGTGTAGGGCGCAGAGGGGTCGGAGAGGACAGGGCTGTGGTCGGAAAGGTATTCCCGCAACATGCGCCTATACTTCTCACGCCTGGTGACACTAGGACCCTCCGTGGCGGCACTTTGGCGAGGGGGTGCCATCAAGGTGTCCCAGACCTTAGACAGTGTGCCCCTCGTTTGTGTGGACCGGTGAGAACTTGGTTGCCTACTGGAGGAACTGCCCTCCCTGCCGCCAACGTCACATGCTGGAAACATCTCCATCATATTCTGCACCAATTGCCTGTGGCAAGCATTGATGCGATTGGCCCTCCCCTCTACCGGAATAAAAGACGAGATGTTGTTTTTATACCGGGGGTCAAGGATAGCAAAGATCCAGTACTGGTTGTCCTCCATGATTTTGACAATACGCTTGTCGGTTGTAAAGCACCCCAACATGAACTCAGCCATGTCTGCCACAGTGTTAGTTGGCATGACTCCTCTGGCCCCACCGGAAAGTTCAATCTCCATTTCCTCCTCATCCTCCATGTCTACCCATCCGCGCTGCAACAATGGGACGATTCGAAGTTGCCCGGAAGCCTCCTGTATCACCATCACATCATCGGACAACTCTTCTTCCTCCTCCTCCTCCTCCTCCATTAAACGCAGTGAAGCGGACAGATGTGTGGACCTACTCTCCAGCTGTGACGGATCGGATGCTATCCCTAACTCCTCTGTGTGATCTGAGTTATCCCTGATGTCAATCAGGGATTCTCTCAGAACACACAAGAGCGGGATTGTAAGGCTCACCATCGCATCCTCAGAGCTCACCCTCCTTGTGGACTCCTCAAAGACCCGTAGGATGTCACAAAGGTCTCTCATCCATGGCCACTCATGGATGAGAAACTGAGGCAGCTGACTTTGTGGCACCCTAGGGTTTTGTAGCTGGTATTCCATCAAAGGTCTCTGCTGCTCAACCACTCTATTCAACATCTGAAACGTTGAGTTCCAGCGTGTGAGGACGTCGCACAAAAGCCGGTGTTGTGGCACATGCAGGCGTTGCTGGAGAGATTTTAAGCTAGCAGCGGCTACTGTCGACTTGCGAAAGTGGGCGCACATGCGCCGCACTTTCACCAGTAGCTCTGGAACATTGGGGTAGCTCTTTAGGAAACGTTGCACCACTAGGTTGAAGACGTGGGCCAGGCATGGAACATGTTGGAGTCCGGCAAGCTCCAGAGCTGCTACCAGGTTCCGGCCGTTATCACAAACGACCATGCCTGGGCCCAGGTGCAGCGGCTCAAACCATATTGCCGTCTCATCGAGGAGGGCATCCCTCACCTCGGAGGCAGTGTGCTGTCTGTCCCCCAAGCTGATCAGCTTCAGCACAGCCTGCTGACGTCTACCAACGCCAGTGCTGCAACGTTTCCAACTCGTAGCTGGGGTCAATCTAACAGCGGAGGAGGAGGCGGTGGCGGAGGAGGAGGCGGTAGAGGAGGAGGAGGAGGGGGGTGTTCTTCTCGTGTCCCTGCCAGGAATGTTAGGCGGGGAGACGAGGTACACCGGGCCAGTTTGGGAAGCAGTCCCAGCCTCAACTACATTCACCCAGTGTGCCGTCAGTGAAATGTAGCATCCCTGTCCGCATGCACTTGTCCACGCGTCGGTGGTCAAGTGGACCTTTGTGCAAAGCGCGGAACTAAGGGCCCGCCTGATGTTGAGTGACACGTGCTGGTGCAAGGCGGGGACGGCACACCGGGAGAAGTAGTGATGGCTAGGGACGGCATAGCGAGGTGCCGCAGTTGCCATCAGGTCCAGGAAGGCGGGAGTTTCAACAAGCCGGAACGCCAACATCTCCTGGGCCAGCAGTTTAGCGATGTTGGCGTTCAAGGCTTGCGCGTGTGGGTGGTTAGCAGTGTATTTCTGCCGCCGCTCCAATGTCTGAGAGATGGTGGGTTGTTGTAAAGAAGCGCCTGATGGTGCCTTTGATGGTGCAGGAGAAGGAGATAAGACAGGAACAGGGGAGGATGAGGGAGAAGTCAACAAAGTGGCGGAGGCAGATGAAGTGGTGTCCTGGCTCGTCCTCTGGAGTGCATCGCCAGCACAGTCAGCAGTGGCAGTGGCAGAGGCAGAGGCAGTGGCAGAGGCAGTGGCAGTGGCGTGAACGGCAGGCGGCCTTTGTCCTGCCGTTGCTGCCTGCCACTGATTCCAGTGCTTGGATTCCAAATGACGGCACATTGAAGTGGTGGACAGGTTGCTCTTCTCAGAGCCCCTAATCAATTTCGAGAGGCAAATTGTGCAGACAACACTATATCTGTCCTCGACGCATTCCTTGAAAAAACTCCACACCTTCGAGAAACGTGCCCTCGAGGTGGGAGTTTTTCGGGGCTGGGTACGAACTGGAACATCTTGGGAGATTCCGGGTGTGGCCTGGCTTCGCCTAAGCTGCTGACCTCTGCCTCTGCCTCTAGCTACCCTTTTTGGTGCTGCACTTGCCTCAACATCCACACTACTTTCCCCGCTTGACATCCCCCCTGTCCAGGTCGGGTCAGTGTCCTCATCATCCACCACTTCCTCTTCCAACTCCTGTCTCATCTCCTCCTCCCGCACAATGCGCCGGTCAACTGGATGCCCTGACGGCAACTGCGTCACATCATCGTCGATGAGGGTGGGTTGCTGGTCATCCACCACCAAATCGAACGGAGATGGAGGAGACTCTAGTGTTTGAGCATCTGGACACAGATGCTCCTCTGTTAGGTTCGTGGAATCGTGACGTGGAGAGGCAGGTTGAGGGACAATGAAAGGAGCGGAGAACAGCTCTGGGGAGCAGGGACATTTGGGGTTATTGTTCTGTGAAGCTTGGGAATTTTGGGAGGAAGGAGGACAAGACTGTTGGGTAATAGGAGGAGAGGAGGCAGAGTCTGACTGGCTGCTGGACCATGTGCTGTAAGCGTTCTCTGACAGCCATTGCAAGACCTGTTCCTGGTTCTCGGGCCTACTAAGGTTTGTACCCTGCAGTTTAGTTAATGTGGCAAGCAACCCTAGCACTGTGGAGTGGCGCAATGCTTGCTGCCCCACAGGAGTAGGCACGGGACGCCCTGTGGCTTCACTGCTACCTTGCTCCCCAGAACCATTCCCCCGACCTCGCCCACGGCCTCGTCCACGTCCCTTTCCGGGAGCCTTGCGCATTTTGAATTCCCAGTTAGAAATTGGCACTATATACCAGTAGTAAAAATTGTGGGTGCACGTAACCCCAATATATTCTTTGAATTCCCAGTCAGACAATGGCACTGTATACCAGTAGTAAAAATTGTGGGTGCACGTAACCCCAATATATTCTTTGAATTACCAGTCAGAAACTGGCACTATATGGCAGTAGCAAGAAATGAGGGTATTTATAACCCCAACATATTCTTTGAATTCCCAGTCAGACAATGGCACTGTATACCAGTAGTAAAAATTGTGGGTGCACGTAACCCCAATATATTCTTTGAATTACCAGTCAGAAACTGGCACTATATGGCAGTAGCAAGAAATGAGGGTATTTGTAACCCCAATATATTCTTTGAATTCCCAGTCAGAAACTGGCACTGTATACCAGTAGTAAAAATTGTGGGTGCACGTAACCCCAATATATTCTTTGAATTCCCAGTCAGACAATGGCACTGTATATCAGTAGTAAAAATTGTGGGTGCACGTAACCCCAATATATTCTTTGAATTCCCAGTCAGACAATGGCACTGTATACCAGTAGTAAAAATTGTGGGTGCACGTAACCCCAATATATTCTTTGAATTCCCAGTCAGACAATGGCACTATATATCAGTAGTAAAAATTGTGGGTGCACGTAACCCCAATATATTCTTTGAATTCCCAGTCAGACAATGGCACTATATACCAGTAGCAAGAAATGAGGGTATTTATAACCCCAATATATTCTTTGAATTCCCAGTCAGACAATGGCACTATATACCAGTAGTAAAAATTGTGGGTGCACGTAACCCCCATATATTCTTTGAATTCCCAGTCAGACAATGGCACTATATGGCAGTAGCAAAAATTGTGGGTGTATATAGCCCCAATTCTATTGCTAGGGGACTTGCAGGGTATTTCTGAGGTGAAGGTGGGGGGCACACCGTTGGAACGGTGATTTGGGGTGTATATATGGGGTATACGGGAATACACTGTCAGTGTGTTCCATTCAGGATCCTGGGAAAGCTGGGTTGCGGCGATTGAGCCCGTCAGTGCCACGTTACACTGACAAGCTTCTCCCTGGAATTGAAGTTATATGTAAGCCCAATATATTCTTTGAATTCCCAGTCAGACAATGGCACTATATGGCAGTAGCAAAAATAGTGGGTGTATATAGCCCCAATTCTATTGCTAGGGGACTTGCAGGGTATTTCTGGGGTGAAGGTGGGGGGGCACACCGTTGGAACGGGTATCGGGGGTATATATCGGGTATACGGGAATACACTGACAGTGTATTCCATTCAGGATCCTGGGAAAGCTGGGTTGCGGCGATTGAGCCCGTCAGTGCCACGTTACACTGACAAGCTTCTCCCTGGAATTTAGCTCTTATAAGAGCTGTTGGTTGTCTTCTCCTTCCTATCCTAGCCTGTCCCTGCCTACCCAGAATCTAAGCCCTAGCTAGCTGGACGGAAACCTCCGTCCTCGGTGAATTGCAAGCTCAGAATGACGCGAACCTGGGCGGCGCTGTTCTTTTAAATTAGAGGTCACATGTTTTCGGCAGCCAATGGGTTTTGCCTACTTTTTTCAACGTCACCGGTGTCGTAGTTCCTGTCCCACCTACCCTGCGCTGTTATTGGAGCAAAAAAGGCGCCAGGGAAGGTGGGAGGGGAATCGAGTAATGGCGCACTTTACCACGCGGTGTTCGATTCGATTCGAACATGCCGAACAGCCTAATATCCGATCGAACATGAGTTCTATAGAACACTGTTCGCTCATCTCTAATCAGGACGTGTCTATTAGATACCTCGGCCATCTGACACACAAGTCTACTTCAGTGTCCCTACAGAAGACACTCAGTCCACTATGAACCACCTGCCAATCCCCGAATGTGTTACCATTATCACACATAAGAATGGCCGTCACTATGCACTGACCTTCCACCATTAGATACAATGAATCCATCAAATTTCCTGCAATGTCCCCGACTCCCCATCCACTACATCATGACTGATAATGAACAGACCAATAAGGATGCAGAAAACATTGACTTTCATTGGAAAACTTCTTTTCATGAATTATAAAATGTAACAATAAAATTAGATCAACCGCCATACAAAAGGCTCCAGACCCCAGACTCATATGGAGTCATACTCCAGCACTGTGGAGAGGAAAAGACCCACATGTGGAAGTAACATCTAGGGAGCCAAGGCTGAAGGACTGCCCAATACCCCGGGCGTACAAGGACAATGACAACACGGAACTCAGCTTAAGGTTTTTGAAGTTTTTTATGGGAACAAAAAATATAGAACAATAGACACTATGTATTATAGATATATAGTCCTAGGAGTCCTGACAGTGTCATACACTATGTATTATAGATATATAGTCCTAGGAGCCCTGACAGTGTCATACACTATGTATTATAGATATATAGTCCTAGGAGCCCTGACAGTGTCATACACTATGTATTATAGATATATAGTCCTAGGAGCCCTGACAGTGTCATACACTATGTATTATAGATATATAGTCCTAGGAGTCCTGACAGTGTCATACACTATGTATTATAGATATATAGTCCTAGGAGCCCTGACAGTGTCATACACTATGTATTATAGATATATATAGTCCTAGGAGCCCTGACAGTGTCATAAACTATGTATTATAGATATATAGTCCTAGGAGCCCTGACAGTGTCATACACTATGTATTATAGATATATAGTCCTAGGAGTCCTGACAGTGTCATACACTATGTATTATAGATATATAGTCCTAGGAGCCCTGACAGTGTCATACACTATGTATTATAGATATATATAGTCCTAGGAGCCCTGACAGTGTCATACACTATGTATTATAGATATATAGTCCTAGGAGTCCTGACAGTGTCATACACTATGTATTATAGATATATATAGTCCTAGGAGCCCTGACAGTGTCATACACTATGTATTATAGATATATAGTCCTAGGAGTCCTGACAGTGTCATACACTATGTATTATAGATATATAGTCCTAGGAGCCCTGACAGTGTCATACACTATGTATTATAGATATATATAGTCCTAGGAGCCCTGACAGTGTCATACACTATGTATTATAGATATATATAGTCCTAGGAGCCCTGACAGTGTCATACACTATGTATTATAGCTATATAGTCCTAGGAGCCCTGACAGTGTCATACACTATGCGTTATAGATATATATATATAGAAAACGCATAGCACAAGAGAGTTATATTACCATCAAATATACATATCTAACTCTCATATATCAGCCCCATAATACAAAGCATATCCCAACCATGCACTATATTCCAAGAAAAAGAGGGGAGGGATAGAAAATCCCAGAAGGTTGAAGAATACTCAGCATATATCAGAAAATATACAAAAATAGCTTTTATTTATGAAAAATTCACATCATTTAAAATAGACACATAGGACACCATATTCCACAAATAGGGTAACCAACAGGTACGGAAAGGTACTATAGCATAATAAATGTCAAAGGTGATAACATCATGAACTTATAGCTGCTCAAGAATACATCCCTTCTATACAGACTAAATAATCTATCACATAAACACCCTCAGGGTGAATTCACACTGAGTAAACGCTAGCTTATTCTGAACGTAAAACACGTTCAGAATAAGCGGCGTCTAAAGCAGCTCCATTCATTTCTATGGGAGCGGGGATACGAGCGCTCCCCATAGAAATGAATGGGCTGCTTCTTTCACTCCGTGCAGTCCCATTGAAGTGAATGGGGAGTGCCGGCGTGTACGCTCCGGCATGAGCAGAGCTTGCCGTATACGCCGGCACTCCCCATTCACTTCAATGGGACTGCACGGAGTGAAAGAAGCAGCCCATTCATTTCTATGGGGAGCGCTCGTATCCCCGCTCCCATAGAAATGAATGGAGCTGCTTTAGACGCCGCTTATTCTGAACGTGTTTTACGTTCAGAATAAGCTAGCGTTTACTCAGTGTGAATGAGCCCTCAGACTGAGGGAATGCATAAGTGAGATGTACTAAAAAAGAGCAACAGAGAGCTATGTATGTCTAGGGGAATGAATCAAACAAATATATGAGACAAGTGTCAAGAAGTGAAGAAAGACTCCATTACTATAGAGAATGTAAGAAACCTCCATGCATACAAAGAATCTTTAGCAATACTATAATCAAACCCAGACACAAAGTATCTTACCCATTGCTAGGATAATAAAGCACACACTTCCGTAGCTGCAGGCACCCTAACCCGACGCGCGTTTCGGCACGTGACCAGCCTTCTTCCGGGGGTCATAGTGTCATACACTATGTATTATAGATATATAGTCCTAGGAGCCCTGACAGTGTCATACACTATGTATTATAGATATATAGTCCTAGGAGCCCTGACAGTGTCATACACTATGTATTATAGATATACAGACCTAGGAGCCCTGACAGTGTCATACACTATGTATTATAGATATATATAGTCCTAGGAGCTCTGACAGTGTCATACACTATGTATGATAGATATATAGTCCTAAGAGCCTTGACAGTGTCATACACTATGTATTATAGATATATAGTCCTAGGAGTCCTGACAGTGTTATACACTATGTATTATAGATATATAGTCCTAAGAGCCTTGACAGTGTCATACACTATGTATTATAGATGTATAGTACTAGGAGCCCTGACAGTGTTATACACTATGTATTATAGATATATAGTCCTAAGAGCCTTGACAGTGTCATACACTATGTATTATAGATATATAGTCCTAGGAGTCCTGACAGTGTCATACACTATGTATTACACATATATATAGTCCTAGGAGCTCTGACAGTGTCATACACTATGTATTATAGATATAGTCCTAAGAGCCCTGACAGTGTCATACACTATGTATTATAGATATATAGTCCTAGGAGTTCTGACAGTGTCATACACTATGTATTATAGATATATAGTCCTAGGAGCCCTGACAGTGTCATACACTATGTATTATAGATATATAGTCCTAGGAGCCCTGACGGTGTCATACACTATGTATTATAGATATATATAGTCCTAGGAGTTCTGACAGTGTCATACACTATGTATTATAGATATATAGTCCTAGGAGCCCTGACAGTGTCATACACTATGTATTATAGATATATAGTCCTAGGAGCCCTGACGGTGTCATACACTGTGTTTTAAGTCATTTTAAGCTGTGTTTTGTACTAAACTTGTTTGTCCCGAAATGAATCTTGGATCTGAGCCACCCTAACCTGAAATAAAATAAATCTTGAGCGGTTCACCCACTTCTACTTATCAATGTCCTCACCGTTGCATCATTACTCCTTATCACTGTCCTTGGCAGTACACCACAGATGTTACTAGATGTGTCATTGTAGTGTTGCATTTGTTATTTTAGGCCATGCCCTACCTGCAGGCTACATTTTCAGAAAACTGGACACATTAAAGGAAATGATTTTTGCTTTGGCCACTTTATTCTGAGACAGATGACTAGGTCTAGTACTAGATAAAATGGCGTAATGTCTGGAGCTGGAAAGGTATGGGAGCCACGGCCAGATGGAAATGGCCAGGGCCCTGGGCCACCATGTTAGCAGTTAAGCCTGGTTCCCTGACTGCTGTACATATTGTTAATGGAAAGGGGTCTGACTATTGTTGGGCTACTTTCCAATTGATGCCAGCCCAGGGGAAGTGACTAAAAATTAAAAAAAAAAAAAAAAATACTTATACTCACCTCTCCTGGGCTTAGCATCCGAGTCTCTCGAAGAAATCAACACACACCTGACTGACTACATGAAACATCTTATTCTATGTGACTGTTACCAATAGTAGCAAGTTGAATTTATGTATTATTTATGAATATGAAGACACCCCTGATGTGTTAGGTCATTGTCACTTAAGGGGGCTCTCTGTCCCTAGTTGGGTGGGGTTCCCATAGGAATAGTTTATTTGATGTTATATCCGGGTTTTTGATATTAGATTTATAATACTTACCAATAAATTGAAGTTTTGCCATTTTTTGGGTTACCCAGCAGAGAACCTGAAAATGCAGAAGACCCAGCACTGACCCAGATCGCCTGCACGGTCCAGCCCAGTGGTGTGGTGAGTTATACGTGGACAGGAGCAAGGTCTCGGGATCAGTTATTCGGACCCCACCCATGTGACACCCAACACAGTAGGTGGAAGAAGCTTCTCCTCTCCTCCACCCGATCTACCATCTCTCACTGAGCAGACAGAACGTGCCACCACTCACCTGGACAAGCCGTGTATGTCTTGCTGTGACTCTTCTCCCCGAGGATGTTTTTCACCGAACAACGAATATCCCAAGGCCCCAGTGATGGTGAGGAGACATTAACCCTTCCCTTTTCATTTGTCAACAATAATTTCTCATTCACGGACAGGGAGAAGATGGGGTCTGATCCATTCTTCACCGAGCAGGAGATCTGGAGGTGGCCATTATGGAGACACGAGACCTCCAGGTCAGGATCTGATAGTGGAACTAGGAGAGAGAAGGAAATCTGCTGAAGAGATGTACGTACGAGGGGAAAGACCTACAGCATGGGCTGAAGAGCTAACACTCTATGTCAGTGGTCTGCAGTCTGATCACTTACACAAGTTCACAAGTGTGACACACTCACATTATTCTTCTCTACTGCACAGAGGTGCCAGATTATCGCTCAAAGACCTATAAGGGGTGAAGATTGTTCCTTTATACCGTAGGTCTATGTTTACAAAGACTCATGGTATACATGAGCTAGAGTATATATGTGCAGTATACAGGAGACAGCAGAGGGTAGGTGTGCGGTATACATGAGATAGCGGAGGGTAGGTATGCGGTATACAGGAGATAGTGGAAGGTAGGTGTCTGGTATACAGGAGATAGCAGAAGGTAGGTGTGCGGTATACAGGAGATAGCGGAGGGTAGGTATGCAGTATACAGGAGACAGCGGAAGGTAGATGTACGGTACACAGGAGATAGCGGAAGGTAGGTGTGCAGTATACAGGAGATAGCGGAAGGTAGATGTGCAGTATACAGGAGATAGCGGAAGGTAGATGTACGGTACACAGGAGACAGCGGAGGGTAGGTGTGCAGTATACAGGAGATAGCGGAAGGTAGATGTGAAGTATAAGGAGACAGCGGAAGGTAGATGTACGGTACACAGGAGACAGCGGAGTGTAGGTGTGCAGTATACAGGAGATAGCGGAAGGTAGATGTGCAGTATACAGGAGATAGCGGAAGGTAGATGTACGGTACACAGGAGACAGCGGAGGGTAGGTGTGCAGTATACAGGAGATAGCGGAAGGTAGGTGTACGGTACACAGGAGACAGCGGAGGGTAGGTGTGCAGTATACAGGAGATAGCGGAAGGTAGGTGTGCAGTATACAGGAGATAGCGGAGGGTAGGTGTGCGGTATACAGGAGATAGCAGAGGGTAGATGTGCGGTATACAGGAGATAGTGGAGGGTAGATGTGCAGTACTGTGTGGTACTCTGTGCAGAGCCGCGTATCTAATCCTCCGGCGTGTGGTACTGTGTGCTGAGGCACATATCTCATCCTACGGTTTGTGGTACTGAGTGCAGAGGCATGTATCTCATCCCTTCTGTGTGGTATTGTGTAAAGAGGTGTGTATCTAATGCTCTGGCATGTGGTACTGTGTGTAGACGCGCGTATATAATCCTCTGGCGTGTGGTACTGTCTGAAGACGTGCGTATCTAATTCTCCAACGTGTGGTACTGTGTGCTGAGATGCACATCTAATCCTCTGGCACGTGGTACTGTGTGCAGAGGCATGTATCTAATCCTGCCCCGTGTGGTACTGTCTGCAGACACACATATCTAATCCTCACCCATGTGGTATTGTGTGAAGACGCATGTATCCAATCCCCCGGCATATGGTAATGTGTGCAGACGCATGTATCTAATCCTCTGGCGTATGGAACTGTGTGCGGACACACGTATCTAATCCTACGGCATGTGGTACTGTGTGCAGACATGTGTATCTAATCCTCTGGTGTGTGGAACTGTGTGCAGACGTGCGTATATAATCCTCTGGTGTGTGGAACTGTGTGAAGACGCTTGTATCCAATCTCCCAGGGTGTAATACTTTATGCAGACATGTGTATCTAATCCTCTGATGTGTAAAACTGTGTGCAGACAGGCGTATCTAATCCTATGGCATGTGGTACTGTGTGCAGATGTGCGTATCTAATCCTCCTCCCCCGTGTGGTACTGTGTGCAGACGCATGTATCTAATCCTCTGGTGGTGGTGCTATGTGAAGACGTGCGTATCTAATCCTCCGGCGTGTTGAACTGTGTGCAGAAGTGCGTATCTAATCCTCCCCCGTGGGGTAATATGTGCAGACATGCATATCTAATCCTCGGTCGCGTGGTACTGTGTGCAGACGCACGGTGTATCTAATACTCTGGGTGTGTAGAATTGTGTGTAGAGGCACGTATCTAACCCTCCATCATGTGTTACTGTGTGCAGATGCATGTATCTAATCCTCCCCGTGTGGTACTGTGTGCAGATGCGCATATTTAATCCTCTCCCGTGTGATACTGCATTCTGAGACGCGTATATAATTCTCTAGCGTGTGGTACTGTGTGCAAAGGCATGTATCTAATCCTCCAAAGTGTGGTACTGTCTGCAGACGCATTTATTAATTTATTTAATCCCCTGTGTGAAATTTGGTGTAGAGGCGCATATCTAATCCTACAGCATATGGAACTGTGTGCAGACGCGCGTATATAATCCTACGGCATGTGGTACTGTGTACAGACGCGTGCATTTAATCCTCTGGCGTGTAGAACTGTGTGCAGACGCACGTATCTAATCCTCTGGCGTGTGGAACTGTGTGCAGACGTGCGTATATAATCCTCTGGCGTGTGGAACTGTGTGAAGACGCTTGTATCCAATCCCCCAGGGTGTAATACTTTATGCAGACACGTGTATCTAATCCTCTGATGTGTAAAACTGTGTGCAGACAGGTGTATCTAATCCTATGGCATGTGGTACTGTGTGCAGATGTGCGTATCTAATCCTCCTCCCCCGTGTGGTACTGTGTGCAGACGCATGTATCTAATCCTCTGGTGGTGGTGCTATGTGAAGACGTGCGTATCTAATCCTCCGGCGTGTTGAACTGTGTGCAGAAGTGCGTATCTAATCCTCCCCCGTGGGGTACTATGTGCAGACATGCATATCTAATCCTCGGTCGTGTGGTACTGTCTGCAGACGCACGGTGTATCTAATACTCTGGGTGTGTAGAACTGTGTGTAGAGGCGCGTATCTAACCCTCCGTCATGTGGTACTGTGTGCAGATGCATGTATCTAATCCTCCCCCGTGTGGTACTTTGTGCAGATGCGTGTATTTAATCCTCCCCCGTGTGATACTGTGTTCTGAGACGCGTATCTAATTCTCTAGCGTGTGGTACTGTGTGCAAAGGCATGTATCTAATCCTCCAAAGTGTGGTACTGTCTGCAGATGCATTTATTAATTTATTAATTGATTTAATCCCCTGTGTGGAATTTGGTGGAGAGGTGCATATCTAATCCTACAGCATATGGAACTGTGTGAAGACGCGCGTATATAATCCTACGGCATGTGGTACTGTGTACAGACGCGTACATTTAATCCTCTGGCATGTAGAACTGTGTGCAGACATGCATATCTAATCCTCTGGCGTGTGGTACTGTGTGCTGAGACACGTATCTTATTCTTTGGCGTGTGGTACTATGTGTAGAGGCATGTATCTAATCCTTCCCTGTGTGGTATTGTGTGCAGATGCACATATCTAATCCTCACCCATGTGGTATTGTGTGCAGTGGCATGTATCTAATCCTCTGGCATGTAGTACTGTGTGCAGACGCATGTATCCAATCCCCCGGCGTGTGGTACTGTGTATAGATGCGCGTATCTAATCCTCTGGCGGTGGTACTATGTGAAGACAAGCATATCTAATTCTCCGGCGTGTTGAACTGTGTGCAGACGTGTGTATCTAATCCTCTCCTGTGTGGTGCTATGTGCAGAAACGCGTATCTAATCCTTCAGCACGTAGAACTGTATGCAGATGCGAATATCTAATCCTCGATCATGTGGTACTGTATGTAGACGCACGTATCTAATCCTCCCCTGTGTGGTATTGTGTGAAGAGGTACATATCTAATCCTACGGCGTGTGGAACTGTGTGTAGACGCGTGTATCTAATCCTACGGCATGTGGTACTGTGTACAGACACGTGTATCTAATACTCTGGTGTGTAGAATCGTGTGCAGAGACGCATATCTAATCCTCTGGCTTGTGGTACTGTGTGCAGACGCGCTTATCTAATCCTTCCCAGTGTGGTACTATGTGCAGAGACATGTATCTAATCCTCACCCATGTGGTATTGTGTGCAGTGGCATGTATCTAATCCTCTACTGTGTGGTATTGTGTGAAGATGTATGTATCCAATCCCCCGGCATGTGGTACTGTGTGCAGACATGCGTATCTAATTCTCTGGCGTGTGGAACTGTGTGCAGACGCGCATATCTAATCCTCCCCCATGTGGAACTGTGTGCAGACGCGCGTATCTAATCCTCCGGTGTGTGGTACTGTGTGCAGATGCATGTATCTAATCCTCCCCCATGTGGTAGTGTGTGCAGACGCGTATATCTAATCCTTGGTCGTGTGGTACTGTGTGTAGACATGCGTATCTAATCCTCCAGTGTGTGGAACTGTATGCAGAAGTGCGTATTTAATCCTCTGATGTGTGGGACTGTGTGCAGATGCGTGTATCTAATCCTGTGGCGTATGATACTGTGTGCTTACCTGTGTACCTAATCCACTGATGCGTGTATCTCAGCTTGCATATCAGTGTTGTATTGTGCATGTGGAGTGACCGTGTGTATTGCAGTTGGAATATGAGTGAAAGACTTGCAGGTTTGTATTGGCTAAGGAGGGGGGGGGGGCATTGTGTTTGGAATGCTGTATCTCAGTAACGGTACGTCCGAGCAAGTTGGAGTCTCATCTTAAACCTTCCCGGATACCTGAAGTATCTCTGTACCAAATTTGGTGAAGATCGGTCCAGTCGTTTGGTTTGCAATAGAGAACAGACAGACGAACAGACAGAAGCTCATTTTTATAATATAGAGAGATAAAGTGACGCATCAGATTAGATAAATGAGGCCTGGTCATTAAAGTAATTTTTGGCTGTGTTCTGAAGGGTTAAATAATTTGCTCAGATTAGTGACAACGCTCCTTCACATTGTACGTGGATCAAACAACAGACCAGAGCACAAAAAAACATGAAATTCAGAATTTTTTTTTTTAAGATTTTTTTTTTTAATATTTGCGCAGGCTAGAATTTATATTGGGTGAATAACCACGGCTTGCATACAATCGAGTTATTTTGTTTTTAAGGTTTTCTCAGGCAAAATCAGCAGCACTTATGTGTGAATTTAGTGAAAAAATGTTAACTCTTGCCCAAAAACATTTTTCACTAACAGGAGTTACCACAGCAAGTAATGGCCACTACTTACTTACCCACGGCCGCCTCCCCTCCCCCTTTAGCCCTCCAGGGGTCCCCACACGGGACCTCCTAGAGGCTGAATGGAGAGTAAACGCAGCCATGTGCAGGGTGTTGTTGTGTGAACCTCATGTAACACCCCTTCAGACCTCACTCTATAGGAAGGGTGTGTGTATCTTTAAATTCGCTATGGCGCAGTGCCTCCACCCGAATCTTTCTCGGAGCTCTGTAGGAAGGCAGGAGGGTTTGTCCTCTTCTGCCAGGGGTTGACTCAGGAAACCCCTGCCTAAGCTCAGTACACACTCACCGAAATAGGGGTAAAACAATCGGGGAATATTTATTGGAATAGAAGTAAATAGGAGTGTGCTCAGGAGAACACATTGGAAAAGTCCCCTCATCTTCTTCCTGTTTTCCCTTGACCCCCAATCCCCTTCTCCCCCAATCCTCTGCAGCTCCTCCCCTAGGTGGCAGGGGCACAGAGAAGTAGGTGGGGCTGGGATAGGTAATCCAGGGTGTCTGTACAGTGTTGTGTACTGCTGTTACTTTACCCCTAGCAGGGGTTACACTCATGAGATTCGTCTCACCCAGTGTTTTTTTGGGGGGGCTAAACATGTTTGAGACCCCAAAGTACTGTATAATGAGCCAGAGGAGGTGATGTCATTAAAGAAGCGCAAAGACCGGCACCAGAGCCCAGGAGAGGTGAGTAACACTGTTTATTATGATTGATCACCTCCTCTGGGCCTTTACTCTGTATACTTTGGAGTCTGAAGAATCCCCCAGGAATAATAGTTCGTAGGTGGTGAGCCCCAAAAATTTTGGGTTTGGCCCAAACCAATTTTTTTGCATTTACATTATACCATGTGGGGTCAATAAAGGGATTGTTTTATCATGTGAGGGCCAGTAAAGAGCATTTTACCATGGCGGCGCTAGGAAAGGGGGCTATATGCCATGTGGAGTTGGGTGCCAAGTCTAAGGTTTGGTATGGGGCCCAGTCTTTGCTAGTTATCTCTCTGTGTATGACCATTCTACATCTACAAGGCACAAATAATTTGCTCTATGGTTGTATATGAGAAATATTGTTCACTCCACTATAAACTACACATAGAACCTCTTCATTCCAAGTCTACAAACTACTAGAGATTGGCAAATCGGTTCATCACAAAGTGTTCCAGTCTCTATACTTGCAGTTCTCTCAGATCTTCACCTCCATCATGAGCCACACTCACCTGGACATGTCACCTGGGTCTTCCTGGTCTGGTTGTTACTGACATGGTTTCTTACAGAACACGTAATATCCCAAGGTCTCGGTGAAGTTACAGGAACAGTAACCTCGGTGGCGCCCCCCACAGTCCTGGATGAGGTAGAGTTCTCCAGCAATAAATGTCCATTTACCATAAGGGAAAACCGAGGATCATCCCCAGTGTCCGTCCTGCACAATATGTCCGCTCCACCGTCCTGGTGACATGAAACATTCAGGAGAGGCACCGATACCGGGGCTGAGGAAATGGATATTGTGTTAGGAAAGTGAACAAGAGAAAAATGACAAAATGTATCAAGAAAGATGTAATCATGTTATATGAGAGAAGAGAGAGGAGAGGAAGGAGAAAACAGAGTGTGTACGGGGGAAGAACGTGAGGAGAGAACAAAATGTGCAGAGTGTGAGGAGAGGGAGATGAGCATTGTTCTCTCCTCACCCTCTGCCCCCTCTGTACCCACTGTTCTCTCCTCACCCTCTTTCCCCTCTGTTCTCTCCTCACCCTCTGCCCCCTCTGTACCCACTGTTCTCTCCTCACCCTCTGCCCCCTCTGTTCTCTCCTCACCCTCTGCCCTCTCTGTACCCACTGTTCTCTTCTCACCCTCTGCCCTCTCTGTACCCACTGTTCTCTCCTCACCCTCTGCCCCCTCTGTACCCACTGTTCTCTCCTCACCCTCTGCCCTCTCTGTACCCACTGTTCTCTCCTCACCCTCTGTCCCCTCTGTACCCACTGTTCTCTCCTCACCCTCTGCCCTCTCTGTACCCACTGTTCTCTCCTCACCCTCTGCCCCCTCTGTACCCACTGTTCTCTCCTCACCCTCTGCCCCCTCTGTACCCACTGTTCTCTCCTCACCCTCTGCCCCCTCTGTACCCACTGTTCTCTCCTCACTCTCTGCCCCCTCTGTACCCACTGTTCTCTCCTCACTCTCTGCCCCCTCTGTACCCACCGTTCTTTCCTCACCCTCTGTCCCCTCTGTACCCACTGTTCTCTCCTCACCCTCTGTCCCCTCTGTACCCACTGTTCTCTCCTCACCCTCTGTCCCCTCTGTACCCACCGTTCTTTCCTCACCCTCTGTCCCCTTTGTACCCACCGTTCTTTCCTCACCCTCTGTCCCCTCTGTACCCACCATTCTTTCTCACCCTCTGTCCCCTCTGTACCCACTGTTCTCTCCTCACCCTCTGCCCCCTCTGTACCCACCGTTCTTTCCTCACCCTCTGTCCCCTCTGTACCCACTGTTCTCTCCTCACCCTCCGCCCCCTCTGTACCCACTGTTCTCTCCTCACCCTCCACCCTCTCTGTACCCACTGTTCTCTCCTCACCCTCCGCCCTCTCTGTACCCACTGTTCTCTCCTCACCCTCCGCCCTCTCTGTACCCACTGTTCTCTCCACACCCTCTGTCCTCTCTGTACCCACTGTTCTCTCCTCACCCTCTGTCCCCTCTGTACCCACTGTTCTCTCCTCACCCTCCGCCCTCTCTGTACCCACTGTTCTCTCCTCACCCTCTGTCCCCTCTGTACCCACTGTTCTCTCCTCACCCTCTGCCCTCTCTGTACCCACTGTTCTCTCCTCACCCTCTGTCCCCTCTGTACCCACTGTTCTCTCCTCACCCTCTGCCCCCTCTGTACCCACTGTTCTCTCCTCACCCTCTGCCCCCTCTGTACCCACTGTTCTCTCCTCACCCTCTGCCCCCTCTGTACCCACTGTTCTCTCCTCACCCTCTGCCCCCTCTGTACCCACTGTTCTCTCCTCACCCTCTGCCCCCTCTGTACCCACTGTTCTCTCCTCACCCTCTGCACACATTGTTTTCTCCTCACCTTCACCTACCTCTGAACACACTGTTCTCTCCTCACTCTCAGCCCCCTCTGCACCCACTGGTCTCTCCACACTGATGGATACCTCTACACAAGCTCCCTAGGCTTCAGCCCCTTCTGCATATACTGTTCTCTCCCCACCCTCAGCTACCTCTGCACACACTGTTCTCAGAGTGCCCAGGTAGTACTGGGGTATTGTACTGTACTATACTGTGATGCAATGCTGAAATGCTCCCCCTATGGGTGATGTACAGTTCTGCACCTAATAGGCCAGGAAGCCACTAATAAGATATTGCTGTGACATAAGTGAATTTACAGTCTCACCACAATGTCCTGAATACTCACAGTCAGTAACACCCTTGTGGTGTCTTTCACATGAGAACTTTTATTAGTATTTCCCATTTTTCTACCAGTCAGCGAGCAGTGTGAGCGACCTCTGACCCTCCCCTGGTGGTGTATAGATGCCACCTCTGGACACCCTTCAGTCTGATGTATGGGTGGCCCCGGTGGTGTATCGGGGGGTTATTATCTGTGCAAGGTAGTGGTCAGCACAGTGTAGCCAGGACCGGTGTTAGGGGGGAGGGAGAAAATTGGGCAATAGCCCAGGGCCCCCCATTCCCTGTAGGGCCCCCTGGTAGAGCTTGTAATAATATCTCTGCTTGTATATTATCCCCACTGTCTCCTGCACCTATACACCGGAGAGAGCGCTGCATGGGAACTGCTGAGACCCCCGCTATGTTCCAGCCTAAGAGGAAGCTGCTGTCTGCCATTGGCTGTTATTACTGGAGACCCCCACCAATCCCAAGAACAAGGGGTTTATTTTCCTTCTGTTGCACAATTAGCCTGACAGTAGCCAATGTGGCCAGGACTGGTATTGGACTCTCTTTCACTTCAATGGGAGCACCAGAGGTAGCCAAAGTACGGCACAGACTTCAATCTGGATGATTCCCCCCCCCCCCCCCATTCTTAGGATCAGTGGGGGTCTCAGAGCTCAGATCCCACTGCTCAAGCCTGGAGACGAAGCCCAGAGATCTGAGAGTCATTGTCTAAGGATAACCCATCAATAGTAATATCCAGAAATACTGCTTTAACCCCTTCCTTCCACAGGTATTTTTCAATTTTAATTTTTGACCCCCAAACCCCATAAGTTTGTTACTTTTCTCTTCTCAGGGCCGTTTGAGGTCTTCATGTTTGTGGGACGAATTATTCTTCTTATGGTGACATTTATTATTCTGTACAAGGTGCTGCGAAGCTGGAAAATAATTCAGTATGGGGGTAGTGGAGAAAAACTGCATTTGTACGACTTTTGGGTGGGCTTTGTTCTTACAGTGTTCACTGTGCAGCCAAAATTACATCACCTGTATTCTATATGTCCCCCTGTATTCTATGTGTCCTCTATATTCTATGTGTCCCCTGTATTCTGTGTCACCTGTATTCTATATGCCCCCTATATTCTATATGTCACCTGTATTCTATATGTCACCTGTATTCTATATGTCACCTGTATTCTATATGTCACCTGTATTCTATATGTCCCCTGTATTCTATGTGTCCCCTGTATTCTATGTCACCTGTATTCTATATGTCCCCTGTATTCTATATGTCACCTGTATTCTATATGTCACCTGTATTCTATATGTCACCTGTATTCTATATGTCACCTGTATTCTATATGCCTCCTATATTCTATGTGTCCCCCTGTAGTCTGTGTCCCCTGTATTCTATATGTTGCCTGTATTCTATATGTTGCCTGTATTCTATATGTCCCCTGTATTCTGTATACTCCCCTGTATTCTATATGCCTCCTATATTCTATGTGTCCCCCTGTAGTCTGTGTCCCCTGTATTCTATATGTTGCCTGTATTCTATATGTTGCCTGTATTCTATATGTCCCCTGTATTCTGTATACTCCCCTGTATTCTATATGTCCCTCGTATTCTATGTATCACCCTGTATTCGTTATGTGCCCTGTATTCTGTGTTTCGGTACGATTCTGGGGATACCTAATTTCTATAGTTTTATTTACGTTTTAACCCCTTAACAAAAATCCAAAACTGTGCCAAAAAATTTTTTTTCTAAAAGTCGCCATCTTCTGACACCTGTAACTTTTTTTATACTTCCGTGTACGGGGACGTATAGGGCGTCTTTTTTTTTGCGGGGCCGGGTATATTTTTTAGTTCTACCATTTTAGGGAATTGCTATTGCTTTGATCACTTTTTATTCAAATTTTTATTAGAGGCAAAACAGTGAAAAAACGCCGTTTTTGGCACTATTGATTTTTTTTTTTCTCCCGCTACAGCATTTACTGTACAGGAATTCTTTTTTTTTCATAGATTTGTAGAGCGGGTGTTTTTTTGGACACAGGGATACCTAACATGTAGGTGTTTCACAGTATTTAACTACTTTTATATGTGTTTTAGGGAAAGGGGGATTTGACATTTTATTATTTTTAATTTTTTTTACTTTTTTATTTTTTTTTTATTTTTGCTTTTATTAGACCCCCTAGTGGTCTTTTTTGCTTTGCAAAAAAAAAAAAAAAAATCATCAATTCTATTGCAGGCTACATAGAGTATCATGCAATAGAATCCATTAAATGACAGGCCAGAGAGTCATCAAAAAGCTCCCTGCTGTCAAGGCAATGGGATCCTGGACCCGGGTGCCAGCGATCACCAGGAAGATGGCGCCTCGGTCAGCGTCTGAGAACCTCTGCTGTGTATAGATGGCACATAGGGTGACTTACTCTGTACCCAGAGGTTATAAGAATGTATGTGCAGCAGCTTTCCACTTCTTGGATGGTTTACAATAACGGTATAATTCCCGTTGTTCCTGGCGGTGACGTTGATCAGGGTCAGTTGTCCGTCCAGTGAGATCTTATAGTCAGAGATGGTTGTGAAGTCATATTCTCTCTTCTCACATCTTTTACTTCTGCTGATCCGCCGTGACTCCGAGAACCCATAATAAGACCAGGTAAAGTCATCACATCGTGTAGGGTTCTCCATAGCCAATGCGTAGCTGAGGGGCAGGAGAACGTCCGAACCTGGATAGGCGAATATCTGATCATAGTCCAGACCTGCAGATACAGAAGAACAATCCATTATATGGCGGATACTGGAGGACATAAAAATAGAAGAGGTTATTACCATAAAAAAAATATTACCCCGAGTCCTGCTATCCAGGAACTGTGCTCCTGGACCCGCCCAGTAAAAGGTATTTGGGCCCAAAGGACTTCCTTGTAAGCAACCCCAGACCCATCTACTGGCTGAGGCTAGGTCGACTACCTACCAATTGGTCTGGGCATCCGTTATCTGGAAACCTGGGTGAACTGAACATCTGGGAGATTACTACCTTACAGGAGTCCTTTATATCCCCCGTATTTATGACACAGCTGTCAGACCGTTGTCCTCCTCCCCAATACCGCTCCACCATTGGCTCTGGGGTCTCACCCAGTATGACCTCATGGCAGCCGATCCTCCTATACTGAGATCTCTCGCTCGCTCTTCTTCAGGTTTTCCTTTTGTGCCGATACAAACACTGAATTAGTCAGATTTGGGGATTTTTTTAGTATCTTGGACTTTTTTCACCTATTTTTGCTATTTGTACATTTTATGTCTCTTTAAGATGTTTTTGTGCTTTCATTTAATTTAAACCCCCCAAAAAATCAATAAAAAACTGGATTTCCCGACCGAGCCTCTCGTCTACTAAGACGGAGGAACGCATTGGTCGATCCTGAGATTTGTGGAAAATTCATTACAAACCAATTCACTCATTTTTAATATTAACCATTAGAGCTCTGGGCTTATTAACCAGTGAGGTGCTGTAGTACCGTTGTAAGGTCTTTGCTAAGGCTCCTTAACTTCCTTTGCTCTCTGTTATCAGCCTCAACTCTCTTTATAGGGATAGATAGTAAGTCCATGTAGCAGGTTTTAGTCTGGGACACTGTTTCAGTCACTGTAAGATTTAATCCTATCCAATAATACAGTGATAAGTATTTGGTATCTATGTTATAGCCACCGATAGGGGCCCCTTGGGGTTGGGGGATGGGAAATCTTATAGGTATGTGAGACCGGCCATAGTCCAAATTCATACAGAAAGAAAAGAGAAGATCTGAGATGACAGATATGGAGTCACATATTACTAAGATCCACGACCACCAGTGTCCACTGCAGACATGTCCAGTACATAAGCGTATGTGTCCCTGAACACATATATGAGGAGCCGACAATCCCTAAAACCTCACCAAATATTGGAAGAGTTGGTGCAAGTATGTCTGCCCCATATCAGGTCAGAAGCGATGAGGTGCACCTCGCTAACCTGTCCTGCACACCCCAGGTCTATACTCAGGATACAATAGAGTCAACACCCTACAACCATAAGTCCACACTGCCAAGAAATACAACCATGTGGCGCATACATGAAGATGGTGAAGTCCTCTTGCAGACCGCAGTATCTCAGTATACGTGTCACCTCCTTGCACTTCCGGCAGTGATGACACGCTGATTCCAGTGCTCCAGTGGTGATGCCAGTGGTCTAATGAGACCTTTATCGTGACCTTGGCTGCCATCAACACTGCAGTGCTAAACATTGGTACATGAATATGCTGGTGTACAGATGAGGACTTCACCACCTGTGTGAGCCACCGAGCAGCCACCATAGACCTGACAGTCACCAGTAACATGCTGGACTCTCTGAAAGTCCCCACTAACCTGGTAATGGACCACTCTTGTGTCCGCCATATAATTGAGGTTCCAAGTCACCAAGATTCCAGATTAAGGGGGCTTTACTACAGCTCAAAAATATAATGGCCATAAACCCAAGTAGAATCCATGACTATATGAGATGACACATAAGAACCAGAAGCTTCTACAGGTTTATACGTCAACCAGAGAAAAAGAGATGAAGAAGACAACTCCAGGAGAAATGTCCCTGCTCCAGCCCTCACCTCATCACAATCACTGAGATCTCGACATTACAGATCCCCACTCACAGATACCTCATGACATGTATTTCTACCCCCACATTTCAGGACCTTGGGTAGTTCCATACCTTGAGTAGATGATAGGGGGAGATGAATGAAGAGACAGACAATGAGAAACATCCTTTCTCTAGATATCCCCTTGAATAAAAACAAAGAAGTTCTCAGAAATAAAGCAGTATGATGTCCACCAGGCAGGAAATTGTGTAAAGCTAAAAGATTGCACAAGAACTACATGAAAAATGTATGACAAAAAAAGATAGAACAGTTACAAAAGAAGATTGTGACAGGAGAAGATGGTGACAGGAGAACTAGGCGACCATAGTGACAGAAGAAGATGGTGACAGGAGAACCAGGCCATTGTGACAGAAGAAGATGGTGACCTGAGAACCAGACCATAGTGACAGAAGAAGATGGTGACCTGAGAACCAGATCATAGTGACTGAAGAAGATGGTGACCTGAGAACCAGACCATAGTGACAGAAGAAGATGGTGACCTGAGAACCAGACCATAGTGACAGAAGAAGATGGTGACTGAAGTAGCAGATCATAGTGACAGAAGAAGATGGTGACAGGAGAACCAGGCCATAGTGACAGAAGAGGATGGTGACCTGAGAACCAGACCATAGTGACAGAAGATGGTGACTGAAGAACCAGATCATAGTGACAGAAGAAGATGGTGACAGGAGAACCAGACGACCATAGTGACAGAAGAAGATGGTGACAGGAGAACCAGACGACCATAGTGACAGAAGAAGATGGTGACAGGAGAACCAGACGACCATAGTGACAGAAGAAGATGGTGACAGGAGAACCAGGCCATAGTGACAGAAGAAGATGATGACCTGAGAACCAGACCATAGTGACAGAAGATGGTGACAGGAGAACCAGATCATAGTGACAGAAAAAGATGGTGACTGAAGAACCAGATCATAGTGACAGACGAAGATGGTGACAGGAGAACCAGACGACCATAGTGACAGAAGAAAATTGTGACAGGAGAACCAAACCATAGTTACAGAAGAAGATGGTGACTGAAGAACCAGATCATAGTGACAGAAGAAGATGGTGACAGGAGAACCAGACAACCATAGTGACAGAAGAAAATGGTGACAGGAGAACCAAACCATAGTGACAGAAGAAGATGGTGACAAAAGAACCAGACGACCATAGTGACAGAAGAAGATGGTGACCTGAGAACCAGACCATAGTGACAGAAGAAGATGGTGACAGAAGAACCAGACGACCATAGTGACAGAAGAAGATGGTGACCTGAGAACCAGACCATAGTGACAGAAGAAGATGGTGACAGAAGAACCAGACCATAGTAAAAGAAGAAAATGGTGACAGAAGAACTAGATCATAGTAACAGGAAGATGGTGACAGGAGAATCAGATGACCATAGTGACAGAAAACCTGGAGAACATTATAATTGTTATAACATGTGAGGCAACTGAGGAGAATTAGCAAATATGAGGCCACTGGATAGCATTATTTATACCATGTGGGGCCACTGCAGACGATTGTATATACTACTTGGCGTAACTAGGAATGGTGGGCCCCATGACGAACATTTGACATGGCAACACCGCCCCCCCCCCCCTCCGACATAAAAAGGATTAGATATAGCACCAGGAGTCCTCAGAGGATTAGATACAGTCCTAGGATCCCTCAGGGGATTGGACATGACAGGGGTTAGATATAGTGTCCTAGGAGCCATCAGAAGATCAGTCATGACGATAAGATGGTGTCTAAGAAAAGAGACATTGGTGAGAATAGAAGAAGATTTTGGTTACTGGAGACCTAGAGGTGACAGAAGGTTTCTGGGCTTCAGATTTTGTTTCATGTCTTATGGGGCAGATTTACTAATAATGTGGACTAGTTAGACTGTGTGAACGAGACCGAAGAATCTCCAGTGATCACACAACACCAGAAACGAGCGAAGAAGCCTGATGGAAGTAGTAGAAGACATTTATAGAAGTCTTTTTCTCTGTCTGGACTTCTTCTTTCTATTTACGGTAAGTCAGTATATTTAACCCCTTAAAGAGGACCTTTCATCACTTTTGGGCACATGCAGTGTTATATACTGCCAGAAAGCCGACAGTGCGCTGATTTCAGCGCACTGTCGGCTTTCCCGATCTGTGCCCGGTGTAAAGAGCTTACGGTGCCGGTACCGTAGTGCTCTATGGTCAGAAGGGCGTTTCTGACCATTAGCCAGAGACGTCCTTCTGCCTCGTGGCGCCAATCACGCTGTGCTGTGGAGCCGGGAGGAACGCCCCCTCCCTCTGGTCACAGCGCTCATCCATAGACGAGTATTATCAGGAGCGGGAGGGGGCGTTCCTCCCCGCTCCACAGCACAGCGCGATTGGCGCCGCGAGGCAGAAGGACGTCTCTGGCTAATGGTCAGAAACGCCCTTCTGACCATAGAGCACTACGGTACCGGCACCGTAAGCTCTTTACACCGGGCACAGATCGGGAAAGCCGACAGTGCGCTGAAATCAGCGCACTGTCGGCTTTCTGGCAGTATATAACACTGCATGTGCCCAAAAGTGGTGAAAGGTCCTCTTTAAGAACCGGGACAGAACTTCTGTCATTGCGCATTAAGGGATTAGTAATTTTTGAGGACGTTTTGTAATCTCAGCACGTCTTGTATTTGGGTTTTGTATTTGGTAGCCTTTGAAGCTCAGAGGCCCTGAAGTAAGAGTCAGTATGGACAGGTCACTCATCCGATCTTTCCACCTCCTCCATCCCTCGCTCTGCCTCCTCTCCACTTTCAGCTTCTGGATCTCTGATGTTTGCCAGGTCTAAACAGTAATGAAGATGTTTGGTTGCTCTGTAGTTTCAGAAAGTAGCAAAACTTAGGGTCAGTTCACACAGAGTTTTTTGCTGGCGGATTTTGACGCAGAATGGGAGCCGCTTGCTTTTTTTTCCCCGCCAGCGATTTTTTTCCTCTAGCAGAAAGAGAAGCGACACGCTCCTTCTTCCCGCAAATTCTGCGGCTGAGACAGCAATGGCGTCCGTGGTGCAAGACTCGCTCCCAATTAGGCCCATTCATTCGGGCCAAATTAGGAGTGGTATCCTGGTGCACTGCATCAAAATGCTGTCGCAGCTGGCTGCGCAGAGAGTTCACATGGCGGAAAAGGTTTCTGTTGTGTGAACATACCCTTAGGGTGAATTTCATGGGTAGAATTATAGTGTGTGCTCTGGCCAATAAGGAGCATTATACCACATGTAGGGGCCAGTAGGGAGCATTATACTGTGTGAGGACCAGTAAGGAGCATTATACTGTGTGTGGGGACAACTAGGGAGCATTATACTGTGTGCGGGGACTACTAGGAAGCATTATACTGTGTGCGGGGACCACTAGGGAGCATTATACTGTGTGTGGGGACTACTAGGGAGCATTATACTGTGTGCGGGAACCACTAGGGAGCATTATACTGTGTGTGGGGACTACTAGGGAGCATTATACTGTGTGAGGACCAGTAAGGAGCATTATACTGTGTGAGGATCAGTAAGGAGCATTATACTGTGTGTGGGGACTACTAGGGAGCATTATACTGTGTGCGGGGACCACTAGGGAGCATTATACTGTGTGTGGGGACCACTAGGGAGCATTATACTGTGTGAGGACCAGTAGGGAGCATTATACTGTGTGCGGGGACTACTAGGGAGCATTATACTGTGTGTGGGGACTAATAGGGAGCATTATACTGTGTGTGGGGACTACTAGGGAGCATTATACTGTGTGTGGGGACTACTAGGGAGCATTATACTGTGTGAGGACCAGTAAGGAGCATTATACTGTGTGCGGGGACTACTAGGGAGAATTATACTGTGTGTGGGGACTACTAGGGAGCATTATACTGTGTGCGGGGACCACTAGGGAGCATTACACTGTGCGGGGACCACTAGGGAGCATTATACTGTGTGTTGGGACTTCTAGGGAGCATTATACTGTGTGAGGGCAAGTAGGGAGCATTATATTGTGTGAGGGCAAGTAGGGAGCATTATACTGTGTGAGGATCAGTAAGGAGCATTATACTGTGTGCGGGGACCACTAGGGAGCATTATACTGTGTGTGGGGACTACTAGGGAGCATTATACTGTGTGAGGGCCAGTAGGGAGCATTATACTGTGTGTGGGGACTACTAGGGAGCATTATACTGTGTGAGGGGACTACTAGGGAGTATTATACTGTGTGCAGGGGCCACTAGGGTGCATTATACTGTGTGAGGGCCAGTAGGGAGCATTATACTGTATGTGGGGACCACTAGGAAGCATTATACTGTGTGTGGGGACTACTAGGGAGCATTATACTGTGTGCAGGGACCACTAGGGAGCATTATACTGTGTGTTGGGACTTCTAGTGAGCATTATACTGTGTGCGGGGACCACTAGGGAGCATTATACTGTGTGTGGAGTTGCAGTTGATCATATAATATATTGATCAATAATGGAGGTGGAATCTAAGGGTTCTCTTTTTAATGCAATGTATCACGCCACCTAATGTCCACTCCCAGTATGGGAGTAAATATAAGCCTCATATATTATATAACAAAATGGTGTAATTAAATAAAAAAATGAATATATAAAAATACAACATTTATTGACATAAAAAATAAAAAAAACATTAAAAAGATACAAACTTGCTGCCTTTTTGCTTACGTTGCCTCAAACACAGGAAGAAAAGTACGAATAAAAACATCAGCTGAAGCCACAAATACCAAGCCCTCAGCTCCAGCGATAGGAAACTAAAAACCAAAAGTATCTGGGACTATAGCGAGGCTAAAACACATTAATCCCAATATAACCCTGTCTCCCCCTAGTGGTAATGAGCGGCAGTAAATGAGTCACTGTCATTTATGACGTCAAGTGCACCACAAAATCTATCATTGCATGTCCCATCAGCGCCACACCTCCCATGAGGCAACCTGAAGCGACCGTTTCAGGCGGCGCTATGCCGGGGCCCCGGGGGAGGGCGGCATTTTTGCTGACCTAAGCCAGTCCAGGACAAGCTGTCCTGGACTGGCTTAGCGTAACCGTCACTGAGCGGTAGATTGGGGTGGCCCTGTGGACGCAGCGCTGCTCCAGCGGCCGCCCCTCACGCTCAGGCAGAGAGCAGGTCCTCTCCCTGCCTGCTCTCTGCCTGCTAACGACGCTCTCTCCGCTCGCCCCCGCCCCCTACGCTCCGCCCCGCCCCGCCCCCTCCTACGGGGGGGGGGGGGTTTCTGACATCCGCCTCAGGCAGCAGAAACCCTAGGTTCACCCCTGTGTCCCATAGTGGCCCGGTTCTAGCTGTAGATTAGGGATGGTCACTGGTAGAACACTGTTACTTACCTCTCCACGATCCGGGCAGGCCTCAGCCCTAGTTGTCTGACGTCTCTGACGACACATGAAGCCGATCTGTGTCCCGGGTCATGTGACATCCGACATCATTGCAGAAGGCCAACAGCGTCGGAGCCGGGGGACAGGTAAGTAACAGTGTTTTTTTTATGTTTTTTAATCCCCGATCTCCGATTATTATACTCTGGGGATCTGAAAAGACTCCAGAGTATAATAATTGTTTATGGGTGTCCACTATGGGCTATAATACTGTGTGCAGGGGCCACTATGGGGGATAATACTGTGTGCAGGGGCCACTATGGGGGATAATACTGTGTGCAGGGGCCACTATGGGACATAATACTGTGTGCAGGGGCCACTATGGGCTATAATACTGTGTGCAGGGGCCACTATGGGGGATAATACTGTGTGCAGGGGCCACTATGGGGGATAATACTGTGTGCAGGGGCCACTATGGGACATAATACTGTGTGCAGGGGCCACTATGGGGCATAATACTGCGTGCAGGGGCCACTATGGGACATAATACTGTGTGCAGGGGCCACTAAGGGACATAATACTGTGTGCAGGGGCCACTATGGGACATAATACTGTGTGCAGGGGCCACTATGGGACATAATACTGTGTGCAGGGGCCACTATGGGGTATAATACTGTGTGCAGGGGCCACTATGTGGTATAATACTGTGTGCAGGGGCCACTAAGGGACATAATACTGTGTGCAGGGGCCACTATGGGGCATAATACTGTGTGCAGGGGGCACTATGGGGGATAATACTGTGTGCAGGGGCCACTATGGGACATTATACTGTGTGCAAGGGCCACTATGGGGGATAATACTGTGTGCAGGGGCCACTATGGGACATAATACTGTGTGCAGGGGTCACTATGGGGTATAATACTGTGTGCAGGGGCCACTAAGGGACATAATACTGTGTGTAGGGGCCACTATGGGACATAATACTGTGTGCAGGGGCCACTATGGGGGATAATACTGTGTGCAGGGGCCACTATGGGGGATAATACTGTGTGCAGGGGCCACTATGGGGGATAATACTGTGTGCAGGGGCCACTAAGGGACATAATACTGTGTGCAGGGGCCACTATGGGGGATAATACTGTGTGCAGGGGCCACTATGGGGGATAATACTGTGTGCAGGGGCCACTATGGGACATAATACTGTGTGCAGGGGCCACTATGGGACATAATACTGTGTGCAGGGGCCACTATGGGGGATAATACTGTGTGCAGAGGCCACTATGGGGGATAATACTGTGTGCAGGAGCCACTATGGGGTATAATACTGTGTGCAGGGGCCACTATGGGGGATAATACTGTGTGCAGGGGCCACTATGGGGTATAATACTGTGTGCAGGGGCCACTGTGGGGTATAATACTGTGTGCAGGGGCCACTAAGGGACATAATACTGTGTGCAGGGGCCACTAAGGGACATAATACTGTGTGCAGAGGCCACTATGGGGACATAATACTGTGTGCAGGGGCCACTATGGGGTATAATACTGTGTGCAGGGGCCACTAAGGGACATAATACTGTGTGCAGGGGCCACTATGGGACATAATACTGTGTGCAGGAGCCACTATGGGACATAATACTGTGTGCAGAGGCCACTATGGGGACATAATACTGTGTGCAGGGGCCACTATGGGGTATAATACTGTGTGCAGGGGCCACTAAGGGACATAATACTGTGTGCAGGGGCCACTATGGGACATAATACTGTGTGCAGGGGCCACTATGGAGATAATACTGTGTGCAGGGGCCACTATGGGGATAATACTGTGTGCAGGGGCCACTATGGGACATAATACTGTGTGCAGGGGCCACTATGGGGGATAATACTGTGTGCAGGGGCCACTATGGGGTATAATACTGTGTGCAGGGGCCACTAAGGGACATAATACTGTGTGCAGGAGCCACTATGGGACATAATACTGTGTGCAGGGGCCACTATGGGACATAATACTGTGTGCAGGGGCCACTATGGGGGATAATACTGTGTGCAGGAGCCACTATGGGACATAATACTGTGTGCAGGGGCCACTATGGGACATAATACTGTGTGCAGGGGCCACTATGGGACATAATACTGTGTGCAGGGGCCACTATGGGGTATAATACTGTGTGCAGGGGCCACTACGGGACATAATACTGTGTGCAGGGGCCACTATGGGGTATAATACTGTGTACAGGGGCCACTACGGGACATAATACTGTGTAAAGGGGCTACTAAGGGACATAATAGAGCGCGCAGGAATGCGGAGGAGGGGGACGGTCGAGGTCTTCGGTGTTGGTCGGGGGGGGGGAGGGGGGCATGTCAAAAGTTCACCACAGGGCCCCGCCATTCCTAGTTACGCCACTGCACTTGGGGTCACTTACCCTGCACATGGAGAGTCTTATACTGTATGAATGTTGCGTGTCTTGTATGTAGTAACGGTATATTTCCCGCTGTCGTTGATCAGGGTCAGGTGTCCATCCAGTGATGTCATATAATTAGAGATCTGCAGGATATTACAGTTCCTTACAGCATTTACATCTAGTGATAGTGATCCACTGTGGCCCTGAGGGCTCTTCATTGTCATCACGCCACTTTCCATTATTGTCATCTTCACTCATGTTATATCTGGGGGAAGAGGAGAACGTCCGAGCGGGTGAATATCTGACCATGGTCCAGACCTGCAGATACAGAAGAACAATCCACTACTCGTATATAGCGAGTGCTCCTGTGGCAGATACAGGAGGACAGAAAATTTGTAATCGCAGGACTTTCTTGAGGCAGCCATGTTGTGTGCGATCATCTGCAGACCCTTCAATGGCCATCTCCGTACACACTAAGGCGGTTTTCATGTCACCTTAATATGGCTACAGTTCAGTACCTCTGCCACAAATATTCCATCAAAAGAGGATCCTTATGGGGACGGGGACTTTGGGCAATTGCCCAGTTTACTCCCTTTAACCCCAGCCCTGCACCAAACTCCTCCTTTGGTTCTACTGAACTGCTCTATGGCGATCTAAACCTCGACCACAGGAAAAGAGATGAAGAAGACAACTCCAGGAGAAATGTCCCTGCTCCAGGCCTCACCTCATCACAATCACTGAGACCTCGCCATTACAGATCCCCACTCGCAGATCCCCCATAACATATATGTCTACTCCCACATTTCAGGACCTTGGGTAGCTCCACACCTTGAATAGACGGAGATGGGTGAGGTGACAGACAATGAGCTTTTCCCTAGACATCTCCTTCAATAAAGATGAAATTGTCAGAGAACAAGAAGAGAATTGTGATATCTGCACAGAAACTGTGTAAAGCGAAGAGATCAGATATAAAGGTCAGATCTAGGCCGGTCTCTGTACGCTGCTAGGAAATGTATTTTAGGGTTTTGAGCTATGTGAGTGACGCCATCTGTGGTTATCAAGGGCCGGATATCAAAAATAGAGTAAAATAGACTGTACATTTATTATATATAAGGAAAGAGCTGAGGATATCTGGCCAGTGTGGCTGAGCTACGTGCTGAGGTCTGCACCACCAGGCCATATTTATTCTTTACTGATCTTTTTGTTTTGCAACGTTTTGTTCCCTCTGGTTGTGTCTGGGGTGAGAATATTTCCTTCATTCTGTAATTTCAGGGGTGTATAATCTGAATATTAAATATGGAATAAACATGGAGGAAAAGAAAAAAAGATTGCACAAGAACAAAGTGAAAAAGAAGATGGTGACTGGAGAACAGGACCATACTGATACAAGAAGATGGTGACTGGAGAACAGGACCATACTGATACCAGAAGATGGTGTCTGGAGAACAGGACTATACGGATAGCAGAAGATGGTGACTGGAGAACAGGACCATACTAATACAAGAAGATGGTGACTGGAGAACAGGACCATACTAATACAAGAAGATGGTGACTGGAGAACAGGACCATACTGATACCAGAAGATGGTGACTGGAGAACAGGACTATACGGATAGCAGAAGATGGTGACTGGAGAACAGGACCATACTGATACCAGAAGATGGTGACTGGAGAACAGGACCATACTAATACAAGAAGATGGTGACTGGAGAACAGGACCATACTGATACCAGAAGATGGTGACTGGAGAACAGGACTATACGGATAGCAGAAGATGGTGACTGGAGAACAGGACCATACTAATACAAGAAGATGGTGACTGGAGAACAGGACCATACTGATACCAGAAGATGGTGACTGGAGAACAGGACTATACGGATAGCAGAAGATGGTGACTGGAGAACAGGACCATACTGATACCAGAAGATGGTGACTGGAGAACAGGACCATACTAATACAAGAAGATGGTGACTGGAGAACAGGACCATACTGATACCAGAAGATGGTGACTGGAGAACAGGACTATACGGATAGCAGAAGATGGTGACTGGAGAACAGGACCATACTGATACCAGAAGATGGTGTCTGGAGAACAGGACTATACGGATAGCAGAAGATGGTGACTGGAGAACAGGACCATACTGATACCAGAAGATGGTGACTGGGGAACAGGACCGTACTGATAAAAGAAGATGGTGACTGGAGAACAGGACCATACTGATACCAGAAGATGGTGACTGGAGAACAGGACCATACTGATACCAGAAGATGGTGACTGGAGAACAGGACCATACTGATACCAGAAGATGGTGACTGGAGAACAGGACCATACTGATACCAGAAGATGGTGACTGGAGAACAGGACCATACTGATACCAGAAGATGGTGACTGGAGAACAGGACCATACTGATACCAGAAGATGGTGACTGGAGAACAGGACCATACTGATACCAGAAGATGGTAGGTAAAGAAAATGGTGACAGAAGAACAAGACAATGGTAAAAATAGAAGAAAGTGATAATGGCCATAGAAGAAAAATCAGTTATGAAGAGTTGAATTCTGAGCGTCAGGTATTGGTTGATGTCTTACGGGGCAGATTTACTAATCATGTGCACTAGTGAGACAGTGTGAACTAGACCGAAGAATCTGCAGCGATCACATGACACCAGAAATGTGCGAAGATTAGCAAGGAAGAAGCTGGTATGAAGCGAAGGCATTTATAGAAGTGTTATCTATGTCTTCACTTCTTCTTCCTATTCACGTTATGACATCCGATGACGCCTTCTGTGAAAGTAAGACAAGAATATTTATGGACACACTTTACATACATTTGCCAGGCCTGAACAGTGATGAAGATGTTTGTTTAATAGTTTTGGGAAGTAGCATGACATTTGACTAGATTTCTTCTCATAGAGGGGTCTGTGCCCCATTATCCCAGCAGGTTCTTATTTCTGGATCTGATGGATCTTCAAAATGCCTTTCCAAGCTTTCTTGTATCAGGAGTAATATTAGGGTCCAACTGAACATTAGCTCACCAGCCATGACCAAGACTCTCATATGATTCTTAGGACCTTAGACAGCATGATCACTGCTCAGGAGCCCTGTAACTCACAAATGGGAGCTTCTTCACATTGGGAAACTATTTATCTCCATCTGTCTATGAAAAGTCCAGCAACGTTACCATAGAATGAAGTTGCCAGAAGGCGAAGTAACCAGGGGCAAAGTTACCAGAAGGCGAAGTAACCAGGGGCAAAGTTACCAGAGGACAAAGTAACCAGGGGCAAAGTTACCAGAAGGCGAAGTAACCAGGGGCAAAGTTACCAGAAGGCGAAGTAACCAGGGACAAAGTTACCAGAAGGCGAAGTAACCACGGGCAAAGTTACCAGAAGGCGAAGTAACCACGGGCAAAGTTACCAGAAGGCGAAGTAACCAGGGGCAAAGTTACCAGAAGGCAAAGTAACCAGGGGCAAAGTTACCAGAAGGCGAAGTAACCAGGGGCAAAGTTACCAGAGGACAAAGTAAACAGGGACAAAGTTACCAGAAGGCGAAGTAACCACGGGCAAAGTTACCAGAAGGCGAAGTAACCAGGGGCAAAGTTACCAGAAGGCAAAGTAACCAGGGGCAAAGTTACCAGAAGGCGAAGTAACCAGGGGCAAAGTTACCAGAGGACAAAGTAAACAGGGACAAAGTTACCAGAAGGCGAAGTAACCAGGGACAAAGTTACCAGAGGACGACTGCAGTTGTTTGGATGGAAGAGGGTTATGTAAAACTTAAACAGCAGCATTTATCATGATGTAGTATTATATAGATCCCATCAGTAGATCCACCATGGATATCACTCATCTTTACTAGATTGCCCCAGACCTTACACATTACCGGTCTACTGGAAGCCGGCAATGGTCCGTATCAATGGATAACCTCGCAAAATTGGACAATCAAGGAAGTGAACACAGTTTAGAGGTCAATGTGGTTCCAATACATCAGATAAGGCTTGAGTCCAGAACTTGAGACATGACCTGAAGATGTACAAGACATAAGAGAAGATCTGATGCACAAGGCACTGAGGAAGAGGAAGATAAGATAGGAAGGATTGAGAGACGCCCCAACACATCTACAGACAAGTAGAACTCACTGACAACTTGTCACACGTGAATGTTTTATTCGCTGATACTTATGATAAAAAGGATGAGGAAATAATCACAAGAACCCCCAATCTCAGAAGACTCTTTGTCCGCCATCTTAGGTTCTCTGAGTCCTGCAAACAAGTCTGCTTGAGTTGGCTCCATACAAAGCTCCTTTTTTGTGTTCCATACTGTTGACTTTCCAGCCATTATACTCAATATACTGTTGTTTAATGTTGCCTCTGAAGATTTTGTAGTTCTCTCTACCTCCACTGATGTGACTGGTGCCCCCTGAAGAGATGGTGCCAACTAAATAACAAAATGGGCAGGAGGGTGCAATGTCCAAACATAGGAAGGGGCGATAAAAGCAATGGGTCGGGCTGATCAGAATGGTGGTGAAAGTCTAGTCAAGTCCAGTTAATGGATGGAGTGAAAGGTCTAGTCCTAATCTGTAGGGATACATAGGTGATTGACCATAGACCATGTGATCAGCCGCAGGTGAGAAGACCCGAGAACACCCGAGGAAGGAGGGTAAGCCCTGCGTCTAGGCACCGGTCCTCACTCTGGTGACCCTGGTCTACCTGTAAAGACCAAATAAAGCCATCCTCACTGGAAGGTGGACAGATCTTCTGATTCATAGATCTTTTCTTCATTTCTTCCCAGCTCCTGCATCTCAACCTGAGAATCTATAACACAAGACAAATAGATGAGTAATGGAGATACAGTCATAATAAAGTAAGTGACCCCCCTACAAGTATCATTACCATAAAGACCTTACCTGTGTATGTAATGTCTAAATATGTGTTTAATATGTATATGAGTGCATAATGTACATTCATGTGTGATATAAGTGTAATGTGTACAATATATGTGTGCAATGTATATATGTATGTACTGTGTATATGTGTGTAATATGTATACAGTATATGTGTGTAATGTATATATGTATGTAATGTGTATATGTGTGTAATATGTATACAGTATATGTGTGTAGTGTATATATATGTATGTAATGCGTATATGTGTGTAATAGGTATACAGTATACAGTATGTGTGTAGTGTATATATATGTATGTAATGTGTATATGTGTGTAATATGTATACAGTATATGTGTGTAATATATATATGTAATGTGTATATGTGTGTAATAGGTATACAGTATATGTGTGTAGTGTATATATATGTATGTAATGTGTTTATGTGTGTAATAGGTATACAGTATATGTGTGTAGTGTATATATATGTATGTAATGTGTATATGTGTGTAATATGTATACAGTATATGTGTGTAGTGTATACTGTATATGTATACAATGTGTATACATTCTATGTCTTTATGTGCCATGACACTTCCTACCTATGACACTTCTTGATCGGCTCCGTTCAGCATATTTTCGGTCGGTGTTCTTCCAGATCTCAATATATGAAATGTTATATATACCCCTGTCTGGAATTACATTATTCAGACTTGTCAACAATAAAACCATCATCATCAGGACCAGGAATAACATTACAGACCTCTACATGTTGGGTGGAGACACCCTTTACAATGATACCTGTTTTCTCCAGATTTTTCCGTTTCCAGAGGAATCTTCCCAGTATCATGAAGGTGATTGCAGTCAGGCAGGATACAGTCATCATACCGATGAAGAAGGCTGAGGACGTTGAGACACTCCAACCATCTGTGGCTTCTGAAACTAAACCATAGAGAGTGGTGAAGAGGAGGCTGCCCCAAGGGTGGAGGAAGCTCCATGTGAAGAGGAGGCCACCCCAAGCGATGAGGAGGAGGCTCCATGTGAAGAAGAGGCCACCCCAAGGGTGGAGGAAGCTTCATGTGAAGAGGAGGCCACCCCAAGTGATGAGGAGGCTCCATGTGAAGAAGAGGCCACCCCAAGGGTGGAGGAGGCTCCATGTGAAGAGGAGGCCACCCCAAGTGAGGAGTAGGCTGCATGTGAAGAAGAGGCCACCCCAAGGCTGGAGGAAGCTCCATGTGAAGAGAAGGCCACCCCAAGTGAGGAGTAGGCTCCATGTGAAGAAGAGGCCACCCCAAGGGTGGAGGAAGCTCCATGTGAAGAGGAGGCCACCCCAAGGGCGGAGGAAGCTCCATGTGAAGAGGAGGCCACCCCAAGGGAGGAGTAGGCTCCATTTGAAGAAGAGGCCACCCCAAGGGTGGAGGAAGCTCCATGTGAAGAAGAGGCCACCCCAAGGGCGGAGGAAGCTCCATGTGAAGAGGAGGCCACCCCAAGTGAGGAGGAGGCTCCATGTGAAAAGGAGTCCCCAGGTGAAGAGAAGGCCACCACAAGTGAGAAGCAGGCCATTGGGAAAGAGGAGGCCTCAGATGAAGAGAAAGCTCTTGCTGAACATTAGACCCCAGATGAAGAGAAGGCTCCATTTGTAGGGGAGGCCCAAAAGTGATGAGGAAACAACCGGTGAAGCAGAGGCCCCAGGTAAAAACCAGGACCCTTCCCACGGGACGTCTTCTATAAAAAATACTTTTCTCTTGAGAACCCAAAACTCTGGAAATCCCACATATCCTAACCAATAACTGAATTCTGCATAAACTTCTCTGCCCAGTTATAGGACATATGGTTGGCCGGCTCCAGGCACTGCTGATACCACCACTGCTGGAGCAGAAGTCACCCACAAGTCCCATCTTATACAGTATGATACTGTTACTTTACTCTATACAGTATATCCCTCCCATCATGTCTCACAATGGGGATCAGGATCCATGTTTTATGTACCCTGAGAAGAGCTTTCTTCTGTGCTCAGTACTGCCCCCTGCTGATGAATGAACTTTGTATGAGCTTCTAAGAGTAGTGGAGGAGGGAGGTGACAACAGCTCTGAGCTAATTTACTGCTTCCAGTGGGAATTGTCAATCTATCAGGATTTCCATTTATATCCGTGTAGACCCTAACTTTATGTAGGGAGTTGGGGGCCCTCTGTGTCCTACTGGAGCAATATGCAGTGCATCCTGTCTGAAGGGGCCACTAAGGGGACATTATACTGTGTGAGGACCACTAAGGGGACATTATACTGTGTAACGACCACTAAGGGGACATTATACTGTGTGACGATCACTAAGGGGACATAATACTGTGTGACGACCACTAAGGGGATGTTATACTGTGTGACGACCACTAAGGGGACATTATACTGTGTGACGACCACTAAGGGGACATTATACTGTGTGACGACCACTAAGGGGACATTATACTGTGTGACGACCACTAAGGGGACATTATACTGTGTGACGACCACTAAGGGGACATTATACTGTGTGAGGACCACTAAGGGGACATTATACTCTGTGACGACCACTAAGGGGACGTTATACTGTGTGATGACCACTAAGGGGACATTATACTGTGTGACGACCACTAAGGGGACATTATACTGTGTGAGGACCACTAAGGGGACATTATACTCTGTGACGACCACTAAGGGGACGTTATACTGTGTGACGACCACTAAGGGGACATTATACTGTGTGACGACCACTAAGGGGACATTATACTGTGTGACGACCACTAAGGGGACATTATACAGTGTGACGACCACTAAGGGGACATTATACTGTGTGAGGACCACTAAGGGGACATTATACTGTGTGAGGACCACTAAGGGGACATTATACTCTGTGACGACCACTAAGGGGATGTTATACTGTGTGACGACCACTAAGGGGACATTATACTGTGTGACGACCACTAAGGGGACATTATACTGTGTGACGACCACTAAGGGGACATTATACTGTGTGAGGACCACTAAGGGGACATTAAACAGTGTGACGGCCACTAAGGGGACATTATACTGTGTGAGGACCACTAAGAGGACATTATACTGTGTGAGGACCACTAAGGGGACATTATACTGTGTGAGGGCCACTAAGGGGACATTATACTGTGTGAGGACCACTAAGGGGACATTATACTGTGTGAGGACCACTAAGGGTTAAACATGAAAGGGCATTTTACTGTGTGGGGGCACAAAAGGACTTATTAGGGCTAAATAGGGCATGGGCAGGGTTATGGCTCCAGTAATTAAATATGCAGGATGTGTACAGCAATCCTGTATAACAGTTGCAGGGCTACAGCATAGGGGCTCCGGGGTTTTACTAGGCAGGTTAGCCCAACATGCCGCACCATCTTGTAATAAACAGCCATTCCACTTTTTCTTCCTGAATGACCACCACCTTATGGGACAGGTCCTCGATACCGCCTCCTGGTGGTGCACAGGACGGAAGTGCAGAAGGACTCCTGGAGCTTCAAGACAGAGACACCAAGGGAGGAGCAGACAGGAACAGGGCAGACTGCAGGCTGCATGTACTGAGGGGGGCGCTGTAGAGGAATCTCACCATTGACATATAAGAAGATATTGGTCTGGTGTCCTGAAGACAAGGAAGAGGTATTCATCACCACCGAGTACATCCCTTCATCTGATTTCTGTACACGCTGTATGAACAGGCTGCCATTATTGAAGACCTGAGTCCTCCCATCACAGCCGTGGATGCATATCCCCATGTACATACGACCGATCTGTTCTCCTCCTTTATTCCAGACCACCTGACGAGGGCGACCGGGTGACCCGTATTCCAGGCTGACGTCAATTATGTGATCTGTGAAGACATCTGAATAGAACATGTTAGTGAATATGGAATGACTGGACTGTATGTAGACGCATGTCACCACAACACGACTGTCACACTGGGTAGTCGTGGGCCTGACATCTTACCCATCCTACCCTCATCCCCCATGACCACCATCATTCCTCCTCTCTCAGCTGTCACTGGATCCTGCTGACATCTGCCAGCCCACTGCTATCTAAGGAAAGGCCCTCATGGTAAGGTGCCCATGATATAAGAAGACGGGGGTCCTTTCTCCTTACCTGGCACGTTGGCCCTATGATATGTGTATATGGGGCCCTAATCGAGACCGACGTAATAGATCAACTCAAAAGAGGTTTTACTGAAGATGAGGCAGCGACCTTACAAGAGTCAACAAGTGGCGTGAATAGAGACAGTCTCTCAATGAGGGCAAGGCTAAGAACGGGTCTCTTGTACAGGACAGTGTCATAAAGGACACAGTCTCTCATACAGGATGAAGTTTCTTATACATGATTCAGTCTCTTATATAGGTCACAGTCTCTTGTATAGAACACAGTCTCTTATATAGGGCACAGTCTCCTATACAGGTTGTAGTCTTTTATAAATGATACAGTGTCTTGTACTGACACAGTCTCTTATTACATGGCACAGTTGCTTGTATAGAAGACAGTCTCTTATACAGGACACAGTCTCTTATACAGGACAGTCTCTTATACAGGGCACAGTCTCTTCTCTCGTATAGGACACTGCCCCTTTTCATCATCCAATGGGCCGTTACCCTTAGCAGTAATGGCTAAAAGTCTTCTGATCCCTATGTCCAGGAGAACTCTAACCTCCTGAGGTACCTACCAACAACCTGCAGGTGGATCTCATCATGGTGGATGGAGGCTCCTAATTTGTTGTACACATTGGCCATATATGTGCCTTTGTCTTCTCTCTGTACACAGCTCAGGAAGAGACTCCCATTGGAGAGCACAGAGACCCTCTCACCACAGCCGTAAGTACATTGCCCACCACGAACTTTGCCCACAAGGATCCTCTCTTTGGTCCATGACACCAGGAAAGGAGAGTCCTCGGACTGAAGTCCAAGAGGAATCAAGAGCGAGCTTCTGAGATCTTTGGGCGACAATGAAGATCCGACAGGTGGAAGACCTGGGAGATACACAAAGAACATGGTGGAGTCTAGTGGAGTATGGAGGAGTCTGGAGGAGTCTGGAGCAGTCTGTAGAAGTTTGGAGGAGTTTGGAGAAGTCTGGAGGAGTCGGGCACTCATAAGTCCTGACATTTCAATTCTCATTCTCAGATGTTTCTGCTGATGTAGCCATATCTGGGCTTGTTTTATTTTGGGCAAGAGATATTTTTGTGGCGCCATTTAATGTATTGATACAATTTCCATGGGCTGATGTGTAGATACGGGCAGGCTATACTGAGGGGCGGCCTGCAGGGTTATTCAGGAGCTGGCAGTACTGGGGATACAGCTCAGGCTAATACTACATATCTGCTCTCCCTGCAGACACACTAATCCCCGTCTGACTCTGCTGTATCTAGACAGAGGTCGAGAGGGACATACAGATGTTGTCAGAAGTGACTGGGGAGGAGAAGGACCAACAGGAACCTGTCTGGATAAAAATATAGAGGGACAACAAGGATGACTAACTGACCAGCCTGGCATTATACTGGCTTATCTGTCCAAACTGAGAGTCCAGCCCTGATTCCTGGTTCCAGCACTGCTTACAGTACAACAGCCAACACACAGAGCGTCATTGACACCTATGGGGCATTATACTGTATGGAAAGGCCACTATAGGACATTATACTGTGTGCAGGGGCCGCTATGGGGCATAATACTGTGTGCAGGGGCCACTATGGGACATAATACTGTGTGCAGGGGGCACAATTGGACATAATACTGTGTGCAGGGGCCACTATGGGGGATAATACTGTGTGCAGGAGCCACTATGGGACATAATACTGTGTGCAGGAGCCACTATGGGACATAATACTGTGTGCAGGGGCCACTAAGGGTCATAATACTGTGTGCAGGGAACACTATGGGACACAATACTGTGTGCAGGGGCCACTATGGGGGATAATATTGTGTGCAGGGGCCACTATGCGGGATAATACTGTGTGCAGGGTCACTAAGGGTCATAATACTGTGTGCAGGGGGCACTATGGGACATAATACTGTGTGCAGGAGCCACTATGGGACATAATACTGTGTGCAGGGGCCACTATGGGACATAATACTGTGTGAAAGGGCCACTATGGGCATAATACTGTGTGCAGGGACCACTATGGGACATAATACTGTGTGCAGGGGACACTATGGGACATAATACTGTGTGCAGGGACCACTATGGGACATTATACTGTGTGCAGGGGCCACTATGGGACATAATACTGTGTGCAGGGGGCACTATGGGACATAATACTGTGTGCAGGGGCCACTATGGGGGATAATATTGTGTGCAGGGGCCACTATGTGGGATAATACTGTGTGCAGGGGCCACTAAGGGTCATAATACTGTGTGCAGGGGGCACTATGGGACATAATACTGTGTGCAGGAGCCACTATGGGACATAATACTGTGTGCAGGGGCCACTATGGGACATAATACTGTGTGCAGGGGGCTCTATGGGACATAATACTGTGTGCAGGGGCCACTAAAGGACATAATACTGTATGCAGGGGCCACTATGGGGGATAATACTGTGTGCAGGGGCCACTATGGGGGATAATACTGTGTGCAGGGGCCACTATGTGGCATAATAATGTGTGCAGGGGCACTATGGGACATAATACTGTGTGCAGGGGCCACAATGGGACATAATACTGTGTGCAGGGGCCACTATGGGACATAATACTGTGTGCAGGGGCCACTATGGGGGATAATACTGTGTGCAGGGGCCACTATGGGGGATAATACTGTGTGCAGGGGCCACTATGGGACATAATACTGTGTGCAGGGGCCACTATGGGACATTATACTGTGTGGAGGGGCCACTATGGGACATTATACTGTGTGTAGGGGCCACTATGGGACAGTATACTGTGTGCAGGGGCCACTATGGGACATAATACTGTGTGCAGGGGGCACTATGGGACATAATACTGTGTGCAGGGGCCACTATGGGGGATAATACTGTGTGCAGGAGCCACTATGGGACATAATACTGTGTGCAGGGGCCACTATGGGACATAATACTGTGTGCAGGGGCCACTATGGGGGATAATACTGTGTGCAGGAGCCACTATGGGACATAATACTGTGTGCAGGGGCCACTATGGGACATTATACTGTGTGCAGGGGCCACTATGGGACATAATACTGTGTGCAGGGGGCACTATGGGACATAATACTGTGTGCAGGGGCCACTATGGGGTATAATACTGTGTGCAGGGAGCACTATGGGACATAATACTGTGTGCAGGGGCCACTATGGGGGATAATATTGTGTGCAGGGGCCACTATGCGGGATAATACTGTGTGCAGGGGCCACTAAGGGTCATAATACTGTGTGCAGGGGGCACTATGGGACATAATACTGTGTGCAGGAGCCACTATGGGGGATAATACTGTGTGCAGGGGCCACTAAAGGACATAATACTGTATGCAGGGGCCACTATGGGGGATAATACTGTGTGCAGGGGCCACTATGGGGGATAATACTGTGTGCAGGGGCCACTATGTGGCATAATAATGTGTGCAGGGGGCACTATGGGACATAATACTGTGTGCAGGGGCCACTATGGGGGATAATACTGTGTGCAGGAGCCACTATGGGGGATAATACTGTGTGCAGGGGCCACTATGGGGGATAATACTGTGTGCAGGGGCCACTATGGGGGATAATACTGTGTGCAGGGGCCACTATGGGACATTATACTGTGTGGAGGGGCCACTATGGGACATTGTACTGTGTAGAGGGGCCACTTTGGGACATTATACTGTGTGGAGGGGCCACTATGGGACATTATACTGTGTGGAGGGGCCACTATGGGACATTGTACTGTGTAGAGGGGCCACTATGGGACATTGTATTGTGTGGAGGGGCCACTATGGAACATTATACTGTGTGCAGGGGCCACTATGGGACATAATACTGTGTGCAGGGGCCACTATGGGACATAATACTGTGCGCAGGGGCCACTATGGGATATAATACTGTGTGCAGGGGCCACTATGGGACATAATACTGTGTGCAGGGGCCACTATGGGACATTATACTGTGTGGAGGGGCCACTATGGGACATTATACTGTGTGTAGGGGTCACTATGGGACATAATACTGTGTGCAGGGGCCACTATGGGATATAATACTGTGTGGAGGGGCCACTATGGGACATTATACTGTGTGTAGGGGCCACTATGGGGGATAATACTGTGTGCAGGGACCACTATGGGGGATAATACTGTGTGCAGGGGCCACTATGGGACATAATACTGTGTGCAGGGGCCACTATGGGACATAATACTGTGTGCTCTATGGGACATTATTCTTAAAAAGTTTTCCAGGTATTGGTTAGAGTCGGAGGGTCACTGGGCAGGAGAAACATAAAAAAACACAACATATTTTTCTGTTACTGGTTCTCTAATGTCGGCTACCCTGTCATATGGGGCTCAGGGCTTCTGGGGACCCGAGACATGGTGCGTCACTGAATGGGCTTTGGTGGCAGACACTGCAATGTCGGGGTCAAGTAAGTATGGGGTTTTTTACGTTACACCTTGTCCAGGCCCCCCTTCCCCAGAGCCATTTCAATCTCCACCTCGCCACACGTTAATAACCTTTTTGTGAGGCACTCAGGGGTTAATGTGAGGAGCTACTAAATTGTACGGGGGCCCCTGATGGGGTGGTGACACGCTATGTACCTGGATGTGGTTATTACTGCCCCGGGCGCAGGTAAGTGAGACAATGATTAGATCCATGAAATGAATCTGGATTTTACTAAAGCTGTGTTCACACGTTAGGTTTTTGCACAACATCAGGCAGATTTCCTATAGAAACTCGCCATGTGAATGCAGCCTTACATGGTAGTGAAAGTACCGATGTGCTAGGACTATATACCGCTATAGCAGATACATAGTGGTGCTGCCATACCTGGGGTTATGTGCTATATGACTTTAGTATCGGGGTCCTTAGCCTTACAATTATTACCCCGCTCTCCGAGGACCTCATATGTCATTTTTTAATTTAAATCGGCACACAAAAAAGATTCCCTAACCCTGATATAGATGATCCACACATAATGGACACCCCCAGATGTGCTGGATCTACTTACCACAGGACAGCAGGGCGAGGCAGCAGAGCAGGAACATGGCCGTCTGGGTGACGCTGAGAGAAGGTGGAGCAGCGGGTGTCATGCATAGGAACCAGTGGTGGTCAGTCCTCCGGTCCTCATAGTCCTTGTACAAAACATTCAGGGCTCAACTTCTACTGCAAGAAGTCCCATCTATACTATTACATGGACCAGCAATAATAGAGACATGCACACATACAGTATACATACATACACACGCTACACCCAATACACAATACTCACACTACTGACATACATACACATGCTATACAAACACTACACACTACGCACATACTACACACACATACAGTGTTGGCCAAAAGTATTGGCACCCCTGCAATTCTGTCAGATAATACTCAGTTTCTTCCAGAAAATAATTGCAATCACAAATTCCCTGATGGTTTGGGGTTGCTTTGCTGCCTCTGGCACTGGACTGCTTGACCGTGTGCATGGCATTATGAAGTCTGAAGACGACCAACACATTGTGCAGCATCATGTAGGGCCCAGTGTGAGAAAGCTGGGTCTCCCTCAGAGGTCAGGGCTCTTCCAGCAGGACAAGGACCCAAAACACACTTCAGGTCAGCACTAGAAAATGGTGGTGAGAGAAAGCCCTGGAGACTTGTAAAGTGGCAGCAATGAGTCCAGACCTGAATCCCATAGAACACCTGTGGGGGAGGGGGAGAGATCTCTTGGTGGCAGTTTGGAGAAGGCCCCCTTCACATCTCAGGGGGGACCGCGAGCAGGAGCCAAAGAAGAAGGGTCTAAGATTCCAGCAGAGCCTTGTAAGAAACTCATTGCTGGTTACCGGAAGCGGTTGTGCGCAGTTATTGTGTCTAAAGGTTGTGCTACCAAGTATTAGGCTGAGGGCGCCAATACTTCTGTCCGCACCAGTTTTTCATTGCAAGCAAAATAAATGAAGATATTACCAAAGAGTTTGTGCTTGTAATCATTTTCTGGAAGACAACGAGGATTATCTGACAGAACTGCAGGGGGGCCAATACTTTTGGCCAACACTGTACATACATATACTACACACTTACCAAATACAAATACATACAGAGACAAGTCCTCATCATCTTCACCATCATCATTTATCTGAAGAGACAAGTCCTCCTCCTTATCATCTACCTGAAGAGACAAGTCATCATCATCATCATCTACCTGAAATGACAAGTCGTCCTCATCACCATCTACATGAAGAGACAAGTCCTCCTTCTTACTATCATCATCTACCTGAAGAGACAAGTCCTGTGTGAGTTCACATGTGAGTGTCAGCTCCTGTGTGATATCTTACAGTACAGCTTCTATATATATATCACCTAGGGTTATGGTGGTGGTGCGGTGGTCACCTCCAGACACTGCACATCTTCTGTGGATAAAGGAACCGAGCTCTAGGCTTGGACACAGATGACTCACATGGTTATAGTTAACGTTATACTATTAACCCTTCACTGACTCCTCTATATACAGAATATGGGGTGGAGAGGTCTGTGTGGCTTTAGGCAGAGGCATAGTGTGAAGCTCCTGGGCCCAAAATATCTGTAATGGAGAGTCTACCTACCTTGTTCTATTTAGAACAGTGGTGTATTTTATTTGGCAGAGGGACTTTTGAGGACCCTCAGAGTTCAAAACCCCGGAGCGATTGACACCATAGGAGTCCCTAAAGCTACACTTCATGGTCATGTGATATATGGTCCATTGTAATGTGATGACAAACAGGTGCACAGATCAATGCCAGGCAGATGTCTGATCTTGGGATGTTGGTGAGACGTTGTCCTTACTGTCCAGGACACAGCTGTAAGTTGGTGTGTTGGGGGTGTTGGTGAGACATTGTTCTCACTGCCCAGAACACAGCTGTAAGTTGGTGTGTCGGGGATGTTGGTGAGATGTTGTCCTCACTGCCCAGGACATAGCTGTAAGTTGGTGTGTCGGGGATGTTGATGAGACATTGTCCTCACTGCCCAGGACATAGCTGTAAGTTGGTGTGTTGGGGGTGTTGGTGAGATGTTGTCCTCACTGCCCAGGACACAGCTGTAAGTTGGTGTGTCGGGGATGTTGGTGAGACATTGTCCTCACTACCCAGAACACAGCTGTAAGTTGGTGTGTCGGGGATGTTGATGAGATGTTGTCCTCACTGCCCAGAACATAGCTGTAAGCTGGTGTGTCGGGGATGTTGGTGAGACATTGTCCTCACTGCCCAGGACATAGCTGTAAGTTGGTGTGTCGGGGATGTTGATGAGACATTGTCCTCACTGCCCAGGACATAGCTGTAAGTTGGTGTGTCGGGGATGTTGGTGAGACATTGTCCTCACTGCCCAGGACACAGCTGTAAGTTGGTGTGTCGGGGATGTTGGTGAGACATTGTCCTCACTGCCCAGGACACAGCTGTAAGTTGGTGTGTCGGGGATGTTGGTGAGACATTGTCCTCACTATCCAGGACATAGCTGTAAGTTGGTGTGTCGGGGATGTTGATGAGACATTGTCCTCACTACCCAGGACATAGCTGTAAGTTGGTGTGTCGGTGATGTTGGTGAGACATTGTCCTCACTGCCCAGGACACAGCTGTAAGTTGGTGTGTCGGGGATGTTGGTGAGATGTTGTCCTCACTGCCCAGGACATAGCTGTAAGTTGGTGTGTCAGGGATGTTGATGAGACATTGTCCTCACTGCCCAGGACACAGCTGTAAGTTGGTGTGTTGGGGGTGTTGGTGAGATGTTGTCCTCACTGCCCAGGACACAGCTGTAAGTTGGTGTGTCGGGGATGTTGGTGAGACATTGTCCTCACTACCCAGAACACAGCTGTAAGTTGGTGTGTCGGGGATGTTGATGAGATGTTGTCCTCACTGCCCAGAACATAGCTGTAAGCTGGTGTGTCGGGGATGTTGGTGAGACATTGTCCTCACTGCCCAGGACATAGCTGTAAGTTGGTGTGTCGGGGATGTTGATGAGACATTGTCCTCACTGCCCAGGACATAGCTGTAAGTTGGTGTGTCGGGGATGTTGGTGAGACATTGTCCTCACTGCCCAGGACACAGCTGTAAGTTGGTGTGTCGGGGATGTTGGTGAGACATTGTCCTCACTGCCCAGGACACAGCTGTAAGTTGGTGTGTCGGGGATGTTGGTGAGACATTGTCCTCACTATCCAGGACATAGCTGTAAGTTGGTGTGTCGGGGATGTTGATGAGACATTGTCCTCACTGCCCAGGACATAGCTGTAAGTTGGTGTGTCGGGGATGTTGGTGAGACATTGTCCTCACTGCCCAGGACACAGCTGTAAGTTGGTGTGTCGGGGATGTTGGTGAGACATTGTCCTCACTGCCCAGGACACAGCTGTAAGTTGGTGTGTCGGGGATGTTGGTGAGACATTGTCCTCTCTGCCAAGGACACAGCTGTAAGTTGGTGTGTCGGGGATGTTGATGAGACATTGTCCTCACTGCCCAGGACATAGCTGTAAGTTGGTGTGTCAGGGATGTTGATGAGACATTGTCCTCACTGCCCAGGACACAGCTGTAAGTTGGTGTGTCGGGGATGTTGGTGAGACATTGTCCTCTCTGCCAAGGACACAGCTGTAAGTTGGTGTGTCGGGGATGTTGATGAGACATTGTCCTCACTGCCCAGGACATAGCTGTAAGTTGGTGTGTCGGGGATGTTGATGAGACATTGTCCTCACTGCCCAGGACATAGCTGTAAGTTGGTGTGTCAGGGATGTTGATGAGACATTGTCCTCACTGCCCAGGACATAGCTGTAAGTTGGTGTGTCGGGGATGTTGATGAGACATTGTCCTCACTGCCCAGGACATAGCTGTAAGTTGGTGTGTCGGGGATGTTGATGAGACATTGTCCTCACTGCCCAGGACATAGCTGTAAGTTGGTGTGTCGGGGATGTTGGTGAGACATTGTCCTCACTGCCAAGGACACAGCTGTAAGTTGGAGTGTTGGTGAGACATTGTCCTCACTACCCAGGACACCATTTTAGGTTGGAGATGTTGGAGAGGTGAGTATCACCTTGCGAATATTCATGAAATGAATCTTGCAATATTCAGCCACGTCTGGCCATTATTCCAGGACGGCTGAGATATCGCCACCTGTCTGTGTGTAGTGTGCGACAAGGACATGAACAATACTTGTGGGGAGATGTTAGGTTTCGTTGTTACCAAACTGGGCCCCGCAGCTCGCTGTAAAGAGACCTCGACTTCTAAGAGACCGAGGCCACTGCGTAACAGGAACCCAGATACTCATGGCCAGGATGAGCCCTGAAGGTCCTCAGTAGTGGTTGAGTTCTAGGGGGTCATCCCATATTTGCCACAGTGGAAAGGAACAGAGAACCAGAGGAGGGAGATAACAGAGACGTCTCTTCTCTCGGTGTTGTAGAGTACCGTTAGGGTGGAACCAAGGTACCGAGCCTCCATGTTACTTGTCTCCCATCTTGCCAGTCCTCCTCACCCATATGGCTGACATGAGTATCGTAACTCGTGGTATGTAACAGCGACATGTATATGATATGTGAATCTCTTGTTCCTCTATGTTTCGTGTGAATACAGGTCACCGATCTTCAGGTAACGTCACCTTTGCTCATGACCATATTCTGTGAATATAAAATGACATTCTAGAAAGTTCTTACACCCCTGCCATGACTTGTAGGAGACCCCGCGCCTTCCTTCGTCGTGAAGAGGAAGTCCCACATTTGAGTAATTTTCCACATGCACACCCTTCACTGCCCCAAATACAGAAGTCACAATTTATTCACACAGTTCCTCTTTCTATAGTCCAAACAGCAGCTGGAAAAAAGGAAGGGGACACAAGGGGTTAAAGAGACACACAAGGCCTTAATGGAGGCGGGTCCTTAACCCCTTTAGTACCGGACAATTTCTGGTTCAGGACCGGACACATTTTGGGGTTTTTTGGCGGTATATGCAGCGGTTTTGATAGTTATAACACTTCTATCATTTGGGTTATTCACCTATTTTCTGTATGTTTTTCGGTGACATTTAGGACTTTATTTTTATTTTTCATGTTTTTTAATTTATTTTTTTTTTATACCTGGGAAAATATTAACAAAAGAGGAGGGAAATCGGAAATAATAAACTTTATAAAATAATTTTTCCTCTTCCTCTCATAATTTTTATGTTTTTTGTATTGTGTCCCTCCATTACTTATTCCTTATACCCCATATTACTTAACACATATGTGTATATATATTGTGGGGAATCACTCCGGTAGATGCTCGGTAGCAGTGCAGGTAACAGGGACACAGACACTGGGACTGGATTGCACACAAGTTCAGGCTTTATTCACATGTAACGCATACACTGCTTTTGCAAAGGAAAAATAAAACAAAAGAAACCCTTCTTGGCTGAGAAACTAACATAAACATAAGGAAACTTTTCCCTGACTATACAGGAGACTGGCTACCAGCCTCCCACCTTGGCAACAACAACGGGTGGCACAGTACCTGCTTTGGAGGTCCGGTCTGGAAAGGTCAGCTCTGTCAGTGTGGTGCCACCCTGCTAGTCTTCACCCTGAGACTGTTATTAGGGCCTGGTTAGTCAGCTGACCTCCCTGGTGTGAGTCTTTACCATACACCCTTTAGGTGCCTGGCTGGAATGTACCTGTCTTCCCAGACCACACCCTTCACTCTCTCACAATATATATATATATATATATATATATATATATATATATATATATATATATATATACAGTCCTATGAAAAAGTTTGGGCACCCCTATTAATCTTAATCATTTTTAGTTCTAAATATTTTGGTGTTTGCAGCAGCCATTTCAATTTGATATATCTAATAACTGATGGACACAGTAATATTTCAGGAGTGAAATTAGGTTTATTGTACTAACAGAAAATGTGCAACATGCATTAAACCAAAATTTGACCGGTGCAAAAGTATGGGCACCCTTATCATTTTATTGATTTGAATACTCCTAACTACTTTTTACTGGCTTACTGAAGCACAAAATTGTTTTTGTAACCTCACTGAGCTTTGAACTTCATAGCCAGATCTATCCAATCATAAGAAAAGGTATTTAAGGTGGCCAATTGCAAGTTGTTCTCCTATTTGAATCTCCTCTGAAGAGTGGCATCATGGGCTACTTAAAACAACTCTCAAATGATCTGAAAACAAAGATTGTTCAACATAGTTGTTCAGGGGAAGGATACAAAAAGTTGTCTCAGAGATTTAACCTGTCAGTTTCCACTGTGAGGAACATAGTAAGGAAATGGAAGACCACAGGGACAGTTCTTGTTAAGCCCAGAAGTGGCAGGCCAAGAAAAATATCAGAAAGGCAGAGAAGAAGAATGGTGAGAAGAGTCAAGGACAATCCACAGACCACCTCCAAAGAGCTGCAGCATCATCTTGCTGCAGATGGTGTCACTGTGCATCGGTCAACAATACAGCACACTTTGCACAAGGAGAAGCTGTATGGGAGAGTGATGAGAAAGAAGCCGTTTCTGCAAGCATGCCACAAACAGAGTCGCCTGAGGTATGCAGAAGCACATTTGGATAAGCCAGCTTCATTTTGGAAGAAGGTCCTGTGGACTGATGAAAGATTGAGTTGTTTGGTCATACAAAAAGGCGTTATGCATGGAGTCCAAAAAAAAACAGCATTCCAAGAAAAACACTTGCTACCCACTGTAAAATTTGGTGGAGGTTCCATCATGCTTTGGGGCTGTGTAGCCAATGCCGGCACCGGGAATCTTGTTAAAGTTGAGGGTCGCATGGATTCCACTCAGTATCAGCAGATTCTTGAGAATAATGTTCAAGAATCAGTGACGAAGTTGAAGTTACGCCGGGGATGGATATTTCAGCAAGGCAATGATCCAAAACACCGCTCCAAATCCTCAGGCATTCATGCAGAGGAACAATTACAATGTTCTGGAATGGCCATCCCAGTCCCCAGACCTGAATATCATTGAACATCTGTGGGATGATTCGAAGCGGTCTGTCCATGCTCGGCGACCATCTAACTTAACTGAACTTGAATTGTTTTGTAAAGAGGAATGGTCCAAAATCCCTTCATCCAGGATCCAGGAACTGATTAAAAGCTACAGGAAGCGACTAGAGGCTGTTATCTTTGCAAAAGGAAGATCTACTAAATATTAATGTCACTTTTCTGTTGAGGTGCCCATACTTTTGCACTGGTCAAATTTTGGTTTAATGCATATTGCGCATTTTCTGTTAGTACAATAAACCTCATTTCAATCCTGAAATATTACTGTGTCCATCAGTTATTAGATATATCAGACTGAAATGGCTGTTGCAAACACCAAAATATTTAGAACTAAAAATGATTAAGATTAATAGGGGTGCCCAAACTTTTTCATAGGACTGTATATATATATATATTAGGCAATAGATACCTGATATGTGCAAAAACATTGACAAGACATCTGGATTTTAATGGTATTTATTAAAGATATAGATGACTTGTACATGTTCACATTATCGATGGCGATCACATCCCGTCCGTGTATCTGAGATTTCCCTTTGTTCCTGACTTAGGGCAGTAATTACACCAGTAGAGATGGGACTACGTCCATTAGACTTTCCAATGTTATTCCTTGGTTTAAGGGCTGCTCTCGGTGGCGCCACCTGCTGCGCTCTCTTCTCAGTTCTGCTTTCTGATTTTTTAATATTGAAATGATTCATTGGAAAACTCCTGTAATAAAACTTCCAGAGACCGAGAGAGGTTTATTGATCACACTGATCCCTGAGGATATGGCAGCGGGCACAACGTCCTCACTACAGCAGGGTCACTGGGTGAGGTCAGGTGGCAGCAGTCTGTACAAGAGTAATAGGTGCAACAGTGGTAGGTGCAACGGTAGTAGATGCAACAGTGGTATGTACAACAGTGATAGGTACAATCGTAGAGGATGTAATACTAGTACAATAGCGATAGGTACAATACTGGTAGGTACACTAGTGGTAGGTACGATAGTGGTAGGTACAATACTGGTAGGTACGATAGTGGTAGGTACAATACTGGTAGGTACAATACTGGTAGGTACAATAGTGGTATGTACAATAGCATTAGGTACAATATAGGTAGGTATAATAGCGGTAGGTGCACTAGTGGTAGGAACAACATCTCTACCCTCTCTGTGCTGGAGTCCATATACCAAGCCTCAGCTTGCAGATATCTCACACTCTTCAGGTTCTTCTGGCCACCATTGATGGTTGACATTGTGGAGAGCGAGGAGGAAACTTCAACTTCTATTTAGAACTGAAGTAAGACACATGGAGACACCAGGGTATGTCCTATAGACAGAGAAGAAATGGTGAGAAATGGGGCATTTACTGGAGAAATTCCCCCAGATCAGACACAATCATGTAAGATTAGGAACAACTCTCCAGAATTAGGTGCAATCACCCAGTATTAGAGAGAATGACCTCAAATCAGGTATAATCATCCCAGATCGGGAAGGATCATCCTAGAAGATGGGGGCCACTGGGCGTGCATGATACTGTGTGGGAACAACAAGGGACAATACACTGTGTTGGGGCCACAGGGGGGCATTATATTGTATGGAGGACTTAGGGAACATTATACTATGGAGAGCCCAAGGAGTAGGGAACATTATACCGTATTTTTCGGACTATAAGACGCACTTTTTTTCCCCCAAATTTCGGAGGAAAATGAGGGTGCGTCTTATAGTCTGAATGTGGGTTTGCAGCATGGCCGCGCTACTGCCACCGCTGGTTTTCTTCAGCGGCAGGAGTGTGACAATACTGCAGGCCCCGGCAGCTAAGACACTCCCCGGCATCCGCCGGTCTATTACAGCAGATGCCGGGGAGTGTCTTAGCTGCCGGGGCCTGCGGATTGCCGCGCTACTGCCGCTGAAGAAAACCAGCGGTGGCAGTAGCACGGCCATGCTGCAAACCCACTGCTCCTCCGCAGGTCCCGACAGTTAGTTAGCCCCCCCCCCCGGCCTCATACCTTTAGTGATGCAGGCCGGCTCCTGCACGGCGAGGCCGCAGGAGCCGGCCTGTTCCGATGACAGCCGGGAGCCTAATGAAGGCTCCGAGGCCTGTCATAGATATATATTACTATCGCGGCTGGTCTATGACCCTCCGCGATAGTAATGTATAGAATCTCCCATAGACGGCAATACACTTGTATTGCCGTCTATGGGACTTGCAATCAAATGATTGCAGGTTCAAGCCCCCTAGGCGGGGGATATTAAAATAGTAAAAAAAAAAAAAAAAAAAAAACACTTAAAAAAAATATAATAAAAAATAAAATAAATAAAAGTTCACCTCCTTTCCCTAGAATACATATAAAAGTATAACGTTACTGTGAAACATATACATTAGGTATCCCTGTGTCTGAAAATGCCCGGTCTACACCTGGCCCCACAAAAAAACGCCCTATACATCCCCGTACAGCTGCAGGGTCACCTGTCAATGTGGCCTTGCAGCTGTTCCAAAACTACAACTCCCATATATGAAATATTTTACCATTTTTTGCCTGAAAATTTTTTTTCCCTATTTTTCTCCTCTAAAACCTGGGTGCGTCTTATAGTCCGAAAAATACGGTACTATGGAGAGCCCAAGGAGTAGTTAAGTAGTGTTGTCATTTTGCCCCGTGCTCCCTGGAGTTTAGGATATATAGAGTAATATAGAGTTGTCCTCACTCGCAGGATCAGTACAACAATAACCCATTTCCCATTTTTATAGGTTTTTAGATTCTCTCTTCTGGTGTCTGGATGGGGAGGGCTTGTTTCTTGCAGGGGGAGTTGTAGTTTTCCTGGAGTTCCTCTGAGCTAATAACAGGAGCTCTGGTGATGTAATACAAGGAGGAAGGAGAAGCCGACATCTCTTAAGACTCTGCCCATTACTGAGCGCCCTCTATTGGTGTGCATGCCTGAGGCACTGGCTTCCTAATTACATCATGGAAGTCAGATTTGCATATTCTTCCCATGTTCCTTTGCACAGTGGAGCGCTCATAAGACTCCACACACCTAAATGGTGGTCTCTCCCTATGGAGTGACGATATCCCCTCAACCCTGTCTAAGCCTCTCACCTCTGCCAGGTCAGTCCTCTCTGCGCCAAGCTGACGAGATGCAATAACATCGAAAGAGCTGTCCTTGGCTGAGAGACTGTACCTGGTAAAATCCCAACATCATTGCAAACAAAGGCCTCTGAGAAGGTCGGTATGATGTTAAAGGGAGCGCCCTGGTTTGCTTGACTGAGGCTCTGTCTTCCTAATTACATCATGGAAGACAGACTTGCCCATTCTCAGTGAGCGCCCTCTATTGGTGTGCATACCTGAGGCAATGACTTCCTAATTACATCATGGAAGTCAGATTTGCATATTCATCCCATTACTGGATATATCATTGTTATATCACCATATTCTGAGCTCTATAATTATTGTGTTAATTATCTCTAATCACTTATTACAGAAATTTCTAAAACATTTTGTTAAATTAAATAGAAAATTCCCTCTGATTATGTTTTTATTACTAGGTCTGTTCAAAGTCTCAAACCCAGGAGCTTAGGTATGGCCGACGGACACCACAACAGATGCCACAGTCTATGATGGAGGGATCTCTGACCACATGGAGGTCGCGCGTAAGATCCGGGGTCTGAGAACTCCGACAGACTTCATGTCTTTAAATAGATGGAGGAGTAGTGTTATCTATCTCTACATGGAGGAGTAGTGTTATCTATCTCTACATGGAGGAGTAGTGTTATCTATCTCTACATGGAGGAGTAGTGTTATCTATTTCTAGTGTTATCAGTCTTATATAATCATACAGTAGAGTAATCCGTCTTACATCATCATACGGTCTAGTGTTATATATCTTACATCATCATACGGTAGTGTTATCTGTCTAGTGTTATCGATCTTACATCATCATTGATCCTTTCTTGTGTTGCGTCTGATATAAAATGATGCGATCAGGAATGGAGAGGTTGTTACGATCACCGCCACTACGCCCCCTATTACAGATTTCTGCAGACAAGTCATACAGGAAGATCCTGCAAAACAGAAAGACAAAAACCAGCAAGATGAACAAAGATTACATGAAAACTCTACTGGGGGAAGTAGATTCAATGTACAGGTGATCTATCATGTAATCTACTCGTCATGTAATCTACTCTGCAGGTCATTTATTCCTTAAGTGCTCTACTCTACAGCTGACCTTTATCTAGTGTGCTCTACAGATACCATCTACCATACATGTGATCTGCTCTATGTGTCTATGGACAGGAGCGCGGCTCTGGAGAATAATACAGGATGTAACTCAGGATCAGTACAGGATAAGTAATGTAATGTATGTACACAGTGACTGTACCAGCAGAATAGTGAGCGCAGCTCTGGAGTATAATACAGGATAAGTAATGTAATGTATGTACACAGTGACTGTACCAGCAGAAGAGTGAGCGCAGCTCTGGAGTATAATACAGGATAAGTAATGTAATGTATGTACACAGTGACTGTACCAGCAGAATAGTGAGCGCAGCTCTGGAGTATAATACAGGATAAGTAATGTAATGTATGTACACAGTGACTGTACCAGCAGAATAGTGAGCGCAGCTCTGGAGTATAATACAGGATAAGTAATGTAATGTATGTACACAGTGACTGCACCAGCAGAATAGTGAGTGCAGCTCTGGAGTATAATACAGGATAAGTAATGTAATGTATGTACACAGTGACTGCACCAGCAGAATAGTGAGTGCAGCTCTGGAGTATAATACAGGATAAGTAATGTAATGTATGTACACAGTGACTGTACCAGCAGAATAGTGAGCGCAGCTCTGGAGTATAATACAGGATAAGTAATGTAATGTATGTACACAGTGACTGCACCAGCAGAATAGTGAACGCAGCTCTGAGGTATAATACACTATAAGTGATGTAATGTATATATTGTACTAGTAGGACAATAAATATCACTGATAATAAAAAAATATAAAAAAACAACAAAAGACTTGCTAGTCTTCAGTAGTTGATACCTTTTTAATGGCTAACTAATAATGATGACAGATTACAACGTTTCGGGACTCTCGGCTCCTTTCTCAAGTAAATTTAAAACCATTTCTGAAGGAGAAGATTTATGTACAAAAGGACACATCAGGATAGAATGCCAGGAGGAAGGGGGGGGAGAGGATTATTAGTAATTGGTAGAAACAATGTAAACATTCTAGGTTCTTATCAGTTCTCAGGGTCTCAGGTCAGTGATTTCTGTAAGATGCCATAAACCCATGTGACAGATTTAACCCCTTCACCAGTGTTTGAAGCAGGGTCATAAACTATTAAATAAACTATTAAACTATCTTCTATAGGTCCTTTCCCAGATGGAACCATCCTGGCCACCATGGATGTAGAATCCTTGTACTCCAACATCCCACACCAGGCCAGTTTTTAATGGAAAAGTGAGGTATGAACGCTGAATCGGTGGTGAAACTCACAAAATTCATCCTCACCCACAATCACTTCTCTTTTGGTGACTGCATCTATTTACAGCAGTGGCGCCACAGTATGCTAATCTCTTCATGGCCAAGCTTGAGAATAACTTCCTATCCATCTGCACCACCAGGCCTCTGGCCTACTATCGCTTCATTGACAATATCCTAATCATTTGGACTGGGTCTGAACAACAGCTGAAAACCTTCCATGAACAATTCAACCAGTTCCATCCCACCATCAACCTGACGCTCAATTACTCCGTTTCTGAAATAAACTTCCTGGATGCAGTCATCAAGATACAGGACAACAAAATTGAGACATTGCTGTATCGGAAGCCGATTGACCAACCAACCTACCTAAGGCCGGGTTCACACAAAGTATTCTGGCTCGTCATTTGGTACGTAGACGCCGCGGAAGGATTTGCGGGCTGTATACGCTCCCATTGTTTTCAATGGGAGCCGGTACCGTAAACGCGGTGCTATTTTGCGGCCGCCGCAAAATCACGGCTGCAAAATAGCGCCGCGTGTACGGTATCGGCTCCCATTGAAAACAATGGGAGCGTATACGGCCCGCAAATCCTTCCGCGGCGTCTACGTACCAAATGACGAGCCAGAATACTCCGTGTGAACCTGGCCTAAGATGGGATAGCTTTCATCCTAAACACATAAACAACTCCATTGTCTACAGCCAGGCTATCAGATACCATCGCATATGTTCAAACCCTGCAGATAGAGACAAACACCTTGGGGGCCTCAAAAACACATTCTTGAGGCAGGGTTACCATCCAAGAACAATTGGAAACCAAATCACCAGGACCACGAGAATACCAAGATCGGATTTATTAAAATACAATACCAAACAGGAAAACAATTGGGTGCCCCTGGTCGTCACATATAACCCCCACCTGGAGACGCTGAGAGGAATCACACTCAAATTACATCCACCACTGCGAAAAGACCACCGTCTAAAATCCATATTTCCAGACCCCCCTCTCCTGTGTTACAGACAGCCACCAAACCTCAGGAATATGGTTGTCAGCAGCTCACTGTCACCTCCAACTAACACAGGAACATTTCCATGCAGACAGAAAAGGTGCAAAACCTGCCCGCACATACTGACCACTGACAGGAAAAAGATACCAAACTCTAACAGGGAATATCAAATCCGAGGTACGTTCACCTGTAACACACCTAATGTAGTGTATTTAATAATGTGCACCAAATGTTCCACTGAAAATCTGTATGTTGGAGAGACCGGACAGCAGCTTAGAATGCGTATGAATTCACATTGTCATACAATTAGAGAACGAAGAATGGACCTTCCCGTATCAAAACATTTCTGCAATGAGGATCATAATATCACCGATCACATGAAAATTTTGGATTTAAGAGGGAATTTTAAATCAAGGAAAGAGCGATGGATTTATGAGTATAAACTTATGACCCTGCTTCAAACACTGGAGAAGGGGTTAAATCTGTTGCATGGGTTTATGGCATTTTACAGAAATCACTGACCCGAGACCCTGAGAACTGATAAGAACCTGGAATTGTTTACATTGTTTGTACCAATAACTAATAACCCTCTCCCCCCCCTCCCTCCTAGAATTCTATCCCTATGTGTCCTTTTGTACATAAATCTGCTCCTTCAGAAATGGTTTTAAATTTACTTGAGAAAGGAGCCGAGAGTTCCGAAATGTCATAATCTGTCATCATTATTAGTTAGCCATTAAAAAGGTATCAACTACTGAAGACTAGCAAGTTTTTGGGTTTTTTTTATATTTCCTACCCACTGGCTAACACGGTACGAGAACAAACATTTTCCTTATGATAATACAGAGTCTTATACACCAGTATATTACGTACAGTACGAGGAGCGATCACATAATCTCACACACTCACCAGGACATGAATGATTTGATATATTGGTCAAAGACGTCTTTAACGTGTTCTCCACAGAACAGGAAATATTCCATGGACCTCTCGCTGATATTGTATAATTAACCCCATAATAAGAGGAACTAGTATTTGGAAGTCTTATTACGTCTCCATTCACAGTCAGGTGGAATTTGGGGTCAGTCCCTCTAAGAACCCGGCAGGTGATGACAGCGCTGCCATTACTGAGGCAGGAGGCATTGAGCAGGGGGTCTGATACTGGAGCTGACGGAGAGAAAGCAGAAGAGACAAGAGGAGGTGAGGAGGAAGAGAACATGAGAAAAGATCAGAAGAAGTGTGCGGAGACAGCAGAGTGTAAGGAGAGAGAGAAGAGTGTAAGGAGAGAGAGAAGAGTGTGAGGAGAGAGAGAAGAGTGTGAGGAGAGAAGAAATACTCAAGAGAGAACAGGGTGTTCAGAGACAGCAGAGTGTGCAGAGAAAGACAGAGAGAGTGGGCAGAGTGTGCGGAGAAAGACAGAGAGAGTGGGCAGAGTGTGCGGAGAAAGACAGAGAGAGTGGGCAGAGTGTGCGGAGAAAGAGAGGTCAGGGTGTACAGAGAGAACAGAGAATTTGGTGTAAGGACAGGCTGGAGTGTGAGATGTGAGTATTTTTTACCTCTCTGCTCTTTCTATAACTCACCTGCACAGGACACTCTGATGTCTCTGCTTTGCTCCTCGCTGACAGAGTTCTCTGCAGAACAGCTGACGGTTATGGCACCAGATGTGAATTCTAGAGCATTTATAGTGAGGTTTGGAACAGTGTTCCAGTGAGTGAGTTTCCCATTCACGGTCCAGTTATATGTGACTCTGCTGCCTCTCTCTACCTCACAGACGACTCTGGCGCTTCCATCGTTTTGACAGGAGACATTAACGGAGGGTACAGAGATGGGAACTAAAGAGACATTGAGTGAACGAGGAGAAGATCAAGTGTGCAAACAAATCATTGATGGTCTGATCCTCAATTCCACAACATGAGAGGGGGAAGAGTGTGAGGAAAGATGGGGCAGAGTGTGAAGAGAAAGAGAGAGTGGGCAGAGCGTGAGGAGACAGAGGGAGAAGAGTGTGAGGAGAGAGGGGGCAGAGCATGATGAGAAAGGGGGCAGAGCGTGAAGATAGAGAGAGAGAGGGGCAGAGCGTGAAGATAGAGAGAGAGTGGGCAGAGCGTGAAGATAGAGAGAGGGGGGGCAGAGCATGAGGAGACAGAGGGAGAAGAGTGTGAGGAGAGAGGGGGCAGAGCATGAGGATAGAGAGAGAGACAGGGCAGAGCGTGAGGAGAGAATGAAGGGTGAGAAAAGTGTTTTATGAAGGAGCTGAGTGTGAATGACATCCATTGTGTATGATATTTGTGACTGGTCCTATTATAACAGTTGGTTGCATCGGGGATATGGCGGGCAGAGTATTGGGGTGCACAGAGCGGCTGCCAGCACAGACACAGTACATTGTGGAGCCTCTTACACCCCTGTTGTGCTCTCTATTAGATGGTTTCAAGTAGAACATATCATCGCTCACCTGGACAAGTCTCGTAGGTCTTGCTGGAAGTCTTCTCCCCCAAACTGTTCCTCACAGAGCAGTGGACGTGCCAAGGTCCTGGTGACGTCGGGGAGGTGACATTGATCATTTTCTGCCCCTCTGTGACATTTTTAGTAAATATTTCCTCATTCACAGAGAGATTGAAGTAGGGGCTCGTGCCACTGTCCACCGAGCAGGAGATCTGGAGGCTGCCATTGTGACACGAGACCTTCAGGACAGGTTCTGATGGTGGAACTAGGAGAGAGACAGACAGCTGATGAAGAGAGATCAATGTCCAGTGTGGCCCCAGAGCTAACACTCTACTGATCAGGGAATGCTGGGAGTTGTAGTTTTCATCACAGCTGGCATGGCTCAGGTTGGAGAGCACAACTCTGGGGTTATTACACCCCATGTTCTAACATGACAGTAGGAGGACACGAGAGCCACTAAGGAAACTGAAGCCAATGCTCATCTATGTAAAGGGTTAAACATGTCACATGATATAAACAATAAATCCCAATAATACAGAATCTGATAATAAGGAGTCCCTTAAAACCCAAAGCAGAAGCCTGAGCAGAGGAGAGGAGAGCAGAAGAGAGGAGAGGAGAGGAGAGGAGGAGAGGAGAGCAGAGGAGAGGAGGAGAGGAGAGGAGGAGAGGAGAGGAGAGCGGGTTATCTGGTTACTGATTGTTCTCCAGATATAAACCACTTGTTATAAACAAATAGTAATAGAAGATGCTCTGTAATTGATTTATTACAGAAATCTCTTTTCTTCTCCACTATTCGTGCAGTCACTTTCTCCATATTAGTCTTTGAAGAGGGGAGGGGGGTAGAAAAGACACTCAGAAAACTGCTGCTGTTACTCGCGGCTATTCCTTGTTTTTATAGCATTACTAATTCCCAGATAAGAAGCTGATAATACACAGAATGAGACAATAAAGCAATTAACCATCCACCTCCTCTTTCCACCTCCTTCCTCCTCCTCCTCCTCCTTCCTCCTCCCTACTCCATAGAGCTCTATGCGTGAGACTGAATATATGGAGATATAATGTAAACCAAAAGATACGTAGAAGGAGAAGAGCTTAATACAGTAAGTAGAGAAGGAAACAGATCTCCTAAATAAGATCTATTACAGAGTGTCTTAGGTTCACCTGCGCTAGTCATTCATCAGACATCATGGTTTATAGCTGGAGGTCCACTTTAATCCATCACAAGACAGAGGCCTTGGTTGTTGTCACTGACCCCTCTTGGCCAATGAGATTAAACCAGACATGACCATGCACTGGTGTAAGAAGGTATATGAGGAACTGATTGTTCACCAGAATGAACAGAAGACCGGGGGACATTCACTAAATTTACGGATCTTACAGGTGACATGACACAGGAGAGAGCCTGACAGCAGAGAGGGTAGACCTTCCCATCATGAAGATCCCCTGGTCCAGCCCAGGCTCTCAGTGGTGTGGTGAGTGAGGTGCCAAGTTCTCGGGATCAGGTCAGGTGTTTGGACCCCACCCATGTGACAAACACAATACTTTAGGTGGAAGAAGAATCTCCTCTCCTCCACCCGATCTACCATCTCTCATTCAGTGGACAGAATGTGCCACCACTCACCTGGACAGGCTTCCTTTGTCTTGCTTTGACTCTTCTCCCCGAGGATGTTTTTCACCGCACATTGAATATCCCAAGGCCCCTGTGTTGGTGAAGAGACATTAACCCTTCCCTTTTCATTTTCCTTCAATAAATTCTTATTCACGGACAGGGAGAAGATAGGGTCTGATCCATTCTTCACCGAGCAGGAGATCTGGAGGTGGCCATTATGGAGACACGAGACCTCCAGGTCAGGATCTGATAGTGGAACTAGGAGAGAAAAGGAAATCTGCTGAAGAGATGTACGTACGAGGGGAAAGACCTACAGCATGGGCTGAAGAGCTAACACGTTATGTGAGAGTCTACAGTCTGTAACTCTCCAGCAAGGTAAAAACTCTCAACACGCCCTAATAGCCCGCCACTATGAGGACATGATGAGAGTCGTAGGGCCCTGACTGGAAACCACAGCTGTAAGGGACCCCATACATACCTCCCAACTTTTAAAGGACAGAAAGAGAGACAAAGGGAGCAAAGGGGGCATGATGGAGCGGCATTAGCAGGCAGAGAGCAGGCAAGGAGAGGACCTGCTCTCTGCCTGAGCGTGAGGGGATGCTGCTGCAGCAGCGCTGCGTCCACAGGGTCTCCCCAATCCACCGCTCGGTGACGGTGACGCTAAGCCAGTCCAGGACAGCTTGTCCTGGACTGGCTTAGGTAAGCAAAAATGTCGCCTCATGGGAGGTGCGGCGCTGGTTGGGACCATCTAAGCACCTTCACTGCTAAACTAAGGACTTGTGATCCACCTGGAGCAGTCAGGTATCTAGTGAGGGACACAGTGACATAAAATGGAGTGTAGACCATACAGAACCAGATCAGATACTGTACATGACTACAAGTTTCCAGAACATGTTCCAGGCTCTATACCTGTGTTTCTCGCAGCCACACTCACCTGGACATGTCACCTGGGTCTTCCTGGTCTGGTTGTTACTGACATGGTTTCTTACAGAACATGTCACATCCCAAGGTCTTGGTAAAGTTACAGGGACAGTAACCTCAGTGGTGCCCTCCACAGTCCTGGATGAGGTAGAGTTCTCCAGCAATAAATGTCCATTTACCATAATGGAAAACCAAGGATCATCCCCAGTGTCTGTCCTGCACAATATGTCCGCTCCACCGTCCTGGTGACATGAAACGTTCAGGAGAGGCACCGATAACGGGGCTGAGGAAACAAAGACATAAAATACAGAGAAATATATGGAAAGAAGGGACTTATCTATCCAAACCTCCCCAACAACAACAACACCCAAGGCACACAATGTAATATGTGATGTCTGCTGAGAGATTATAGCTGATACGTCAGACATCATCCTTCTGTTGTGTCGCTTCCTATATTATTACTAGAGTACAGTGTGAGACGGCAGAGTGATGGAGTCCCGCTATATCCGCCCCAGATTCCTAATTTATATGTGGTCCAGTGCAGTTCTGCAATAGGTTTCAGCCCCTTGTGTGGGTCCTGAGGCTCGTTACTGGCCCATAAAAGGTTGCAGAGCCTGCACTTCAGGGCAGATCCAGGAAGTGAGGAGGCAGCTGGGTCTGTCCTGTAACCCCGAGTCCGGTGAGGCCAAATTGTGCTTGTGTTTTGTGTGTGACTGTTAGTAAGCCACACGTATAGTTAGGTTACTACTTCTTTTTAGTTAGTTGCTCGGACGAGCAGGAATTTGTTTTAATTTGCCTGAATTTGACTGTATTTTGTTTTGCTCATTTTGTGCCTGAAGTGAAGGTTTATTTATTTTCCTGTTTTTTCTAAATAAAGCTACTTGCTGCACATTTTGTGTCCGTCTTGACAGTTTTTGTCCGCACCACTGCTTCTACCGCGTTACCGTCCCCACAACAGTCATGTTTTATTACATAGACAGAAGAATCTTATGTGTGCAGATGTGACATACCTTGTACCTGGAGAGTGTAATATTGTTCGTGCAGCGCACCTCCATTTGGATTGGTTACTTTAATGGTATACATCCCGCTGTTCCTGTCGGAGATGTTTCTCAGGGTCAGGTTTCCGTCCAGTGATGTGTTATATAGAGAGATCTGTCTGAAGTTATATTCTTTCCTCTCACATCTTCTACTTCTGGTGATCAAGTGTGACCCTGAGGATCCATTATAATTCCAGGAAAAGTCATCACACCGTGTAGGGTTCTCCTTATCTATAGTCAGGTTATATCTGGGGGAAAGGAAAACGTCTGAGCCCGGGCGGGCGAATATCTCTGTTGTACCACTATGGCCATTGGGTTTCCGTCCTGCAGATACAGAAAAGATTGAGCATATTACATTATACATTCGTCCTAGAGCGAGTATTACCCTGATATATTAGAGATCCTCAGGCACGCCGTGATCTAGGGTTGCCATCATGACCTACCACATATCTAATGATGACCTTTCATTGTATGTCACAGATATTTCGTATTCCCCTCAGGAAAATTGTTACAATTTTGTCGTGCCCACAAATCATGGTGAGTGTACTGAGAAGCCCCTATACACGTCCCCTGCTCATTGCACCTATACGAGACACGTCAGCCATTACTGATATACAATTTTTTGAATTTAATCTGTCCCCGATTTAGGGTACCTTCCTGTCTAAGACAAATAGGAGACTTACAGAATGCTGTATTTTTAGACATGCACGATATATTGGTGTACAGAGAGAGACCTGTATATGGCAGCACATTATACAGGTACAGGATACATTTTATACAGAACCATTAAAGCCTTATAAATGAGATTTCCTTAGGACAGGTCATCAACTTAAGATTGTCAGAGACTCCGATACCTTTGACCCCCATCATATCAGCTGCTTGAAGAGCCCCGAGCATTCGAGATGATGGATGAATGTGACATCCCATGGTGCCAGTGGCGTAACTAGGAATGGCGGGGCCCTGTGACGAACTTTTAACATGGGCCCCCCCCACCGACACCGAAGACCTCGACCGAGCCCCTCCTGCGCATTCCTGCGCGTTCTATTATCCCCCATAGTGGCCCCTGCACACAGTATTATGTCCCATAGTGGCCCCTGCACTCAGTATTATGCCCCATAGTGGCCCCTGCACACAGTATTATACCCCATAGTGGCCCCTGCACACAGTATTATGCCCCATAGTGGCCCCTGCACATGGGATTATGCCCCATAGTGGCCCCTGCACACAGTATTATCCCCCATAGTGGCCCCTGCACACAGTATTATCCCCCATAGTGGCCCCTGCACACAGTATTATCCCCCATAGTGGCCCCTGCACACAGTATTATCCCCCATAGTGGCCCCTGCACACAGTATTATCCCCCATAGTGGCCCCTGCACACAGTATTATCCCCAATAGTGTCCCCTGCATATAGTATTATGCTCCATAGTGGCCCCTGCACACAGTATTATCCCCAATAATGTCCCCTGCACACAGTATTATGCTCCATAGTGGCCCCTGCACACAGTATTATCCCCCATAGTGGCCCCTGCACACAGTATTATCCCCCATAGTGGCCCCTGCACACAGTATTATCCCCCATAGTGGCCCCTGCACACAGTATTATCCCAATAGTGTCCCCTGCACATAGTATTATGCTCCATAGTGGCCCCTGCACACAGTATTATCCCCAATAATGTCCCCTGCACACAGTATTATACCCCATAGTGGCCCCTGTATACAGTATTATGTCCCATAGTGGCCCCTGCACACAGTATTAGGTCCCATAGTGGCCCCTGCACATGGGATTATGTCGCATAGTGGGCCCTGCACACAGTATTATCCCCCATAGAGGCCCCTGCACACAGTATTATCCCCAATAGTGTCCCCTGCACACAGTATTATGCTCCATAGTGGCCCCTGCACACAGTATTATCCCCCATAGTGGCCCCTGCACACAGTATTATCCCCCATAGTGGCTCCTGCACACAGTATTATCCCCCATAGTGGCCCCTGCACACAGTATTATCCCCCATAGTGGCCCCTGCACACAGCATTATCCCCCATAGTGGCCCCTGCACACAGTATTATGTCCCATAGTGGCCCCTGCACACAGTATTATGTACCATAGTGGCTCCTGCACACAGTATTATCCCCCATAGCGGCCCCTGCACACAGTATTATCCCCAATAGTGTCCCCTGCACACAGTATTATGCTCCATAGTGGCCCCTGCACACAGTATTATCCCCCATAGTGGCCCCTGCACACAGTATTATGTACCACTAGCTGGTACCCGCGACTTCGTCTGCGGTGATTATAGCAGTGGGTATATACAGGCATGGGTAAGGTTTTCGTACTGTGTATAAGGTATGGGATATGAAATGTAAGTTTGTATCTTGTTTTTGCTGTAATTCAGAGAATACGTGAGACTTTTGTGTTGAAGTTAATTTGTATTTGAGCTGCTATATACAGTGGCGGATCCAGGGTTTGCGGGGCCCTGGGCAATTGACTTTGGCGGGGCCCTAGGCGCAGCGTGCAGCAGCAAATTAGGCCCGCCCACTTTTATGTTGACTCCGCCCATTCTCATTCATTTTTCATGTGATTCCACACAGTATAATCCTCCTACAGTCACCCGTAAATTATATGTCCCCCCTCCATCTCTCCCCCATTTTCATATACACCCTTCATCTACCCCTAGTTTCATGTCCCCCCCTCTATCTCTGTCCCCAGTTTCATGCCATTCTCCCCCTTTATCTGCCCACAGTTTCATGTCCCCCCTGTCTCTGCCCCAGTGTCATGCCGTTCTCCCCCCTTCATCTGCCCCAATGTCATGCCATTCTCCCCCCCTTCATCTGCCCCAGTGTCATGCCATCCCCCCCTTCATCTGCCCCAGTATCATGCCATTCTCCCCCCTTCATCTGTCCCAGTGTCATGCCATTCTCCCCCCTTCATTTGCCCCAGTGTCATGCCATTCTCTCCCCCCTTCATTTGCCCCAGTGTCATGCCGTTCTCACCCCTCTATCTGCCCCAGTGTCATGCTGTTCTCCCCCCTCCATCCACCCCAGTGTCATGCTATTCTCCCCACTTCATCGGCCTCAGTGTCATGCCGTTCCCCCTCCTTCATCTGCCCCAGTGTCATGCCGTTCTCCCCCCCTTCATCTGCCCCAGTGTCATGCTATTCTCCCCCCTTCATCTGCCTCAGTGTCATGCCGTTCCCCCCTCCTTCATCTGCCCCAGTGTCATGCCGTTCTCCCCCCTCCATCTGCCCCAGTGTCATGCCGTTCTCCCCCCTTAATCTGCCCCAGTGTCATGCTGTTCTCCCCCCCTCCATCTGCCCCAGTGTCGTGCTGTTCTCCCCCCTCCATCTGCCCCAGGGTCATGCCGTTCTCCCCCCTCCATCTGCCCCAGTGTCATGCCGTTCTCCCCCCTCCATCTGCCCCAGTGTCATGCCGTTCTCCACCCCTCCATCTGCCCCAGTGTCGTGCTGTTCTCCCCCCCTCCATCTGCCCCAGGGTCATGCCGTTCTCCCCCCTCCATCTGCCCTAGTGTCATGCCGTTCTCCCCCCCTTCATCTGCCCCAGTGTCATGCTATTCTCCCCCCTTCATCTGCCTCAGTGTCATGCCGTTCCCCCCTCCTTCATCTGCCCCAGTGTCATGCCGTTCTCCCCCCTCCATCTGCCCCAGTGTCATGCCATTCTCCCCCCTTAATCTGCCCCAGTGTCATGCTGTTCTCCCCCCCTCCATCTGCCCCAGTGTCGTGCTGTTCTCCCCCCTCCATCTGCCCCAGGGTCATGCCGTTCTCCCCCCTCCATCTGCCCCAGTGTCATGCCGTTCTCCCCCCTCCATCTGCCCCAGTGTCATGCCGTTCTCCACCCCTCCATCTGCCCCAGTGTCGTGCTGTTCTCCCCCCCTCCATCTGCCCCAGGGTCATGCCGTTCTCCCCCCTCCATCTGCCCCAGTGTCATGCCGTTCTCCCCCCTCCATCTGCCCCAGTGTCATGCCGTTCTCCCCCCCCTCCATCTGCCCCAGTGTCATGCTGTTCTCCCCCCCTCCATCTGCCCCAGTGTCATGCCGTTCTCCCCCCTCCATCTGCCCCAGTGTCATGCTGTTCTCCCCCCCTTAATCTGCCCCAGTGTCATGCCGTTCTCCCCCCTCCATCTTCCCCAGTGTCATGCTGTTCTCCCCCCCTCCACTCCCAGAGCCATATGAGGTCTTAATTTTTGTGGGACAAATTTTTCTTCATGATGCCACCATTGTTTATTCTATATAATGTACTGGGAAGCAGGGAAAAAATTCAAAATGGGGTGGATTTCAAGAAAAAATGCATTTCTGCGACGTTCTTACGGGCTTTGGTTTTACGGCGTTCACTCTACAACCAAAATGACATGTCCCCTGTATTCTGTGTTTCGTTACGATTCCGGGGATACCAAATTTATATGGTTTTATTTACATTTTGACCCCTTAAAAACAAATCCAAAACTGTTAAAAAAATTTTTTTTGAAAAGTCGCCATATTCCGACAGCCGTAACTTTTTTATACGTTCATGTACGGGGATGTATATGGCGTCTTTTTTTGCGGGACCGGGTGTACTTTGTAGTTCTACCATTTTCAGGAAATGTTATTGCTTTGATCACTTTTTATTCAAATTTTTATCAGAATCAAAAGAGTGAAAAAACGGCGATTTGGCACTTTTGACCATTTTTCCCGCTACGGCGTTTACCGAACAGGAAAAATATTTCTATAGATTTGTAGAGCGGGCGATTTTGGACGCGGGGATACCTAACATGTATGTGTTTCACAGTTTTTAACTACTTTTATATGTGTTCTAGGGAAAGGGGGGTGATTTGAATTTTTAATCCTTTTGTTTGTTTGTTTTTAATATTTTTTTACTTTTTTTAAACTTTTTTTTTTGCATTTATTAGACTGCCTAGGGGTATTGACATGGGTGGGTGGTGTCACGGATTGTCAGAGCGGTGGGGCTCAGCAAACATGGCTGCTGCGGAGCGTTAAAGAGCGCCTCCTGGAGTATCATTAAGGGGAGGGGCAAAGTGGTAAAGTATATGTATATGAGATTGTGTGGGGTTAGGGGCAAGGCTGCAGAGGGCAATATGAATTTTGTGGCTTGCTATGGTCCAAAGTGTGTGAGATTGCAGAGATGGTGGTGTGAGTTTGGGGTTTGTGGGAGTCCTGGGAAAAACATATGTGCGCTATTGTGACGAAAAGTAGCCTATTGCGCAATAGGGTGTATTAACCATAGTGGCCCCTGCACACAGTATTATGTCCCATAGTGGCCCCTGCACACAGTATTATCCCCCACAGTGGCCCCTGCACACAGTATTATGTCCCATAGTGGCCCCTGCACACAGTATTATCCCCCATAGTGGCCCCTGCACACAGTATTATCCCCCATAGTGGCCCCTGCACACAGTATTATCCCCCATAGTGGCCCCTGCACACAGTATTATCCCCCATAGTGGCCCCTGCACACAGTATTATCCCCCATAGTGGCCCCTGCACACAGTATTATGTACCATAGTGGCCCCTGCACACAGTATTATCCCCCATAGTGGCCCCTGCACACAGTATTATGTACCATAGTGGCCCCTGCACACAGTATTATGTCCCATAGTGGCCCCTGCACACAGTATTATGTACCATAGTGGCTCCTGCACACAGTATTATCCCCAATAGTGGCCCCTGCACACAGTATTGTACCCCATAGTGGGCCCTGCACACAGTATTATCCCCCATAGCGGCCCCTGCACACAGTATTATCCCCAATAGTGTCCCCTGCACACAGTATTATGCTCCATAGTGGCCCCTGCACACAGTATTATCCCTCATAGTGGCCCCTGCACACAGTATTATCCCCCATAGTGGCCCCTGCACACAGTATTATGTACCATAATGGCCCCGCCACACAGTATTATCCTCCATAGTGGCCCCTGCACACAGTATTATGTACCATAGTGGCCCCTGCACACAGTATTATCCTCCATAGTGGCCCCTGCACACAGTATTATGTACCATAGTGGCCCCTGCACACAGTATTATGTCCCATAGTGGCCCCTGCACACAGTATTATGTCCCATAGTGGCCCCTGCACACAGTATTATGTCCCATAGTGGCCCCTGCACACAGTATTATCCCCCATAGTGGCCCCTGCACACAGTATTATGTCCCATAGTGACCCCTACACACAGTATTATTCCCCATAGTGGCCCCTGCACACAGTATTATGTCCCTCTGTGGACACCCATAAACAATTATTATACTCTATATATCTTTTCAGACCCCAGAGTATAATAATCACCGGGGGAATAAAAACATAAAAAAACTACTGTTTCTTACCTGTCTCCGGCTCCTATGCTGTTGTCCTCCGCTGCCGTCCTTCTGCAATGACGTCGGACGTCACATGACCCAGGACGCAGGAAGGGTTCATGTGACGTCAGTGACATCAGACAACTAGGAAGGAGGCCTGGCAGGATCGTGGAGAGGTAAGTAACAGTGTTTTTATGTTTCTTACCTCTCCCGGTCTGCCAATCATTATACTCGGGGGTCCGAAAAGACCCCCGAGTATAATGATAGCAGCGGTAGCGGCTGTCACCGGGCCCCTAATGTCCCGGGCCCTGTGGCAGCTGCCTCTGCTGCTATAGCAGTAGTTACGCCACTGCATGGCAGGTGGATTGGAAATGTCACTCAGGGTGGGGTAAGGACCATGCTGGGGATGTTCTACAAGAAGAGGAGGAGGAGGGGGGGGATTTGGCAGTGAACTTATTGTTAGATATCAAGGACAGATCAAAGTTTCATATAACGGGGTTCAGACATTGAGAACGATGGTTTTGTTGCCCAATGTGGCTGCATGGAATAGACTGTCTGCTCCATTTCCTGTAAAGTAAAGCAGTTCTTGCACAAGCTCTGCAGGTTATATTATATATTAGATTTTTTTCATATTTGCTATATTTTTTATATTTATTTCTTCTTCTAGTTTCCAGTATCTCTCCCATATTCTGAATCCATATGAATTGTGTATATCACATTGTGTTTGGATTTCGCTGGTTCCCAGATCAGCCCCTAGTTTCGTCAGCTCTATCACCATCTTCTTCTTTTCAGATCCATCATCTTTGTTAGTTCATTAATGATCACCATCATCTCCATGTCCTTCACCAGCTCAGCCATGTCTGGTGTCTATCAGCTCCACCATCCTCAGCTCTGTCATGGTCTTGATCCTTTCTGCTCATCACGGGGGTTGGTCTAATGTCTTCAGGACAGTCTATGAGTCTATGGCATTGCAGATTTTCACCCTTTATTATCTGCACAGATATCTGAACCTCAACATTACCATCTCCAGGTTATGTCTACAGAGGTGAAGTGTAACTGTAAACAAGACGGGGGTCAATGCCGGGTAATCGATAGGGAAGTGACAATCCAAGAGGCCAATACAGAGTCATGGTCAGGCAGTCAAATAACAAGATGGACCATTGGTCAGGTTCCAGGTCAAAGTGAGACAATCCAGAAGAGAAGAAGGTCAGAATCACCATGTAGGTCTACTAGAGTCTCCACCTGGCTCCCATAGTCCTGCACAGATAGTCTGACCACCTTATCATACAGGAGACACTGTAGTCAGAGGAGCAAAGAGGTCAGCGCTCCGGAGGTGAGCACATAACTCCACCATAAAGCTGTCAGTTATTCATTACCATTAGACTACACACAGAGCACTGTCCTCATAGTGGATACAGAGACCTCACAGCCCCTCAGACCCCAGGGCTTGGGAGCCCCCATTGCCTCTGCCCCTGGATGTACCTGCACTATGCACACGTATATAGACACGCTTAACCACATACAATCTTGAGGTCCCTATATGTCATCACGTACCTTGTACCGGGGCCAGGAGGACACACAGGACACAGAGACACCACATATTCCAGCCGCTATCACTGACAACTGAAAGGGGAAGTTGTGAGGAGAAGTGAGAAGCGGAAGAAGAAGAAGTTTTCCCCAGAGCGGCCGCACTTCCTGCTCCTCATGTCTACATTATAACTGTGGGATAGAACCCCTGCTCCCCCAATAGACCCCTCATCATGTCTTCTGAACTATCTATATATATATACCAGTGTCCTATAGAGGTGACCACCTCTATGGATTGCCCAGGCAATGGCACATTTGTGTTACTGATGTCAGCATAGGATACCAGGGCAACTCCATTCACAACCCAGTAAACCCAGCGGGGACACTACACAGTGTACAGAGCCATTAGCTTCCAGCTCCATCCATGACCGTGATCATATCTCATCAAATATACCAATAAGGTGTTGGATAAAAAATTCTTATACAGTGAGTATATAATCTCTTATAGCTATGGTGGTATATATTACTCTCAGGCAGTATATAATCTCTTATAGCTATGATGGTATATATTACTCTCAGGCAGTATATAATCTCTTATAGCTATGGTGGTATATATTACTCTCAGGCAGTATATAATCCCTTATAGCTATGGTGGTATATATTACTCTCAGGCAGTATATAATCTCTTATAGCTATGATGGTATATATTACTCTCAGGCAGTATATAATCTCTTATAGCTATGGTGGTATATATTACTCTCAGGCAGTATATAATCCCTTATAGCTATGGTGGTATATATTACTCTCAGGCAGTATATAATCTCTTATAGCTATGATGGTATATATTACTCTCAGGCAGTATATAATCTCTTATAGCTATGGTGGTATATATTACTCTCAGGCAGTATATAATCTCTTATAGCTATGGTGGTATATATTACTCTCAGGCAGTATATAATCTCTTATAGCTATGATGGTATATATTACTCTCAGGCAGTATATAATCTCTTATAGCTATGGTGGTATATATTACTCTCAGGCAGTATATAATCCCTTATAGCTATGGTGGTATATATTACTCTCAGGCAGTATATAATCTCTTATAGCTGTGATTACAATCCACTCTCTCCTCACCATCGCTATCTCATGTATTTCTTTTTGACATACCCCTAATATTATTTTGGTTCCTCCATCACATTGGTTATATAAAGAGACTCTAGAAATTCAGTGACAAAGAAAAACAAAACAACAAGTTGCCACCCCAAACTGCCACCCCCCACCCACCAGACATGCTTGGCCATATAGTGGTGTCCCCCGGGGTACATGGGGCAGTGATATGGAGCAGAGTCGGCGGTGCGTCGTTCATCAGCTATCCTCACCCCATAAACCCCTCTATCATTAAAGGAAGAGGATCTAGAGTTTGAGGTGTAGAGAATCCTTGACTGACATTAGAATTATAGTTCTCTAACACTTAGTACATTGGCAGGGTATAGACCAGAAGAATGGACTCAGGTTCCAGCTTGTTCTGTTCATACAGATCTATTAGATAGGAATTTTCACAGAAAACCTGGTCCAGGGTCTGGTGGCCCCTCCTAAAAGGCAGCGGGATACTGTCAGTCATCTCACTTTAGCTGCTCTTGCTTTAAGGCTACCATGCCAACACGTGCCAGCTTCTGCAGTCTTTAGGCCTCTCCTAGGCTGGTCCAATCAGCAGCTGAGGAGGGCTATATAAACCCTCTTCCTCCTCTGCCAGGTGCCTGCTATTTGTTTGAACCTAGTGCGGCTCCATGTGCTGAACTGCTCTATATTGACTTTTGGTTTCTTATTGTAAATCCGCTTTGCAGACATTTGGGTGTCTGGGATCTATCTTTCAATGCAGTATGAGATTTAAAAAGCTTATTCTACTGCTCTCTGTTGTCAGCCAGCCTGATATTTGCTCTACAGATCCTATCATAACAGTGTTCTTACCGAGGCTGCTACACATGATGTTGCATCCCCGAGCTGTCAAGGGTCTGAACCTGGATATGGAGACTTGGTTGTTGAGTGACAACCCAGAAGTGTTGGAGCTAGTGGAGGACATAGGTGCTATGTGAGCGTTCACAGGGGCATTCTTTGTAGGGGAACTTGGTCCAGTCCAACAAACTGTGGAGTAGCCATAGTTGAGTCTAGCTGAGTCCTCATTGAGGTTGTCACCACTGAGAGAGTGACCATTGCAGTCCCTGAGGGTAATGTGGCGGGTCCTTAGTGGCTGAGTCCATAGTTATCATCGATTCCTGAGCATCCCCTTGTGGATGAATCATACAAAGTCCAATACCATCACCCATAGTGGGTCTCCTGTTGTACTACTCCCATCAGAGAGGCTGCATCTGTTGCTGTTACCTCAGTATAGTTGCACCTTGAGAGTCCTTCATCTGGACTCTCTGAGTCCTGACTTGTTCCTGCTCTTACCATCACCGACTCAGGAGTGGAAAGGACCCCGGGGGAAACTACCACCACCATCAGATACATCGCAACCTCACCCCATCTTGGGATTTGGGCTGAAGGAGTTGGATTAATGTGATTGGCCTACTATTGACTACAACTAATACTCCCATCCTCCACGTCTACATCTCACAGGAGGGTTGTTGTTACCTTCAGTCCTGATGATTTATCCCCAGATATTATTGTCAGTAATTAATATACACTGAGATATCTCCCACTGGATATATACCTAGGACCCCAGGACCCCTACTCACAGCCTGATGATACGGAATATGCAGTGTTATTTGTCATCCTCTGCCACCATCTAGTGGTAACTGCTGAAAGTTTGTGAGTTTGGATGTTTGTGTGTTTGGATGTTCGGATGTTTGGATGTTTGTTCCTCACTCACGCAAAACCCGCTCCACCGATTTGGCTGAAATTTTCCACAAACATAGCTAGTACACAGGAATGCGCAATAGGCTACTTTTCGTCACAATAGCGCACATACGTTTTTCCCAGGACCCCCACAAAACCCAAACTCACATCACCATCTCTGCAATCTCACACACTTTGGACCATGGCAAGCCACAAAATTCCTATTTCCCTCTACAGCCTCGCCCCTAACCCCACACAATCTCATATAAATACAGTCCTATGAAAAAGTTTGGGCACCCCTATTAATCTTAATCATTTTTAGTTCTAAATATTTTGGTGTTTGCAACAGCCATTTCAGTTTGATATATCTAATAACTGATGGACACAGTAATATTTCATGATTGAAATGAGGTTTATTGTACTAACAGAAAATGCGCAATATGCATTAAACCAAAATTTGACCGGTGCAAAAGTATGGGCACCCTTATCATTTTATTGATTTGAATACTCCTAACTACTTTTTACTGACTTACTGAAGCACAAAATTGGTTTTGTAACCTCAGTGAGCTTTGAACTTCATAGCCAGATGTATCCAATCATGAGAAAAGGTATTTAAGGTGGCCAATTGCAAGTTGTTCTCCTATTTGAATCTCCTCTGAAGAGTGGCATCATGGGCTACTCAAAACAACTCTCAAATGATCTGAAAACAAAGATTGTTCAACATAGTTGTTCAGGGGAAGGATACAAAAAGTTGTCTCAGAGATTTAACCTGTCAGTTTCCACTGTGAGGAACATAGTAAGGAAATGGAAGACCACAGGGACAGTTCTTGTTAAGCCCAGAAGTGGCAGGCCAAGAAAAATATCAGAAAGGCAGAGAAGAAGAATGGTGAGAACAGTCAAGGACAATCCACAGACCACCTCCAAAGAGCTGCAGCATCATCTTGCTGCAGATGGTGTCACTGTGCATCGGTCAACTATACAGCGCACTTTGCACAAGGAGAAGCTGTATGGGAGAGTGATGAGAAAGAAGCCGTTTCTGCACGTACGCCACAAATAGAGTTGCCTGAGGTATGAAAAAGCACATTTGGACAAGGCAGCTTCATTTTGGAAACAAAAATTGAGTTGTTTGGTTATAAAAAAAGGCGTTATGCATGGCGTCCAAAAAGAAACAGCATTCCAAGAAAAACACATGCTACCCACTGTAAAATTTGGTGGAGGTTCCATCATGCTTTGGGGCTGTGTGGCCAATGCCGGCATCGGGAATCTTGTTAAAGTTGAGGGTCGCATGGATTCCACTCAGTATCAGCAGATTCTTGAGAATAATGTTCAAGAATCAGTGACGAAGTTGAAGTTACGCCGGGGATGGATATTTCAGCAAGACAATGATCCAAAACACCGCTCCAAATCCTCAGGCATTCATGCAGAGGAACAATTACAATGTTCTGGAATGGCCATCCCAGTCCCCAGACCTGAATATCATTGAACATCTGTGGGATGATTTGAAGCGGGCTGTCCATGCTCGGCGACCATCTAACTTAACTGAACTTGAATTGTTTGTCCAAAATACCTTTATCCAGGATCCAGGAACTGATTAAAAGCTACAGGAAGCGACTAGAGGCTGTTATCTTTGCAAAAGGAGGATCTACTAAATATTAATGTCACTTTTCTGTTGAGGTGCCCATACTTTTGCACCGGTCAAATTTTGGTTTAATGCATATTGCGCATTTTCTGTTAGTACAATAAACCTCATTTCAATCCTGAAATATTACTGTGTCCATCAGTTATTAAATATATCAAACTGAAATGGCTGTTGCAAATACCAAAATATTTAGAACTAAAAATGATTAAGATTAATAGGGGTGCCCAAACTTTTTCATAGGACTGTATACTTTACCACTTTCACCCTCACCTTAACGATATTCCAGGAGGCTACCTCTTTAACGCTCCGGAGCAGCCATGTTTGCCGACCCCCACCGCTCTGACAATCCGCGACATCGCCCACCCAGCCACTCCACTGTGTTGCCAGGAGCATGTGCATCTTAGCCACCTACAGAACGTGTTTCCAGCACGCCACCCTTTTGCGCCTCCACCGTCGGCCGCAGCACCCGAACTACTCTCTCCAGCCCGCCACACTCCCTGACGGCACTCTCACCTCACTGCTGTTTCGTCTTCACGATCCCTCCACCTTCCCTAGGTCTCCACGCCAACGACACTGGTAAGTTCCGATAGCATATTTGCATTGGGACTACTTCTGGCCTGTATCCTCCGATGTACCCTTTCAACACACCAAGAACACGTAACGGTCGATAATAATGTCACCAATCTGCCTTACTGCCCACCTTAGAATTACCCGGTGTCCCTTCACATAAACTAGAACTCACGATTGGCGTCCCTGTTCTACTCATGCGTAATCTGGATGCCCCCGATTGTGTAATGGCACGAGACTACGGGTCACACAACTAGGAACAAATATCATTGCAGCCACTATTCTTACAGGAGCAGCTAAAGGTGACAGTGTGTTAACCCCGCGCATTCCAATTATACCAAATCATTTCTCATTACTATTCAAACGACTACAAGTTCCCCTTAAGTTGCTTTTACAATGACCATTAATAAATCCCAAGGACAAACGCTGAAAGTAGCAGGAATACATTTATCACACCAGGCTACTCACATGGACAACTGTATATAGCTGCTCGAGAATATCCTGTGCCCAAAACTTACATGTACTGGCGGAAAATAACAAATCATACAATGTTGTATATCGAGGTATATTCACTTGTAATCCCTCTGTCCCAAAGACACTATGTACAGTTTCTCACAACACCGTATAGCAGCTGAAATACAAATTACATTCAACACAAAAGTCTCCCGTATTCTCAGAATTATAGCAACAACAAGATACAAAGTTACATTTCATATCCCATCCCTTATACACAGTACGAAAACCTTACCCGCGCCTGTATATACCCACTGCTACAATCACCGCAGACGAAGTCGCGGGTACAAGCTAGTGTTCTATATATCTTTGGTCCCTAAACTATATTGCACCAAAGACCACTTTCATGGAGGTCAATTTTCTCATGACCCAGTTGGGGGAAGGGTTTGGAGCAGGGTTTTTGGGGACAACTAACAGTACAGTAAAAGAGCCTCCCACAACTAATAGTACAGTAATGGAGTCCCCCAAGTAATATTACAGTAATAGTGCCCCCACAAGTAACAGTACAGTAATAGTGTCCTCTACAAGTAATATTACCTGTGAGGTCCGCTATAACTGTTATAGGTAATAGCCCCCCCCCCCCCCTCCTCCTTTATACTGTTGCAATAGTTACAGTTACACTTCTCTCCACTTGCGGACCAAAAAAATGGAAACCCAATCCGCATAAAAAGTGGTTACTTGCAGAAACCTGCAGACCCCATAGGCTAATCATGCTTTAAACTTCTCCACAACTTTATCTGTGAACTGTCTGGTGAGTTCCTTGGTCTTCATGATGCTGTTTGTTCACTACTATCTCTAATAAACCACTGAGGCCTTCACAGAACAGGTGTGTTTATACTGAGACTACATTACACACAGCCGGACTCTATTAACTCATTGAGTGACTTCTGAAGGCAATTGTGTGCACTGGATGTTACTTAGGGGTATCAGAGTACAGGGGGCTGAAGATTTTTGCACATAACACTTGCAGATTTTTACTGGATTACAATGTTGATAACCTTGTATCATTTATGTTCCACTTCAAAATTATCTGATGCTTTGTGTTACTATGACTTGTGTTACTCAAGAAAATACATTTAAGTTTGTACTTGTGTCAAAATATGACAAAGGTCAGGGGCAACAGGGTGACGCAGTGGTTAGCACTGCAGCTTTGCAGCGCTGGAGTCCTGGGTTTAAATCTCGGCAGGAACAACATCTGCAAGGAGTTTGTATGTTCTCCCCGCGTTTGCATGGATTTCCTCCCGTTCTACAAAGACATACTGATAGGATAAAAAATATATATATATATATATATATATATATATATATATATATATATATATATCTATATATATATATATATATCTATAACAAAGGTCAAGGAGTGTGAAGACTTTTACAAGGCGCTGTATCTATTACACATCTGGTGGAATCTATTTTGAAGTTGTTGGTTTTTTTTAGAAGAAACTTGTTGAGGTGAGTGAGATCGATGTATGAGCTAGTTCTTCAGTTTTGGAACCAGAAAGATGGAATAGATGATATTGGCCCTCCGAGCTTAGGTTACCTTTTCTAGAGCTGACTTTACGATGAATTCAACAACTGTCGGAGAACTGGATTACTGGGGGAAAATAAGGGTTTGCTGGGAGCGTAAGAATAGACAAAGCATAGTGGACAGACAAAAATCCGACCTTGAACAATAATGTATCGCCCTTGAGGGTCTACTGTCATAAAATCAACTAGGAGGGGGACAGAATTCCTGATCAGGACCGCTACTACCCTAACTCTTAAACTGATTAGGGCCCAACCAATATGGGTGTGAAAGATTTAGGAAACAAGGTGGAGAAAAATTGGGATTCCTGAATTGCAATTTCTCATATTGACGAAACGCCTTACATTATATGAGAAAATCTTACACATGAGGGGAATAGAAGGAAGTGCAAAATATCTTGAAGTTAAAGAAGACTAAACAGGTCAAATAGCCATGAGAATGATGAGGCAGAGGAACAAAATACATAAAACGATAGCTGGAGGCAATATACACAAAAAAGAACGTTACAGAACAAAACCAACAAACTCTAAACCAGGGTGAGAAGACCAGGAAAAGATGGAGAGCGACAGACCCCACCACTTACTGACCATAAGAGAGCGTCATCTTATAGGAATCACTTTCTCCATAGGAAACATACAGAGGATTGGGTTAATATATTTGAAATCAGTCATTGGGGCGACTCCTCTGAATGTTGTGTTATCAGTAATGTATAATATGTAATACTGATAATAATAAGATAATCCTTTAATAGTCCCACCATGGGGAAAATTCAGTATGTTAATACAGTAATATATTACAAAAAAGGACATATACAAGCTCAGAATAGCTCACCACCGCCCGTATCCTTCTGTCACCCACCACCTGTACTGGGTCCAAGGGGCTCCCCAGGACAGAGCTGACCCTTCTAACCAGCCAGTCAAGTCTATTTCTGTCCCTGGCTGGTATGCTACTCCCCCAGCAGGCTACTCCAAAGAAGATGGCTGATGCTATTGCAGAGGCCCTAAGGAGTGGCTTCTGGACTCCCGGCCCTCATCCCCCTGAGCAGGTAGAGTCTGCTGTGGCCCTTTCTGTGCAGCGCCTCCAGGTGATCAGCTCAGTCTAGTTTATTGTTGAGGATCACGCCCAGATACTTATAGGTCTTGACCATCTCATTGCCTGTCCCCTGGATTTTTTTTTTTTTTTTAAATGTAGATTGTGAGCCCCACATAGAGCTCACAATGTACATTTTTCCCTATCAGTATGTCTTTTTTTGGAATATGGGATGGAAATCCACGGGGAGAACATACAAACTCCTTGCAGATGGTTTTTTGCCCTTGGTGGGATTTGAACACCAGGGCTCCGGCGCTGCAGGGCTGCAGTGCTAACCACTGAGCCACCGTGTGGCCCCTGTCCCCTGGATTTCCACCAGACTCAGAGCACTTCTCCACTTACTAAAGTCCACCACCATCTCCTTGGTCTTCCCAGCATTAATCCTGAGCTGGTTCTGCTGGCACCATTCAACAAAATCCTGGTTTAAGTCTCTGTATTCCCTATCGTCGCCATCAGTGATAAGGCCGACTATAGCAGAGTCATCGGAGGACTTCTGTAAGTAACAGCTGGATGAATTGTGCCTAAAGTCAGCCGTGTACAGTGTGAAGAGGAATGGGGCAAGAGCTGTACCTTGTGGTGCCCCCGTACTACAGATCACAGTGTCAGACACACAGTCCCGGGCTCTCACATACTGAGGGCGGGTTGTCAGGTAGTCTAGGATCCAGTTGGACAGGTGATGGTCCACACCACCAAGGTTCAGCTTCTCCCTCAGTAGCCCTGGCTGAATGGTGTTAAAAGCACCGGAGAAATCACAGAACATTATTCTCACAGTGTTCCCAGGTGTCTCCAGGTGAGAGAGAGCTCTATGAAGAAAGTGGATAATGGCGTCATCTACCCCAATGCCCGGCCAGTCTATCTCCTTCTGCCTGGGAGACAGACTGCCTGTGGCTAGACATTGCCTTAAAGGGGTTGTCCGGGATAACCTTAAAACCCTACACAAATCTAAACACCCTCCCCCCTCCTACTTTCTAAATTACATTATTAATCAAAAATTCCTATTTACCCGTATCCCAAGGCCGGTTGCATGACTGGCCCAGGGACATTTTCTGACTATTCGGTGACGATCTGATTCCCCATTTCCGGAAATGGATCATCACTACTATTCTTCCCCCATCCACACTATCATTCTTACCCATCGTCTTCCTGTCTGGGCTTCCTTACCCAGGGAACACCTCCTATTTCCTATTCCTTCGATGATGTCAGCAGTGCATGCGCAATAGCGTCAGTATTGCTGCAGCCGACAATACATCTCTATTGCTGAAGCTGGGAGCCTACAGAATAGTGAAGTATTGAAGACTACGGACACAGTGCTGTGCAATCCCGGCAGAAGGAAGACAGTAAGAAGACAGGTGAAGTATAAGGCCGGGTTCACACGGAGTTACGTGCCGCGAGATTTGGCACGTAGACGCCGCGTGACCCTTTGCGTGCCGTACACGCTCCCATTCATTTCAATGGGAGCGGGGAGCGTATGCGCCGCGCTAGTTTGCGGCCGTGAATAAATGCACGGCCGCAAACTAGCGCGCCGCATACGCTCCCCGCTCCCATTGAAATGAATGGGAGCGTGTACGGCACGCAAAGGGTCACGCGGCGTCTACGTGCCAAATCTCGCGGCACGTAACTCCGTGTGAACCCGGCCTAATACAGTGGGGGTAGGGGACGAGTGAGTTTGTAAAGGCTAGCAGTCCGGGGGGGGAAGGGGGGAGTAGCTAGGGAGATAGAGTGGGGGTGTTGGGGGGGAGTGAGCTGGAGATACAGTGAGAGCCTACAACTGCCAGAATGCAATGCAGCAGAAAGCTACACACCCTGTAAACAAATGCAGAAGATGCTAGGCCATCCCAAAGAAACCCAGAAATCACTCAAAACACTACTAAAGTTATATGGGTGCCCTTACTAACCCATTCATAACACTAATAGACTTTTTTAAAATTATTTTTGCCCCCAAAAAAACCCTTTAAGGGAGCCTTCACATGGAGTTTATGCTCCGCTCATTCTGAACGTAAACTCATTCAGAATGAGCGGCGTAAAAACAGATCCCATTGATTTCTATGGGTGCCGGCATACGCGTGTATCATATTGAAATCAATGGGCGTCTTTTTTACCTATTGCTTTCAATGTGATATGCGCGTATGCTGGAACCCATAGAAATCAATGGAATCTGTTTTTACACCGCTTATTCTGAACGAGTTTACGTTCAGAATGAGCGGAGCGTAAACTCCGTGTGAAGGCTCCCTAAGGGTGCATGCACACTACGTAACGCCGGGCGTGTATGAGAGCCGTACACGCCGGCGTTACAGCAGGGCTGCCGAACACTTCCCATTCACTTCAATGGGAGCGCTCATAAACGCCGCTGTTACGAGCGCTCCCATTGAAGTGAATGGGAAGTGTTCGGCAGTCTGCTGTAATGCCGGCGTGTACGGCTCTCATACACGCCCGGCGTTACGTAGTGTGCATGCACCCTAAGACTATTCCACACCTCACTACTTTTGTGAGTACCATGTTGTCTAACCAGAAATTATTGTAGCCCGTTATGCAGTGTGTAAGCCCCTCAATGTCATTCAGATGGGAACCTAGAAATACTTCCTATGCAGTTGTATCATAACAATCCCTCAGAGCCCCCAGGCACTCTTATGACCAGATCTTGACTGAACAAATAACAGGTGGTTCTCTATGTACAAGTGGCTTGTACACCTGTTGAAGATGCACCAGGTTGTGATCCGATCTACCTAGGGGCTGGCAACAATACTCCTAACAATCAGTATACATAATATTAATAAGAATAAGAAGTCATCAAGGTGGCTCCTCTGAGTGCTGTGGTATCAGTAGTGTCCTCCACTCAAATACCCGCTGGTATATTGTGCTCTGTGCTGAAGGTGTCATGTCCTCAAATATCCCTGGTCATAGTTTGCTCTGTGCTGCAGCTGCCATGTCCTCATATACTCCCGGCCATACTGTGCTCTGTGCTGCAGCCGCCACGTCTTCAGATACACCCCGGGCCATACTGTGCTCTGTACTGCAGCTGCCATGTCCCCAGAAACTCCCAGCCATACTGTGCTCTGTGCTGCAGCCGCCATGTCCACGGATACACCCTGGGCTATATTGTGCTCTGTGCTTCAGCTGTCATGTTCCCAGATAACCACTGGTATATTGTGCTCTGTGCTGCAGCTGTCATGTCCTTAGATACTTCCGGCCATACAGTACTGTGCTCTGTGCTGCAGCTGTCATGTCCTCAGATACACCCCCGGCCATACTGTGCTCTGTGCTGCAGCTGCCATGTCCCCAGATATTTCCAGCCATACTGTGTTCTGTGTTGCAGCCACCATGTCGTCAGATACACCCTTGGCCATACTGTGCTCTGTGCTGCAGCCACCATGTCCGACCTCAGATACACCCGTGGCCATACTGAGCTCTGTGCTGCAGCCACCATGTCCTCAGATACACCCGTGGCCATACTGTGCTCTGTGCTGCAGCCACCATGTCCTCAGATACACCCGTGGCCATACTGTGCTCTGTGTTGCAGTCCCATATTAACCAGCCCCCCGTGACGCATCATACATTAACCAGTCTCTCCAGTGACCCAAAACATATTACGCTGCCCCTCAAACAATAAAATACATTGAACAAACAATAAGACACCTCCTTGCCCTGTGCTGTGCCCTCTGTACTGCTTGCAGGTCTGCCACTAATGGATGTCTGAATAGTGGAGCAGGAGGGGTAATATCTCCTTACTCCACCATTGTTTTCAACTCTATCTATATCCTCAGGTTGGTGATTTAGGTGAAATTGAGAGCCGCATCTAGAACAGCAGGACAGCTCCTGAAAAACTGAAGTGTCCCAAGGGGGCCCCTGCAGCCATAGGGCCTGGTGCAAGTGCCAGGAGCGGTGGTAGTGTAAATGTTTCCCCAACACTCCTGTTACTTGCAGTGCTGGATGATGTGACAGTAGTGCAGATGATCCCTCCTTTTTCCAATCCCTATCTCTAGACAGTGCTGCCTATGACATCACCACTGAAACATCTCTACTTATCACACGTAATTGGATGAGAGGTTTATATGGTGATGCTAAAAAATTACCATCTAGGTCACACTCAGACCATGTGCAACAATTCAGGATCAAGTCCTTTCATCAGGCATAGGTCAAAGGCTGAAGGGTATAACCATGTAATGTCTCCGTGCTCACCACCCCACAGACATCACATGGTTATGACCAACTTTTGACTTATACATGATGAAGGGACTTGATGCTGAAATGTTGCGATTATGAGAAACTGAATTGTGCACCACCTTCCTTTTCTTGATGTGACTTTTTACCGATAATGATCTGGAGTGCGCCACAAAAATCTTTTCCAAGAATACATTTTTGTAAGTTTAGTCAGTTCCCTTGGTCAACATGGCGAGTTGTGCCAGCCCAGTGCTGCCCAATACAACTGCTTGCTACTCGGATAAGACCATGTCAATTAAACTGGTGAGGAGCGTGCTACCAGACCAGTCACTGACACCAATGAGGACTGTACTACCAAACCAGTCACTGACACTGATGAGGAGTGTACTACCAGACCAGTCACTGACACTGGTGAGCAGTGTACTACCAGACCAGTCACTGACACTGATGAGGAGTGTACTACCAGACCAGTCACTGACACTGGTGAGCAGTGTACTACCAGACCAGTCATTGATACTGATGAGGACTGTACTACCAGACCAGTCACTGACACCAATAAGGACTGTACTACCAGACCAGTCACTGACACCAATGAGGACTGTACTACCAGACCAGTCATTGATACTGATGAGGACTGTACTACCAGACCAGTCACTGACACCAATGAGGACTGTACTACCAGACCAGTCACTGACACCAATGAGGACTGTACTACCAGACCAGTCACTGACACTGATGAGGAGTGTACTACCAGACCGGTCACTGACACTGATGAGGAGTGTGCTACCAGACCAGTCACTGACACTGATGAGGAGTGTACTACCAGACCAGTCACTGACACTGATGAGGACTGTACTACCAGCCCAGTCACTGACACTAATGAGGACTGTACTACCAGACCAGTCACTGACACTGATGAGGACTGTACTACCAAACCAGTCACTGACACTGATGAGGACTGTACTACCAAACCAGTCACTGACACTGATGAGGACTGTACTACCAGCCCAGTCACTGACACTAATGAGGACTGTACTACCAAACCAGTCACTGACACTGATAAGAACTGTACTACCAGACCAGTCACTGACACTGATGTGGACTGTACTACCAGACCGGTCACTGACACTGATGAGGACGGTAGTACAGGATGAGGACTCTACATTCTAGGAGTAGTAGTCAGTCCATAGTTCACTTGAATTGTCTCATTTACCATCTACATTCCTGATGTCTGATATAGACTGTGGCTCTCTGGGGGGGGGGGGCCTTCTGAGCACCCCAGTTGTGACCCCAGGAGTGGCCTGTGCTGCTGCAGCTACTGCAGAGGGTTTGCAGCTTGTTCTTACTTATGCAGAATTATCTGTAAGGAGGCGGCAAAATCAATACCGCAGCGTGGTCTGGGGGGTCGGCTGGCGCTCGGCTTCCTTGGCTGCAGATCCTTCAGCTCCGGGAACTCTGCAGTGATGATTTCATCAAGCCCTGTGTTATTGAGGAGGGAATTCCCTCCTCCCCTAGTGCAGGCCCGAAACATCACTTAATGGACTGCAGACAATCCAAGGCCATCTGTGCAGGGGCTCACAGGACAGCTCAGGGGCCCCTGCAGGAACAGCTATGGGTCCCTTGTTATCCCACATCTCAGCATTAAGTGCCACTTCTAGCTCTCTAATAATCCACAAGTGATTGTCAACCATGAAGTCCATCAGCACTGACTGAAAATTTGCGAACCCCTCAGAATGTTCTAATTTTCTGCATAAATGTGACGTAAAACCAGATAAAAAGAGAAATCTGCCAGAAATATCAACCTGGAGTCTGTGAGCGGTAAAGTAAGTGACCCCTTTACTGTCAGTATCTGCTGTGACTTCCTGTAAATAACTACCAGCACCGGGGGTCACAGATGATAAACAGGCCATCAGTGCACTATGTGTTATCAGTGTACTGTGTGCATTATCCATGTAGTCTGTATTTCTCCCTGGAATACTGCTCTCATCTATCATCGATCTGTCTGTTTCTCAGATATTTCCAGGACTGCAGATTATCTTAATGCATGTGGTAGACGGTTGGCACAAGTTCAGACTGCGGTACCTTGGGCACAGCAGAGACTAAAAATCTGATGGTCCACCCTCCATCTACACCATACATATGCACTCACTGCTGTTACTACTGTCCAGGACAGATTATTACTAAGTACTAATGGGTTAACTGTACGTAAATACACAAAGTGCCCCCCCCACCCTCCCCCCCATCTACTGACTACTTCACATGGGGCTGTACTGTGATATAGTCACTTGCCCACTGTGCTGTTGGGGTCACCCAAGGTCTTCTGGTAGACCAGTCTGACCCTGGACAAGTTTCTTGCTTACTCTGAGGTTCTGTGAGTGTTCACTGTGTGAACGTGCCCTGAATAACACTCTGTCAGTTAGAGATTTCCATCTACAATGCCAGGTGGAGGGCAATGATGCATAAACTTATACAGGAGCCTGGGACCAAGGCGGGACCAGCAAAGTTCTCTGAGGCTTCAGCCTGAACTCCCAGAACTTTCCACTGAAGGGCATAGAAAACATCTGGGCCACGTGCGATCCTGTCCTGAAGGACACAGAGATCTTCCCTGGACATAAAACAGACATGAGGAATAAATACATCACGGACTTCAAGTGTCTGGACCATGTCAGGGTAACGTGTCCTTGTGGTTCATAACAACCAACCATAGGTCAGATGTAATATGGATACTAAGAAGTCAATGTACAGTAGAAAACCACTGATCTGACATGTGACTGGACATTAGAAAGGCAATCACATATGACAACCATATCTGACCACAGGTGACATTACCAGGACATCAAGTACAATGACCATAGTGAGCAGGTTGGCTGACGCCTATACCAGCTGACTGTCCAGCATGATTGAAACTATTTCATGACCTTAACCATGAAAACCTCAGATCAAGGTGTCTCATGTTTCTTATGGTTCATTTTGTCCGTCTCTGTACTTTTTGTTGGAGTGCCTTGGTCCTCTACTGGACAGGATGGGCGGCAACAAAATTCGGTCATAGTTTTGTTCCCTAATCTCCCTATTATAATGTACGTTCCTGGATATAATAATCTGCCTGAGTTCTCCCAACTACATGCATTGGCTCAATCTGCTAACTACATTGGGCTGCTTCAGTCTTCTGGCTGTATCAAGTTTCCTCCGTTTTGTCAAGGCCATATCAGATCTCTTCCTGCCTTCTCCCGGCTATATCAAGTTTGCTCCATCTTGTCAAGGCCATATCAGATTTCCTCCAGTATTCTCCTGACTGTGTTGAGTAATTTCCACCTTCTCCTCGTGTCGGATCTCCTCCGGCCCACTCTTGGCTGTGTCAAAGTCTCCTCTGGTCTTCTCCTGGCTCTGTTGGCTCTCCTCGGGCCTTCTCCAGCGTCTGCCAGGTCTCCTCTAGCCTTCTCCTCTCACTGTCGGGTCTCTTGCCGCCTTCTCCTGGCTGTGTATAATGAGGCTTATTGTGCCGTCCTGTATATCACATCTGGAGCTCTATATGGTGTGTCAGAGCTGATAGAGACTCTGCTGCAGAAATTGCCAGAAATCGGCAGCGAGCAAATTTCTGCACAGTGGACTTTATTCTCTGCCTCCTTCAGTATGAAACCGGCAGACACAGAGCAGACCCCATTATGGTCAACGTGGTCCAGTATCAGCATGTAACTGCTGTTTTAGAAATTCCCTAGTGGACTCAAACAACAGAGAGCCTGACACAGATGTGATCTTAGCCTAATATGTATCTCCAGCACCACATGGGGGTGTATTATGGCACTTATTACAGATTAATGAAATGGTTCATCGTGAGCTGGGTTTGTTACAAATTTTACAAAAGTTTCACATATAGCTAGAATCAGCAAATCATTATTGTACTATGGGTTCTCTTCAGACCCAAGAGTATAATAAGTAGAGATGAGCGAGTAATATTCAAAACTACCGTTTCGAATAGCACGCTCCCATAGGAATGAATGGGAGCAGCCGGCGCGCAGGGGGTTTAGCGGCAGGACGCCGGCCCTGGCTGCGTCCATTCATTCCTATGGGAGTGTGCTATTCGAAACGGTACTTTCAAATAGTACTCGCTCATCTCTAATAATAAGCAGATGCCCAGGAGAGGTGTAGACAAAATAAATAAACTAATGACACTCCCCTTTCCTCAACTCTTTTACACATCTAGTCTTTTCCCGCTGTCATGGCCTCTTCCAGCAACTTCTCTGGCATCACGCGCCCAGGATCACAGCTGGGTCCTGTGATTGGGCCTCAGCATTGTCTTGAGATACTTTCATACAGTATTATAACATCAGTGCACACCACGTGACTGCCGAGTCCCAATCACAAGACCCAGCTGTGACGTACGGCATGAGGGATCGGAGAAAATGATGGAAGAGGCCATGAAAGCCCACAAGTGAAGACTGGATGCCCAGGAGAGGTGAGGAAGAGCGAGTACCAGTGGTTTCTATGTTATCTGATACTGAACCACATCAGGGCCTATGAGACCTGAAGAGACCGAGAATAATTGTTGTTTTTTATTTTCTTTTTAAAAAAATATTTACATAACAACGTCATTTTATGGCAGCATTATTGTACTCTACATCTAAAATACAAAGTGTATGACACTGTCAGAGCTCCTAGGACTATATATCTATAATACATAGTGTATGACACTGTCAGAGCTCCTAGGACTATATATCTATAATACATAGTGTATGACACTGTCAGGGCTCCTAGGACTATATATCTATAATACATAGTGTATGACACTGTCAGGACTCCTAGGACTATATATATCTATAATACATAGTGTATGACACTGTCAGGGCTCCTAGGACTAAATATATCTACTAGCTTTTACCCGCGACTTCGTCTGCGGTGAGTTGAGTATTGGGCGGACACAGACGTGTGAAACTGTAAAAGTGCTTTAAAAAGTTTGGTGGGCTAGCAAATGTGATTTGATGTGTTATATTGTGTATGTTGTGATACAGACAATGTGATGTGTTATACAGCCTGTGTACAGGAGTATATACAGTGGGGCAAAAAAGTATTTAGTCAGTCACCAATAGTGCAAGTTCCACCACTTAAAAAGATGGGAGGCGTCTGTAATTTACATCATAGGTAGACCTCAACTATGAGAGACAAAATGAGAAAACAAATCCAGAAAATCACATTGTCTGATTTTGTAAGAATTTATTTGCAAATTATGGTGGAAAATAAGTATTTGGTCAGTAACAAAATTTCATCTCAATACTTTGTTATATATCCTTTGTTGGCAATGACAGAGGTCAAACGTTTTCTGTAAGTCTTCACAAGGTTGGCACACACTGTTGTTGGTATGTCGGCCCATTCCTCCATGCAGATCTCCTCTAGAGCAGTGATGTTTTGGGGCTGTCGCTTGGCAACACGGACTTTCAACTCCCTCCAAAGGTTTTCTATAGGGTTGAGATCTGGAGACTGGCTAGGCCACTCCAGGACCTTGAAATGCTTCTTACAAAGCCACTCCTTCGTTGCCCTGGCGGTGTGCTTTGGATCATTGTCATGTTGAAAGACCCAGCCACGTTTCATCTTCAATGCCCTTGCTGATGGAAGGAGGTTTGCACTCGAAATCTCACGATACATGGCCCCATTCATTCTTTCATGTACCCGGATCAGTCGTCCTGGCCCCTTTGCAGAGAAACAGCCCCAAAGCATGATGTTTCCACCCCCATGCTTTACAGTAGGTATGGTGTTTGATGGATGCAACTCAGTATTCTTTTTCCTCCGAACACGAAAAGTTGTGTTTCTACCAAACAGTTCCAGTTTGGTTTCATCAGACCATAGGACATTCTCCCAAAACTCTTCTGGACCATCCAAATGCTCTCTAGCAAACTTCAGACGGGCCCGGACATGTACTGGCTTAAGCAGTGGGACACGTCTGGCACTGCAGGATCTGAGTCCCTGGCGGCGTAGTGTGTTACTGATGGTAGGCTTTGTTACATTGGTCCCAGCTCTCTGCAGTTCATTCACTAGGTCCCCCCGCGTGGTACTTTGATTTTTGCTCACCGTTCTTGTGATCATTTTGACCCTACGGGGTGAGATTTTGCATGGAGCCCCAGATCGAGGGAGATTATCAGTGGTCTTGTATGTCTTCCATTTTCTAATTATTGCTCCCACAGTTGATTTCTTCAATCCAAGCTGGTTGCCTATTGCAGATTCAGTCTTCACAGCCTGGTGCAGGGCTACAATTTTGTTTCTGGTGTCCTTTGACAGCTCTTTGGTCTTCACCATAGTGGAGTTTGGAGTCTGACTGTTTGAGGGTGTGCACAGGTGTCTTTTTATACTGATAACAAGTTTAAACAGGTGCCATTACTACAGGTAATTAGTGGAGGAAAGAGGAGACTCTTAAAGAAGAAGTTACAGGTCTGTGAGAGCCAGAAATCTTGATTGTTTGTAGGTGACCAAATACTTATTTTCCACCATAATTTGCAAAAAAATTCTTACAAAATCAGACAATGTGATTTTCTGGATTTGTTTTCTCATTTTGTCTCTCATAGTTGAGGTCACCTATGATGTAAATTACAGACGCCTCTCATCTTTTTAAGTGGTGGAACTTGCACTATTGGTGACTGACTAAATACTTTTTTGCCCCACTGTATGTATCAGGTACTGTATATAGCAGTGATAGGTAATACATGTAATTATATAGTATATACAGCCTGTGTACAGGGGTATATATGTATCAGGCACTGTATATAGCAGTGATAGGAGATACATGTAATTATATAGTATATGCAGCCTGTGTACAGGAGTATATATGTATCAGGCTCTGTATATAGCAGTGATAGGAGATACATGTAATTATATAGTATATACAGCCTGTGTACAGGGGTATATATGTATCAGGCGCTGTATATAGCAGTGATAGGAGATACATGTAATTATATAGTATATACAGTCTGTGTACAGGAGTATATATGTATCAGGCACTGTATATAGCAGTGATAGGTAATACATGTAATATATAGTATATACAACCTGTGTACAGGAGTATATATGTATCAGGTACTGTATATAGCAGTGATAGGAGATACATGTAATTATATAGTATATACAGCCTGTGTACAGGAGTATATATGTATCAGGTACTGTATATAGCAGTGATAGGAGATACATGTAATATATAGTATATACAGTCTGTGTACAGGAGTATATATGTATCAGGTACTGTATATAGCAGTGATAGGAGATACATGTAATTATATAGTATATACAGCCTGTGTACAGGAGTATATATGTATCAGGTACTGTATATAGCAGTGATAGGAGATACATGTAATATATAGTATACTAGCTGTTACCCGCGACTTCGTCTGCGGTGATTGTAGCAGTGGGTATATACAGGCGCGGGTAAGGTTTTCGTACTGTGTATAAGGTATGGGATATGAAATGTAACTTTGTATCTTGTTTTTGCTAAATTCAGAGAATACGTGAGACTTTTGTATTGAAGTTAATTTGTATTTGAGCTGCTATATATACGGTGTTGTGAGAAACTTTACATAGTGACTTTGAGACAGAAGTATTTGAAGCAGTGGCGTAACTAGGAATGGCGGGGCCCCGTGGCGAACTTTTGACATGGGGCCCCCCCTCCCCAAACCGATGCCGAAGACCTCGACTGACCCCCTCCTCCGCACTCTATTATGTCCCTTAGTAAGCCCTGCACACAGTATTATGTCCATTAGTGGCCTCTGCACACAGTATTATCCCCAATAGTGTCCCCTGCACACACAGTATTAACCCCTATAGTGTCCAATGCACACAGTATTAACCCCTATAGTGTCCCCTGCACACACAGTATTAACCCCTATAGTGTCCAATGCACACACAGTATTAACCCCTATAGTGTCCCCTACACACAGTATTAACCCCTATAGTGTCCCCTGCACACAGTATTAACCCCTATAGTGTCCCCACATGTCCCACTGTGGACACCTATAAACATTTATTATACTCTGGGGTCTGAAAAGACCCCAGAGTATAATAATCGGAGACCCGGGGGATTAAAACCATTAAAAGAACAGAGATAGTTGCTTACCTGTTCCTGTCGGCTGCCGCTCTGGTCCAGCTTTAATGACGTCAGACGTCACATAACCCGGGAAGCTGGCCTGGGTCATGTGACGTCAGACACGAATGACGGAGGCCTGGCAGGATCGTGGAGAGGTAAGTAACACTGTTTTTTATGTTACCTTACCTCTCCGGTCCGCCGATCATTATACTCGGGGGTCTGCAAAGACCCCCGAGTATAATGATAGCCTCTGTGGGGCCCGCAGTGTCACTTGCCGATCCCGGCCCAGCCAGGATCGGCAAGTGAATAGGGCCCGTAACGGACTTAAAAAAAAAAAAAAAACCCGCAGCGGTAGCGGCTGTCACCGGGCCCCCTAATGGCCCGGGCCCTGTGGCAGCTGCTGCTACCACGGTAGTTACGCCGCTGATTTGAAGTTAACCCTTTCCCGCCGATGGCAATTTTTGATTTTCATTTTTGACTCTCCTCCTTCTAAACCCCATAACTTTTTTATTTCTCCGCTCCCAGAGCCATATGAGGTCTTAATTTTTTCTGGGACAAATTTTTCTTCATGATGCCACCATTATTTATTGTATATAATGTACTGAGAAGCATGGAAAAAAATCCGAATGGAGTGGATTTGAAGAAAAAATGCATTTCTGCGACTTTCTTACGGGCTTTGGTTTTACGGCGTTCACTGTGCAACCAAAATGACCTGTCCCCTGTATTCTGTGTTTCGTTACGATTCCGGGGATACCAAATTTATATGGTTTTATTTACATTTTGACCCCTTAAAAAAAATCCAAAACTGTGTTTAAAAATTATTTTTTGAAAAGTCGCCATATTCCGACAGCCGTAACGTTCTTATACGTGCGTGTACGGGGATGTATAGGGCGTCTTTTTTTGTGGGACCGGGTGTACTTTGTAGTTCTACCATTTTCGGGAAATGTTATTGCTTTGATCACTTTTTATTCAAATTTTTATCAGAATCAAAACAGTGAAAAAATGGCGGTTTGGCACTTTTGACCATTTTTCCCGCTACAGCGTTTACCGAACAGGAAAAATATTTGTATAGCTTTGTAGAGCGGGCGAGTTCGGACGTGGGGATACCTGTATGTGTTTCACAGTTTTTAACTACTTTTATATGTGTTCTAGGGAAAGGGGGGTGATTTGAATTTTTAATCCTTTTTTTTAATATATATATATATGTTTTTTACTTTTTTAAAACTTTTTTTTTTTGCATTTATTAGACCGCCTAAGGGTATTGACATGGGTGGGCGGTGTCGCGGATTGTCAGAGCGGTGGGGGTCTGCAAACACGTTAAAGAGAGCCTCCTGGAGTATCGGTAAGGTGAGGGGCAAAGTGGTAAAGTATATGTATATGAGATTGTGTGGGGTTAGGGGCGAGGCTGCAGAGGGCAATATGAATTTTGTGGCTTGCTATGGTCCAAAGTGTGTGAGATTGCAGAGATGGTGGTGTGAGTTTGGGATTTGTGGGGGTCCTGGCACAAACGTATGTGTGCTATTGTGACGAAAAGTAGCCTATTGCGCAATCGGGTGTATTAACTATGTTTGTGGAAAATTTCAGCCAAATCAGTGGAGCGGTTTTTCCGTGATTGAGGAACAAACATCCGAATATCCAAACACACACAAACTCACAAACCCACAAACTTTCACATTTATAATATTAATAGGATACAGCCTGTGTACAGGAGTATATATGTATCAGGCACTGTATATAGCAGTGATAGGAGATACATGTAATTACAATGTGATGTGTTGTATTGTGTATGTATAGTGGAAAGCTATATGTAAATGTGAGTGAGTAGAGTGAGGGCTACTCCTGAGGTGACAGTAAGGAGTGTGCAGGCAGGTTGAGGCAGGAAATGCCAGGCAGTGTGTGTGAGTCTATAGCTGGGGCTAGGAGTCCTGCTTTTGTGAGTCTCCTGCTAGGAAGCCATGTTGTTTAGTGGCACCAAAAGTAGCCTGTGACTCAATCCTGAGGGAAAACTATGTTTGTGGAAAATTGCACGCAAATCCGTCCAGGCATTTAAGCGTGATTGAGGAACAAACATCCAAACTCACAAACATCCAAACACACAAACTTTCACATTTATAATATTAGTAGGATAATACATAGTGTATGACACTGTCAGGGCTCCTAGGATTATATATCTATAATACATAGTGTATGACACTGTCAGGGCTCCTAGGACTATATATCTATAATACATAGTGTATGACACTGTCAGGACTCCTAGGACTATATATCTATAATACATAGTGTATGACACTGTCAGAGCTCCTAGGACTATATATCTATAATACATAGTGTATGACACTGTCAGGGCTCCTAGGACTATATATATCTATAATACATAGTGTATGACACTGTCAGAGCTCCTAGGACTATATATCCATAATACATAGTGTACAGTGTTGGACAAAAGTATTGGCCCCCCTGCAATTCTGTCAGATAATACTCAGTTTCCTCCAGATAATGATTACAAGCACAAACTCTTTGGTAATATCTTCATTTATTTTGCTTGCAATGAAAAAACACAAAAGAGAATGAAAAAAAAGTCAAATCATTGATCATTTTACACAAAACTGCCAGACAAAAGTATTGGCCCCCTCAGCCTAATACTTGGTAGCACAACCTTTAGACACAATAACTGCGCACAACCGCTTCCGGTAACCAGCAATGAGTTTCTTACAAGGCTCTGCTGGAATTTTAGACCCTTCTTCTTTTGCAAACTGCTCCAGGTCCCCCCTGAGATGTGAAGGGGGCCTTCTCCAAACTGCCACCAAGAGATCTCTCCCCCTCCCCCACAGGTGTTCTATGGGATCCTCTAGCCTTCTCCTCTCACTGTCGGGTCTCTTGCCGCCTTCTCCTGGCTGTGTATAATGAGGCTTATTGTGCCGTCCTGTATATCACATCTGGAGCTCTATATGGTGTGTCAGAGCTGATAGAGACTCTGCTGCAGAAATTGCCAGAAATCGGCAGCGAGCAAATTTCTGCACAGTGGACTTTATTCTCTGCCTCCTTCAGTATGAAACCGGCAGACACAGAGCAGACCCCATTATGGTCAACGTGGTCCAGTATCAGCATGTAACTGCTGTTTTAGAAATTCCCTAGTGGACTCAAACAACAGAGAGCCTGACACAGATGTGATCTTAGCCTAATATGTATCTCCAGCACCACATGGGGGTGTATTATGGCACTTATTACAGATTAATGAAATGGTTCATCGTGAGCTGGGTTTGTTACAAATTTTACAAAAGTTTCACATATAGCTAGAATCAGCAAATCATTATTGTACTATGGGTTCTCTTCAGACCCAAGAGTATAATAAGTAGAGATGAGCGAGTAATATTCAAAACTACCGTTTCGAATAGCACGCTCCCATAGGAATGAATGGGAGCAGCCGGCGCGCAGGGGGTTTAGCGGCAGGACGCCGGCCCTGGCTGCGTCCATTCATTCCTATGGGAGTGTGCTATTCGAAACGGTACTTTCAAATAGTACTCGCTCATTTCTAATAATAAGCAGATGCCCAGGAGAGGTGTAGACAAAATAAATAAACTAATGACACTCCCCTTTCCTCAACTCTTTTACACATCTAGTCTTTTCCCGCTGTCATGGCCTCTTCCAGCAACTTCTCTGGCATCACGCGCCCAGGATCACAGCTGGGTCCTGTGATTGGGCCTCAGCATTGTCTTGAGATACTTTCATACAGTATTATAACATCAGTGCACACCACGTGACTGCCGAGTCCCAATCACAAGACCCAGCTGTGACGTACGGCATGAGGGATCGGAGAAAATGATGGAAGAGGCCATGAAAGCCCACAAGTGAAGACTGGATGCCCAGGAGAGGTGAGGAAGAGCGAGTACCAGTGGTTTCTATGTTATCTGATACTGAACCACATCAGGGCCTATGAGACCTGAAGAGACCGAGAATAATTGTTGTTTTTTATTTTCTTTTTAAAAAAATATTTACATAACAACGTCATTTTATGGCAGCATTATTGTACTCTACATCTAAAATACAAAGTGTATGACACTGTCAGAGCTCCTAGGACTATATATCTATAATACATAGTGTATGACACTGTCAGAGCTCCTAGGACTATATATCTATAATACATAGTGTATGACACTGTCAGGGCTCCTAGGACTATATATCTATAATACATAGTGTATGACACTGTCAGGACTCCTAGGACTATATATATCTATAATACATAGTGTATGACACTGTCAGGGCTCCTAGGACTAAATATATCTACTAGCTTTTACCCGCGACTTCGTCTGCGGTGAGTTGAGTATTGGGCGGACACAGACGTGTGAAACTGTAAAAGTGCTTTAAAAAGTTTGGTGGGCTAGCAAATGTGATTTGATGTGTTATATTGTGTATGTTGTGATACAGACAATGTGATGTGTTATACAGCCTGTGTACAGGAGTATATACAGTGGGGCAAAAAAGTATTTAGTCAGTCACCAATAGTGCAAGTTCCACCACTTAAAAAGATGGGAGGCGTCTGTAATTTACATCATAGGTAGACCTCAACTATGAGAGACAAAATGAGAAAACAAATCCAGAAAATCACATTGTCTGATTTTGTAAGAATTTATTTGCAAATTATGGTGGAAAATAAGTATTTGGTCAGTAACAAAATTTCATCTCAATACTTTGTTATATATCCTTTGTTGGCAATGACAGAGGTCAAACGTTTTCTGTAAGTCTTCACAAGGTTGGCACACACTGTTGTTGGTATGTCGGCCCATTCCTCCATGCAGATCTCCTCTAGAGCAGTGATGTTTTGGGGCTGTCGCTTGGCAACACGGACTTTCAACTCCCTCCAAAGGTTTTCTATAGGGTTGAGATCTGGAGACTGGCTAGGCCACTCCAGGACCTTGAAATGCTTCTTACAAAGCCACTCCTTCGTTGCCCTGGCGGTGTGCTTTGGATCATTGTCATGTTGAAAGACCCAGCCACGTTTCATCTTCAATGCCCTTGCTGATGGAAGGAGGTTTGCACTCGAAATCTCACGATACATGGCCCCATTCATTCTTTCATGTACCCGGATCAGTCGTCCTGGCCCCTTTGCAGAGAAACAGCCCCAAAGCATGATGTTTCCACCCCCATGCTTTACAGTAGGTATGGTGTTTGATGGATGCAACTCAGTATTCTTTTTCCTCCGAACACGAAAAGTTGTGTTTCTACCAAACAGTTCCAGTTTGGTTTCATCAGACCATAGGACATTCTCCCAAAACTCTTCTGGACCATCCAAATGCTCTCTAGCAAACTTCAGACGGGCCCGGACATGTACTGGCTTAAGCAGTGGGACACGTCTGGCACTGCAGGATCTGAGTCCCTGGCGGCGTAGTGTGTTACTGATGGTAGGCTTTGTTACATTGGTCCCAGCTCTCTGCAGTTCATTCACTAGGTCCCCCCGCGTGGTACTTTGATTTTTGCTCACCGTTCTTGTGATCATTTTGACCCTACGGGGTGAGATTTTGCATGGAGCCCCAGATCGAGGGAGATTATCAGTGGTCTTGTATGTCTTCCATTTTCTAATTATTGCTCCCACAGTTGATTTCTTCAATCCAAGCTGGTTGCCTATTGCAGATTCAGTCTTCACAGCCTGGTGCAGGGCTACAATTTTGTTTCTGGTGTCCTTTGACAGCTCTTTGGTCTTCACCATAGTGGAGTTTGGAGTCTGACTGTTTGAGGGTGTGCACAGGTGTCTTTTTATACTGATAACAAGTTTAAACAGGTGCCATTACTACAGGTAATTAGTGGAGGAAAGAGGAGACTCTTAAAGAAGAAGTTACAGGTCTGTGAGAGCCAGAAATCTTGATTGTTTGTAGGTGACCAAATACTTATTTTCCACCATAATTTGCAAAAAAATTCTTACAAAATCAGACAATGTGATTTTCTGGATTTGTTTTCTCATTTTGTCTCTCATAGTTGAGGTCACCTATGATGTAAATTACAGACGCCTCTCATCTTTTTAAGTGGTGGAATTTGCACTATTGGTGACTGACTAAATACTTTTTTGCCCCACTGTATGTATCAGGTACTGTATATAGCAGTGATAGGTAATACATGTAATTATATAGTATATACAGCCTGTGTACAGGGGTATATATGTATCAGGCACTGTATATAGCAGTGATAGGAGATACATGTAATTATATAGTATATGCAGCCTGTGTACAGGAGTATATATGTATCAGGCTCTGTATATAGCAGTGATAGGAGATACATGTAATTATATAGTATATACAGCCTGTGTACAGGGGTATATATGTATCAGGCGCTGTATATAGCAGTGATAGGAGATACATGTAATTATATAGTATATACAGTCTGTGTACAGGAGTATATATGTATCAGGCACTGTATATAGCAGTGATAGGTAATACATGTAATATATAGTATATACAACCTGTGTACAGGAGTATATATGTATCAGGTACTGTATATAGCAGTGATAGGAGATACATGTAATTATATAGTATATACAGCCTGTGTACAGGAGTATATATGTATCAGGTACTGTATATAGCAGTGATAGGAGATACATGTAATATATAGTATATACAGTCTGTGTACAGGAGTATATATGTATCAGGTACTGTATATAGCAGTGATAGGAGATACATGTAATTATATAGTATATACAGCCTGTGTACAGGAGTATATATGTATCAGGTACTGTATATAGCAGTGATAGGAGATACATGTAATATATAGTATACTAGCTGTTACCCGCGACTTCGTCTGCGGTGAGTGTAGCAGTGGGTATATACAGGCGCGGGTAAGGTTTTCGTACTGTGTATAAGGTATGGGATATGAAATGTAACTTTGTATCTTGTTTTTGCTAAATTCAGAGAATACGTGAGACTTTTGTATTGAAGTTAATTTGTATTTGAGCTGCTATATATACGGTGTTGTGAGAAACTTTACATAGTGACTTTGAGACAGAAGTATTTGAAGCAGTGGCGTAACTAGGAATGGCGGGGCCCCGTGGCGAACTTTTGACATGGGGCCCCCCCTCCCCAAACCGATGCCGAAGACCTCGACTGACCCCCTCCTCCGCACTCTATTATGTCCCTTAGTAAGCCCTGCACACAGTATTATGTCCATTAGTGGCCTCTGCACACAGTATTATCCCCAATAGTGTCCCCTGCACACACAGTATTAACCCCTATAGTGTCCAATGCACACAGTATTAACCCCTATAGTGTCCCCTGCACACACAGTATTAACCCCTATAGTGTCCAATGCACACACAGTATTAACCCCTATAGTGTCCCCTACACACAGTATTAACCCCTATAGTGTCCCCTGCACACAGTATTAACCCCTATAGTGTCCCCACATGTCCCACTGTGGACACCTATAAACATTTATTATACTCTGGGGTCTGAAAAGACCCCAGAGTATAATAATCGGAGACCCGGGGGATTAAAACCATTAAAAGAACAGAGATAGTTGCTTACCTGTTCCTGTCGGCTGCCGCTCTGGTCCAGCTTTAATGACGTCAGACGTCACATAACCCGGGAAGCTGGCCTGGGTCATGTGACGTCAGACACGAATGACGGAGGCCTGGCAGGATCGTGGAGAGGTAAGTAACACTGTTTTTTATGTTACCTTACCTCTCCGGTCCGCCGATCATTATACTCGGGGGTCTGCAAAGACCCCCGAGTATAATGATAGCCTCTGTGGGGCCCGCAGTGTCACTTGCCGATCCCGGCCCAGCCAGGATCGGCAAGTGAATAGGGCCCGTAACGGACTTAAAAAAAAAAAAAAAACCCGCAGCGGTAGCGGCTGTCACCGGGCCCCCTAATGGCCCGGGCCCTGTGGCAGCTGCTGCTACCACGGTAGTTACGCCGCTGATTTGAAGTTAACCCTTTCCCGCCGATGGCAATTTTTGATTTTCATTTTTGACTCTCCTCCTTCTAAACCCCATAACTTTTTTATTTCTCCGCTCCCAGAGCCATATGAGGTCTTAATTTTTTCTGGGACAAATTTTTCTTCATGATGCCACCATTATTTATTGTATATAATGTACTGAGAAGCATGGAAAAAAATCCGAATGGAGTGGATTTGAAGAAAAAATGCATTTCTGCGACTTTCTTACGGGCTTTGGTTTTACGGCGTTCACTGTGCAACCAAAATGACATGTCCCCTGTATTCTGTGTTTCGTTACGATTCCGGGGATACCAAATTTATATGGTTTTATTTACATTTTGACCCCTTAAAAAAAATCCAAAACTGTGTTTAAAAATTATTTTTTGAAAAGTCGCCATATTCCGACAGCCGTAACGTTCTTATACGTGCGTGTACGGGGATGTATAGGGCGTCTTTTTTTGTGGGACCGGGTGTACTTTGTAGTTCTACCATTTTCGGGAAATGTTATTGCTTTGATCACTTTTTATTCAAATTTTTATCAGAATCAAAACAGTGAAAAAATGGCGGTTTGGCACTTTTGACCATTTTTCCCGCTACAGCGTTTACCAAACAGGAAAAATATTTGTATAGCTTTGTAGAGCGGGCGAGTTCGGACGTGGGGATACCTGTATGTGTTTCACAGTTTTTAACTACTTTTATATGTGTTCTAGGGAAAGGGGGGTGATTTGAATTTTTAATCCTTTTTTTTAATATATATATATATGTTTTTTACTTTTTTAAAACTTTTTTTTTTTGCATTTATTAGACCGCCTAAGGGTATTGACATGGGTGGGCGGTGTCGCGGATTGTCAGAGCGGTGGGGGTCTGCAAACACGTTAAAGAGAGCCTCCTGGAGTATCGGTAAGGTGAGGGGCAAAGTGGTAAAGTATATGTATATGAGATTGTGTGGGGTTAGGGGCGAGGCTGCAGAGGGCAATATGAATTTTGTGGCTTGCTATGGTCCAAAGTGTGTGAGATTGCAGAGATGGTGGTGTGAGTTTGGGATTTGTGGGGGTCCTGGCACAAACGTATGTGTGCTATTGTGACGAAAAGTAGCCTATTGCGCAATCGGGTGTATTAACTATGTTTGTGGAAAATTTCAGCCAAATCAGTGGAGCGGTTTTTCCGTGATTGAGGAACAAACATCCGAATATCCAAACACACACAAACTCACAAACCCACAAACTTTCACATTTATAATATTAATAGGATACAGCCTGTGTACAGGAGTATATATGTATCAGGCACTGTATATAGCAGTGATAGGAGATACATGTAATTACAATGTGATGTGTTGTATTGTGTATGTATAGTGGAAAGCTATATGTAAATGTGAGTGAGTAGAGTGAGGGCTACTCCTGAGGTGACAGTAAGGAGTGTGCAGGCAGGTTGAGGCAGGAAATGCCAGGCAGTGTGTGTGAGTCTATAGCTGGGGCTAGGAGTCCTGCTTTTGTGAGTCTCCTGCTAGGAAGCCATGTTGTTTAGTGGCACCAAAAGTAGCCTGTGACTCAATCCTGAGGGAAAACTATGTTTGTGGAAAATTGCATGCAAATCCGTCCAGGCATTTAAGCGTGATTGAGGAACAAACATCCAAACTCACAAACATCCAAACACACAAACTTTCACATTTATAATATTAGTAGGATAATACATAGTGTATGACACTGTCAGGGCTCCTAGGATTATATATCTATAATACATAGTGTATGACACTGTCAGGGCTCCTAGGACTATATATCTATAATACATAGTGTATGACACTGTCAGGACTCCTAGGACTATATATCTATAATACATAGTGTATGACACTGTCAGAGCTCCTAGGACTATATATCTATAATACATAGTGTATGACACTGTCAGGGCTCCTAGGACTATATATATCTATAATACATAGTGTATGACACTGTCAGAGCTCCTAGGACTATATATCCATAATACATAGTGTACAGTGTTGGACAAAAGTATTGGCCCCCCTGCAATTCTGTCAGATAATACTCAGTTTCCTCCAGATAATGATTACAAGCACAAACTCTTTGGTAATATCTTCATTTATTTTGCTTGCAATGAAAAAACACAAAAGAGAATGAAAAAAAAGTCAAATCATTGATCATTTTACACAAAACTGCCAGACAAAAGTATTGGCCCCCTCAGCCTAATACTTGGTAGCACAACCTTTAGACACAATAACTGCGCACAACCGCTTCCGGTAACCAGCAATGAGTTTCTTACAAGGCTCTGCTGGAATTTTAGACCCTTCTTCTTTTGCAAACTGCTCCAGGTCCCCCCTGAGATGTGAAGGGGGCCTTCTCCAAACTGCCACCAAGAGATCTCTCCCCCTCCCCCACAGGTGTTCTATGGGATTCAGGTCTGGACTCATTGCTGCCACTTTACAAGTCTCCAGGGCTTTCTCTCACCACCATTTTCTAGTGCTGACCTGAAGTGTGTTTTGGGTCATTGTCCTGCTGGAAGACCCATGACCTGTGAGGGAGACCCAGCTTTCTCACACTGGGCCCTACATTATGCTGCACAATGTGTTGGTCGTCTTCAGACTTCATAATGCCATGCACACGGTCAAGCAGTCCAGTGCCAGAGGCAGCAAAGCAACCCCAAACCATCAGGGAACCTCCGCCATGTCTGACTGTAGGGACTGTCTTCTTTTCTTTGAAGGCCTCTTTTTTTTTCCCTGTAAACTCTATGTTGAGGCCTTTTCCTACTTTTGTCTCATCTGACCAGAGAACATTCTTCCAAAACATTTTTGGCTTTCTCAGGTAAGTTCTGGCAAACTCCAGGCTGGCTTTTTTCTGTCTCTGGGTAAGAAGTGGGGTCTTCCTGGGTCTCCTACCATACAGTTCCTTCTCATTCAGACGCCGACGGATAGTACGGGGTGACACTGTTGTACCCTCGGACTGCAGGGCAGCTTGCACTTGTTTGGATGTTAGTCGAGGTTCTTTATCCACCATCCGCACAATCTTGCATTGAAATCACTCAGCAATTTTTCTTTTCCGTCCACATCTAGGGAGGTTAGCCACAGTGCCATGGGCTTTACACTTCTGGATGACACTGCGCACGGTAGACACAGGAACATTCAGGTCTTTGGAGATGGACTTGTAGCCTTGAGATTGCTCATGCTTCCTCACAATTTTGCTTCTCAAGTCCTCAGACAGTTCTTTGGTCTTCTTTCTTTTCTCCATGCTCAATGTGGTACACACAAGGACACAGGACAGAGGTGGAGTCAACTTTAATCCATTTCAACTGGCTGCAAATGTGATTTAGTTATTGCCACCACCTGTTAGATGCCTCAGGTAAGTAACAGGTGCTGTTAATTACACAAATTAGAGAAGCATCACATGATTTTTCAAACAGTGCCAATACTTTTGTCCACCCCCTTTTTTATGTTTGCTGTTGAATTATATCCAATTTGGCTTTTTGACAATTCTTTTTGTGGTTTTCCATTGAAGATAAATTAAATGAAGATCATAATACCAAATAATTTGTGATTGGAATCATTGTATGGAAGAAAATGAGTATTATCTGACAGAATTGCAGGGGTGCTAATACTTTTGGCCAACACTGTAGCTGCTACCACCAACAACACTTCCACCAAAGCTTGCCTTAGGTCTGCCCTGCTAGTTTTTTTTCTTTCTATGTTGGGGCGTGCATTGACTTGTTACAACAACCACTGCCTGCACTTTCTACCTCTGATTGTTTCCATGACCTGGTTGCCAGGTCTTGTCTTCAACAGAATCATCATCAGCTTAGATAGTCTTTCCCACCATTTAGATTAATTATAGCCATGGGATTATTCCCTACAATCATTATTTCTACCTCCCTAGTGTCCCTGCGAGCAAGACTGCCAGTACCCCACCCTTGCCACTAATACCTCCTTCACCAGCAGTCATGGCTTCCTCTTCCTCTTCTACATCAAAACTCAAACTGTTCTCAGCATCTGAATGAGGCAATTACTGCCTGATTTTCATCAATACCCTTGGTATCATGGAAATTGGGGAAGATGTAAGCCAGCCTGAACCTCCAAGGGATGGACAGGGCATCCACTGCCAAGGGATTGTCCTCCTGATACAGAGAGCAGAACTTCTTTACCTTAGCATTGAATTTATTGGCCATTAGGTCTATCTCTGTAAAACACCCTGTATATCAAGGTGATCTGATGAAAAATCTTATTTCATTAGACCATTCTCCCAGAAGAACTCTGCCTCGGCTCAAATGATCCACACCCACATTTATGGATCCAGTTCATGATCAAGCCCACTTGAAGGTGCGGGGAATGACTGCCTCCTTGCTTTTTGATATATAGGATTGTCATCATATTTTCTGACCTTATTCTATCTTCCTTATGAGTCAGGTGAAGACGTGGAAGAGGGCTAACCACATAGCTTTGAGCTCCTTCATGTTGGATGACAACCTCCTTTCTTGAGCACTCCAAGTCCATAACACTTGAGACTGTTCTAGATGTGCTCTCCATTCCCTGAGGGATCTTTCATCAATAGGGTCTAAACTGGTTGGACCATGCATTTTCGGGTCGAGACATCACCTGAGTGAAAGATAAGAGGCAAATTTTCTTGTTCAGATCCTTGGGGTCCCATACTATCAGGATGTCCCTTCCCAATAGCCGGAGGTGCCATAAAACCCAGGGATTTGGTTCTATGAGGCAACTGAGATCTGTTGAGGCACCATTAGGAATTTTTTTGAGGCAGCTATTAATCTCATTCTCCTGCCAGGAGGCAAGGAGATCATCATTCAGTTGGAGTTTATGACGGGATAGAAGGGATAATATCTGACCTGTGCCACTTTATGATATACCCAAGAGACTGAAGAAACCGAAGTGCAAACTGAAGATGGAAGAGATAGCCTTGCCTGTATGAGGTGTTTATGAGCCAATTGTCGATGTAAGGAGCAATGGCTAGTCCTTGAAGCTTGATGGTTGCAGCGACCACCTTTGAAAATACAAAGGGCGCTGGGGAAATCCCAAAGAGCTTAAACCTTAACCTGCCCACACGCCACTAGATTCAACTGCAGGGTGCATGCTCCACTACTGGCAATGCCCTAGTCTTCATGTATTATTGAAAGATTTTCAAGGAGTCTCTATAATTCCAGCAGGAGGCAACTTCATCTACATCCAGGGAGTGAGACCCGCATGAGGGCCAGAGACTATGACCAATTTTATATGAAGTTAATAAACTATCCCCCTTCCCCCCGGAACTTCTCTCCTCTGTCTGCACACATCATACTCTCTGGGAATTTTCTCACACGTCAGGGAGGAATTTTTCACTCCTTGATGGGAATTGTCACTGTCAGTATCTGCGGCATCATTATCTGTGGGTCTCTCCGAGGGACAAGGCAGTTTATACGAACATAATCCCTCCATACAGGAACTTAATCTGAAATAATCCTACCGATAAGTGTAGGCCTCCGAACTCGAAATGGCATGTTGTATCATCCCAGCGCCTGATCATACATGACGCCGGAGTCAGACGGGGAAGATGAGTGTTTATGTAGTGAGTGTTTATGTAGTGAGGCCTCAGAAATTCTGACTGCGGCCTGGACAGCACAAAAAAAAGCAACAATCACCACAGTCACCGACTGTTCACAACCACAACACACTATGCACTGTGGTCACCAACAAAACATGGACCACCAGAGACTGTCCACAACATGGCACTGTCCATCATAGCCACTGACTGTCCACAACATGGCATGGTCCACTACAGCCAACGACCATCCTTAATGCCCACACCCAAGTGCTCAGGAAAGTTATAGTAGGGTGTTTTTTGTTTTTTTTTATACTGGGCGGGATTCAACATTCCCTCTGTGTTAGTTTTCTGCTTGCACATATTTGGCAGAAGGCCCTCTCTTACACCACCAGCCCCGATCCACCTCTCACTGTGTGAATGTGACAGATTCCTTATAACTAGAGATAAGCAAACCTGTCAAGATTAGTTTCATGTTCGGCAGCTCGGTTCCCTAATTCATTTTGGGTTGAACAAGTTTGACAGGAACCACACTTTAAATTGGCTTAAACCATAGTGTAGCACTCTCTTAGGGATCCTAGCAAGTAGAAACCCTTGGAGAGAGTGTCCATTAGCAAGAAGGAACTAAATATAAAACGTGCAAAAGCACTGGTCTCCGAGCTCTGGAATCTTTGAATGAAATCCCAAAAGGAATCAGTTTCTCTCTATCCACAGAATAACAAGTGTAAAGTCACTCAGCTGAGAAAGTTGAGTTGGCCAATCCTTTTAAGTAGAGGCGACGGCCAACAAGAAGGTAACCTTATGTGCAAGAAACTTGAGATCTATTTCTCTATAGACAGATCCCACTGGGATTGAATTGGAAGTGCAGGGTCTCAACTTTAGAGCACCCTACAAATTTCTTGAGAGTCGCTGGAACAATATCCAATGTTTTCCAATTGATAATCAAACCTAGTTGTTTGAGAAAGGCAATTGCCTTTTGAAACTGGGACTGCAGACTTTGTATGGAGTCGACTTTTATAAGCTAGTCATCTAGGTAGGGTACAATAAACAGACCCTGGGTCCTGAGGGCTGCGGCTATCGGAGAGACCATCTTTGTAAAGTTGTGCAGGGGGCTGAGGAGATACCAAAGGGAAGAGCCGTAAATTATAGATGCTTCTTCTGTCCTTATAAGACTACCACCATCCTCAGAAGTTTTCTGTGGAGAAGGTAAATAGGCATACTTTACATCCAGAGTGACCATAAAGTCACCAAGTTGCAGAATAAAAATCACAGATCTTATAATTTCCATACAAAACTTTATATTGAGAATGTGGCGGTTGAGATACCACAATTTGATATTCATTCTAGTCTCCCAAGGGTTTGGGAACAAGAAAGACTGGTGAATAGATATCTGAATCTTGCTCGAGAATAGGTATCTTCTCCAAAACCTGTTTTTGCATGTAATCCAGGATGGATTTTTCTAACGCTAGCTGTCTGATGGAAGGAAGAACAGTTACAATGAACCTGTCTTGAGGAAGACTAGAGAATTCTACCCAGTATCCTGACTGCACTATATATAAAACCCAAAGGATTCATATGTGCTGAACACAGGCATCTTTGAAAAAAGATAGGCAACCTCCCACAGGAATCTCTTGGGTCACAGCCAAGGAATGGCTTCTGAACTCTGACTTCTGGTTCTTGGCGGCATCTCTGGTATCTTTGTGCCCAGTATTTCTATTCTGGAACGCCCACAAATTCTCCCTCTCTGCTGCTGGGATCTCAGAGGTGACTAGACACATCTGGGCTGTTTGGCCCTCCCACAAAAGGATTGGGGAAGACACTTCCCTTACTTGTTGGCCTTCCATTATCCTGTCAAGCTCCGGCCCAAAGAACTGCCCAGGTTAAATGAAAAGTCAGAAGATATTGTATTTAGAAGTATTGGCAGATATCGAGGGTTTCAGCCAGGGCGTAACAGGCTGTGATAGTCAAGACCATGGACTTTGCTTCAAGTGTTACCTGCTGAAGCGAAGAATCCATTATGAAATATACAGAGAAGTTAACAGATTTCATGAAGAACATGATATCTCTGGCTACCTCAAAATCTGTCCTTCTGTAACTGCTAAGGATCTCTATGCAGTTTTGCTCTGACTTTATTAGTAGCGACCCCAACAGCACACCATGCAGAAGTAAAACTCTAGAGTTTCCCCAGTCAATGTGGCCTGACCCGATGGTCTTAAGTAGTTTATGAATTTTGACAAAAGGAAAAATATGCTTTCCTAAATTCCTCTTGGTGGTCGTCATCTGAGGAAGTATTTGTTTTGTTCAAGATCTAAAGCTCCTAATCCAATAGGACTGCTGATGTAGACTTTTTGTCAGCTGCAACATAAGAGTCCTTGATTTCCTTCATGGAGTCCTGGATATTCTTCTTGACCCAGGTAACATCAACATAGAGTGCTCTTCTGAATGGATGCAACATTAGTTATAGTCCTAACCATCAGGTAGGGGAATATTACAATCCCTTACAGGCCAGGTGTTTGCATTTGGAAGATTTCCTCTTAGTTGAGTCTCCACCACCAGAAGTTGAAGATAACATCTATAAAGAAAAAATGCATCTGAAAAGTTTTCACTGTATAAAAGCCCCAGAGGAAATAGACTACCTTAACAGCTTAAGATGAACCACTAAGAAGTGCAATGGTATAGTATAGTAATAACATCCAGTGAATAAGCTCTCAGAGGACACAAGACCTCATGTAGACTACTTGATTGAAACTAGAAACAAAAAAAAAACCCCTCTAGCGCCATTTCCAGTGACACGACGCCAAAGCCATGATTACCAGTGGCAACCACCAGCGGAAGCCAAGGCTGCAAACACAATTTCCGTCTGCCCAGACTTCCAGTCCAGAACTGGCAAGTATCAAGACTCAGGAAAAAGAAACCTTAGCCAGTCTCAGAATATGAGAAATATGCTGGTGGACTACATCTCCATAACATTTATTTTTCTTTTAAAAGAATATCAAGAAAAAGATATTGATAGCAGAGGAAATAACAGAACCCCTTGCTATAATCTTCGGTAAGTCATGGGAAACAGGAGTGGTCCCTTTAGATTAGAAAAGGGCAAATGTTGTCCCCATCTACAAAAAGGGGAAAAGGGACGATCCAGGAAATTACAGGCCGGTAAGTCTGACCTCGATAGCAGGAAAAATCTTTGAGCAAATTGTCAAGGAACATTTACTTCGGTACATGGATGGGAAGGCATTAATTAACCAGAGCCAGCACGGCTTTATGACCAATAAATCTTGTCAGACTAACCTGATTTCCTTCTACAACAAAATCACTGAATGGTTGGACCAAGGGAATGCCGTGGACATAGTATATCTTGACTTCAGTAAGGCATTTGATAAAGTATCACATAACCTTCTTATTGAAAAAATGATTAAGTATGGCTTTGACAAAAAATCAGTTAGGTGGATTCACAACTGGCTTAATGATCGGGCACAACGAGTAATACTAAATGGCTACACATCGAAGTGGAAGAAAGTCAAAAGCGGGGTGCCGCAGGGCTCTGTTCTGGGCCCAGTACTTTTTAATATCTTTATAAATGATCTGGACGATGGAATTATTGGGGAACTCATAAAATTTGCAGATGATACGAAGATAGGAGGAATAGCCAACACTAGAGAGGAGAGAGAGTGTATTCAAAAGGACTTAGACACACTGGAACAATGGGCTGAGGTGAACAAAATGGGATTTAACAGGGACAAATGCAAAGTTCTACATCTGGGTAACAGAAATGTAAAAAACATATATAGTATGGGAGGAATAGAACTAAGTGATAGCATAGGGGAAAAGGACTTGGGCATAATAGTAGATCACAAATTCAACATGAGCCAACAGTGCGGTGCTGCTGCAAAAAAGGCTAACAAAATTCTGGGATATATTAAGACAAGCATTGAATCTAGATCAAGAGAGGTCATTATTCCGCTGTACTCTTCCCTGGTCAGACCACACCTGGAATACTGTGTACAGTTCTGGGCGCCTCAATTCAAGAAAGACATCGATATATTGGAGCAAGTCCAGAGAAGAGCAACCAAAATGGTGGAAGGTCTGCAAACCATGTCCTATGAGGAGTGGCTAAAAGAATTGGGATTGTTTAGTTTGCAGAAGAGAAGGCTGAGGGGAGATTTAATAGCAGTCTACAAATATCTGAAAGGTAGTCACAGTGCAGAGGGATCGACCCTATTCTCATTAGCACAAGGAAGTACAAGAAGCAATGGGATGAAACTAAAGGGAAAGAGATACAGATTAGACATTAGGAAAAACTTTCTGACAGTGAGGGTAGTGAGAGAGTGGAATAGGCTGCCACGGGAGGTGGTGGGCGCTCCATCAATGGAAATCTTCAAGCGGAATCTGGATAAACATATAGCTGGGATGATTTAGGAAAACCTGCACTCGCAGGGGGTTGGACCCGATGGCCCTTGAGGTCCCTTCCAACTCTACCAAAAAGAAGAAAAGGGGAGGAAAAAAATCTAAATTTAACTGATCAAAATTTTTTTAATTCCTGTAGTCCGAGAAAGCACAAAACACATGGGTTATGGTTCCCTAGGTACAACCACATAGAGACAGGTTAGCGAAGCCGTAATCAAACAAATAATTAATCAACTAGGCCCCAGGCATAAATAGGACACAGAAAGTAAGGCACAGTGTATTCTGATGCAAGCGATAGTATAAACAAAATTATTAAAGGGTAGTATACTTGTGCTGCCTTGGACTACAGGAAATAAAAATTTTGGAGAGTTAAATTTTCATTTTCCTGGTTGTCCTCAGCAGCACAAAATACATGGGACCCGTGAAGCAGTATGTTTTAAGTGGGAGGGTTAAAAGACGCCAACCCAAGCACTCTTTTGCCAAGCAATTCCTCCTTTGCTGCCAATGCATCAGTCCTATAATGAATGTTGAGATGGAAGACCACATGGCTGCTCTACAAATTTGTTCAAGAGGAATGTGGCCTACTTTAGCCTAAGAAGTAGCCATGGTACAAGTTGAGTGAACCCTGATCTGAAGAGGGGATTGCTGGCCCGAAAGTTGATAACAACTTTCAATGGTTGATCTAATCCATCTGACCCTTATCGGGACCCCAAAAACTGAAGAAACAGATTCTCTGTCAACTGAAACAATGATGTTCTCTGGATTTAAACAAGTACAGCTCTTTTAACATCTAGTATTCCATTTTTCTTATTCCTCCCCTTGTAGATGGGGAAAAGGCAAAGAGATCTTCTGATATATTCTTGAATTATGGAATTTTAGGCAAAAATCCAGGCATGGCCCTTAACAGCAGGTAATCCCCTTGGGTAAGGCTCCATACAGGACAGGGCTGGCAGCTCACTCACTTGGCAGAAGTTATTGCCAAGAAGAATACTTTTAGAGAAAGAAATCAAATTGACATATCTCGTACACGCTCAAAAGGTGGCAGCATCAAAGCAGAGTACCACGGAGAGATCCAACTAAGGAGATGGCTTCTTCATATCTGGGTTTAGGTTCTTCAGAGCCCTAAAGATCAGTGCTGTGAACTGCAGTTTCAGGCTATTTATCTTGAGACCCTTATTGAAACCCTCTTGAAGAAATTGAAGAATGGAGTTTACTGAATGCACCTGTGTGTCATTTTTGGAACACCAGGAGTTAGAAATTGACCCTATCCTGTTATAAACTTTCACTGTGGAAGGCTCTCTCACACAGGAGGGTGTTGACAACCTCCGGTGAGACCCATGTTGATCAGATCTTCCAGTCAGTCTCCATGGCACACTGCATTCTGGGGGAAAAAAAAAAAAAAAAAAAAAAAAAAAAAAAAAAAAAAAGACTCCTCTCCACTGGAAGCTTCCATTACCTGCCTTTCAAAAGACTCAATGCTAGAGCGAATCAAGCCCTCTGGGACCAGAATGGAAGTATTGCAATAGCCTCCACCTTCTCAATGCGAATCTTCTCCAGGACTCTGAGATCAGAGGAAAGACATAGATCGGTTTCCCTGACCAAGGAATTGACAAGCTGTCCACCACCAAGGCTTGGTCACAATGATTCAGAGAGTAGAATAGAGGCAGCTTGGTATTCTGGCGAGTTGCCATTACTTCTATTATACTTATATCATTACTTATATTATCTGGCTTTTTGTCACAGAATCATCTAGTTTGTAAATAGTTTTTATTTTTGACCCTAGGTTAGCCTTCTTATCTGGTTTATCCGGAACTCTCCTCATTCATTATCCCACCACGTGGTGACTTGGGAATGACTTATACCGTATATACTCAAGTATAATCCGACTTTTTCAGCACAGATTTTATGCTGAAATAGTATGACCAGACTTTTTTTTATCTACAATGGTAGATTTCCTCCCCCCCAGGCTTATACTCGAGTCAATGTTTTCCCAGTTTTTTATGGTAAAATTAGAGGCCTCAGCGTATATTCGGGTCAGCTTATACTTCAGTATATACGGTACTTAAAAGCCAGAAAATAAAACAACCTTTGCCTTTTAGGCTTACACTGCACATTTTTATCTGACTCCACTGTGTCTAACACTTTTAAGTAACTTATTAAGGCCATCTTTAGACATAAATTATTCTTCAGAATCATCTATATTAGAAGCCAAAAAGGAGAAATCTACACCAGAGTCTAAAAGGTGCAGCTGACTCCTGTATAATATCATCAGGAGAGGAGAACTCTCTGGCTCGTGTAGTTTCTCATGCAGATTTAACCCCCTGCACGGCCTCTGATATTTGCAGTTTACCCATTTTAAGAAACCATCTGGATCTTCCCTGGATAATGGAGCTGTAGGATATACTCTGAAACGTGAGGCCTGTGTAAGTCATCAGGCAACAGCTGTTCACACTACAAACTGTGTGTCTTGCTTTATGGAACCTTTTCCCTCGAGCTTTCTTGAGAAGATGACTTCTAAGACACAGAAAACACATGCTTAGTGTCTGCACAATAAGCAGAAAGAATTAAGTACACCTAGGCAAACATACATGAGGCAAAACAGCAAATACAGCATGATAAACAAAGCTAAAAAGACACAGGACAAAACTTCCAAACTCTTCTGGAAAATACATGGATGGAGATGGCTGGAGGCATGTGCCATACTTACAGTAGCAAGCAGAGTAGTCGGCTGAGTGCGCCAAGGAAGCCACCAATATTATAGGGGGGGGGGCGTTCACACTACCGTTGGAGATCATTAATAGTGTCCGTTGTTATTGTCAGCTACAAGATTTTAGCAACGGACGCTAGCTAAAAGTCTGCAAAGCAAAAACAGACTGGTGCCATAACATGGAAGAGCGAGCAACATTACTTTTAGCCACTTGCCTGAATATGTCCTGATGGCATAATGCAGGAGGATAGAGAACCCCTACTTATGAGCTCCTGAACAAAGATGGGCACTGCCATCATGGTACACCCTGATCACTGAGGGACAGGGATCAACCCTGTATATAGAGCAGAAAAGCCATCCAATCGGCCTCCAGGGTAATGGATACACCATTTTCCTGGGAGATAGACATGAAGACAGGATCTGTTACCTAGGAGAGAAAAGAAATACACTGCGTCCCATTTATACCTGGGGTCTGGTTAATTGTTCAATTATTTGACTACGGCTTAATTGACTTGACTCGGTCGTCATACCTAGGGAACCATAACCCATGTGTATTGTGCTGCCGAGGACAACCAAGAAAGGAAGTTTTTTTTTCTTCCACTTATAGTAGGGGGGGGGGGATCCTATGCAATTAATTCAGGGAAATTAAGATTTCCCTCATCCTTCCTGCACTTAGGGGCAGAAATTCTCAATTATTGTGCTGGGAAATAAGGGAAGTACAGTCTGAAAGTCTAAATATAATGAAGCTTTATTCACAGCAGACAGAGGGATATTGCTCTAACTTGTGTACCCCATCAGAGACAGATATACCAGCACATCACCCACCCCCCAAGGCTTCAGATCTATACAAACAGCCCTGCCCCCTCCTTGGATCAGTGATGTCCACAGGTTGGGCAACCAAGTGCAGTCCCCACAGGAATTATAAGATGCTGAACAGAACCCCTTGTCCAGCACATTCTCCAGGATCATCTAACATACAGCAGTCAACTCCAGCATGGAAATCCATACACAAGACCTTCACGTGTCCCCAAACACCCAACATACACAACTGCTCAGTCCAAAGAGCCCATATTTACAGACCATACAAATAGTCACCACGTAACAGGTCAGATCCTTCACATACTAGGATCAGTATTAGCCAACATCTGCTCACGTCACATACAGTTCAGATCTAATTTTTGCTGTACTTACTAACGGTACACTGTAGTCCACACCAACACCAGCGGCCCGACATCATTACAAGAGACAGACAAGGGGAAACCTCAGAAACCCAACTTTATTGTAAAAATGCAGATATATTTATAAAACATCTCTGTGGACGTGCGCCCTTACAAAAACTAAACCAAAGAAGGCACAATGAGAACTCTGAACAGGACGCACACAGGCGACTCTGCGCCCCTTTGCCAAAAAGCATCTTCTTTCACGGAAAACAGGCCGGATGGGTGCACTCAGGGAACAAGGGTGTGCAGGCAGGCGGAAGGGAAGGAGGGCAATATGTGAAATGTCAGGACAAACCGCGTGCTTAATAATAGGTTTCTCTCTCCACCCAGCCTGGAAAACAAGAGAAACCAAATCAGCAACTGCAACAGTGTAGACACAACCAGAAGGCATTGAACGCTGTGACAACACCACACTCACCGCCAGGACTGCGTCTGATGATCAGTTTTCGGATTTCATCGTATATGAAGATGAGCAGAGAGTATGGGAAGGCACAGAACCACCATGTTGGCCTGAAATACACAAGAAGTGATTAGACGTTACCCCTAGTACACAAGAGAGCTGATCAGACCAATAGCCGACACTTACTTCAGTGGGTACATGCGGAGCGCCACATCCATGCCCGGGCAGTATGAGAGGAAGGCGGCCAGTGCAGTCTCCTCAAACAGGCCAAAGATCAGGATCTTGTTCCTATAACAGGACAGCACTGTTACATCCATACAGCTCAGCAGCAGAACTCCCCCATACCGACAAACACACCCCAACCTTCTGATAATACAACTTGGGGTTGTCACTCACTTCATGCCCTGCTGGAACACAGAATTCCTCCTGGTCTTACAGATGATCAGATCAGCCCATTGCACAATGACAATGCTGACGAAGAAGGAGGTGTGACAGGTGAACTCTATGATCTTCCTCTGCTCATAGGTCTGTCAGGAGACAAAAGTGTGAGGATCCTGGGGTATGGTGCCCAACACACCTACTTCAAGGCACAGAGAAGTATACTCACCCACTGCTGCCCGTAGCTGTCCTCCACATCATTTACCCAGCGGTCATCCCAGTTCACCCTGATGCCGAGCAGCGTCCCTGGCAGAAAACCATTCTCCGCCAAGATAACAAAGTAAGTGAAGAACCCACCAAGGGCCTGGATCATACCTGTGAGAAGAAGAAGGATATGAGAGCTGGAAAAGAGACCAGAGACCAGAACACCAGACCAGACATGCAGGACACGCACCGATCTGCCCGTACGCCATACTGATGAGACGTTCATTCACCAGCTTGTCTGTCTTGGGGTTTCTGGGCTGACGCTTCATGATGTCACTTTCTGCTTGTTCATAGGCCAGGGAGATGGCAGGGACCTAACGAAATAAGGTGATCAGTGACCCTGGAACTTCTACATCACCACCCCAACATGGAGAGTGATGGCTACATACCATGTCAGTGCCCAGATCAATACAGAGGATGGTGACTGTGCCCAGGGGCAGGGGGATGTTTGCCATAATGAAGATGAGGAAAGGAGTAATCTCAGGGATGTTACTGGTCAGAGTGTAGGCAATAGATTTCTTCAGGTTATCGAAAATCAGACGTCCTGGAAGAGAAGGGAAAGGTAAAAGGAAGGCAAGAGGAAAAAGGGGGCAAGAAGGAGGGTCCATGGTCACGATGGAGCACTTACCTTCCTCCACACCAGTCACAATAGAAGCAAAGTTGTCGTCCAGCAGAATCATATCTGCAGCCTGTTTGGAGACATCAGAGCCCGCAATACCCATAGCAATTCCAATGTCGGCCTTTTTCAGAGCGGGGGAGTCGTTCACACCATCACCAGTCACGGCCACAATGGCTCCCTGCAGGACAACCATATTCAGGATTAGCCACTGTCACCTCCTATCCGGGTCTGTATGAACAATAGACGTATTCATAGACGTACCAGTCTCTGACAACCCTCCACAATGATAAGCTTCTGCTGAGGGGAGGTTCTGGCAAACACAATTTCTGTGTGGTGTCGGAGGATGTCATCAATCTGTTCCAAGGACATGTCCTTCAGGTCTGAGCCGTGGATCACACATGCTTTAGCATCTCTAAGCAAAAGAAGGAAAGCAATGAGTCCCCAGTGTGGACACAAGAGGGGTCAGGACAATGTAAGCAAGCCTGCCTCGCCACATACCTGGGGTTCACCTGGTTCACTGGGATGTTGAGGCGGGCTGCAATGTCTTCTACGGTCTCGTTGCCCTCAGAGATGATACCTACTCCCTTGGCAATAGCCTTGGCAGTGATGGGGTGGTCACCGGTGACCATGATAACCTGTAAGACACAGAAACATGGATTTTAAACTCACAAAAGGGCATCACACATCTACAACAGCATCATTACAAAATAAGGTCACCCACCTTGATTCCGGCACTTCTGCATTTGCCGACTGCATCAGGCACAGCAGCACGGGGAGGGTCAATCATGGAGATCAGGCCAACAAAGCACAGGCCCTCTGTGGGGAAATTCACTTCTTCTGTATCAAAGTTGAAGCCTTCAGGGAACTGGTCATCATTGAGGGCCAAGTGGCAGAAGCCTGAGGAGAGAAGGTATCAGATAAGATGGCTGCTGGCAGCTAACAGGACAGGAGCGGGCAGAAGATTAGCGCCTCACCCAATACTCGCTCCCCTAGACCCCCAAGCTCCATGTAGGCATTCTGGAAAGCATCCTTCAGCTCCTCGTCCAGGGGTTGCTCTTTGCCTTGCAGCAGAATAGTAGAGCAACGGTCCAGGATCCTTTCAGGGGCACCCTTCATAACCAGGAGGTATCGGGACTCTGAGGAGTTGGCATTCTTGTGTATGGACAACTGTGGACAGAGAGAATGGGGTAAGAGTCTTCCTCCTCTGAACATACCTAAAAGAGTCAGCCTGTCCATACAGCTTAGGCCTCCTACAGTCAGTTGCGGCCATTGACAACAACTGGCTCCTACTGGAAAAGATAAGCCTCGGGGAATGTTCAAACCGGAGCTGTAAGGGTCCGGTCACACAGAGTAAAGTGGCGTTGATTCTGGCACGATAACTCACAGCAGAATCAGCGCTGATAAAGACTCCCATTGAGTTCAATGAATTCTGTCTTCTGCGCAGAACACATTGAAATCAATGGGTTAAAAAGCCTCCCACGAGTTATCGTGCCAGAATCAGCGCCACTTTACCCCGTGTGAATGGACGGTAAATCCACAGCAAACTGCCTACTGCCCATCTTCAGGCGGATCCCGCCTGGAAAAACCCACTGAAGTCAAAGGGAGGCAGAAAAACTGCGACATTTTTTTATGCACGGTTTTTGCAAAAACTGCTAGTGTTTTTTTCAAAGAGAAGTTTCCAGGTCCATACACTGTGCTGCAGAAAAAAAAAAAAAAAAAAAAAACACTCCAAAAACGCCTTATGTAAAAAAAACTGCATCAAAAAAGCCATTTCCTAATTCCTGAAGCAGATTTTTTTCAACTAGCAAAAAAAACGGTGTGAACATACCCTAACCGCAGCAGCACCATGTGAGCAGACAGAATGTGCTCTTCACATAAACAGGAAAGCAGCATAGTAGACATGCCAACATTACAGCCTCGGCTCCACTTAACATTACAGGTTTATTTTAAGCAGACTTGACAGACGCGGACCGACCTCCTCCTGTCCTCACTGGCCTTTATCAGACTCCACAGCAATATTCATCACATCTGAGGCCTACAGCAAAGCAGCAACACCTCCTGACACTACCAACTAGATAATACTAGCCTTTGCTCGCTACTTCGTCTGCGTGTACTTGGCATCGATGATCCGCCTATATTCAGCAAATTGCTGCAGTCGATGGTTCACCTGCCCTGACGTTTCAGAAGCTCTCAAGCTGTGCTGCTGCTGAACTTGTTCCTCGCGCCGTGCCTGTGATTGTTCCAGCATTTCAGCAGCTTGCTGGGACACCATATAATTAACGTGTTGGCACCAATGATCCGCCTGACGCCTACCTTGCTCTATTATTATTGTTTATTTTTTTTTTATTATTGTTTATATAGCACCATTAATTCCAAGGTGCTTTACAGCTCAGCTTGAGGAGAATTCTGTTGACTTCTGGCTTCCTTCATAGCCCTCATTTTTTGTACACAATGGACTCATTGTTATCTGTTCGTTTACATAGAGAGATAACAGACCAGGCTTTATCAGAACCTCAGATAAGCTGCAGGCAAGAGCAGTGTATTATAGTATGTGAACATAAATTCATAACAGTCGTGAAACCATGTCATTTACCGGGATAAAAACAAACTTTCACATTTACAATATTAGTAGGATACACCACACTTAAAAACTATAGAGCATTGCTTGACACTACATACAGATTAAAGAACATCTTCCCCAGGGCTCACCTGGTATTTGTTGGTGGAGTTGAAGGGGATCTCGGCCACTTTCTGGTTCTTTTCTCTCATGTCCTTGACAGATCCACAGCAGAGCTCAATACATTTCAGCAGAGCAGACTCAGAGGCATCTCCGGCCACATCCCTCTACAAAACAGAAGGCAAGAGTAAGGCGCTGCAGAGTTACAAAACCTACGGAACAATGGGCCAGGAACCAGAGGAACTCACCTTCAGAATAGGAGTGTTCTCCTGTCCAGCCTGGAACACTGCACGGTTACAGAGACCAGCAATACGAGCCAAAGCTGTCCAGGTGAGGGAGCTCTTATCAAAGCCGGCACCTGTGGGGAAAAACAGAAGGATGAGATCCCCCCCTTCCAGCATCCCATAAACCCCAGGACCCTCCCTTCACAGCTTTAGAGAAATGATCGTACCGCTCTGATTCTCTGTGGTGTCTGCTTCATGAATCTGGTTGTCAAACCACATGTGTGCTACGGTCATGCGGTTCTGAGTCAGGGTTCCGGTCTTGTCAGAGCAGATGGTCGAGGTAGAGCCAAGGGTTTCCACTGCTTCCAAGTTCTTCACCAAGCAGTTTTTACGAGCCATCCTCTTGGCGGTGAGTGTAAGGCACACCTATGGGACAGAATCACTGTAAGATATGCTGAGAGGGCATCACAGTAACCCCCTAGCCCAGGCTACTTACAGTGACTGTAGCCAGGAGACCTTCAGGCACATTGGCGACAATGATACCGATGAGGAAGATGACGGCTTCAAGCCAAGTATACTGCAAGATGAGTGACAGGATAAAGAAAGAGACACCCAGGAAGACTGCCACACCGGTGATGATATGGATGAAGTGCTCAATCTCAACAGCGATGGGGGTACGGCCGCCTTCAAGACCAGAAGCCAAGGTTGCAATACGTCCCATAACAGTGCGGTCACCGGTGTTGATGACGATACCACGAGCTGTTCCTGTTGAGAGGGCAATGAAGTGTCACACCAGACTCTTAGAATCTCCCAGACTGCAACTGACAAGTCCCAGCAGACACTTACCTTCCACACAGTTGGTGGAGAAGAAGGCGATATTACGGGTCTCCAGAGGGTTCTCATTGGTGAAGTCTGGAGATCTGGTCTGGGGCTCAGACTCGCCAGTCAGGGAAGAGTTGTCCACCTAGTGGGATTGAACAAAGTATGTGAATAGGTTGACACAAGTGCTGAACCAGCTATGGGGTTTGTATGCGGCTCCCCTCACCTTACAGCCATGGGCAGAGAGGATCCGGAGATCGGCTGGGATCCGGTCACCACCCTGGACTTCTACAATATCTCCCAGGACAACCTCTTCTGCATTGATACTAAGCTTCTCGCCATTTCGGATGACCAGGGCTTGCTGCAGGAGAACATAGACAGGGCTATATAATAGACGACTACAAGATAAGACGCGTCACCTGTGCACAGTCTGCTAAGGGACGCACCTGAGGCACCATGTTCTTAAAGGACTCCATGATCTTTGAGCTCTTTGCTTCTTGGTAGTAGGAGAAGCAGCCAGTGACGATGACGACAGCGGACAGGACAACACCGAGGTAGAGCTGAGGAGGGGAGAAGACCACATGTCACACAGAGAACACAGCACCATGGAGTTGTATCTTAGGGTGTTGCTGCTGATATTCACATCATCATTTTGTGGCTCATCCTCAGTTGCACTCCGAATACCAAATGCCAGGAAGCAGAGAATGGCCCCGATCCACAGCAGCATAGAGAAGCCTCCAAAGAGCTGGCGGCAGAACTTCACCCATTCTGGGGTGGTGGGAGGTGGGGTCAGGGCATTCGGACCATCTCGTGCCAGGATTTCTGCTGCCCGTTCTGTGGTATGCCCCTGTAAGAAGAACATGTGTGTTATATGACTAGATAAAGCGATGACAACTGTATAGCCATCACAGAGACAGCAGCCATCTTACCCGGGTCAGATCGGTTCCATACTTGCGATGCAGCTCATCTAGGGTCATCTTATGGTCATCCTGTATAAAGAGGAGAGCAGTTGAGAGGCAGCATGGAGGGATAAGAGCCATACAAGGGTAACAAGTAGAGATGAGCGAGTAGTATTCGATCGAATACCTCGCCCCCATAGGAATGCGTGCAAGCAGCTGCACACCAAGGGGTTAAGCGCATTGAATATTCAATGCGCTTAACCCCTTGGTGTTCAATCGCTTACATGTATTCCTATGGGAGCGAGGTATTTGATCGAATACTACTCACTCATCTCTAGTAACAAGATCTATCATGGTGTCTTCTCTTACCAGTGCCACTTCCTTCTTGAGCTCATCCATATCCTTTTCCTTCCCTTTGCCCTTCTTCTTGTCGCCATGTTCAGAAGTGGCTGCGGGCTCATACTCATCACGTCCGGCCTGCGGAGAAACAGATGATGTAAGAGGACCGCAGGACATGCAGCTGCTAGTACTCATCAGATTATACACAATGATGATGCCGCCAACATTGAGGATCACAGATGGCAAGGGCCACCGTTCCAGACATATGAGTAGCCCTGCTGCTTAGTTATGGGTCACCTCCACTGGCACTACCCATTAACAAGAAAACAAGTGATAGTAGAGAAGAGTTGATGGTGTGCGAGTCATGCAGCAATATGAGCAGTGACAGGGTTAAAGTCCTGCCCCCACCCCCAGCCTTGAACAATGCTGCAGTCACACAGTACAGGGAGGGCAATTTCTGAAGCCTGCAGCCACTGTTTCCATGACTCTGCTCCCACCAGGGCTCCTGATGACACCGGAGACTCTGCAATAAGGAGTGCAGTAACCCTTTCTTTGACAGCCCCCTGGGTATGTACTGGGACGGTGAAGACTGTTGGTAGTGCCAATCCAGCACATCTCAGCAAGCTATAGGGCGGTCATTACAGCTACAGGCCCAATGCCGACAGGTCTCTGGGTGGGTTCAGCCAACAACATAACAGTCAACAGATTGTAAGCTCCAGGGATCAAGATGATGCATGGATAATGAAGATGACCAGACAATGGCCGGGGAGATGGCATACACAGGGTGAATGCACATATGGCAGGTTTGTCACTAAAACTTCTATGACCTCACCATTCACACATACAGAACAGATTTTATTCACTTGTGGAAGCAAATCCGCAACATGTGAACAAGCCCTTATACTATGGTGGCCATGAAGCCCAAGGAGTGCACGTTGAGAACAGCGCACGCCTTCCGTCAGTCCTCAGACTCCACCCACTATAAACTTAATCATTACAGGAATACGATTCTCAGACAATGTCCGGAGGTGCCTACTGCAATGACCTTGGCCAAGGTTACAGGCAGAGCGACACGCCCCACATGCCACCAAAAAGACGATAAGATGGTGTCAGTGAGTCTCATCATGCTGCACAACCCACACATCATAACCTCATGGGTCATGTACTTGCACATCAGCCAACAGAGAACAGGAGGGTAGCCCATGGACCTGCACATGATGGGGTAGGAGGTGTACTTGCTCATCGCCCAGCATGGAGGGGGTAGGGAGGACATGTCACCAACAATGGTGCCCAGAGTCTTGTAATCCAAGTCATCATCTCAGTGTCATAAAATGCTTGATGGAACCAAACTCCACAGAAAATAAAGGTAAACCCTGTGCCTGCAGACACCGCAGATAAGGTGCCCACTACTAGGGAGCGATATAGCCATTAGTGCAGTCCAGCAACCACTGCAGTTATCACACCCTATATGGCGTTCGTCCACTCACATCCAGGCAGTACGCCGTGACCAGTTGTGTACAGATAGAGGATGCAATACTGCCATTCAGGAGTCTGGGAAAGACTGGGGTGAGGGGAGGGATTGGGAAACGGGGTACTTCAGAGCTTTCCTCTCCAGAGAACGCCTCCAGTCATACAAACAGAGGCACATCCTGAAGCCAGAGGTCAGGTGAGGAGACTGCCAGACCTGGCACACCCTCAGGGCACAGGAGCAATGCCAGGCACATATTCTGGGAACAAAACACCTACAGGAACATTTCAATTTGACAACCTCAGACATTAACATTAACCCCTTTATAGTGCACCAATACTGCCAATGTTTGGGCCACCAACACCACCCTCCCCACCAAAAAAGGTGACAAGAAGCACTTTACTGAAACAAAAATATCCACAAAAGGTTATGTGCCTGCTGCAAATATCTGCACCAGCTCTGCAGTGCCCATCCCACACAGCAGCTGTACAGTACAGGATGAGCTGGAGCCATAGAGGGCCCATAAAATTCTTCTCTACAACCAGGGGGCACAGTGGGCTTATAGATGGGAATAAGGAAGGGGGCAAAACGGGTAGCAATAAGGAAGACGGCACAACAAGAAACCAGGCAGCAATATGGAAGCAACAAAGCAGGCAGCAATAAGGAAGGGGGCAAAATACAGCAGGAACTGATACAGAAGGAGGGTAAAGAACAGTGGGCACTATGGTAGCAAAAAAGAAGTGGGAACAATAGAGTGGGGCAGACAAGGCAGCAATGAGCCCAAAAGAGGTCTTCAGGGAGCATTGGAGAGAAGTAATGGAGCCTGGGATGAGGAGACAAGAATTTGCAGGAGATCCTGGTGGTCGCCCACTCAGAGGCCACCCCATCATTTTTAACCATGTGAGGCCCTTACACATTGGCACAGAGCCCTCCACCACTGCAGGATTGGCTGCAGTACAACCTGTTGATACCCCAGAAGGCCCCTCTATTAAGTAACATTGCAAAGACACAACAAGGTCAAGTAGCCCCTCGTGTATTTGTGGGCCATCCAGGAGAAGACCACCTACCCCAGGGAATGACGGGCACAAGTATCTGTGTAGACCCCACCTCCCCTGAGCTAAATATAGAAACTCCCCACCCCACAGGATGCAGGTAATGCTAATATAAAGGCCTCAACCCATTCTGAACAGGATCCTCGCGTACGACCGGCCTGCCTGCATCACAGACGGTAAATAAGTATGTGCCCCCCACTGAGCACACACCACTGTATGCTACAGCCGCAGGGACACGTGGCCCCAACAGCTGCCAGTGTCAGGGGCCAGCCGAGGTGCCAACACTAATTTACAAGTGAAAGCAGTAGAGTGAGTGGCACACGCTCCGTCCCTGGCATCACTGCCGCATCCTCAGAGCCCAGACGTCAGCCCACCCCCCCTTCACAATGCAGACTCTTCCTGCCACCGGAGGCCACTATGCCAACGCTTATCCCATTCACTGCCAAGATGACAGCAATGGAGAGGACCCAACAACTCTACCCAGAGCTATAAGAGGAGCCAATAACGGGAGGGGGCACCGCATCAATACAGACAGATGGGAAAACCAAACCAAAGTGAGCCATGAAGTCCTCAAGACAGCCGGCCTGCCCAGTGCGTACTGCCCCCTACAGCCTGCCCAGTGCGTACTGCCCCCTACAGCCTGCCCAGTGCGTACTGCCCCCTACAGCCTGCCCAGTAACCCAGGACCCAGCACCCCCATTACTATATCACCCCCGGCCTCACCCCGTATCCCATGCTGTAGGTTCTCTCGGTCTCTTCTCCCGGGACCGCGCGCTACCTCAGCCTGACAGAAGAGAAAACGCGCTGCCCCCGGCACTTTATACCAGCAGCTACGTCACTGTCACCACGGCGACAGGCCCCGCCTCTACCGAGAGCGCGCGAGGATGTACAGGGTGAAGGCGCGCGACCATGGCACTGAGGAAAGGAGGGTGAAAGTCCCGTATACAGAGGGGTATATACTATATACAGGAGGTGAGGTATACAGAGGGGGATATATACTATATACAGGAGGTGAGGTATACAGAGGGGGATATATACTATATACAGGAGGTGAGGTATACAGAGGGGTATATACTATATACAGGAGGTGAGGTATACAGAGGGGGATATATACTATATACAGGAGGTGAGGTATACAGAGGGATATATACTATATACAGGAGGTGAGGTATACAGAGGGGTATATACTATATACAGGAGGTGAGGTATACAGAGGGATATATACTATATACAGGAGGTGAGGTATACAGAGGGGTATATACTATATACAGGAGGTGAGGTATACAGAGGGATATATATTATATACAGGAGGTGAGGTATACAGAGGGGTATATATACTATATACAGTAGGAGGTGAGGTATACAGAGGGGTATATATACTATATACAGGAGGTGAGGTATACAGAGGGGGATATATACTATATACAGGAGGTGAGGTATACAGAGGGGGATATATACTATATACAGGAGGTGAGGTATACAGAGGGGGATATATACTATATACAGGAGGTGAGGTATACAGAGGGGGATATATACTATATACAGGAGGTGAGGTATACAGAGGGATATATACTATATACAGGAGGTGAGGTATACAGAGGGGTATATACTATATACAGGAGGTGAGGTATACAGAGGGGTATATATACTATATACAGGAGGTGAGGTATACAGAGGGATATATACTATATACAGGAGGTGAGGTATACAGAGGGGTATATATACTATATACAGTAGGAGGTGAGGTATACAGAGGGGTATATATACTATATACAGGAGGTGAGGTATACAGAGAGGGATATATACTATATACAGTAGGAGGTGAGGTATAGAGAGGGGTATATACTATATACAGGAGGTGAGGTATACAGAGGCGTATATACTATATACAGGAGGAGGTGAGGTATACAGAGAGGGATATATACTATATACAGTAGGAGGTGAGGTATAGAGAGGGGTATATATACTATATACAGGAGGTGAGGTATACAGAGAGGGATATATACTATATACAGTAGGAGGTGAGGTATAGAGAGGGGTATATACTATATACAGGAGGTGAGGTATACAGAGGCGTATATACTATATACAGGAGGAGGTGAGGTATACAGAGAGGGATATATACTATATACAGTAGGAGGTGAGGTATACAGAGGGGTATATACTATATACAGGAGGTGAGGTATACAGAGGCGTATATACTATATACAGTAGGAGGTGAGGTATACAGAGGGGGATATATACTATATACAGGAGGTGAGGTATAGAGAGGGGGATATATACTATATACAGGAGGTGAGGTATACAGAGGGGGATATATACTATATACAGGAGGTGAGGTATACAGAGGGATATATACTATATACAGGAGGTGAGGTATACAGAGAGAGGGATATATACTATATACAGGAGGTGAGGTATACAGAGGGGGATATACTATATACAGGAGGTGAGGTATACAGAGGGGTATATATACTATATACAGTAGGAGGTGAGGTATACAGAGAGGGATATATACTATATACAGGAGGTGAGGTATAGAGGGGTATATATACTATATACAGGAGGTGAGGTATACAGAGGGGGATATACTATATACAGGAGGTGAGGTATACAGAGAGGGATATATACTATATACAGTAGGAGGTGAGGTATAGAGAGGGGTATATATACTATATACAGGAGGTGAGGTATACAGAGAGGGATATATACTATATACAGTAGGAGGTGAGGTATAGAGAGGGGTATATACTATATACAGGAGGTGAGGTATACAGAGGCGTATATACTATATACAGTAGGAGGTGAGGTATACAGAGGGGGATATATACTATATACAGGAGGTGAGGTATAGAGAGGGGTATATATACTATATACAGGAGGTGAGGTATACAGAGGGGCATATATACTATATACAGGAGGTGAGGTATACAGAGGGATATATACTATATACAGGAGGTGAGGTATACAGAGAGAGGGATATATACTATATACAGGAGGTGAGGTATACAGAGGGGTATATATACTATATACAGTAGGAGGTGAGGTATACAGAGAGGGATATATACTATATACAGTAGGAGGTGAGGTATACAGAGGGGGATATATACAGGAGGTGAGGTATAGAGAGGGGTATATATACTATATACAGGAGGTGAGGTATACAGAGGGGGATATATACTATATACAGGAGGTGAGTTATACAGAGGGATATATACTATATACAGGAGGTGAGGTATACAGAGAGAGGGATATATACTATATACAGGAGGTGAGGTATACAGAGGGGGATATACTATATACAGGAGGTGAGGTATACAGAGGGGTATATATACTATATACAGTAGGAGGTGAGGTATACAGAGAGGGATATATACTATATACAGTAGGAGGTGAGGTATAGAGAGGGGTATATATACTATATACAGGAGGTGAGGTATACAGAGGGGGATATACTATATACAGGAGGTGAGGTATACAGAGAGAGGGATATATACTATATACAGGAGGTGAGGTATAGAGGGGTATATAAACTATATACAGGAGGTGAGGTATAGAGGGGTATATATACTATATACAGGAGGTGAGGTATACAGAGGGGGATATACTATATACAGGAGGTGAGGTATACAGAGGGGGATATACTATATACAGGAGGTGAGGTATACAGAGAGAGGGATATATACTATATACAGGAGGTGAGGTATACAGAGGGGGATATACTATATACAGGAGGTGAGGTATACAGAGGGGTATATATACTATATACAGGAGGTGAGGTATACAGAGGGGGATATATACTATATACAGGAGGTGAGTTATACAGAGGGGTATATATAATATATACAGGACATGAGGTAGAATGTGTCAGTATAAAGAGGGGTATATATAATATATACAGGGTGTGAGGTAGAATGTGTCAGTATAAAGAGGGGTATATATAATATATACAGGACGTGAGGTAGTATATCAGCAGTATATAGATATACAGGACGTGAGGTAGAATAGTGTCAGTATACAGAGGGGTATATATAATGTATACAGGACATGAGGTAGAATAGCGTCAGTATACAGAGGGGTATATATAATATATACAGGACGTGAGGTAGAATAGCGTCAGTATACAGAGGGGGATATATAATATATACAGGACGTGAGGTAGAATAGCGTCAGTATATAGAGGGGTATATATAATATATACAGGACGTGAGGTAGAATAGTGTCAGTATACAGAGGGGTATATATAATATATACAGGACGTGAGGTAGAATAGTGTCAGTATACAGAGGGGTATATATAATATATACAGGACGTGAGGTAGAATAGCGTCAGTATACAGAGGGGGATATATAATATATACAGGACGTGAGGTAGAATAGCGTCAGTATACAGAGGGGGATATATAATATATACAGGACGTGAGGTAGAATAGCGTCAGTATATAGAGGGGTATATATAATATATACAGGACGTGAGGTAGAATAGTGTCAGTATACAGAGGGGTATATATAATATATACAGGACGTGAGGTAGAATAGTGTCAGTATACAGAGGGGTATATATAATGTATACAGGATGTGAGGTAGAATAGTGTGAGAGTCAAATCCTCTAATCTTGTATTTTGGCAGCCATCTTGTACTCTTTCACATATAAACTGTATAAGTATGTATTTTTCTGCTTAAGTCAAGGAGGCCCTTTGTAAGGAATGTGATAATGAACGTTAATGCATAGGTTGCTAATCCTTATCTCTCAAGGGCCTCACTTTGAGAAGATGCAGCTGACTTTGTATATCTCTTATCTCCTTTACATGATGTATGGACACATAACCAACAAAAGTATTAATCTTATGGTATCTGGGCACTCTGTCATATTTTATGGTATATGAAGGTCACTTCGAGCGTGTATAGACACAGAGTCTATGTAGCTTATTGTTAATTAGGTTGGAGCGTGTCATCTTATCTCTTTTGCCATGATATATACATATAGACATAGTCTGGGATGTTAGCTCACACATAAGTATTTTGAATCCTTCTTTGTTTCATGGGAAAGTCCATCCCAGTTTGGAAAGTTATAATGAGCCTCAGCCAATAGTCATGTGCCAGGCTTATCTTATATCTCTATAACCAATCATGTTATACTAATTAGAATAGCCAAGCCAGCTCTTTGTCTGTAATGTATTTAAACTACCTTTTTCTTACAATAAAATTAGAATTCACTTGGTACACCATCAGCTGTGCGTGTGACTTCTCCAGGCCTGCGATCTAATCTCTAATTAGGACCTCTACAACATACGGAGGGATCCATTGATGTCCCTATCATTTTCAATTGGGTTAAGGTCAGGAGACTGACTAGGCCACTGCAACACCTTGATTTTTTCCCTCTTGAACCAGGCCTTGGTTTTCTTGGCTGTGTGCTTTGGGTCGTTGTCTTGTTGGAAGATGAAATGACGACCCATCTTAAGATCCTTGATGGAGGAGCGGAGGTTCTTGGCCAAAATCTCCAGGTAGGCCGTGCTATCCATCTTCCCATGGATGCGGACCAGATGGCCAGGCCCCTTGGCTGAGAAGCAGCCCCACAGCATGATGCTGCCACCACCATGCTTGACTGTAGAGATGGTATTCATGGGGTCGTATGCAGTGCCATCCAGTCTCCAAACGTCACGTGTGTGGTTGGCACCAAAGATCTCGATCTTGGTCTCATCAGACCAGAGAACCTTGAACCAGTCTGTCTTAGAGTCCTCCAAGTGATCATGAACAAACTGTAGACGAGCCTTGACATGACGCTTTGAAAGTAAAGGTACCTTACGGGCTCGTCTGGAACGGAGACCATTGTGGTGGAGTACGTTACTTATGGTATTGACTGAAACCAATGTCCCCACTGCCATGAGATCTTCCCGGAGCTCCTTCCTTGTTGTCCTTGGGTTAGCCTTGACTCTTCGGACAAGCCTGGCCTCGGCACGGGAGGAAACTTTCAAAGGCTGTCCAGGCCGTGGAAGGCTAACAGTAGTTCCATAAGCCTTCCACTTCTGGATGATGCTCCCAACAGTGGAGACAGGTAGGCCCAACTCCTTGGAAAGGGTTTTGTACCCCTTGCCAGCCTTGTGACCCTCCACGATCTTGTCTCTGATGGCCTTGGAATGCTCCTTTGTCTTTCCCATGTTGACCATGTATGAGTGCTGTTCACAAGTTTGGGGAGGGTCTTAAATAGTCAGAAAAGGCTGGAAAAAGAGATAATTAATCCAAACATGTGAAGCTCATTGTTCTTTGTGCCTGAACTACTTCTTAATACTTTAGGGCAGGGGTCGGCAACCCCTGGCACGCGTGCCAAGAGTGGCACGCGAGGCATATTTTGCTGGCACGCCAGCCTGCCTGCAACCTTCATGCACTAAAATTGAGAGAGAGCGTCCTTTCAGAAGCTCGGCTAAAGCCGAGGTGTAGGACACGCCCCCTTCTCTCCCTGCCACCAATCAGAGGTGAGCCTCTCACTGCACAGGATAAGGGCTCCCTGGACCTGCTGCTACAGCTGCTACAGCTGCTACGTGTGAGGAGGAGCTCCTGCCGTCTGCAGCCCTGAAGAGGAGAGGAAGCTTCGGGGAGCAAAGTGAAAGTAAAAACACCAGGTACGTGTGTGTTGCTAACTATTCTTATTAATGTCAGGCATTTGGGGTTATTAATTTAGTTTTATTAACTCCATGTGCCTCACATTAATAGCAGTTAACCCCATCATATCCCTCATATTAACCCCTGTGTGGCTCACATAAGGGTTACTGATGTGTGAGACATATGGGGGTACTAATAAAGGACCTATATAATGAAGATATTCACTTATTACCTCCATATGTCTCACATATCAGTATCCCTTATGTAAAGCACACAGTTGGTTAATGTGAGGGACATGATGGGGTTAACTGCTATTAATATGAGTTACTAAGCTGTAATATAAATGACCAGACTCTTTATCCACAACTTTGGATAAGAGTACAGACCTATACATTTCAATTGACCCATATATACAGCAATTTTTTGTGGCTGTGTATCTGGGCCAAAATGAAGAGCTAAAAATTATGGAGCAGGTCCTATATCTGTCCTATACGTACCCTATATCTGTCCTATACGTACCCTATATCTGTCCTATACATCCCCTATATCTGTCTGCATTTTCCGCCTTGTCAATTCATTTTTAACATATAGGTCAGTGAAAACCACATCCGTGCCATTTGTGTGCAGGAGGCGTAAGGCTGAGGCCCCACGTTGCAGAAACGCAGCGTTTTTGTTGTAGATTTTGATGCAGTTTATTTCAACCAAAGCTAAAAATGGCTACAGAAAGAATGGGAAATATATAGGAAGCTTCTTATACGTCTCCCTTCTGCTCAATCCACTCCTGGCTTTCGCTAGGTTCACACTAGCGTTCAATCTCCGTTCTCAGCTTTCTGCACGCAGAAGACGGAAAGCTGTCAGACCGGGTCCAGATGTGAGCGGCGGTGAGCGTTTTATGCTCTCCGCTGCGAAACCGGTTTTTAAAATCGGACACAGAGTACTGCATGTCCGTCTCTGTGTCCGATTTAAAAAAAAAACGGTTTTGCGGCGGAGAGCATAAAACGCTCCTCGCCGCTCACGACCGGACATCTTTCATACCCATTCAAATGAATGGGTATGAAAGAGTCCTGCAGGTTTCCGTCTCCTGTTTTGTGCAGGAAACGGAAACCTGCAGAACGGAGACCGGGCGCAGATGTGAACGAGCCCTTAGGCTCAGAAAAACGCAGCAAAATATTCAACAAAAAAGCTGTGTTCTCACAACGTGGGGGCCTCAGCCATAGGCTAAAGCCCCACATTGCAGAAACAGCTTTTTTTTTTTTTTTTTTTTTTGTTGCAGATTTTGCTGTGTTTTTTGAGCCGAAGCCAGGAGAGGATTGAGCAGAAGGGAGACATGTAAGAAGCTTCCTATATATTTCCCGTTCCTTTTCTAGCCATTCTTGGCTTTGACGGAAAAAAAACGCAGCTAAATCTGCAACAAAAAAAGCTGCATTTTTGTAATGTGGGGCCTCAGCCTTAGTGTGATTCTATTGGGTGGTGACACTGTAACTAGATGCAATTATAGTCAAATCCAGTTCCTGGGCACCTGTGCTGTCACTTTGGTGTAAGTGTGACACCCATTAATTCCTGGCTAGGGTTTTGTGGTTACTGCACCACCAGGAACTAAAAGTGACTGAAATTAATCTGTGTTTCACTTAGGGATCGTTCACACTACCGTCGGTGTCCGACAGCTAGTGTCCACTGCTAATGTCCACTGCCACAGGTATGACCTTACTCTTCTCCCAGTCACATACATTACCACTAATTGTGGGTTACATATGTTACATTGCTTCTAATGGAAAAGAACATGTGTATCCAGACAAACAGTAGTAAGCGCATGTGGCTGGGAGCGCAGTATGACAGCAACCCCTATGTTGTGGTTTGTGTTATATGACCTTAGTTCAGTGTCGTCAGCTTTACAATTATTGCCCGGCACTCCGAGGACCTCATCTTTGATTTTTTTATTTAAATCGTCACGCCGAACAAAAAAGGTTGCCTACCCCTGCTTTAGGGGAACCAAACAGAATTCTGGTGGTTTGAGGGGTTGAATAATAAATGACCATCTGAATAAACTTTTCACAATTAAAAAAAATAAATAAACAAAGAAATAACATTCTTTTTTGCTGCAGTGCATTTCACACTTCCAGGCTGATCTACAGTCCAAATGTCACAATGCCAAGTTACTTCAGAATGTGTAAACCTGCTAAATCTGCAGGGGGTTGAATACTACTTGTAGGCACTGTATATACAGGACGTGAGGTAGAATAGCGGCAGTATATAGAGGAGATATATAATATATTCAGGACGTGAGGTAGAATAGCGTCAGTATACAGAGGGGTATATATAATATATTCAAGACGTGAGGTAGAATAGCGTCAGTATACAGAGGGGTATATATAATATATTCAGGATGTAAGGTAGAATAGCGTCAGTATACAGAGGGGTATATATAATATATTCAGGACGTAAGGTAGAATAGCGTCAGTATACAGAGGGGTATATATAATATATTCAGGACGTGAGGTAGAATAGCGTCAGTATACAGAGGGGTATATATATAATATATACAGGACATGAGGTAGAATAGTGTCAGTATACAGAGGGGTATTTTCTCCAGGTAGGTGGCCATGGTGTAGTCCCTTTGTAGGGATTGGTACACGGTGAGTTTCTTGGAGTTATTTGTTTCGTTTCTCCCTTCTTCAATGTACCGCTCTCTGTTTGCCTCTGTGGTCGCCTTTATTTGGGCCTTGTTCATCATCTGTTGGTGTTTTGGTTTGATGGTCGGCTGTTGTTTGGTTGGGGGGTGTCTGGTTTTTTTCGAGTTATGTGGTTTAGCCATGCTTGGTAGGAGTCGGGGTTGCTCCCCTGAATGTGCGCCTGGAAAGCTAGTGCTCTCTTCTTTTTGGTGAGCCATAGGGGGAGTCTGCCTAGCTCTGCCCTGCAGGGTATGTTGGACATGCTGCGGTGGACATGGAGCAGGTATTTGCAGAACTCCAGGTGGAAGGTCTCTGTTGGGCTGGAGTCCCATTTTGGATGGTCTGGGTAGGTGGATGGGCCCCAAACCTCGCTGCTGTAAAGAAGGATTGGAGCGATGACTGCATCAAAAATCTTTAGCCAGACCCTCACCGGTGGTTTGAGGTGGTACAGTTGTCTTCTGATGGCGTAGAAGGTTCTGCAGGCTTTTGCTTTCAGGGATTCTATTGCTGTTTTGAAGCTTCCTGATTGGTTGAGCTCCAGCCCCAGGTAGGTGTAGCTGTTGGTTTTCTCCAGAGTGGAGCCGTTCAGTAGGGTGGGGCTTTATTGTGGCCCTTCTTCTGAAATACCATGACTTTGGTTTTCTTCTGGTTGATGGGTAGAGCCCATGTGGTGCTGAATTTTTCCAGCACTGACAGGCTTTCTTGGAGGTCTTTCTCGGTGGGGGACAGGAGTAGGAGGTCGTCGGCGTATAGCAGGAACTTCACCTCCCGGTCGTTCAGGGTGAGGCCTGGGGTTGGTGAGGCCTCCAGGGCTGTAGCCAGTTCATTGATATAGATGTTGAAGAGCGTTGGGCTCAGGCTACAGCCTTGTCTGACCCCTCGTGCCTGTTGGAAGTATGCTGTCCTTTTCCCGTTCACCTTCACACTGCACTGGTTTCCGCTGTAGGAGCTCTTGATGACATCGTACGTTCTTCTTCCTTTTCCATCATGGGTCATTCCATGTCAAGTGAACCAATTATTTTTACCTCTGTATTCTTTATTCTTTTGAGATTTTGTTATTTGGTAGTAGTGTGTCAGAGAATGCAAAATGTGAAGAAAAAAAAATTCTAGTAAATGTTTTTGATTTTTAATTGATTTTCAAAGTTCAGAAAAAGTGAGAATTCCTGTGTTGCCTGCCTTTACATTTCTCCTCATAAAAAAAGATAAAAAGAAAAAAAGATAGAGAAACAAAATAAACACCATTCTACTCAGAACTGTATGGGCTTTCACCAGATATGTCACTATAGTATCTTTGTTAATATTTTACCCATGCGAACACAAACACAAAATTTTAAAATGCATTTCCAAAAAAACGTTCAATTTAAAAATTTCCAAAAATGCACATGTGCCTGTTATGCTCCAAACCACATCTGTACCAAAATTCAAGTTGGGATCGCGATGGGATCATATTTTAAAGGGGCTCTATCAGCAAAATCATGCTGATAGAGCCCCACATATGCGTGCTTCTTCTACTACTGCGCATGCGCCCGTGCCATTTTTTATCAATGTCAGTTCGCGAGTTAGACGGGACCAGAGGACATCGCTGGAAGAGGAGGTGTGGCTGAAGAAGACGGCGGACCCTGAATGCCCGCCCACCGTGCACGATGGGTAAGTTGATCATATTCTGTTTTAGGGTTTTATTTTAAAACTTGGGGGTAGTTTAATATAACTTTAGCGGTGCCTAAATGGCCTTTTTAAAGGCTATTCACGCATATGTGGGGCTCTATCAGCATGATTTTGCTGATAGAGCCCAGCTTTAAAGTATAACTATTACAGTGTCGATTCAAAAATCTTGAATTCAGATCTGTTCAGGCTGTGGTCCAAAAGTGTGGGGTCTAAATTTACCAAATAATCCATGATTTTTAGATATTACTGTATTATTTTATTTTGTTACAGTTTAGGGGGCGTTCACACTACCATTGGTGTCCACTCAGCAGTGTCCATGGTTATTGTCCGTACAAGATTTTAGCAACAGACACTCGCTGGTCCTTTTGCAATTTCCATTCATTTCAATGGAATTTTATCTTGTGTTCCTTTAGTGTCCGTTTACAACCATGTCCGTTTTTTCAAGCGGACAAAAAAAATCCTACATGCAGGACTTTTCTGTCCGTTCGAAAAAAACGTCAGTAAGTGTCCATTTTTTGGGGTTTTTTTTAACCATTGAGGTCTATGGGCAACGGACATATAATGGACACTAACTGATAGCCATCAGTAACTGTCCATTTTTGGGGAGGTTTTTTACAGACACCAACGGTAGTGTGAACCCTACTTTAGAAGCAGGAGAGGACAGAGGAGAAAGCTTTGTTAGGGCTCAACCTGAGAATGACCAGGGATAGACATTGAATGCAGAGCAGATGACAGGCCAACAACTCTGTCAGTAAGTTCACATCTGCGCCCCAGTCTCCATTATGCAGATTTCCGTTTCCTGCCCGAAACTGCGCAGGACACGGAAACCTGCAGGCATTTTTCAAAGCGATTCAAATGAATGGGTTTGGAAAGTGTCCAGCCGGTGAGCGTTTTGTGCTCTCCGCGGTGAAACCGTTTTTTTTTTTACCGGACACAAAGTCGGACATGCAGAACTTTGTGCCCGATTAAAAAAAATGTTTCGCCACAGAGAGCACAAAACGCTCACCGGCACTCACAGCTGGACACGGTTTGTCAAGTTTCTGTCTTCTGTCAGCAGAAGACGGAAACCTGAAAACGCAAATCAGGCGCTGGTGTGAACCCAGAGTCATGTGAAATATCTGTTCACCGCAGAGTCAGGAAGTAAGACAGAGCTTCAGAACTTTCATGTCCTAACTACGAAGAAGAGGAGAGTTTTTTAAAACATCGGTTACAGGAAGCAGAACCCATCAAAGGGACTCGCAATACCACACTTTCATTCCATGGAGTGAAACAGAAATAAAAACAAGGATTTTTTCATTCAATGACAGTGAAGTCCATGAAGTGGTAGAAGGCGGCACAAGATTGGCAATGGATGACATAACTAGTTCTGTGACCTGTGAATATGATCGGCGCTGATAGCTGGCTACTGTACTCTCCAAAGATTGTGAAAATGAAGACGTAAAATTGACTTTTTTGCATCCTTCTGGTCCAGCGCCATCCTTTGTGTATCCAAGAAAACCAGACATTTTAAAACTTAACAAAAATCAGATATTAAAGGGATTCAATCATTAAAATGACATTTTTTTTCTCCCTAACATGACATTTTTTCTCCCTTCTTCCGGTACTGGCTTCAAACTTCCGAGTATGCGCAGTTGGCTCTGCCGTCGGGCAGAGCAGACTGTGCATGCCCGCGGCAATTTTCCTGTGGCTGCTTACACAGTAAACTGGTGTAAGTGTCCATTTTCATGTGGCTGATTACACACATGCGCGGTCGGCTCTGCCCGAGGCCCAGCGACAGAGCTGACTGCGCATGCCCAGAAGTTTGAAACCAGCGCAGGAAGAAGACGCAGGGAGAAGGCCGTTCCAGGCGAAAATAGAGGTGGCGCCGGAGAGTTCTCTCGCAGCATTGGGGACACCCCCAGTGCTGCTTGAGTGCTGAGGAGCGCCCCCAGTGCTGCGAGAGAATTCATTTGCATACAGAAGAAAACCGGGATTTCTACTGAACAGCGGCGCGGAGAAGATGTCTAAAGGTAGGAGAAGAATAGCCTTTCTTAAGGCTATTCCTATGTGTTAGGGAGAAAAAAATGTCATTTTAAAGGGGCTCTATCACTGGGAAAAGTCATTTTTATCTAATCACATCCTTGCATAGCCTTTAGAAATGCTACTTCACACCTACCTTTAGTATGTAGCTTGCCTCAGTGGTTTCTCAATAAGTCCGTTTTTATTCATATGCTAATGAGCTTCCAGCCAGCTCAGGAAGTTCCCTGCAGCCTCCTCTCTCCTATTATCTCCTATGTGTGATGCAAACAGGAAGCTGAGTCATCAGCAGCAGCAGCCTCCCATAGGAAACAACAGGAGAGAAGTGCACGATGTATCGTGCAACGGTCTAATTAGCATATGAATAAAAACGGACTTATTCAGAAACCACTGAGGCAATCTATGTACTAAAGGTAAGTGTGGAATAGACTTTCTACAGGCTATGCAAAGATGTGATTAGTCAAAAATGACTTTTCCTAGTGATAGAGCCCCTTCCCGACATCGTCAGTAATAGTACGGCGCAGCCGGGAAGCACTTCCCGCACAGCGCCGTACTATTACTGCGGCTGCATGGTGCGCACACAGAACCTGTGTGCGCACCATGCGCTGCAGGTGTCAGGCGTATGTTATGGCTGACTATGCCCTGTAACACCCGCGGTCGGACCCGGGTCCGATCGCGGGTGTTAACCCCTGAGGTGCCGGCGGTCAACATGACCATCGGCATCTCCAGGGTTTCAATATAATGTGCCGATCGGCACCCCCGCGCCGGTTTCGGGGGGTGCCAGTGTTCGTAGGGGGCAGCCCGGGGTCCGATCAGTGACCCCGGGTCTGCCCCATCACTTACCCCGTCCGCGCACCTGGCTGATCCTGCCGTAAATGAAGCTGTCAGCCCATGCGTCCACACAGGCTGACAGCTTCCTGTGTTCTGCAATACACGTGTGACACGTGTATTGCAGATATACATAGTGAAGCAGTGATCAGCCGATCACTGCTTCAATCCCCCATGGGGACAGAAAAAAAAAGTTACAAAAAAGTAAAAATAAAAAAGTTTAAATAAGTTTAAAATAAATTATAAATAAATAAAGCCCAAAAAATCTCTTTTTCCCCATATAAAATGTTTTACTATGTAAAATAAAGAAAAATAGAAAAAAAATTACATATTTGGTATCGCCGTGTCCGTAATAACATGAACAATCAAATTAAAACATTATTTAACCCGAACGGCGTAAAAAAAAAGTAGAAAAACGCACAAAATAATGATTATTCACCACCTTTCCCTTACAAAATGTTCAATAAAAAGTAATCAAATGGTCAGATGAAAACCAAAATGGTACCAATAAAAAGCAGAGGTCATCCCGCAAAAAATAAGCCCTCAACCAGCTGTCTACCGAAAAATAAAAATGCTACGCCTTTCAGAAGATGGTGATGCAAAAATAATTGATTTTTCCCTAAATTGAATTTTACTCTGCAGAAATAGCAACGCATTAAAAAATCATATAAATGAGGTATCGCCGTAACCGTACCGACCCGCAGAATAAAGGTAACATGTTACTTATCCTGTACTCTGCACGCTGTAACCGTACCGACCCGCAGAATAAAGGTAACATGTTACTTATCCTGTACTCTGCACGGGGGGAAAAATAAATGCTAGAAAGCAATGCCAGAATTGATGTTTCCTTTTACATCCCACCCAGAAAGAGTTAATAAAATTACAATAAGTTACAGGCCCCAAAATGGTGGCATTGAGAAGTACATCTAATACCGCAAACACCAAGCCCTCATATGGCCACATTGCCAGAAAATAAAAATCTACCTTGTACAATGTAAAGACAAAAACCCCAAAAGTCGCCAAATCATTAGAACGTAAGTGGCTGCGACTAGAAGGAAATGTGTAAGCTGTGCGAGCATTTTCAGGGGACCCCCCATATTTATAGCTTATGAGAGAGAGTACACCAGCGCTGATCCCCCAGAATGCCCCTCTTCCCCGTCCATGTCATAGGAGCTAATACTTTGAGGGGTGCGGTTTTCAAAATGGGGTCACTTTCTAGAGGTTTCCACTGTTTTGACACCTCAAGGGTTTTGTAAATGCGACATGGTTCCTGAAACTGATCACAGCCAGATCTGCCCTCCAAAAGCTCCTTGGCGCGCCTTCCCTTCTGCGTCTCGCTGAGCGTCCATATATTCGTTTACACCCACAAGTGGGGTACTATGGTAGTCGGGAGAACTTGCATAACAAATTGTGGGGTGCGTTTTCTCCTTTAACCCCTTGTGAATGTGCAAATTCTAGGGCTAAACGAAAATATTAGTGAAATAAAATCAAATTTGAAAATTTCACCTCCAATTTGTATTAATTCCTGTTAAGCACTTATAGGGTTAAACTACTAGGTATATGTTGTTTTGGCTTATTTAAGGGGTGCAGTTTTGAAAATGGGGTGATTTATGGGGGGCTTTAATACAAGGGTCTTTCAAAACCCCTTCATAACTGGATTAGTCCCTTAAAAAATGGGTTTTGAAAATTTTGAATATTATTGTTTCACTTGTAAATCTTCTAATGTCCGTAAAAAATAAAAGGGTGACTATAGTTTGATGCCGACATAAAGCAGAGATCTGGGACATGAGATTTATGATGTAATTTTGGCGGTCTGACTATCTTTATGCAATGCATATCATTTCAAACTTTATAAAATGCATATTTTTCAAAATTTCCACCAAATTTCCTATTTTTTTATAACTAAACACAAAACATATCTACCAAAATTTACTAGTAACATGAAGTACAATGTGTTACGAAAAAACAATCTCAAAATCACTTTGGTAAGTTAAAGCATTCCAAAGTTATTGCCACATAAAATGACACGTCAGTTTTGAAAAATCGACCTTGGTCAGGAAGTCAAAAAGTGCCATCGGCAGGAAGGGGTTAATGATTAAATCCCTTTAACTCAGGTGGAGGCGAACACCATGACAGGCCGGACACACTCTGTGACACATTGCTAGTAAGCGCTTATGGACAAGATTACATTTCACTCACTAGAAGGGACAAATTGATCATAAAAGGCCGGTAGTTTAAAAACGTCCTATTAAGTGTTTGATTACTTCATCCTATTAATATTATAAAGGTTTGTGTGTTCGGATGTTTGTTCCTCAATCACAGCCAAACGGCTGAATGGATTTTGGTGAAATTTCACACAGATACATATATTTCTCAGGAAGGAATGATAGGCTACTTTAAATGTGGGTCACTCACCCCAAATCGCCACTGTCACCCTCCAAACACCCCTCCGGGCTCGGCTATAGAAGCTGGCATTCTGCCAGCGCTGCTCTGTCCACGCTCCTCCTATTGGTGCATGACAGCTGTGGGCGGGATATGGAGCCAGGGCTGCGGCACCATAGGTTGAGACCTCAATGTGGGCGTGCCGATTCAGCAGTGACACAGAGAACAACATGGCAGCCGCCCACAGGGACCCGGAGCTGCAGCTATGCCAGGCTGCCACACACATCGTGGAGGAGGCTGCTGCACCCGACCCAACAGATACAGGTCAGTGCAGCGGGGGGATGGGGTGTCCGGCGGGGAGAGGGTGTCCTGGGGGGGGGGGTAGGGGAGGTCCCCAGCTTCAGTTCCTTCCGTGTAGTAACACTCACCTTGGTCTCCTTCGCTCCTGTGTGTGCTGGCTGACTGCATACACTTCGCGGCCGGCTGCCTGTGTGTCCTATATGAAGCACAGCAAGCTCCGGCGTCTGGTTGCTATGACGCCGGAGCTCACTCTGCTACATAAACGACACACAGGCAACATCATGAGAAGTCTATGCAGGCAGCCAGCACACACAGGAGCACAGGAAAGAGACACAGGTGGGTGGTACTACACGGGGGCCGCTGTAGGGGGGGGGGGCATGAAGCTGGGGACAGAGATGGGGGGACATGAAATGGGGGGGTAGAGATGGGGGGGCATGAAGCTGGGGGCAGATATGGGGGGACATGACACTGGGGGGCAGAGATGGGGGGGCGCATGAAGCTGGGGGAAGAGATGGGGGGAAAGAAACGGGTGGGGTGGGCGCATGAAGCTGGGGGAAGAGATGGGGGACATGAGACGGGGTAAGAAACTGGGGGCAGAGATGGGGGGCATGAAGCTGGGGCAGAGATGGGGGGGAAGAAACTGGGGGCAGAGATGGGGGGCATGAAGCTGGGGCAGAGATGGGGGGACATGAGATGGGGGAGAAACTGGGCAGAGATGGGGGGCAAAAAACGGGGCAGATGAATTGAACTGGGGGCAGAGAAGGGGGGACATGAAGCTGGGGGCAGAGATGGGGGAAGAAACTGGGAGCAGAGATTGGGGGGGGCATGAAGCTAAAGGCAGAGATGGGGGACAAGATACTGGGGGCACCGATAGGGGGACAAGAAATATAAGCGGTTCGGCACCACCGCCAAACCGCAGACGAAGTCGCGGGTAACTGCTGGTATTTTATAGAATGAGGATTTAACTACTGTACTATTCTTCTTAACCCCTTAAGGACCAGGCCATTTTTTGGTTTCACATTTTCGTTTTTCCCTCCTCACATTTCAAGAGCCATAACTTTTTCATTTTTCAGTTCACAGAGTCACATGATAGCTTATTGTTTGCGGGACAAATTGTACTTTGTAATGGCACCATTCAATATGCTGTGCAATGTACTGGGAAGCTGGAAAAAAATTCAGAATGAGGCGCAATTGGAGAAAAAATGCATTTGCGCCATTTTCTTATGGGTTTAATTTTTACAGCATTCACTGTTTGGTACAAATGACATGTTACATGTGTTCTACGTGTCAGTACAAACGCGGTGATACCAAATTTATATAGTATTTGAAATTTTTTGATACTTTTAAAAAAATGATAAACTTTGCAAAATAGAAAAAAAAAATTTGTGTCATCATGTTCTAACACCTGTAACTTTTTCATATTTCCATGTATGGAGCTGGTTGTGGTGTCTTTTTATGCGGGACAAGATGACGTTTCTATTGATACCATTTGGGGAAAGATCCGATGGTTTGATCACTTTTTATTCAATTTTTTATAGGAGGCAAAGTGTTGAAAAAAACGCTTTTTGGCTGTTTTTATTTTTTTTGCCGCTACGCCGTTCGCAGTACGGGATAAATGTTTTAATATTCTAATAGTTCAGGCATTTTGGAGCGCAGGGATACCTAATATGTTTATGTTTAATGTTCTTTAATTACTTTTATAGCTAATCTAGGGAAAGGGGGGTGATTTGAACTTTTATATTTTTTTTATTTTTTTAATACTTTTAAAAACTTTTTTTTTTCTTCTGTTATATTTATGATCAGACCCCTTAGGTACCTTGAAACCTAGGGAGTCTGATCGCTCATACTATTCACTGCAATACTACAGTATTGCAGTGAATAGGAAAATCGCAGCACTTCTATTAGAGGCTGCCTCTGGCATCGTCTAATAGATCTGGTGCAGAGACAAGCCTGGAAGCCTTCAATAGGCTTCCGGCTGTCATAGCAACCGATCACCGCCCTCTTGTGACGTTCAGGAGGGCGGCGATCGGCGAAACATGGCGGCACCCGTGCCGCCGGCGCCGTTTACACACTGCGGTCACGTTTGACCGCAGTGTGTAAAGGGTTAACAGCAGCGATCGGCTCGGGCACCGACCGCTGCTGTTAGTGGCAGGTCCTGGCTGTATTATACAGCCGGCATCTGCCGTGTATGGAGCGAGCTCAGCGTGTGAGCTCGCTCCATACATCCCCATGCGACCCATGACGTACAGTTACGTCAAGGGTCGCTAAGGGGTTAATAAATTACATGTTTAGTGATATAATAAAAAAAATTGTTACATGTAGAAAAAATGTGTTAAAAACATTGGTTCTTTTAATCTTCTTAACATATAATTAGGATAAATCTGTATTTAGAAAATCCCACTTGGATATGATCACCTTTTTTCTTTCGGTTTGTTCAATGCATTCAGGTTGAAAATGCTGAACAAGTTGTGTTCTGATGATAAGATGTATTTGTTCTGGCACTTACAGGATTTGTTTTTTATATTTCTTTATTGTTGCATATAAATGTTGAATTCAGCAAGTTGTAATTTGAAAAGAAAAAAGGAAGAAGCTCACACAAAGATAAAATCAGATGATTCAAGGCTTAAAAATTTTTTTAAAAAAAATTGATCTCAATTTGGTCCCAAGTTGAAACCCTGTACAAGTATAACCAAGAACAAAAGTAACACACATGCATTTTTTCACAATTTTAAATCATATGTTTTTTTCACAATTGTGCATCAAAATTTTGAATTTGATTTCTCCAAAATAAAATATAAAGAAACATAGTCTTGTGACATATCAAATGAAAGCCGGTTCCGTTCTGAGAAAAATGCTGCCTCTCCCACCTCTTTATCTTAATTCTAGCCTGAGATATGCTAAAAAATGTAAAGCCATACCAGGCCAAAATTTGCGCTTTTTCAAAACTTTAGAAGTAAAAAATTAACGGATTAAGAAAAAAAATTCAAAACTTTTAATTTGTAATGAACTTAAGTTGTACTTCATAAAATAAAAAAAATCTAAAGACGTCAGGTAAAAAAAAATATTCATATTTGGATCACTTGATATGGAATGACCCTCTGTAGGAGTTTTAGGAGCAGGCCTGGGTGTCATACTGAGTCGAATGCTTTCTTGAAGCCCACGAAGCAGGAAAATATTTTGCCTCTTTTGGTGTTCTGGATGTGGGTCTTGATGAGGCTGTGCAGGGTGTAGATATGTTCCGTGGTGCGGTGGTTTGGCATGAACCCTGCTTGGCTCTTGCTGAGGACCCTGTGTTGTGTAATATATTCAGGACGTGAGGTAGGATAAGATAAGATAATCCTTTAATAGTCCCACAGTGGGGAAATTTCAATATGTTACAGCAGCAGAGTAATACAGATACAGGATAATACACAGTAATATATTATGGAAGTAGACACGCATATGCTGAGAAGAGAAGATATACTAGTCCATAGCAGATAAGGAACAGAAGGAAGACTTCATAATCGTTTAGTTTTCTGTGCGCTTGGTCTGATGTAGATTATACAGCCTGGTCGCAGTTGGAAGGAAGGACCTGCGATAGCTCCTTCTCACACTTGGGGTGAAGTAGACGGTCACTTACAGTGCTGCCAAGTGCCATCAAGGTCTCATACATGGAGTGGGATTTGTTCTCCCACATGGAGCTCACCACAGACAGTATCCTTCTGTCACCCACCACCTGTACTGGGTCCAAGGGGCTCCCCAGGACAGAGCTGGCCCTCCTGATCAGCCTGTCAAGTCTAATTCTGTCCCTGGTTGATATACTGCTCCCCCAGCAGGCCACACCAAAAAAGGCTGAAGCAACCACAGAGTTGAAAAAGGCCCTAAGACGTAAGTACCATTGGGCTTTTGTATCAATACAATTGGGTTAGACCACTCACTCTTGGATTCCTCAATTACACCTAACTCCAGCATACATTTAACCTCAGCTGACACTACCTCCCTACGTGCCTTTGGTATTCTGTAGGGTTTGAGGTTTACTTTCCTCCCAGGTTCTGTCTCTACATGTTGCTCTATCGGGTGTGTATTACTCCCTGGTAGATCAGAGAACTTGCGTCTATTTTTCTGCATGAACTCTTTTGCCTTCTGTTGCTGGGACAATGAGAGGGTCTCATTCACAAGGACTGGAGGGATTGGTGGCAACGAATCACCCACCTCTGTATTTGAGGCCACCAACGATTCCCTCTGGTTCTAGGGCTTAATCAAGTTCACATGGTAGATTTGAAAAGGCTTCCTTTTCCCTGGTTGGTGAACCTTATAGTTGACTGGCCCTACTTTTTCCACAATTTCATATGTGCCTTGCCATTTCGCTAAGAACTTGCTCTCCACAGTGGGCACCAAAATAAGGACTCTTTCCCCTGAGTTAAACTCTCGGACTCTGGCAGAACTATTGTAAATTCTGCTTTGGGCCTCTTGTGCTCTTTGCAGATGTTCTTTTACAATTGGCATGACTGTTGAAATGTGATCCTGCATTTGAGCTACATGCTCTATGACGCTATGGTATGGGGAAGCCACTGTTTCCCAGGTTTCTTTGGCTATATCAAGTAAGCCCCTGGGGTGTCTACCATAGACTAATTCAAAAGGGGAAAAACCTGTAGACGCTTGTGGAACCTCTCTAATAGAGAACATCAGGTATGGCAACAGGCAATCGCAGTCACGACCATCTTTTTCTACCACCTTTTTAAGCTTATGTTTGAGAGTCTTATTAAAGCGCTCCACTAACCCATTTGTCTGGGGTTGATACACAGAGGTCCGTATGTGGTGTAAGCCGATGGCTGGTCAGGTAATGGAGGGGGTGTACATCTCGCCCAGACTACTCAGGTGGGTGAGATGAGAAAACTCCAGGAATGTTTGTTCTCGGCAGACAACTTTCGTCTGCTGAGCATTTTGGTAAATGCTAAGTATTGGGCTGGATTTTTAGGAATGACAGGTAGGTTTGTTAGTGGGACCTGTCATTCCACCCTCCTCCAGTCCACACTTTGGGGATGTTCCAGCAGCGACTCAGCTGTAGAGAGTCTCCTCGTCAAGGAGGCTTAAGAAACCAGCTCCAGCAGCAACAGTTGGGCAGAGCTTGGCTGGCGAGCAAACAGAGAGGTCATATTTTTGGAGTCCTGAATGATTCTACTGGCTTTTTGGATTTCTGTTATTCTAGGTGAGGTAACCTATTCTATGTTTAGTTAGAGCCTAGACGGGCAGGTATTTATTTTTGTATTGTTTCTTTTGTTGCTGCACTACCTTTTTGAGTAAAAATAAACTCTACCTTTGTTTTGGACTAAAAGAAACTGGACTTGTGTGTCTATGCCACCCCACCTAGCAACCCCAGACCCTGACAGTGGGTAATTTTAAACAGCTTGCATAGCTCTTTCATCACCTTTCACATGAACGGTGTGCCTTGGTCGATCAGTATCTCTTTAGGTATGCCTGTTCTTGAAAACATAGAGAATAACTCATGGGCAATACTCTTTGATGTCGTATTACGCAAGGGAACCGCCTCAGGATAGCGAGTAGCGTAATCTAAGACAACCAGAATATATTGCTGACCTCTAGCTGACTTGACTATTGGACCGACCAAGTCCATACCAATCCTTTCAAAAGGCATTTCAATGATGGGCATGGGACTATGGAAATGTGGGGCTGGGGCATGTACCTGACACGTAGGACAGGACGCACAATAGTCCTTCACTTCCCTGTACACGCCTGGCCAATAAAATCTTTGGAGAATCCTCTCCTGTGTTTTCTCCGCCTCTAGGTGTCCCCCAAGCACATGATTATGGGCTATATGAAGTACCATATGGCTTTGGTACAAGACGCTGCTCCACAATTTCCCCAATACTTTCTGCAACCCAATACAAGAGTTCATTATTCATAGCAAAATGTGGGAATTGGTGGTCAGCATCAGGTTCCTGAGGTGCATTGTTAACAACTGTCATATTATCACGAGCATTAGCAAGAGTGGGATCTCTCAATTGTGCAGTACCAAAATTATCCAGTAAGATCTCTAATTCAGGTATGTTAGGCTCAGGAGCTGGGGAAGAGGCATCATCCTTCTCTCCAGATAAGACCTGTAACGGAAAGGTGTTGCCCTCCTCATGCACTTTGGGTGTAGGCGGGGTTTCCACATTTGGTTTTGTGGTTTTACCTTTTCCCCACAAATCCCAGAACAAAGGTAAATCACGTCCCAAAATCACATTATGCATAAGGTTTTTTACAACACCCACTTCATAATAAACAGATCCTAATATAGTCTCTATTGTGACCTTGGACACAGGGTAGTCCTTGACATCCCCATGGAAGCAACAAACACTTATACGTTTGTCCGGGATAAAGTCCCCAACTATCAAGCTGGCATGCACCAGAGTGACCAGGCTACCAGAGTCCAACAACACCTGGACAGAATGGCCATTCACCACAACTTGGCAGACCTGAGGCCCAGTCTCTAGTCCCGGTGCCGCAGCACACACAGGTCTGGCAAATAGTGATCGACGCCCACCAGCGTCACAGTCCATTGGCTCAGAGGTAAATGGGCACTTGGCAGCAATATGTCATTCGGCCAATCAATGCTGGTCAATGCATTCCTATGCCAAGATGTAGCAGTGCTGGCCGTACGCTCAGCTCGGCTAAACCGGAGATGAAGCAGAGCTGGCCATGCACTCAGCTCGGCTACACCGGAGATCGAACTCAGCGCACGGCCAGCTCTGCTACACCGGATATGAAGCAGAGCTGGCCGTGCGCTGAGCTTTGCTACGCCGGAGATGTAGTATAGCTGAGTGTGCGCTGAACCCTGCTGCACACTCAGCTCTGCTGAGATGGGTATAGGCAGGCGTAGGTGGGGTGATGAGGGGTTTAATAGTCTTTGGGGTCTCATCTTCCTCTCATTTGGTGGCAGCTGGACACGTATTGGGCAGCGATCTCCACAGTGGACTCCTCTTCTCCCATTAGGATTTAGAGTTTCCTCTTCTCGTCTGCAGATGTGAAGTCTGGGATGTGGGTACTCTCCTCCTGTCTAGAAAGACTGTTAGCTCTAAAATTCATTTTAGTACCTGGAATTATTCTATGGATAAATGGGATCTGTCTTCTCCACCCCCTGCCTCATTGATTCTGGATCTAAAAACCAGCATCATCAAGGTTAAGATCGCCGCTCTCATTTGCCACTTGGATTCTAGATTGGCAGAGCTTCTGGTGTCCAAGAGGTTCATTAAAGAGGACTTTTCACCACTTTTGGGCACATGCAGTGTCATATACTGCCAGAAAGCCGACAGTGCGCTGAGTTCAGCGCACTGTCGGCTTTCCCGATCTGTGCCCGGTGTAAAGAGCTTATGGTGCCGGTACCGTAGTGCTCTATGGTCAGAAGGGCGTTTCTGACCATTAGCCAGAGACGTCCTTCTGCCTCGCGGCGCCAATCGCGCTGTGCTGTGGAGCCGGGAGGAACTCCCCCCTCCCGCTCCTGATAATGCTCGTCTATGGACGAGCTGTGTGAGCAGAGGGAGGGGGCGTTCCTCCCGGCTCCACAGCACAGCGCGATTGGCGCCGCGAGGCAGAAGGACGTCTCTGGCTAATGGTCAGAAACGCCCTTCTGACCATAGAGCACTACGGTACCGGCACCGTAAGCTCTTTACACCGGGCACAGATCGGGAAAGCCGACAGTGCGCTGAACTCAGCGCACTGTCGGCTTTCTGGTAGTATATGACACTGCATGTGCCCAAAAGTGGTGAAAGGTCCTCTTTAAAGGGACTTCGAGTTTCTGTCCTTTTGTTTGTCCTTCTGTACTTCCCTAGGATGTCACTCTGGTGTTATCTGTTTTATCTGGTCCTCCCTTTGAGCCTCTCTTGGACATTGCTCTCTGGTGGTTAACCCTTAGGACTACCTTCTTGTTGGCTATAACCACGGCTAGATGTGTGTGGGAGATTCAGGCCTTCTCCTGTAGGTCCCCTTTTTGACCATCTTGGATAATTGTATTATCCTTAAACATCACCCTCATCACCTTCTTCGAAACGTAGTATCCAAGTTTCATTGCCTTCAGGAGGTGATCCTTCCATCATTCTGTCAGAGTCCTTCATCTAGTAAGGAACAGGAATTTCACAACATTGATGTCAGAAGATGTGTTTGGCTCTAACTCCAGCACACTGAGGGATTTGTGTTCAGATCATCTTTTCTTGAAATATCATGGAAAAAAAGGGACTGCAGCTAGTAAAGGTTTGATTTCCTGACGGATTCGTCTTTCTATTATAAGCAGATTCCAGTCCTGTCTGGTCTCAAGGCTCATTCTACTCCTGCAGTAGCCTCCTCTTGGGCTGAGGTGACCTCGGCTTCTATTGAGCAGATTTGTCAAGCAGCTACTTGGGCAAATCCTTACACGTTCTATAAACATTATAAATTTGATGAGATTTCAAGTAGAGATTTAGCTTTTAGCCTCAAAGTACTATCTGCTGTGGACCCCCTTGATGCTCCTCTGTCATTCCTCCTGTCGATGCTGTTGTGGAGGAGAAAGGTGTCAGGGTCTGGGGTTGCTAGGTGGGGTGGCATAGACACACAAGTCCAGTTTGTTTAGTCCAAAACAAAAGTAGAGTTTTATTTTCACTCACAAAAGGTAGTGCAGCAACAAAGGAAACAATACAAAAATAAATACCTGCCCGGCTAGGCACTAACTAAACATAGAATAGGTTACCTCACCTAGAATAACAGAAATCAAAAGCCAGTAGAATCATCTCTGTCAGCTCTCCAGCCAAACTCTGCCAAAGTGTTGCTGGTGGAGCAACTTCTTAAGCCTCCTTGACGAGGAGACTCTCTGCAGCTGAGTCGCTGCCGGAACATCCCAAAAGTGTGGACTGGACTGGAGGGGGCGTGGAATGACAGGTCCCACTACCAACCTACCTGTCATTCCTAAAAATCCAGCCCAAAATGCTCAGCAGACGAAAGTTGTCTGCTGAGAACAAACATTCCTGGAGTTTTCTCATCTCACCCACCTGAGTAGTCTGGGAGAGATGTACACCCCCTCTATTACCTTACCAGCCATCGGCTTACAAAGGGTAATATGATAATTGCTCCTGTTGTTTTCTGTCCCAGGGGGCGTGGCATTCCTTCTGTTGGTGCCATTGTGGAGGTTCAGGGAATTCCAATTACCAGTAAGAGTAATTATCATCTTTTTATGTATCTTTTCATATTTTTCCAGTCTGACGAAGGGTAATAACTTTGTTACCTATGAGGAGGCCAGTACTCTTATCAGCTATTGATGCCATCCTTGAACCAAAGCTTCCATTCACTTTCTTCGAGCCAACATCTTATCTAGATGGAGTGGACTTCCTAAATATACTGATTTCTTTCTCATCACATGTGAAGAGTTAATGATGACCTGAGAGACATCAAGCTGATCCTTGCTTTCTTTTGTCCCCTCACATTATCCTTATTCATATGGCCAATCTTAACCTCATTTTACTACATAAATGAGCAGAACGAAATCATAATCTTCTTTCCAGAGAATTAAGTCATCGTCCTGCTCTAAGGTCAATCTCATCAACTATTCTGATTTACACTTTAGGCTGCACATAACAGAAAATCTGACTGTCTCACTGGTGGCGCCCTCCACCCTGCAGAATAAAACCTGAATCTTCTGGCCTTACCACATATTAAGTTGATGGAGCCTTCTGGTTCTCATGTAATGGCAACTCAAATCCATGAAACTAACCTTTCCCTTCCTTATCCAGGTCATTGGGTACCAATGGATGGAATATTCATTATCTGGGCAAACACATTTTTTGTAATTCTCTTTTCTGTCAGGAAGATGGTGGAAATGCAGGTGGATGCCATAGCCATATTGCTATTGTCTCCTATGGTCATCCTTACTTCAAGGAGCCGATGTTGGGGATTTCCAGCACAGCAGGACTTTCCCTTCCAGTAAGGGTTTATTATTCCCCTGTCAACCATCTTCAAATAACTTCAGGTCACCAAACCAGTCTGTGGCTCGGTGTCTTTGTACAGTTTATGCCCTAATGTTCCAGATTCATCTTACAGCCATGCGTCACATCAACGTCTTGGCCAAAGTTACAGAATTCACATCTCTTAGGAACAGTTCTAAAGAACAGCGACCTGGCATCACCTTCAGCGAGAACAGTCTGGACAGCCTAGCATAGAGAGTAGATCCTTTATCAGAACCTGCTAATAAAAGCTTAGCAGGTCCCATCCAAATTCTCACTGCTTTACAGTCCCATGTTTGTGTTTAGATACATTTTTCATTGCTACAAAGAATGTGTGAAGTCTCTCCAGATTTATATAGGAAGTACATAATTAATTGATCTTAATTACAGCTGATTAACCTGTCTCTACTGACTGTATCCAGGGGAATAATAATCCTATGCGTGCTGCCTCCAGACTACAGGAAAGGAAAATCTCAGTAAGCAAACTTTCTCAATACAGGACGTCAGGAAAATAGTGTCCGTATACAGTGGCTTTCAAAAGTATTCATACCATTTGAACTTTTTCACATTTTCTCACCTTATAACCATAAACTTAACCGCTTCCAGGCTGCCCATTGGCTTTTTAGCTTTGTTTGGAAAGTGGTTGCCTTGTTCTACAAGGACATAGCGGTACATCCAAGCAGATTTTAACAGCTGCACGAAATTTCACAGCTGCTGAAACGGGGAGCCAGCTGTAACTTCATCCAGAGCTCCCAGAGAGAAGGTAGGGAAGGTGTATTATTTCCCCTGCATTCCCCATTGCTATGTATACAGTGCTCAATGAGCGCTGTATACACTGCTATAGGTGCAGCCATGATGTTGTTGCTCACTTGACCTGCCAGGATCAGCATGTGTTAGAGCTGCTGGGTGCTACAGGATTTAGATCAGCTCTATAGAATGGACAGGAAGCTGTACTCCTCCTGCAACTGGGCTAAATGTACCAGCCCATTAGGGAGCCTTCACATGAAGTATACGCTCTGCTCAGTCTGAACGTAAAAGTTGTTCAGAATGAGCGTGTAAAAACCAGCTCCCATTGATTTCTATGGGTGCCGGCATATGCGCGCTACACATTGAAATCAATGGGTTAAAAAGCCTCCCATTGATTTCAATGTGTAGCGTGCATAAGCCGGCACACATTGAAGTGAATGGGATCTGTTTTGAATCGCTCGTGTATACGTGTCTGAATGAGCAGAGTGTAAACTCCATGTGAAGGCTCCCTTTAAGAGGTTTTTTGATAATCAAAATTTCTAACTCAAAATAGGTGATAAGTGCCCGACTGCTGTTACGTGAGGCCAGATGCCCTTTGTTCTCCCATATCAATAGGTTGGTGGGTGAGTGAGCGCACGGCTGCTTTGTACAAAGAACTGGTGGAGGTCAGAGGTCAGCTCTTGTCATATGTCCCTTAGACTTTCAATGGAACAGACCTGCACATGAACACCAATCCATTGATACAAGAGAACATGGGATCTTGTGTGTGATTGATAACGATTTCAGTCCTAGGACCGCCACTGATCAGATACAGCACCAATTCTCTGGACAAATGACAAAATATGGTTATAGGAAAGCCCCTTTTAGATTAAAGGGGTTGTCCCATCTCAAGGATCCTATCTATACTGCTAGCTTTTGTGGATTTAAGACTTTTCCTAAATACACTGCTTCAGCAAAACTGCTTTGTTTGTCCGCTATCTGAGATTCTACATTTCATTGTTTACACTGCGTTTCCATAACCACGGACCTGGGGATGATCTTTTCTCTCCGCCCAGGACAAGTGATGTAGCTCCCTTCTCTCAGGAGGGCAGGGGGAGCTGAGTGCTCAGGATTCGGAATCAGCTTCTATTTCTGAGCTATCTCCCAGTTATCAGGTCGGCTATTTGAATTTTGCTGATAATGGCTGAGACAGGCAGTCTGTTACCCTGTTTGTAAACACAGACCTAAAATGGAGTTTATTGCAAGCTGACTCTTGTTCCTGTTGCATGTAAATTTGGGATTCTCATCACCTATCAAATCCAGCTCTGCAACATCAGCTTCATATTGTGCATCTTCCAGTGATACTGTGCTGTTTTATTTACAACCATCCCTCATTACAGACTGCAAACATGTACTGCTATGAAGAGAGCTAGCAGAGCTGGCTTTGTCTGAGAGACAGCAAGTAAAACCCCACCCAGCAATGTACTGAGAAAACCAGGAAGTGAACAGAGCACACAACATGCAGGTTGGTGAAAAAACGAGTTGGGAATACCCCTTTAAGTGTACACAGGATAAACATGCAGAGGATTAGACACTGCGGACTTGTCGGCGGCTTATTTGCTGCATTGTACAATAGCAGCAGAGTGGATGAGATCTAAATAAATCCTGCAGTATAATCTGACCTGAAGTGCAGAATGTCTCACAGCAGCCTCATGTTCGCTTATGCTGCAACAGCCTCATGTCCTCTTATGCTGCAGCAGCCTCATCTCTGCTTATACTGCAGCAGCCTCATCTCTGCTTATACTGCAGCAGCCTCATGTCCGCTTATGCTGCAGCAGCCTCATGACCGCTTATGCTGCAACAGCCTCATGTCCTCTTATGCTGCAGCAGCCTCATCTCTGCTTATACTGCAGCAGCCTCATGTCCGCTTATGCTGCAGCAGCCTCATGTTTGTTTATGCTGCAGCAGCCTCATGTCCGCTTATGCTGCAACAGCCTCATGTCCTCTTATGCTGCAGCAGCCTCATCTCTGCTTATACTGCAGCAGCCTCATGTCCGCTTATGCTGCAGCAGCCTCATGACCGCTTATGCAGCAGCAGCCTCATGGCTGCTTATACTGCAGTAGCCTAGTGTTTGTTTATGCTGCAGCAGCCTCATGGCCGCTTATGCTGCAGCAGCTTCATGGCCACTTATACTGCAGCAGCCTCATGGCCGCTTATGCTGCAGCAGCCTCATGACCGCTTATGCTGCAGCAGCCTCATGTCCGTTTATGCTGCAGCAGCCTCATATCCGCTTATGCTGCAGCAGCCTCATGTCCGCTTATACTGCAGTAGCCTCATGGCCGTTTATGCTGCAACAGCCTCATGACCGCTTATACTGCAGTAGCCTCATGTCTGCTTATACTGCAGTAGCCTCATGGCCGTTTATGCTGCAGCAGCCTCATGAATGCTTATACTGCAGTAGCCTCGTGTTTGTTTATGCTGCAGCAGCTTCATGTCCTCTTATACTGCAGTAGCCTCATGGCCACTTATACTGCAGCAGCCTCATGTCCGCTTATACTACAGCAGCCTCATGTCCGCTTATGCTGCATCAGCCTCATTGCCGCTTATACTGCAGTAGCCTCGTGTTCACTCATGCTGCAGGTCATTCTGAGCATTGTTTGTTGGGGAGTAGATCAGAAAAATCCTCTTCTGGTTTCCTGCAATGGGACATCAACAGCAGACAGTTATCCTATGTGGAAGTATCTGCAATCTGTACAGAGGTCAAGATACGGACTGGTCAGTGTTTTACTAATAAGTTCCCTCTAAAAATTGTCTTGGTGAATCTTTTTGCAAAACACCAAGCCTTGGTAGCCTGAAAGTGGCCACTAACAAAGGGTCATGTGATGCTGCCGTGTTCACGGCCATATCCTATATAATGCACATCGCCTGCATCAGTCTTCAGGTATTCCAGGATCATTGTCCAGCCACAAACCTGCAGAGGTGCAGTCTATGTCATTGTAAGGCACCGGCACTCACCAGTGAGGAGTACGTGGGTCCTAGGAACAAACCACTTATCTTACTGCAGCGTCCTATTACAGTGCAGGGTAGGAACATCACACACAGTGGGTGACGGGACAGTATTTAGTCCTGGTATAGTGATCAGCGGGTGACATCACAGTATTTAGTCCTGGTATAGTGGTCAGTGGGTGACATCACAGCATTTAGTATATAGCGGTCGTATTTGATAATTCTATATGTATATAAATATTTTATTGTGTGTAGGGACAGACATTTGCCTTGTTGCTTGTGCACCTGACTTATATAGGGTTACAAGCAACTAGTTTGGCTATGCAAAAAAAATTTACATACATATGAAACAACCCCTTTAGGCTGAGGCCCCATGCTGCGAAAAAGACTGTGGCAGAAACACATTGTATATTTTTCTGCAGTGTTGTTGTGATCTCAGAGTTTACCTCTGCGGACTCTTTGCACCTATTACACTGGGGAACAGCAATTTCATTGTCTTAAATCTGTGACTTGTCTTCAACTCACTTTTGGCCGCTGGATCCGAAAATAACCGCAGTTTTTGTCTATCACGTCAACTTTTTAACCACATGAGGACCGCCGTACGTAAATTTACGGCCTCATGTGATGGTACCTAAAGACCGGACTATTGTCGAAATACGTCCGGTCTTTAGGTGCCATTTTAGAGCAGATCGCGCCCCCCCCTGGTAACAGTCCCGCCCCTACCTCTAGCCCGGGACTTGGTGAAGATGCCGGGGACCGATCTGATTGGTCCCCGGTCATGTGATCGCTGTGACAGCAAGTCACAGCGATCTCTTTTATTTACAGTATAGCCAGCGTCTTAAGTCTCCTCCCTCTCCTCTTCTCCTTACACATTGTTACTTTGTGAGGAGAAGAGAAGAAGGAGAGAGACTTGAGACATTGCTTGCTAAAAAACACCCCTATACACACTTTCCACTGCCCGATCCTGCCCCCAAACCCATCGATCCCCTAATTCCTAATCCCCTATCCCCAGATCTATATATAGATCATATATATATATATATAAAAAAATAAATATATATATATATCTGTGTATATCAGAGCTAGATAGGGAGATATATATATATATACCCACCATATAGGTATATATATATATTTCTGTCACTTGTATAGCGCTAACATATTCTGTGGCGCTTTACAGAAAGTGTCAGTCACCGTACCCTATAGGGCTCACAATAAATTGCTCTCTAGCACCATATATATATATATATCTACCGTATAAATTTTAGATATATATATATACATATATATATATACCCGCCATATAGGTATATATATATATCTGTGACTTGTATAGCGCTAACATATTCTGCGGCGCTTTACAGCCACTCTACCAAAGAGGGCTCACAATAATCAGCTCTCTAGCACTATATATATATCTACCGTATAAATTTTAGATAGATATATATATACATATATATATATATATACCCGCCATATAGGTATATATATATATATATCTGTGACTTGTATAGCGCTAACATATTCTGCGGCGCTTTACAGCCACTCTACCAAAGAGGGCTCACAATAATCAGCTCTCTAGCACTATATATATATCTACCGTATAAATTTTAGATATATATATACATATATATATACCCGCCATATAGGTATATATATATCTGTGACTTGTATAGCGCTAACATATTCTGCGGCGCTTTACAGCCACTCTACCAAAGAGGGCTCACAATAATCAGCTCTCTAGCACTATATATATATCTACCGTATAAATTTTAGATATATATATACATATATATATACCCGCCATATAGGTATATATATATCTGTGACTTGTATAGCGCTAACATATTCTGCGGCGCTTTACAGCCACTCTACCAAAGAGGGCTCGCAATCAGTGACATTATGGCGAGGAGGTTTTATACTAGTGAGGAGGCATACGCCATTCTTTGGTCAGATGCATCAGATGCGTCTGACACTGAAACATTTGCAGACAATGAAAATGACAATACAAGTGTCATTTCAGATGTGTCTTCAGGAGACGTTCTCCCTGATGACATTGACTCTTCAGATGGTGAAGGTGCCGGAACTAGCAGTGCGGCAGCAGACAGTGACACTTTCCCACTAATTGATGTGCGTTCCCTCCAGTGGGCACCTGCTCCATCTTTTGCCCCTAGAGTCCACCCATTTACTGCATCTCCTGGCATAACAGTGGATGATTCCCAGTTTACCCACATGAATTATTTTAGTTTATTCATAAGCGACGACCTCCTCAATGACATTGTCCTTCAAACAAATTTATATGCCACCCAGTACATAACCCAAAAACCTTCCTCTGCCCATGCCAAAGATTGGACACCCACAGATCTGGTGGAAATGAAAAAATTTTGGGGCCTCACCCTAAATATGGGTATTGTAAAAAAGCCCTCAATCAGATCATATTGGTCAAAAAGTCCCGCACAGTCAACCCCTATATATTCGGCAGTCATGTCCAGGCTTCGCTATGAGCGACTAATGAGGTTCCTTCACTTCAGTGATAATTCACAGGCCCCCCCAAGTAATGATCCAAACCGTGATCGGTTATTCAAACTGAGACCCCTCATAAATTATTTGAACCACTCCTTTTTACAACATTACACCCCAGAGCAAAACGTCAGTGTGGACGAATCCCTCCTTAGTTTTCACGGTAGACTGAGCTTTCGCCAATATCTCCCTTCCAAACGGGCAAGATATGGCATAAAGCTATATAAGCTTTGCGAAAGCAGTTCTGGCTACACCGCCGCCTTCAGAATATATGAGGGACGAGATAAAAAAATTAATTCCCCAGGATGCCCCCCAAATTTTCCCATCAGTAGTAAAATAGTGGTGGAGATAATGCAGCCCCTGCTACACAAAGGGTACCACTTGTATTGTGACAACTTCTATTCAGGTGTGGCCCTATTTAGACACTTGCATTGTGCAAGCACAGGTGCATGTGGAACCATGCGCAAAAACCGAATTGGTTTTCCGCAGCAGCTAGTGGGGAAGGGCATACAAAAGGGGGAGTCCTGTTCTTATTCTTGTGAGGAGCTGTTGGCGGTGAAATACAGAGATAGGAGAGATGTCTATGTGCTGAGCACAATACACCCCACAGGAACAGTGGCAGTGAGGGAAAGAGGGGCCACAGCAGACAAGCATAAGCCAATAAGTGTGTCCGAGTATAACAAACACATGGGGGGGGTGGATTTAAGTGATCAAATCTTACAGCCCTATCTAGTAAAAAGAAAAACCAAAACCTGGTATAAAAAAGTGGCCATCTACCTAATACAAATTGGAATCCAAAATGCCTTTTTACTTTATAAAAAGAAGGGAGGCACCGACAAATATCTGGATTTCCAGGAAAAAATAATTCACAACCTCCTTTTTGACCCTCAGGACCCCATAGAGACCCCCCAGTCTGAAGATGTCAAACGACTCACTGAAAGGCATTTTATTAGTCTACTTCCCTCCACAACAACACGAGCTAACGCGCAAAAAAAATGCCGTGTCTGCACCAAAAATGGGCGACGCAGAGATACCCGTTACCATTGTCCCTCATGCCCCTCAAAACCAGGCCTGTGTATTGTCCCTTGCTTTGAGAGATACCACACTGTTCTTCATTATTAGATCTCTTCCCCAGAAAATTCCATTTCTAATTTTGTGATTGCCACCAAGCCCCATCTTTTGCATAAACCTGCAAATTCCTATTGTTATAAACTCTAAATTCCCTAAATTATACCCCTAGATGAATACATTGGGGAACAAAAATACTAATTACATTTTTTTGCATCTTTTTCAACATTTCACAAAAAATCTGGATACTCTAAGAAGATGCTAAAGCACTTATTGAATACCTGCAAACTATTCTAGCAAAATCTGGCCTACAAAATCCAATTAGCGCTCCATCCGTTCTGAGAGCGACCGTGTGCCCGTACATTCGGGTACCAGCACATATGGGGTATTGTCACGTTCGGGAGAAATTGGGTAACAAAATGTGGGGTGCAATTTCTCCTTTAACCCCTTGTGGAAATGCAAAATTTGGGGTAAAGCAACATTTTATAGCAAAAAATGTCATTTTCCCATTTGCTGGGCCAATTCTGTGAAACAACTGTAGGGTCAAAGTGCTCAATATACCCCTTGATAAATTCCTTGAAGGGTCTAGTTTCCAAAATGGGGTGATATTTTGGGGGTTTCCACTGTTTTGGCACTTTGGGGGCTCTGCAAAAGGGACATGATGCCTGCAAACTATTCTAGCAAAATCTGGCCTACAAAATCCAATTAGCGCTCCATCCGTTCGTACATTAGATTACCAGCACATATGGGGTATTGTCACGTTCGGGAGAAATTGTGTAACAAAATGTGGGTGCAATTTCTCCTTTAACCCCTTGTGGAAATGCAAAATTTTGGGTTAATGCAACATTTTATAGCAAAAAATGTCATTTTCCAATTTGCTGGGCCAATTCTGTGAAACTCCTGTAGGGTCAAAGTGCTCACTATACCCCTTGATAAATTCCTTGAAGGGTCTAGTTTCCAAAATGGGGTCATATTTTGGGGGTTTCCACTGTTTTGGCACCTTGGGAGCTCTGCAAATGGGACATGGTGCCTGAAAAGTATTCTAGCAAAATCTGGCCTACAAAATCCAATTAGCGCTCCATCCGTTCTGAGAGCGACCATGTGCCCGTACTTTACGGTAACAGCACATATGTGGTATTGTCGTGTTCGGGAGAAATTGTGTAACAAAATATGGGGTAGTTTCTCCTTTAACCCCTTGTAAAGATGAAAAATTTGGGGCTACAGTAACATTTTATTATGAAAAAAGTAATTTTTCATTTTCACGTCTAAATGGTAAATAAATCTGTGAGACACCTGTAGGGTCAAAGGGCTCACTATACCCCTTGATAAATTCCTTGAGGGGTCTAGTTTCCAAAATGGGGTCACATTTGGGGGTTTCCACTATTTTGGCACCTTGGGAGCTCTGCAAATGGGACATGGTGCCTGCAAACTATTTTATCAAAATCTGGCCTACAAAATCCAATTAGCGCTCCATACGTTCTGAGAGCGATCGTGTGCCCGTACATTAGGGTACCAGCACATATGGGGTATTGTTGTGTTCGGGAGAAATTGTGCAACAAAATATGGGGTGCATTTTCTCCTTTAACCCCTTGTAAAGATGAAAAATTTGGGGCTACAGTAACATTTTATTACAAAAAAAGTAATTTTTCATTTTCACGTCTAAATGGTAAATAAATCTGTGAGACATCTGTAGGGTCAAAGGGCTCACTATACCCCTTGATAAATTCCTTGAGGGGTCTAGTTTCCAAAATGGGGTCACATTTGGGGGGTTTCCACTATTTTGGCACCTTGGGAGCTCTGCAAATGCGACATGGTGCCTGAAAAGTATTCTAGCAAAATCTGGCCTACAAAATCCAATTAGCGCTCCATCCGCTCTGAGAGCGACCGTGTGCCCGTACATTTGGGTACCAGCACATATGGGGTATTGTTGTGTTCGGGAGAAATTGTGCAACAAAATATGGGGTGCAGTTTCTCCTTTAACCCCTTGTAAAGATGAAAAATTTGGGGCTACAGTAACATTTTATTACAAAAAAAGTAATTTTTCATTTTCACGTCTAAATGGTAAATAAATCTGTGAGACACCTGTAGGGTCAAAGGGCTCACTATACCCCTTGATAAATTCCTTGAGGGGTCTAGTTTCCAAAATGGGGTCACATTTGGGGGGTTTCCACTATTTTGGCACCTTGGGAGCTCTGCAAATGGGACATGGTGCCTGCAAACTATTTTATCAAAATCTGGCCTACAAAATCCAATTAGCGCTCCATCCGTTCTGAGAGCGACCGTGTGCCCGTACATTAGGGTACCAGCACATATGGGGTATTGTTGTGTTCGGGAGAAATTGTGCAACAAAATATGGGGTGCAGTTTCTCCTTTAACCCCTTGTAAAGATGAAAAATTTGGGGCTACAGTAACATTTTATTACAAAAAAAGTAATTTTTCATTTTCACGTCTAAATGGTAAATAAATCTGTGAGACACCTGTAGGGTCAAAGGGCTCACTATACCCCTTGATAAATTCCTTGAGGGGTCTAGTTTCCAAAATGGGGTCACATTTGGGGGGTTTCCACTATTTTGGCACCTTGGGAGCTCTGCAAATGGGACATGGTGCCTGCAAACTATTTTATCAAAATCTGGCCTACAAAATCCAATTAGCGCTCCATCCGTTCTGAGAGCGATTGTGTGCCCGTACATTAGGGTAACAGCACTTATGGGGTATTGTCGTGTTCGGAAGAAATTGTGCAACAAAATGTGGGGTGCATTTCCTCTTTTAACTCTTAGTAAATGTGTAAATTCTAGGGCTAAATGAATATATTAGTGATAGGAATTGAAAAATGTAAATTTGACCTCCATTTTGTTTTAATTACTGTGAAATGCTGAAAGGGTTAAAAAACTTTCTACCTGCTGTTTTGGATTCTTTCAGGAGTGCAGTTTTTAGAATGGGGTGACTTATGGGGTTTTTTATTACAGAGGCCTTTCAAGTTCCCTTCTGAACTGAACTGGTCCCTTGAAAAATGTGTTTTGGAAATATTCTTGAAAATTTTGAAAATTACTGCTTGATTTGTAAGCCTTATAATATCTGAAAAAAATTAAAGAGTGATTAAAATTTGATTGCTACATAAATGAAAGACATGGTTAATTATATTTATGAAAAAATTTGGGTGGTATGACTTTCTATTTGAAAGACATGCAATTTCAAAGTTTGAAAACTGCATTTTTTTCCAAATTTTCGCCAAATTTCATATTTTTTAATAATCAAAGACATAACATACCGACCAAAATTTACTACTGACATGAAGTACAAGGTGTTACGAAAAAACAATCTCAGAATCACTTGTCTATGTTAAAGCGTCTCAAAGTTATTGCCATTTAAAGTGACACATGTCAGTTTTGAAAAAAAAGGCCTGGTCTTTAACATACTTTTGGGCTCGGTCCTTAACCGGTTAAGCTACAGGATACCGTCAAAAGTCATAGAAATTGTGCATATAAAGAAAAATAAATTTAAAACTTACCAAATATCCTGTACAAAGAATCATTTTATCCATACAAAGGCTATAAAAGTTACTGCAAGTTAAATTGTGTTTATACAAATCGTTTTTTTTATCGAACATTAATTACATATTGAGGTAAAATAATTTTTGCTTATAGCTTATAAGGTGTAGAGAAAAAACTTGACGTGGTAGAAAAAAACTAACTACAGTATAGAAACCAGAATGCCAAATTAACTATAAAACAGCTCAAAAATCAAACTCAACAGAAATTGTGTTACAAATTGTTCTCCAGTGTTATACGTATATGGAAAACGCCGATGTTTCCACCGGTATAATTGGCGCTGTGAAAATGCAACTTTTCCGCTGCAGACTTTTATTTCGGCAATGTGTGTATGGGATTAGCCAGAATACTTTGCAGGTACTATAAAACGCATCATTCTCTATTATTGTGTTTCTGCTGTGGCCAAAACGCTGTGTTTTCGCACTGTGGGTTTTCACTAAAAAAAAAAAAAAAAAAAAAGGGTAGCGCAGCAACAAAAGGAAAACAATACAAAAATAAATACCTGCTCGGCTGGTCTCTAACTAAACATCAACAGGTTACCTCACCTATAACAGCAGTTTCAATAGTAAAAATTGAAAGGTACCAGACACAGCTCCCACAGTGTGACCTTCCAGCTGGTCCTGCAGCCCAGCTCTGACCAAAGTCTTGCTGCTGGAGCTGACCTTTTAAACCTCCATGATTAGGACAATCCACAGCAGCTGACACGCTGCAGAAACATCCACAATGTGTGGATTGGAAGGGGTGTGGAATGACAGGTCCCACTGCCAATCCTACCTGTCATTCCTAAAAAATCCAGCCCAGTACTGAGCATGTAACAAAATGCTCAGAAGACAAAAGCTTTCTGCTGAGAACCAAGTCATTCCTGGACTTCCTCTCATCTTGCCCACCTGAGCAGTCTGGGCGCGATGTACACCCCCTCCATTATTTTGCCGGCCATTGGCTTACTATATATATATATATACAGTCCTATGAAAAAGTTTGGGCACCCCTATTAATCTTAATCATTTTTAGTTCTAAATATTTTGGTGTTTGCAACAGCCATTTCAGTTTGATATATCTAATAACTGATGGACACAGTAATATTTCAGAATTGAAATGAGGTTTATTGTACTAACAGAAAATGCGCAATATGCATTAAACCAAAATTTGACCGGTGCAAAAATATGGGCACCTCAACAGAAAAGTGACATTAATATTTAGTACATCCTCCTTTTGCAAAGATAACAGCCTCTAGTCGCTTCCTGTAGCTTTTAATCAGTTCCTGGATCCTGGATGAAGGTATTTTGGACCATTTCTTTCTACAAAACAATTCAAGTTCAGTTAAGTTTGATGGTCGCCGAACATGGACAGCCCGCTCTCAAATGATCTGAAAACAAAGATTGTTCAACATAGTTGTTCAGGGGAAGGATACAAAACGTTGTCTCAGAGATTTAACCTGTCAGTTTCCACTGTGAGGAACATAGTAAGGAAATGGAAGACCACAGGGACAGTTCTTGTTAAGCCCAGAAGTGGCAGGCCAAGAAAAATATCAGAAAGGCAGAGAAGAAGAATGGTGAGAAGAGTCAAGGACAATCCACAGACCACCTCCAAAGAGCTGCAGCATCATCTTGCTGCAGATGGTGTCACTGTGCATCGGTCAACTATACAGCGCACTTTGCACAAATAGAAGCTCTATGGGAGAGTGATGAGAAAGAAGCCGTTTCTGCACGTACGCCACAAATAGAGTTGCCTGAGGTATGAAAAAGCACATTTGGACAAGGCAGCTTCATTTTGGAAACAAAAATTGAGTTGTTTGGTTATAAAAAAAGGCGTTATGCATGGCGTCCAAAAAGAAACAGCATTCCAAGAAAAACACATGCTACCCACTGTAAGATTTGGTGGAGGTTCCATCATGCTTTGGGGCTGTGTGGCCAATGCCGGCATCGGGAATCTTGTTAAAGTTGAGGGTCGCATGGATTCCACTCAGTATCAGCAGATTCTTGAGAATAATGTTCAAGAATCAGTGACGAAGTTGAAGTTACGCCGGGGATGGATATTTCAGCAAGACAATGATCCAAAACACCGCTCCAAATCCTCAGGCATTCATGCAGAGGAACAATTACAATGTTCTGGAATGGCCATCCCAGTCCCCAGACCTGAATATCATTGAACATCTGTGGGATGATTTGAAGCGGGCTGTCCATGCTCGGCGACCATCTAACTTAACTGAACTTGAATTGTTTGTCCAAAATACCTTCATCCAGGATCCAGGAACTGATTAAAAGCTACAGGAAGCGACTAGAGGCTGTTATCTTTGCAAAAGGAGGATGTACTAAATATTAATGTCACTTTTCTGTTGAGGTGCCCATACTTTTGCACCGGTCAAATTTTGGTTTAATGCATATTGCACATTTTCTGTTAGTACAATAAACCTCATTTCAATCCTGAAATATTACTGTGTCCATCAGTTATTAGATATATCAAACTGAAATGGCTGTTGCAAATACCAAAATATTTAGAACTAAAAATGATTAAGATTAATAGGGGTGCCCAAACTTTTTCATAGGACTGTATATATATATATATATATATATATATACATTAATTATTATATTCATTCCATGGTGCTTTACATTAGAGGGGTTACATACAATTCACAAGATATACAAACAGATATAATGCTAACAATGACTGACTGGCACAGTGGGGTAGAGGGCCCTGCCCGCGAGGGCTTACAGTCTATGAGGGAGAGGGATAGAGACGGAAGGTGGGGAGAGGCTGTACAGATGGCGGTGTGGTGATAGTGTTATTGGGGGGTGTAGGCCTTCCATTAGTCTTCAGAGCCTTCTTGAAGCCTGTGATTGTGGGGGTCAGTCTTATGTGTCGTGGTAAGGAGTTCCAGAGTATAGGGATGTACGGGAGAAATCTGTTAGGAGTATTTAGGTTCATTACTTTCTATTTTTCTTACCTGGGGAGTTTTTGGCTGCGCAGTGTCTGGGGTGGCATCCTGGCGCTGCGGGGTTGTCCTGTCGTGAGTATTGGTGCACACCTTCTGACTTGCACGTGCGCACTGCTGGTAGGCAGCTTTATTTCCTGGTTGATTAGTCTGTCCTCCCATTTGCACCTGGGAGGAGTGGTCTCTACTCTGTATATAAACCCATGCCTCCCATGGTTCTGTGCTGAGTGTCACTTTTATAGAGCTAGGCCTTAGCAGGAGGAGTAGGTGGTGTTCTGGGATAGAGGAAGTTCCGTGGTTGGTTTTTGGGAGGTTTGGGTGAACGAGTTGGTTTGTGTGTTTTCCCTTCTGTGTTCACCAATCCTTCCTCTGTGTATAATTGACTGTGTGAGTGAATTGCCTTATCCTTTGATTTCTACTCAGTTTCCCTGTGTTTGTTTCCTAGTGTAAGGTTCCTTCCCATATTGGTTTGGAGGAATCCTTTCCCACATTTTTCCTGTGTGCTGCTTGTGTTGTTAGTCAGCGCACACCCTTGTCAGTCCCTGTCAGTAGCAGCTTCACTTGTTCGTTAGGGGTGACCCCCTTTAGTCTCCAGTCCCTAGAGGTCTTATAGGGCATTCCTTCTCCCACTTCCCTCTAGGCCTACGGAATCAGTGAGAGAGGAGCTGTCGGGGTCAGGCTTAGCCTGAGTACAGCCGACCCACACCCGTGAGGCAGGGACCGGGATAGCTAGTGGGAGTAGTGCAGGGCGAGATTCCCTACTGCTATTCCTTAGCCCCGTTGCAGCTACCTGGACTGACATAACAAAATCTTGGAGACGGTTGTGTGAGGAGCGGATGAGAGCAGAGCGGAGTAGGAGGTCTTTGGATGATACTTTAATGTCTGTATAGCTATACTATAGTATACTAATAATATATATAGATATAGATGTTTCCATCATTAGGTCGAGCACTAAGACCCTGGGGCCGCTGCTTACGTTTGATGATACAGAATAACAGTGTTATTTGTGATCCTCTACTGCCATCTAGTGGTCACTGCTGATAATAATCCTTATCTTCTCTGCTGCACTTGTAGGATTTACCTTGTCCTGTAAAGTGAGAAATAATGAAACAATGGGACAATGAACCTGAGACTATATTACACTACCCTATACTATATTACTCTATACTATATTATACTACACCACACTACCCTTTCCTATACTATACTACCGTCTACTACACTCCCCTATACCATGCTACACATTACTATCTTATATATACTATACCACCCTACACTATAGTATTACTGCACTATACTATTCCATACCTCCCAACTTTGAAAGGACAAAAAAGGGACAGAATATGCAAATTTAACCCCACCCACTTCTAAATTGACTCCGCCCATTCCAATCCATTTCTCTTTGTGCTCCCCACACAGTAACTCTAATATTACCCCCACATTATAATGTTCTCCTGTAATTGACCCCACAGTTTAGTGTCCCCCTCCAGCTGACCCAGTTTATACTGGGGGCAACTAGTGTAATGTTTGTACAATTGGTAAATAAAGAATTTGCTAAAATTCCAGCACGAATAGGTGCACATTACATTACCCTAGAACAGAGGAAGGCTAGCCTTTACACCTCAATTGTTCACCAGAAGGGCCTAGTGGCGACTCGCACGCTTCTTGAGTCCTCAGGTAAATCTCCATCGACTATTGAGTACTGCACGGTTGTTTTAGAACTTATCCTTACTAACAATTATTTCCTTTTTCAGGATGATTATCTTCAAATCCAGGGTACTGCCATGGGGTCCAACGTGGCCCCCCCATATGCAAATGCCTACATGGCCCTTTTCGAAGTAAAATTTGTTTATACCAATAATCTGTTTAAAAGCCATTGCCGTTGTTGGAAACGGTATATCGATGACATCTTTTGCATATGAGAGGGCCCGTTGGATTCCTTGGAACAATGCCACTCTTTCTTACATTCCATTTGGACTGAATTACAGTTCACTATTCATTTTCACTCTCAACACATTGACTATTCTGGACAGCACAGTTATTAAACAAATGGACAGCTCTTTACAAACTGATCTCTTCTCAAAACCTAAGGATCGCAATAGTCTCCTTCACTACACAAGTTATCACCCATTAGCCACCAAGAGATCTCTTCCATTGTCCCAATATCAAAGGGTCAACCATATTGTCTCCAATAACATCCTTAAACAGAAACGACTCAGTGAGATGAGATCAAAATTTACTGAAAGAGGTTATCCTCAACACGAGACCACCTTTGACAAATCACATAAGTCTAGACCCTCACTTGACAACAAAGACCGCATACCTTTTATACACACATATCACCCGTTTTCCTATAAAATCCACAGGATCATCAGGATTATCCCTGCACGAAGAACTGCAGGCCCCTCTTTTTTTTTAATGGCCAGTTCTCCGTGCAGGGATAAGTGGGGAGCTGATTGTGACTGGTTACCAACGTATCCCGGCAAGGGAGGCCAAAAACACAATGTGAACACTCCTTTAAAGTGAAAGTCCCACCCCCAAACAGGCTGCGATGCTAGTAACATGGCAGCCTACATCATTATTCATACAAAGCACACATACCTTTGGAGGTATTGTGTGCTTTGTAGTTCTATGAAGCGTGGAGCTCCTCAGCGCTTGGAGTGGCAGTGCAGTTATGAAGTGGGGAGCCCCATTCACATGCACAAGTGCAGTCCTTGTGGTGCGGTCAGCACACAGACTCTGTTGCACGAACTGCACCTTTGTTTTGGCGCCAGCTGTTTGTTGCAATAGAGGTTGTACGTGATTTGAGTTGGTTGACTTTTTTTACACCTATGGTGGAGTTTACGTATAGTTTTAAACATTGTTGCGTATAATTTATCTTCTGGTTACCTGTTATTTATTGGTATTACAAAAAAGTTCAAAAAAAGCAGACACTGTCACTCACCATATAGTGGAAACCAAAGGGTGCACGACCTTCCAAATCTCTGGACTCCAAAGAGAAAAGCTTTCATGTGAAGGTAACAAATTGTTGAGGTCCGCAATACTTTGGTCCAATTAAAATTCAACTTTTAATAAATCTTCTTAAAAATCCATAATGATGTACATGATATAACAGAAGAAAAAATAACAAACAACAAGTAAAAAAAACGCCCGTTTTTTTTACTTGTTTGTTATTTTTTCTTCTGTTATATCATGTAAATCATTATGGATTTTTAAGAAGATTTATTAAAAGTTGAATTTTAATTGGACCAAAGTATTGCGGACCTCAACAATTTGTTACCTTCACATTTATTGGTATTATTGTAAAAACAAATATTTTTCGAGTGTGGTGCAGGAGTATTTTGTCTTTATCCTTTGTGCCATCTTATTGCTGCTTTTAATATTGTTGATGGCAAAATTAATAATATTTTGTTAATTTGGTGTATTTGCACTGTTCTGGTTATTTATATGTATGGAATATGTTGATGTGACTTGAATATATTTTCTGCGTTATTAACACATTGGTCAAAAACTGAGAGGCCACCGAAGAGACATGTGGAATCAGCGCGGCTTTACTACATTTTACTATACTATACTACCCTATACTATACAATGCTACACTTTACTATACTATACTACACTACCCTATACTACAATATACTATACTAACGCCATACTGCACTATACTATACTGCACTCCTCTATACTACACTATACTGCGCTATACTATACTTTTCTATACTACATCATACTGTGCTATACTATGTATATCAACATTCATTTTACATTCATGTCCTCAGATATTCCCGGTCATACCGTTCTCTCTGCTGCAGCTGCTATGTCCTCAGATACACCCCCAGCCATACTGCGCTCTGTGCTGCAGCAAATTTAGCTCCACCCACTTCTAATTGACTCCGCCCATTCCAATCCATTTCCCTTTGTGCTCCCCACACAATAACCCTAATATCACATTCCCCCACATTATAATGTTCTCCTCAAATTGACCCCACAGTATAAAGTCTCCTGGTGCACTCACAGTTTAATATCACCCTCCAGCTGCTCCATAATTTAATGTCTCCCTCATGTGCCCCCCAGTTTATTGTCCCCCCTCCATCTGCCCTCACAGTTTAATGTCCCTCTTCATCTGCAAACTTATAACATAAAACCCCCTGATACTTACCTCTCCTAGTACCCCGGCCGCTCTGTCTCTTGTGCCGCAGCATGTGATGCTTTTTCACTATCTTTTGTACTTGTCACATTTTTATTCATTTTACTTTCACGTTCATCATGTTTTTGATCATGTATTTTTCTATCCACTCCAATTCAGTTATGCACTTTGTCTCTTACCTATATCTTATACACTTGCCATATTCATGTATGATATGTAGACACATCTCTCACACATGTTGTCACTTATTTATTGAGCTGTGTAACTTTCATGACATTGCATGTCTCTTTAATTTAGCATTGGCCATCTTTGTGGTCTTCAATATACCATTTAGCGCTCATTCACATGTAGCGTTTGTTTTTACATGGACTCTAGATGTTATGGACACGATGATCCAGGGTTTTATACTGACAGCCAGATTGGAGTCGAGAGCAAATTTTTTCCTCTGAAATGGGGCCATTGGCAGGAGCCTCATGGGGTGTTTTGCCTTCCCCTGGATCAACACTGTAGGGGATTGTAGGGTTATAGGTTGGACTTAATGGACTGATGTCTTCATCCAACCTCATCTATGTAACATATTTTAGTGTTTTTTAACGCTTTTATACCTTCACATACACAGCAATTTTATTATATTTGGCTCATTATGTGCTCTACTAGGTAATATCATTTTGTGCTGGTGATAATTGTATTGCATGTTCTCCTCCTCTGGCAATCAAGTTCCCTGTTATACTCCATTGCACATGCGCGGTCTATGCTTCTTGAGCTATGCTCTTCTACTCCCGTGCATCTCTTTATCTTCTCTTCTTGTGCGCACTCGCTTTACCAGTATACTTACCGAGTTTTATGATCTTTATTGCGCGCATGCGCGCTTTGTTAATACATTGATGGTATCTCTTTCTTATTTTAATTTATTTTTTAAATGTAGATTGTGAGCCCCATATAGGAATCACAATGTACACATTTTTTTTCATTTAAGTACGTTTTTGTAGAATGGGAGGAAATCCACGCAAACACAGGGAGAACATACAAACTGCTTGCAGATGTTGTTCCTGGCGGGATTCGAACCCAGGACTCCAGCGCTGCAAGGCTGCAGTGCTAACCACTGAGCCACCTTGTTGCCCCGCAATGGTATCTCTTTCTTGTGTGCTCTGGGCTGTTCTCACGTTGCTTTACCGTTCCGCGCATGCACATTGGCACTACATCTTTTTCCCATGTCGGCATCTACAGGTATGCGTACTTTTGATTTTATGGCGTCCATTTCCTACTTGGATGTTTTGCATGATTGTTACTTATGCTCCCTACATATTCCCATGCCTTTACACTTGAGCCTTGTCCCCCTGACAAATCTAAGATGGCGAAATGCGCGTCGGGGCGCGTTTCCATGTGGTAGGTTCTTTTGTATGATTCTTATACATGTTTTCACCTATGTTTAGGGTTCTGGTTGGATTTATTATTTATATAATTGTGGCTGATCTCTTATTATGTTGAGACTTTGTCTCACTAATGCTTGTTTCTGACAGCTTCATGTGCATTACTGTTATCTATACCTCCAGTCGTTTGCATATTTATTACTATGTTTACCGTATCCTCCACGTGCTCTTTTTAGGAAGCATTGGTTCCCCTGTCATGTATTTTGTTGTTATTTTATGGTGAAGAGTTTAACTTACCGTATATCTTGCAATAAACGTTGCATTTTTTATCATTTATGGTGGTTCTATCTGATGACACTGTATTTCTTTATATTGCTTGAATTCACCTATGCAGTGCCTTTGTTTGCATTTGTATATATATTTTTCTTGTGCCACAGTGTTAAGGGAGCTGCAGGCATGATGTGAATCACGTCGTCACATTGCGCCTACAGCTCCTGAAACCGGAGCACATAGGTGTCCACTCCTGCTTCACCACTGTATTCAACTAATTTGTGCCCTCTCCGGATGTAGATGAGTTGAATCCGAGACAGACCTCCCGCTGACTGGGACCGTGGAACAGGACCCCTAATCCGGGACTGTCCCGCAGAATCCCAGACGGTTGGGAGGTATGGATACACCCCTGGCTATACTGTGCTCAGTATGAGGTGCAATTGGGTGAAAAAATGCATTTGCACCAATTTCATATGGGTTTAATTTTTACAGCGTTCACTGTTTGGTAAAAATGACGTTACCTGTATTCTGCGGGTCAGTACGAACCCGACAATACCATATTTATATAGTAGTAGCTTCTGCCTGCGACTTTCTCTGCAGGTTGTTGGAATCGATGATCCGCCTATATTCAGCAAATTGCTGCCGTCGATGGTTTGCCTTCTCTGGCATTGGCGTTTGGGCAGCTTTCAAGCTGGCCTGCCGCTGAACTCATTCCTCGAGCTGTGCCCATGATTGTTCCGGTATCTCAGCAGCTTGCTGGGATGCCATATAATGAGCGTGTTGTTGGTGTTGATGATCCCCATCAGCTTCGCTTGAGGAGAGCTCTGTGACTTCTGGATTCCTTCATAGCTCTCCTTGTTTGTGACAAATTAGAGTTTCTTTTTGCAGGCATGATGAAAATTGGCAAACTGCCAATTTGAATTAACGGTGTTTGCCCATGTCAGTTTGTCAGCAGTGCCTGGACCAGATCAGATAATATGCAAATGCATGAACACAAACCACTAAGGGTTAGCGTGTGTTTACACAGAGAGATAACAGCCCTGGCTTTCTCAGAAGCTGAGATAAGAGCAGTGTAATATAGTATATGAACATAAATTCATAACAGTTGTGAAGCCATGTCATTTACCGAGATAAAAAGTAGCCGATGTTTTAATCGAGGTTACAAACTATCTATGTTCCGAATTTCATTCAAATCCGTTCATGTGATTGAGGAACAAACACACAAACTTTCACCTTTATAATATTAGTAGGATAGGATAGGATTCGTAATGTTTTGATACCTTTTTAAAAATGAAAAACTTTGCAAAATAGAAAAAAAAAATTGTGTTGCCATGTTGTGACACCTGTACTTTTTCGTATTTACATGTGTGGAGCTGGGTGCGGTGTCTTTTTATGTTGGATAAGATTACGTTCTTATTGATACCATTTGGGGAAAGATCTGATGGTTTGATCACTTTTTATTCAATTTTTTTATAGGAGCAAAAGTGTTGAAAAAAACGCTATTAAGCTATATAGAATTTTTTCACTGCTATTCACAGTATGACATAAATATTTTCATATTTTGGGGGGATTTGGGGTGCGGGGATACCTAATCTGTTTATATTTACTTTTTGTTTATTTACTTTTATATCTGATCTAGGGAAAGGGGGTGATTTGAACTTTTTTATTTTTTTATACTTTAAAATTTTTTCTTCTTTTACTTGTATGATCAGACCCCCTAGGGACCTTGAAATCTAGAGGGTCTGATCACTCATATTATTCACTGCCATAATACTGCAGCCGCCATGTCCTCAGGTACACCCCGAGCCATACTGTGCTCCGTGCTGCAGTCACTATGTTCTCAGCTACACTTCTGACCATACTGTGCTCCGTGCTGCAGTCACTATGTTCTCAGATACACCCCGGGCCATACTGTGCTCTGTGCTGCAGCCGCCATGTCCTCAGCTACACTCCGGGCCATACTGTGCTCCATGCTGCAGTCACTATGTCCTCAGATACACCCCGGGCCATACTGTGCTCCGTGCTGCAGTCACTATGTTCTCAGCTACACTTCTGACCATACTGTGCTCCGTGCTGCAGTCACTATGTTCTCAGATACACCCCGGGCCATACTGTGCTCTGTGCTGCAGCCACCATGTCCTCAGCTACACTTCTGACCATACTGTGCTCCGTGCTGCAGTCACTATGTTCTCAGATACACCCCGAGCCATACTGTGCTCCGTGCTGCAGTCACTATGTGTTCAGATACACCCCGGGCCATACTGTGCTCTGTGCTGCAGTCACTATGTTCTCAGATACACCCCGGGCCATACTGTGCTCCGTGCTGCAGTCACTATGTTCTCAGATACACCCCGAGCCATACTGTGCTCCGTGCTGCAGTCACTATGTGTTCAGATACACCCCGGGCCATACTGTGCTCTGTGCTGCAGTCACTATGTTCTCAGATACACCCCGGGCCATACTGTGCTCCGTGCTGCAGTCACTATGTTCTCAGATACACCCCGGGCCATACTGTGCTCCGTGCTGCAGTCACTATGTTCTCAGATACACCCCGGGCCATACTGTGCTCCGTGCTGCAGTCACTATGTTGTCAGATACACCCCGGGCCATACTGTGCTCCGTGCTGCAGTCACTATGTTCTCAGATACACCCCGGGACATACTGTGCTCTGTGCTGCAGTCACTATGTGTTCAGATACACCCCGGGCCATACTGTGCTCTGTGCTGCAGTCACTATGTTCTCAGATACACCCCGGGCCATACTGTGCTCCGTGCTGCAGTCACTATGTTCTCAGATACACCCCGGGCCATACTGTGCTCCGTGCTGCAGTCACTATGTTCTCAGATACACCCCGGGACATACTGTGCTCTGTGCTGCAGTCACTATGTTCTCAGATACACCCCGGGCCATACTGTGCTCCATGCTGCAGTCACTATGTCCTCAGATACACCCCGGGCCATACTGTGCTCCGTGCTGCAGTCACTATGTTCTCAGATACACCCCGGGCCATACTGTGCTCCGTGCTGCAGTCACTATGTTGTCAGATACACCCCGGGCCATACTGTGCTCCGTGCTGCAGTCACTATGTTCTCAGATACACCCCGGGACATACTGTGCTCTGTGCTGCAGTCACTATGTGTTCAGATACACCCCGGGCCATACTGTGCTCTGTGCTGCAGTCACTATGTTCTCAGATACACCCCGGGCCATACTGTGCTCCGTGCTGCAGTCACTATGTTCTCAGATACACCCCGGGCCATACTGTGCTCCGTGCTGCAGTCACTATGTTCTCAGATACACCCCGGGACATACTGTGCTCTGTGCTGCAGTCACTATGTTCTCAGATACACCCCGGGCCATACTGTGCTCCGTGCTGCAGTCACTATGTTGTCAGATACACCCCGGGCCATACTGTGCTCCGTGCTGCAGTCACTATGTTCTCAGATACACCCCGGGACATACTGTGCTCTGTGCTGCAGTCACTATGTGTTCAGATACACCCCGGGCCATACTGTGCTCTGTGCTGCAGTCACTATGTTCTCAGATACACCCCGGGCCATACTGTGCTCCGTGCTGCAGTCACTATGTTCTCAGATACACCCCGGGCCATACTGTGCTCCGTGCTGCAGTCACTATGTTCTCAGATACACCCCGGGACATACTGTGCTCCGTGCTGCAGTCACTATGTTCTCAGATACACCCCGGGCCATACTGTGCTCCGTGCTGCAGTCACTATGTTCTCAGATACACCCCGGGCCATACTGTGCTCTGTGCTGCAGTCACTATGTTCTCAGATACACCCCGGGCCATACTGTGCTCCGTGCTGCAGTCACTATGTTCTCAGATACACCCCGGGCCATACTGTGCTCCGTGCTGCAGTCACTATGTTGTCAGATACACCCCGGGCCATACTGTGCTCCATGCTGCAGTCACTATGTTCTCAGATACATCCCGGGCCATACTGTGCTCTGTGCTGCAGCCGCCATGTCCTCAGCTACACTTCTAACCATACTGTGCTCTGCGCTGCACCTGTCATATATCCGGGGCTCAGGTGTCACATCTGATTATAATGCTTCTAGTCACTACAGTCACATGAAGCCTGCACCTACAGTTGATGTCCTCTATGGATGCAGTACCTGATAGTGTCCTCCAGGGGTCACTGTCCTCCACCTTATGATTAGAGGTCCTGTGTTTGGGCATGTGTTTGTGTATTAGGGAGAGTCATTGCAGGCCTCTGGCAGGGAGAGAGTTAACCCTTTGTGCTCTATTACCCCCCAACCCCCCCCCCCCCCCTCCCTTCTTGAACCCTGTTCCTACATTCCCTGTGGACTCTTCACCCCACATTAAGCATTATCAACATGTAACATGATGACTCTTCCACTGGTCCGGCCAGTTCTGCCGCTTTCCCAGCAGGAGGTTCTCAGGTGTATCGCTGGCCGGGCCGGGCAGTCAGTGGCAGCGACCGTCACTCTCTGGTCAGCTCTCTGATTAACGGACAGGTTATTGGTGCAAATGACAGTCTTGGCTTGTACTGATGGTGATCAGTAATGGTAGCGCCCCCCGCAGGACAGTACTGGACACAATATGGAGGCGCCAAACACCAACATGTGATGTATGCAGATATGGGGGGCATACCTTTTATCCACCATCTTGAATCAATCAGCTCAGAGTAAACTGTGGCCAATTTCTCGGACTCCACAGTGATGGGGTGCGTTCATAGAGTGGAGGCGCGCAGTTATTCAGTGTTGGGGACATCTTCCGTTCTCCTTAGTATTACGCTTTAACCTTTTCTACACAGGGGGCACTGTCCATAGGGATGCTCTGAGATTAGCATGGCTGCCACCTTAATGAGGCCAGTGGATCGTTCTCCCAGCTATCGGTTGGCACTTTGCAGCGTATTTCTGCTGATAATGGCTTCGTTGAGTGGAGCTGAATATTCGGAAGGCTGTAGAGCAAAGTAATGAGTCTTGTAGGGTAGTGATGGCAATTACCAATGAGGGCGGTGGAAGAGATTGTCACCCCAGTAACAGCCAGACCTAAGACATCACTGAGAAATTCACCCAGATGAAGGCGGGTCACTGTCCACCACAGCGTCTACACCCACATTATACATTGTGACACCCCGATATACAAGCTGGGTACTGGAGCCCTTAGGGTATAGCCTGGCATGAAACTGGGGATCACTGGGGTAACCAACCAATACCTAATATGCCAAGATCAAGCAGCAGAACCCCTCAGTCATACTATGTCTACCATCTAGGAGTCCCAGGCCACCCACCATGACCCAGATCCAGTTTTTCCTCCTCCTCCAGTCTCTCATGCATCACCCCAAGGCGATGACGGAGACAAAGAGGTGGGAGCTGCTCCTGCTCTTCCATCCCTCCTTTCATGAGTTTTCTGTAAAATATATATTAAAAGATGACATCGCTGATGCTACAGTTGTCCCCGCTGACAAATTTGGTGGCTTCCTCAAAGGGCTTGAGAAGAGGGCACACTTCGCTCATGAATCTCCGATCACGTATATTGAAGTAAAACATTGCCCCCGTTGTCTGCTGCAAGCAGTAATCATTTTGTCACTGCAAGTCCAGCAGGATGTTTTTAGCCACATAAGAACGGCTGAAATGAGCTTTTCATGCATGCTTGGAAAGACCAAGTTCCTACATTTGGTCCTGCACAGATATGGCTAATTTTCAACTTACAAATTATCCACACTGCAATGGATTTACCATTTCGTAATATACAAAAGAAAATCCTAAACAGGAGATTACCACACGTATTAGCTGCCACCACCACCCAAACTTCTCCTAGGTCTATCCCGGGCAGTTTTATTTTTCATGTTTGGTCTGTGTGTCACTACGAGCACCCTCTTCTTCTGATGTAATCTCATTCTCACCCTGAATTGTTTGCCAGGTTCTATCTGCAACAGAATCATCATCAATAATATCACCATCTTCCCCATTTTTTCTGACTCATCATGGCCATGGGATTCATAATTCCCACCTCTAGATTTCCCCAGAATGCTCCGACCAGTACCTCCCTGCCACTACTATCTCCACCAACAACAACAGTCATGTCTTAGTTTTCTACCTCTTTTACATCAAAACACTGACTAAATTTTCTCATCCAACTCATCAAGAACAGGAAGACTAAGAATAAAAGGAATATCTTTCTCAGCAGGGGCCACCTCACTTCTAGAGATCAGTGTCAGTGAATAAGACATGGTTGACAGTACAGAAAGGCCATTTGTGTTTTTTTTTTTTTATCCCAGAGAGAAGCTTAAGATAACAGATACAGTGTTGGCCATAAGTATTGGCACCCCTGCAGTTCTGTCAGATAATACTCGTTGTCTTCCAGAAAATGATTGCAATCACAAACTCTTTGGTATTAATATCTTCATTTATTTTGCTTGAAATGAAAAAACACAAAAGAGAATGAAAAAAAAGTCACATCATTGATCATTTTACACAAAACTGCAAAAATGGGCCAGACAGAAGTATTGGCGCCCTCAGCCTAATACTTGGTAGCACAATCTTTAGACACAATAACTGCGCACAACCGCTTCCGGTAACCAGCAATGAGTTTCTTACAAGGCTCTGCTGGAATCTTAGACCATTCTTCTTTGGCAAACTTCTCCAGGTCCCCCCTGAGATGTGAAGGGGGCCTTCTCCAAACTGCCACCAAGAGATCTCTCCCCCTCCCCCACAGGTGTTCTATGGGATTCAGGGCTGGACTCATTGCTGCCACTTTACAAGTCTCCAGGGCTTTCTCTCACCACCATTTTCTAGTGCTGACCTGAAGTGTGTTTTGGGTCATTGTCCTGCTGGAAGAGCCCTGACCTCTGAGGGAGACCCCGCTTTCTCACACTGGGCCCTACATTATGCTGCACAATGTGTTGGTCGTCTTCAGACTTCATAATGCCATGCACACGGTCAAGCAGTCCAGTGCCAGAGTCAGCAAAGCAACCCCAAAACATCAGGGACCCTCCGCCATGTCTGACTGTAGGGGGCGTCTTCTTTTCTTTGAAGGCCTCTTTTTTCCTGTAAACTCTATGTTGATGCCTTTTCCTACTTTTGTCTCATCTGACCAGAGAACATTCTTCCAAAATGTTTTTGGCTTTCTCAGGTAAGTTTTGGTAAACTCCAGCCTGGCTTTTTTTTGTCTCTGGGTAAGAAGTGGGATCTTCCTGGGTCTCCTACCATTCAGTACCTTCTCATTCAGATGCTGACGGATAGTACGGGGTGACACTGTTGTACCCTCGGACTGCAGGGCAGCTTGAACTTGTTTGGATGTTAGTCGAGGTTCTTTATCCGCCATCCGCACAATCTTGCATTGAAATCTCTCGTTAATTTTTCTTTTCCGTCCACATCTAGGGAGGTTAGCCACAGTGCCATGGGCTTTACACTTCTTGATGACACTGCGCACGGTAGACACAGGAACATTCAGGTCTTTGGAGATGGAGTTGTAGCCTTGAGATTGCTCATGCTTCCTCACAATTTTGCTATTCAAGTCCTCAGACAGTTCTTTGGTCTTCTTTCTTTTCTCCATGCTCAATGTGGTACACACAAGGCCACAGGACAGAGGTTGAGTCAACTTTAATCCATTTTAACTGGCTGCAAGTGTGATTTAGTTATTGCCACCACCTGTTAGGTGCCTCAGGTAAGTAACAGGTGCTGTTAATTACACAAATTAGAGAAGCATCACATGATTTTTCAAACAGTGCCAATACTTTTGTTCACCCCCTTTTTTATGTTTGCTGTTGAATTATATCCAATTTGGCTTTTTGACAATTCTTTTTGTGGCTTTCCATTGAAGACAAATTAAATGAAAATAATAATACCAAAGAGTTTGTGCTTGCAATCATTTTCTGGAAGAAAATGAGTATTATCTGACAGAATTGCAGGGGTGCCAATACTTTCGGCCAACACTGTATATGTATGCTCAACTGTGTTCAGCTGGGAAAAGTCTCAGTTTGGATCCCCGATCTTTTTTTTATCTTCTACCTGCACAGGAGCTTATTAGTCAATCAGTGACTGAGCAATGAAGCTTTGTTTGAACTGGACATTTCTGCTCAGCCACTGATTGGTCAACCCAGTCCTGTGTGGGTCAAAGAGAGACCAGAGACAAGAAAGGAGATTCTCTGCTACTCTCTAGCAGAAGGGGGGGCTGAGTTCTCTTGCTTCTCTCTGGATTGGCTGAGTTCTCTTGCTACTCTCTGGAGGGGCTGAGTGCTATTGCTACTCTCTGGAGGGGCTGAGTGCTATTGCAGCTCTCTGGAGGGGCTGAGTGCTAATGCAGCTCTCTGGAGGGGCTGAGGGCTGAGTGCTATTGCTGCTCTCGGGAGGGGCTGAGTGCTGTTGCTGCTTTGTAGAGGGGCTTGAGCTGAATTCTCTCATACAGTCACAATGAAACATAATCCATGCTCATCACGCGCCACAGACATCATATGGTTATACCCTTCAACTTTGACTTTTGCCTGATGAAGGGGTTTGATTCTGAAATGTTACGATTATGGATAACCGAATTGTACACCGCTTTCCTTTTCTTGATGTGACTTTTTACCGATAATGCTCTGGAATGTTTCACAAAAATCTTTTATCCGAGTATACATTTTTGGGAGTTTGGTAAGTTCCCTTGGAGAACATGGCAAGTTGTGCCGGTCCAGTGCGCCTTGTACTCCTGCTTGCTGTTTGGAGTTAGACCATGTGATCCTCAGATGTTCTTCCAGTACTGGACACTGAGTCTGGACCATTTGCTGACACTGATGAGGACTGTAGTACCGGACCAGTCACTGACACTGATGGGGACTGTAGTACCGGACCGTCACTTACAGTGATGAGAACTATAGTACCAAACTAGCCACTGAGTCTGATGAAGACTTTACTACCGGACCAGTCACCAACGCTGATGAGGACTGTAGTACTTGACCAGTCTCTGACACTGATGAGGACTGCAATATGGGACTAGCCACTGACCCTGCTGAGGATATGCTAGGGGTAGTAGTCAGGATTCCCTTTTGTTGTCATTCTGCAGTGCTGATGGTGCAGATAAGGTTTGGGTGTTACATTCGGCTCCTTTCCTTGTGTTTGTTTTGCGCCCGGTTCTCTTGAATTGTCTCATTTACCATCTACATTCCTGATGTCTGGTACAGACCGGAGATCTCTGGATTTGTGGGGGGGCTCTCTGAGCACCCCAGTTGTGATCCCAGGAGTGGCCTGTGCTGCTGCAGCTACTGCAGAGGGTTTACAGCTCCTTCCTGCTGATGCAGAATTATCTGTAGGGAGGCGGTAGACATCAATACCGCAGCGCGGTCTGGGGGATCGGCAGGCGCTCGGCTTCCTTGGCTGCAGATCCTTCAGCTCTGGGAACTCTGCAGTGATGAATATTTCATCATGTCCTGCATTATTGAGGAGGGAATCCCCCCTCCCTCCCCAAGTGTGGGCCTGACACATCACTTAATGGACTGCAGAGCATCCCGGGCCATCTGTGCAAGGGCCAACAGTACAGCTCAGGGGCCCCTGCAGGTACAGATGTGGGCCCCTTGTTATCCCACATCTGAGCATAGAGCATCCCCTTCTGGCTCTGATTGTCAGCCATGAAGTCCATCAGCACTGACTGAAAGTTTGTTAACCCTTCAAAATTTTACAGATTTCTGCATGAATGTGAAAAAGATAAAGAGAAATAAATCAAAGAAATGAGTCAGAAATATCAACCTGGAGTCTGTGAGTGGAAAAGTAAGTGACCCCTTTACTATCAGTATCTGCTGTGACCTCCTATATGGGAATAACTACCAGCACCGGGGGTCACAGATGGTAAAGAGGTCTGTACCATGATACTACCAGCTTCGGGGGTCACAGATGGTAAAGAGGTCTGTACCATGATACTACCAGCACCGGGGGTCACAGATGGTAAACAGGTCTGTGCCATAATACTACCGGCACCCAGATTCTGTGGGACATTCCTTGATTCGGGATCCTGTCTCGCAGTCCCAGTCAGCAGGAGGTATGTCCCGGTTTCAACTCATCTGCTTCCGGAGGACGGGGGCAAAGATGAGGGGCGGACATGAAAATGGGGGCAGAGAAGAGGGGGACATGAAGCTGGGGGAGAGATGGAAAGGGAACATGAAACTGGGGGCAGATGAAGGGGGGACATGAAGCTGGGGGAGAGATGGAAGGGGAACATGAAACTGGGGGCAGAGATGGAGGGGGGACATGAAACTGGGGGTAGATGAAGGGGGGCACTTAAACTGGGCGGGATATTAAGGTGGACATTAAACTGGGGACAACTGGAGGGGGACATTAAACCGTGGGAGTAGCTGGAGGGGGACCTGTCTTCCTCCAGCTTCCCCAGTTTCATATCCCTCTCTAGTTTCCCCCAGTTTCGTATCCCCCTCTAGTTTCCCCCAGTTTAAACTGGGGCATCAGGAGAGGGACTTAAATATGGGGACATATAATGTACAAGTGACTGTAGGAGCATTATACTGTGTCAGGGCACATAAAAAATGAATGAGAATGGGTGGAGCCAAATTTGCTGCATATTTTGCCCCTCTTTCTGGTCTTCAAAAGTTGGGAGGTATGATTGTGATGTAGCATTGAGCTCAGTATATTCCTTCTCTGATGCCATCAGTATGTTCTGTATATTTCTATGTGAAGTCATCATTGTATTCTATTTATTCCTCTGTGATGTCATCAGTGTACTATCTGTATTCTCGCGTTGATGTAATTAGTATACTATGTGTATTCTCGCAGTGATGTCATCAGTGTACTGTGAATATTCTCCCTGTATTCTGTATTTGCCCCTGGGATGTAGGCTTGATATTCTGTTTCTTGCTATTGTCTACTGCTCTCATCTATCATCTATCTGTCTGCTTCTCAGATATTTCCAGGACTGCAGATTATCTTAATGCATGTGGTAGACGGTTGGCACAAGTTCAGACTGCAGTACCTTGGGCACAGCAGAGACTAAAAATCTGATGGTCCACCCTCCATCTACACCATACATATGCACTCACTGCTGTTACTACTGTCCAGGACGGATTATTACTAAGTACTAATGGGTTAATTGTACGTAAATACACAAAGTGCCTCTTCCCCCTTCATAGGGCTGTTCTACAACGTAGTCACTTTACCACTGTGTTCTTGGGGTCTCCTGGAGGTCTTCTGGTAGACCAGTCTGACCCTGGAAAAGTTTCTTGCTTACTCTGAGGTTCTGTGAGTGTTCACTGTGTGAACGTGCCCTGAATAACACTCTGTCAGTTAGAGATTTCCATCTACAATGCCAGGTAGAGGGCAATGATGCATAAACTTATACAGGAGCCGGGACCAAGGCGGGACCAGCAAAGTTCTCTGAGGCTTCAGCATGAACTCCCAAAACTTTCCACTGAAGGGCATAGAAAACATCTGGGCCACGTGCGATCCTGTCCTGAAGGACACAGAGATCTTCCCTGGACATAAAACAGACATGAGGAATAAATACATCACGGACTTCAAGTGTCTGGACCATGTCAGGGTAACGTGTCCTTGTGGTTCATAACAACCAACCATAGGTCAGATGTAATATGGATACTAAGAAGTCAATGTACAGTAGAAAACCACTGATCTGACATGTGACTGGACATTAGAAAGGTGATCACATATGACAACCATATCTGACCACAGGTGACATTACCAGGACATCAAGTACAATGACCATAGTGAGCAGGTTGGATGACACCTATACCAGCTGACTGTCCAGCATGATTGAAACTCTTTCATGACCTTAACCATGAAAACCTCAGATCAAGGTGTCTCATGTTTCTTATGGCTCATCTTGTCTGTCTCCGTATTTTTTGTTGTCAACAGACTGGGACCAAAATCTTCAGAAGGTTTGGCAAGAAGAAGCGCTCACCCAATTGGATAACGATATGTTTATTCAAGTGCAATAAATCACCCTTCCCATAGCAGCTGGGAGTCTTAGTGGCTCCGAGTTCAGGCTCAACTCAGGCTCAACATATTGTTATCCAATTAGGTGAGCGCTTCTCCTTGCCAAACCTTCTGAAGATTTTGGTCCCTGTCTGTTGATGCCTCTACGTCCCAGTGATGTTTCTTCCAGCTGCCTCCCTCTCGGTTTCTAACATCTTTTCAACCCCTTAAGGTGAGCGGCTTTCCATTTGCTTACCTTTACTCATACTTGTGCTGAATTTACTACACTAGGGTCAGCTCTGTGCCGTATTTTTCTTCTTCTCTTATTTTTTGTTGGACTGTCTTGGTCTTCTATTGGACAGGATGGGCGGCAACAAAATTTGGTCAAGGTTTTGTTCCCTAATCTCCTTCTGAATATATTGTAATGTACGTTCCTGGATATAATAATCTTCCTGAGTTCTCCCAATTACATGCATTGCCTCAATCTGCTAACTACATTGGGCTGCTTCAGTCTTCTGGCTGTATCAAGTTTCCTCCATCTTGTCAAGGCCATATCATATCTCTTTCTGCCTTCTCCTGGCTGTATCTCTTTTCCTCTGGCCTTCTCATATCTGTTTCAGGTTACCTTCAGCCTTCTCCTGGCTGTTGGGATTCTTCCAGCTGTCTCCTGGCTATACTGGATTTACACCGGTTCCCTGACTGTGTGGGGTCTACTCCAGCCTTCCCCTGGCTGTGTGGGGTCTCTTCCAGCCTTGCCCCAGTCTATGTGGGGTCTCTTGTAGCCTTCCCCTGACTCTGTGGGGTCTCCTCCAACCTTCCCCTGGCTGTGTGGGGTTTCTGTCTACCTTATTTTGGTTGTGTTGAATCTCCTCCAGCCTTCTCCTGGCTTTGTTAGGTCTCATCTGGTCTTCTCTGGGCCTTCTCTTGGCGTGTCTTCTTTCCTATGGCCTTCTTCTGGATGTCTTGGGGTTCCTCCAGTCTTCTCCTGGTTGTTGGGTTTCTTCTAGCTGTCTTCTGGCTGTAATGGGTTTCAGCCGGGCTGTGGGTGGCCTACTCCAGCCTTCTACTGGCTATTTTTGATGTTCTCCAGCCTTCCACTGGCTGTGTAGGATGTTCTCCAGCCTTCTATTGACTGTATAGGGTGTCCTTTGGCTTGGTTGGGTCTATTTCAGCCTTCTCCTGGCTTCGTTAGGTCTTCTTTAGCTTTCTCCTGGCTGTGTGGAGTCTCCCCCAGTCTTCCCATAGCTGTGTCAAATCTCCTCCAGCCTTCTCCTGGCTTTGTTGGATTTCCTCTAGTCTTCTCTGGCCTTCTCTTGGTGTGTCTCCTCTCCTATGGCCCTCTCCTAGCTGTCTTGGGGTTCCTGAAGTCTTCTCCTGGCTGTCGGGTTTCTTCCAGCTGTCTCCTGGCTTTACCAGGTCTCCTCCAGCCTTCTCCTGGGTTTGTTGGGTTTCCTTTGGCCATGTCCTGACTGTGCCAGGTCTGCTGTGGCCTGCTCTTGGCATGTCTTGGGTTTTCTATAGTCTTCTTCTGGCTGGGGTCTCCTCCATCATTCCCCTGGCTTTGTGGAGTCTCGTCCAGTCTTCCCCTGGCTATATAGGGTATCTTCTGACCTTCTACTGGCTCTGTAGGGTGTCCTCTGACTTGGTTGGGTCTTTTCAAGCCTTCTCATGGCTGTGTCTGGTCTCCTCCAACCTTCTCCTGGCTGTGTGTGGTCTCCTTTGGCCTTCTTTTGGCTGTGACAGGTCTCCTCCAGCGTTCTCTGGGCTTTTCTGGGTCTCCTCTGGTCTTCCCCAACCTTTTCTTGGCATGTCTTGTCTCCTGTGGCCTTTTCCTGGTTGTTGGGTTTCTTCTAGCTGTCTCCTGACTGGTCAGGTGGCCTCCGACCTTTCCCTGGCTATGTCAGGTATCCTCAGGCTTTCTAATGGCTGTTTATGGTGTCCTCTGGCTTGGTTGGGTCTCTTTTAGCCTTTTCCTGGCTTTGTTGGGTCTCCTCTGGTCTTCTCCGGCTTTCTCTTGGCATTTCTTGTGTCCTACAGCCTTCCCCTGGCTGCCTTGGGTTTTTTCCAACCTTCTTTTGCCTTTTGGGTTTTTCCAGCTGTCTCCTGGCTGTACTGGGTTTCATCTAGTCTCCTGGCTATATGTGGTCTCTTCCAGCCATCTCTTGGCTGTGTACGGTGTCCTCCGGCCTTGCCCTGGCTGGGTAGGGTGTCCTCTGGCCTTCCCCTGGCTGTATTGGGCCTCCTCTGGCCTTCTGTCTATGTTACTTCTCCTCCGGCCTTCTCCTGGTTCCACCGGGCTGCCTCTGGCCTCCTGGTTCTGTCGGATCGCTTCAGGCCTTCTCCTGACTCTGTCAAGTCTCCTATAACCTTATTCTGGGTCTCTCAGGTCTCTTCCATCCTTCTTCTGGCTCTATAGAATTTCATCCAGCCTTCTTCTGGCTCTGTTGGATCTCCACTGGCTTTCTAATGGCTCTATCAGGTCTCCTCTGGCCTTCTCCTGGCTCTGTTGGGTCCCTCCTGCTTTCACCTGGCTCTGCCGGGTCTCTGCTGGCCTTCTGGCTCTGTTGGGTCTCCTCCAGCCTTCTTCTGGTTAGGTTTAGCTACTTTGGGCTTGATTTTTTGCGTAAATGATCTATTTGTCTGGTCCTTTTAAGGTCCCATAATAGGTAATGATGAATAATTATAATTATATGATTAATAATGAATAATAATTGTGTAGAGGAAAATAGTGAAGAATCTCCAACACTCCTGATGATCAGTGGTCAGATATGCAGTACTATAGTAGATATATTGATCTGGAAATAATCTCATTGTAGTCTGGATACAAGATGAGATACGGCAGGACATGGAGGTATATACAGGTTCTGTATGGTATCCTGCAGTACATCATCCACAGATGTTACAGCTGGATCTGTAGTCTGGATACAAGATAAGATATGGTAAATGTACTGCAGGATACCATACAGAGCCTGTATATACCTCCATGTCCTGCCCTATCTTATCTTGTATCCAGACTACAGGCCCGGCTGTAAAGTGTGGTAAATGTACTGCAGGATACCATACAGAGCCTGTATATATCTCCATGTCCTGCCGTATCTCATCTTGTATCCGGACTACAGGTGTAACATCTGTGGTAAATGTACTGCTATATACCATACAGAGCCTGTATATACCTCCATGTCCTGCCCTATCTCACCTTGTATCCAGATTACAGGCCCAGCTGTAAAGTGTGGTAAATGTACTGCTATATACCATACACAGCCTGTATATACCTCCATGTCCTGCCGTATCTCATCTTGTACCCAGACTACAGGTGTAACATCTGTGGTAAATGTACTGCAGGATACAATACAGAGCCTGTATATACCTCCAGGTCCTGCCCTATCTCATCTTGTATCCAGACTACAGGCCCAGCTGTAAAGTGTGGTAAATGTACTGCTATAAACCATACAGACCTGTATATACCTCTATGTCCTGCCGTATTTCATCTTGTATCCAGGTTAGGGGTGCTAACAGGTTCCCAGAGCTTGTGGGCAATTGTCTAGTGTATCCCCAATACCAGAGGTCCCCAATGTCGGGTCCATGGACCACCTAGTACTGGGCCGGCCAGCTTATTGGGGACCTCTGTGGCTGCTGCTCCTATCCTGAGTGTTATACGCGGCAGTAGACAAAGCACCTGGTCAGTGTCCACAGGACCGCTTGTAAGAGTGATCCATTGTGAGAGTGATCCATTGTGAGAGTGATCCATTGTGAGAGTGATCCATTGTGAGAGTGATCTGTTCATGTAGTCTGTGCCATTAGATCACTGTCCACGTACCTGGTCACTACTGCAGCTCCCAGGACCTTCTCTATGGAGACGCTGGGACGGGGGAGCAGAATAGAAGGTGCGCACATCCTGTGTACAAGGACAGTCCTGGGGGCTGCCATCGTGACCAGGTCAGTGAAATGTAATTGTAGTTATAGTAACAGTATGCGGCAGGGAACTGTTATTACCTGTGGGGGCGCTACTAGGCCTCTATTATAGTTATAGTGCCCCGCACAGGTAGTGTTAGTAACTGGGAGGCGATATTACTGTACCAGAACCCTAGTAGCTCCCCCCACAGGTAATATTCCTCATCCCCCATACACAGGACCTTATAGGGGATCTCTCTCCATACCACCAGTCACCTATACATGATATGGAGAGTATAGGGGGGGGGGGATGTATAATTGTCATCATTAAAGATATTAGGAATAGTACTGTACTGTGTTTTCTCCCCAAACCTGCCCCAGAGCGTCACCAGGCGTCCGGTGTGTCCATCAATCCCGTCCATAAGGAAGCATCTGCTGGGGTCTACCAACTATTGGGTAGTTTTGTTGTTTTGTTGTTTTTCTCTTCTACCGCAGGTGTCCGAATACTTATTGGTAGACAGTGTATATATTCTCAGTATACACAGTGCATCTCTCCCCTATATTAATATATCACTTCTACTTCTCTTGGTCTCTACATCTTCTGATATTACTCTGTTGGTGTATAATTCGGATCCCTCTCCTTCTCGCATACTGTGCTGTCTGTGTAGGTGTCAGTGTTCACTGTACTTCTGGCACTTCATTTATGAACCCGGATCAATAAATGCCTATAGGGGGTTGTATGTACGTGCTCTGAGCAGTCTCGTTACTGTGTAATATGCTCAGGTATACATAAAGCTGCGGCGGCGTGATCGGGGGTACCTATAATTATTACATCTCTGTATTTGGGAACGACCTTGATGAAGGTCACGCGGCTGTATCGGCACCTGAGAGAGTGAGCCAAGGGGCGGAGCCTGAGGAGAGATCTACTAGTAATGACATCAATAAGAAGTGATGATCTCTGCGGGAGCCTCCAGTAGGGAGCGCTGCGGACACGCGAGGCGGGGCGCAGGTATCGCACAGGTTCCTCCTGAGTTACAGGATAACTTGTGTTCATGGTCACAGCGTAATAAGGAAACATTCCGGGAATTCACTCAGCCGGAGTGAAAGATTCACTTCTTCACCTGCCCTTCACCCTGCGCAGCCCCGGGGCCCACAATCCAGCCTTGTCCTTCAGCCTTCAAGGACACGTCCGATCTCCTCCATGTTTCAGGATCCCTCCACTCGACTGTCTCACCCTGTGTAGAAAGACCCACAATGGTGCGATGTGTACAATGAGGCTTATTGTGCTACGTCCGGTATATCACATCTAGAGCGCTATATGGGTTGTCAGAGCAGCCCTGGCATGAGGGAGGGATATGCAGGATATATACATGATGCACAGTATGATATCTTTACACCATTGGTCTTTACATCATGTAATCTGTAATAATCCCAGTAATCTGTAACTTCTGCAGCCATTACTTGTCCTCCTGACAGTGGAGTCCCCAGATGTCACAGCATGGACATTACTTATACAGTGTGACGTGTACATGATGTCACCAACAGCCGTGACATGGAGGTCATTATGTATACCATGTGACATATATGTTGTCAGTACAGTTCAGTTAGTCAGTGCTTAGCAGTATGGTGGCTCAGTGGATAGTAGTATGGAGGTTTAGTGGTTAGTAGTATGGTGGCTCAGTGGTTAGCAGTATGGTGGCTTATTGGTTAGTAGTATGTTGACTCATTGGATCTCAATACAGTGGCTCAGTGATTAACAGTGCAGTGGCTCAGTGGTTAGCAGTACATTGGCTCAGTGGTTAGTAGTACGGTGCTCAGTGCTTAGCAGTACAGTGGCTCAGTGGTTAGCAGTACGGTGGCTCAGTGGTTAGCAGTATGGTGGCTTATTGGTTAGTAGTATGTTGACTCATTGGCTCTCAATACAGTGGCTCAGTGATTAACAGTGCAGTGGCTCAGTGGTTAGCATTACATTGGCTCAGTGGTTAGCAGTACATTGGTTCAGTGGTTAGTAGTACGGTGCTTAGCAGTACAGTGGCTCAGTGGTTAGCAGTAAGGTGGCTCAGTGGTTAGTCTTGCACTACTGAGGGCATGGGTTTGACTCTTATTAAAGACTACATCCATAAGTTGGTATGTTCTGCTCCCTTAAAGGGATCCTATCATTAAACTGCTATTTTTTCTGACTAACACGTTAAGAAAGACTATTCTTCTTCTACCTTTTGATGTCTTCTCCGTGCCGCCGTTCAGTAGAAAGCCCGGTTTTCTTCGGTATGCAAATGAGTTCTCTTGCAACACTGGGGGCGTCTCCAATGCTGCGAGAGAACTCTCCAGCGACTCCTCTATCTTTTTCTGGAACGGCCGCTTCACGCGTCTTCTTCTGGCGCTGGGGGTCAAACTTCTACGCATGTGCAAGTCGGCTCTGCCGTCAGGCCTCAGGCAGAGCCGACTGCACTTGTGGGCGACCATTTTTTTGTGGCCGCTTATGCGAGCATGTGCAGTACGCTCCTGTAGTTCAACAGAGTACAGAAGTGTACTGTGCATGTCCGCATAAGCTGAACTCCCTACAACATACGACTTTCAGTGCCTCATTGCTGAAGTCACAGATACTTGCTGTTCTGAAAACTCCTGAAAAGGAAGGGCCTTCACCACATAGCCTCCAGAAATGAAACTTGGAGAAAGACCATGAGGCCACTTGGTCTTATGTTTATCAGGTACAAGCTATGGTTCTATCTCAGACCTCTGTGGTTAAAGACATCCACCATCCTTTGGAAGATCTTGACATCCGTGGTCCACACAACAACATAAGGGTTAAGGGCCTCCCTGAAACCACTAGACAGGAAGACCTCCATGTTACACTTGATGCTATTTTCAATCTCCATCTGCATGAGCCACCGTCTCACCAGATCAAACTGGACAGAGCACAGAGAGCCTAAGGGAGCAGTGAATACCCTGAGAGATGGAATTTGCTGTGTCCATGACTTAGCATTGAAAGAGGGTAGTATGGCCAAGACCTGGCAAAGAAAGGACTTTGAATTTACAACTCTCCCTGGACCTCTCTTGGAATTCACTTCAGAAGAGACGCCATCTTTGTCCCCTCCTCCAATATATATAGGGACAAACATGATAAGGGGTGTAGACTGTGAACTCTGTATGTGACAGTGACAGCGTTGCAGAATGCGTTGGTGCTATACAAGCAAGAGAAATAAATGTCACCGGTTCTGGTTACACTAACCTACTTATCTGCAGGACTGGGGTGATATGCTGGTTCTGGTTACACTAACCTACTTATCTGCAGGGCTGGGGTGATATGCTGGTTCTGGTGACAGTAACCTACTTATCTGCAGAACTGGGGTGATATCCTGGTTCTGGTGACAGTAACCTATCTAACTGCATGGCTGGGGTGATATGCTGGTTCTGGTGATACTAACCTACTTATCTGCAGGACTGGGGTGATATGCTGGTTCTGGTGACACTAACCTATCTATCTGCAGGGCTGGGGTGATATGCTGGTTCTGGTGACAGTAACCTATCTAACTGCACGGCTGGGGTGATATGCTGGTTCTGGTGATACTAACCTACTTATCTGCAGGACTGGGGTGATATGTTGGTTCTGGTGACACTAACCTATCTATCTGCAGAGCTGGGGTGATATGCTGGTTCTGATGACAGTAACCTACCTATCTGCAGGGCTGGGTGACATACTGGTTCTGGTGACAGTAACCTATCTATCTGCAGGGCTGGGGTGATATACTGGTTCTGGTGACAGTAACCTATCTATCTGCAGGGCTGGGGTGATATGCTGGTTCTGGTGACACTAACCTATCTATCTGCAGGGCTGGGGTGATATACTGGTTCTGGTGACAATAACCTATCTATCTGCAGGGCTGGGGTGATATGCTGGTTCTGGTGACACTAACCTATCTATCTGCAGGGCTGGGGTGATATACTGGTTCTGGTGACAATAACCTATCTATCTGCAGGGCTGGGTGACATACTGGTTCTGGTGACACTAACCTATCTATCTGCAGGGCTGGGGTGATATGCTGGTTCTGGTGACAATAACCTATCTATCTGCAGGGCTGGGGTGATATGCTGGTTCTGGTGACAATAACCTATCTATCTTCAGGGCTGGGGTGATATGCTGGTTCTGGGAGCAGACTCCCTTTAACGCTAACTTCCAAAATCCATTGATGTTCTCCCCCCAACCCCCCTCCCCTCCAAATTACCAGAGTGAGGGTTAAAAATGAATGTATCTTATATCAGTAATGACCATGATCCCTCCTAGGGGAGACCCCAGAAGTATAGTGCTCACTAAGCAGTACAGGATAGAGAACCCTGCCCGAGCAGATGTAATTCCACAGACCTCTTATCCTCCATCTCCAGGCTCAGCTTGTCCTTCAGGATGACCTTCAGTAATTACTCCAGATCTCCAGTTACTGAATGGAAACATTATTAAGTATCTGTCCTTGCCGAGATCACCATCTACATCTCTACTCCAGATCTCCTGCACCGCAGGGGGCAGTATTATAATAGCTGTTACAGGAACGGCTCCTAATGAGCAGGGCTTGTGACAAACTAACCAAAATTTTGGGGTTTTCCCAACATCAAATCATTGTTATACTATGGGGTCTCATCATAATATGGGGTCTGAAAGTGGAGCAAAGTAAAAAAAAAACAAACAAACACTGGTACTCCCCTTCTCTGGGCATCCATTATTCACTCCACTGCAGCCTCTCATGGCCTCTTCCGGCATCTTCTCTGGAATCATGTGCCCAATGTCACTGATGAGTCCAGTCATTCGATCTTAGGGCTAGTTTCTCACGGGGGGCAAGGAGGCAGATTTTGACAGCAGATTTCGCCTCAAAATCCCCCTGCATACAATGGTGGTCTATGGAGACCGCTAGCGTTCGTTTTCGGCTAGCGTTTTTTTGCCACTAGCGGAAAAAAGAAGCGACATGAGCTTTCTTCAGGTGGATTCCGCCTGAGGAAAGCAATAGCAGTGAATGGGAGGCGAAAAGGGAGTTTCTTAGTAATTTCATACTTTTTTTTCAGCGGGTAACCATACACAGTGTGATGGAGCGTTGTTAATCTGAAAAAAAATTTCATTGCTTAAAGGGATCCTATCATAAAAACTCAATTTTTGGTCCCTAACACGTAGGAATAGCCTTAAGAAAGGCTATTCTTCTCCTAACTTTAGATGTCTTCTCCTCGTCGCCATTTGGTATAAATCCTGATTTTCGTTGGTATGCAAATGAGTTGTCTTGCAGCACTGGGGGCGGGCCCCAGTGCTCAAACAGTACTGGGGGCGTCCCCAATGCTGTGAGAAAACTCTCCAGCGCCACCTCCATCTTCTTCAGGAATGGGCTTTCTTCGCGTCTTCTTCCGGCGCTGGCTTCTCAATCTCCCTAGTAAACTTAGAAGGACTTTGGTATCATGTGGAATGACTCTTCTAACGAATGTATACAAATATGACATCTGGTGTTCATTATGATCTTGTTTATTGTTTACCTGGCTAACAACCGATATCTAAGAACCTCTGTATTGAGAGTGGTGGGTTCAACTCAATTGTATTTTGTGGCACTTTTACAATGTGGTAGTGGGAACTCACTAATTTTGTATATTTCTGTATACCATTGTAGAGTCTGATGAAGGCTTAAGTAGAGCCGAAAATGTTTACTGTTACCACATGGTGAATAAAATTCACTTTGACCAAGCATCTATGACTCAGTAGGATCATCTTGTCAAAATATTTTAAGCATTTATCTAGGAAGGGGAAGAGGAAACACTGGTGAAAGAACTAACAATAAGATTGTGGGTGGCAAGAGGAACACTACTGGTTTTAGTGGCATCGCCAGTAGCTGCAGGATTATTACACTTCCTGAGAATGGAGATGAAGTTTTGGATTAGTTAGCTGGTTCATCTCAGTCATAGGAGCAGATTCTATGCAACAGTGATGTGATCTTGAGTCAGGCTTCTGTGTGTTCCATCTAAATAACACATAATTTACCGCTTGGTTCTAGACTGTTAACCCTGTCTCCTTCACAGATCCTTGGTAGTGATGTGGCACCTCCTGAGCAATCTATTTCTCCTAGTCAGAGCAGTCTGCCTCCTCTTTTTAACGAATTGGACAAGAACACTCAGCATTGCATGCAAGAAGAGGAGGAAGACATGATGAGTATTGAAGATGGAGGTTAGTAGTAGTACTACTACTACTGATAGTTGTTCTGCTAGGGGAGCAAGAAGGATATCTGAAGGTCGAAATTCTGCGGGTGTGCATGACCATAATGATGTTTTAGAAAAAAAAAAAAAAAGCAGAGAAGATGATAACGATTCTCTTGTGGATAGGACCTGGCTAGCGTGTCAGATTGACAAAGTGACATCAGATGAAGAGGGTAGTGGCAGTGGTGATAGTAATCCATTGCATCCATCCATCCATTCCGCACGCTCAACATCCAAAAAGCCTGCATAATGGTAGACCTAGGAGAAGCTTGCAGGGCGTGGATGGTGGCACTGGTGGTGGTAGTGGCAGACTTGTTTTCGCTGCTGCTGGGTCATCTCCCTTGTGGGAATTTTTTTTTTTACATTGTTAAACAATAAATCTATTGAAATGTGCAAGATCTGCAAGCAGAAACTAAGCCGTGGCCGTACAGGAAAAAATGTAGGAACGACATCTCTATGTTCTCACATGGAAAGGCATTACTCTTTTATTTGTAAAATTAGCTTGTTAATGGCAGGGGAAGTGAGCGAGGCTTTTCTCCTACTCCTCCCCATGTTCATCCTGTTAGGCAGGCCACATCTACACTTAGCACATGGTCATTGTTATCGCCAATTGTTTCTCCTCTTCCTCCACGCCAATGTCATTCATCCATAAGGGAATGTGTGGCCAGGAGACAGTAATATGTGCCCAGTCATCTGGCGGTTGTGCCAATTAACTCGCACCTGGCCAGGCTGCAGGTGGTGCAGTACAGTATCTGGGTGATGAAGAACCTGAAATTATTCAGCTCTCAGCGCCCACCCAAGCCACAACAGGTAACTAACACCCACTGGCTGCACCAGCAGGTACAGTGCTACTTAGAGTGCACATATAGTCCAGCAGGTACAGTTATACCTAGAGTGTAACTATAGTCCAGCAGATACAGTAATCGCTAGAGTGCACCTACAATCCGGCAGGTACAGGCCTACATAGAGTGCATATATAGTCCAGCAGGTACAGTCCCACCTAGATTGCACCTATAGTCCAGCAGGTACAGTCCTACCTAGAGTGCACCTATAGCCCAGCAGTTGCAGTCCTACCTAGAGTGCACCTATAGTCCAGCAGGTACAGTCCTACATAGAGTGCACCTATAGTCCTACAGGTACAGTCCTAACTAGAGTGCACCTATAGTCCAGCAGGTACAGTTATACCTAGAGTGTAACTATAGTCCAGCAGATACAGTAATCGCTAGAGTGCACCTACAATCCGGCAGGTACAGGCCTACATAGAGTGCATATATAGTCCAGCAGGTACAGTCCCACCTAGAGTGCACCTATAGTCCAGCAGGTACAGTCCTACCTAGAGTGCACCTATAGCCCAGCAGTTGCAGTCCTACCTAGAGTGCACCTATAGTCCAGCAGGTACAGTCCTACATAGAGTGCACCTATAGGCCAGTAGGTGCAGTCCTACCTGGAGTGCACCTATAGTCCAGCAGATAACTCTGACCCCATGAAATTCTAAGCCAGTAGATAAACAGTAGAGAGCCCAATTGGAGTGGGGTCTAACAGACTCAGGTGAGTTCAACTCTTGGGAAGTAAAGATGAGCTTAAGCCTTTTATTTCTATCCAGATGGTTATTAAGAGATTCTCCAACCTCCTGAAGGGTCAAGAGCGATTTAAGTAAATGTGGAGGCATTCAGATAAATCCAGGAAATGTAATCTAGCCTCCTCAGAAGAAGGGGAAGGAAAAAATTGGTTGATATTAAACTTGTGAAGGAACCTAAGGATGAAATCCTGGAAGAAACCTTAACTGTACACTAGCCAGAAAAAGGAAACATAGAAAATGCTTGTAGTTCTCCGATACTTTTTGAAGATGTGATGGCTAGTAAAAAAGGTCAAGTTCAAAGAAAGAAAACTAAAGTCAACACTTTGAAGAGAGAATCACACAACCTTGTAAGAACTGTGGGTAAATCCCATTGAGAGATGGGAGCTGAAAAAGAAAGCCTATACCTCTCGGGCCCCTTCCAGGAACCATCTTTTTTTAGAATGTCCTGAGAAAGATATCTGCCCAAACAAGCAGTGTGGAAAGCGCTAAGACATTTATCTAGGCCATCCTGCAAGATGTTGAGTAAATTGCCGATGGATGGATCGAAGCTGTTGACTTTTTGGAGCATCAAGTAGTGAAAATGTCCCGTATTCTGGCATAACTTCTATTAGTAGGCTCTGCTATTGAGATGGAGTGTGTCACAGGTCTTCTAGCTCACAAAAGGGACAGGTGAACCTCCAGGCAGTCGGGTTGAATCTTCTAAGATCCTGGCAAAACTGCAGTCCCTGAGATACCAGCTTCTAGATTGGGAGAAGCCTCCAGTACATTCTTTGACTCCTCTGAATTAGTTGGGAAATCCAAGCTCTTTTCAGCCAGATCAGAATGATGGTTATAACCGTGGCTTAGTCCTGTCTGATTTTCATCAATACATTTGATATCATGGAAACTGGAGGGAAGATGTAAACCAGCCTGAACCTCCATGGGATGAACAGGTCATCCAGTGCCAAGAGATTCTGTTCCTGATAGAGGGAACAGAACTTCTCCACTTTGGCCACGAATCTGGTTGCCATTAGGTCTATATCCAGGAGACCTGACTTCAAGATAATTTGATGAAAAATCGCACCTGTAGTTGCTGCCATGAATCCCAAACCTTTCATAGCTGTCCATATAGATCACAGGAGAACAGCCAGAAACTTTGCGGCTACAATTATTCTCTCCTTCCGGGCTGGAGGCAAGGAAACTGACATTAGCTGTAATCGAGTACAAAGCCTAGACACTTATTCCGAATTAATTGAATAATGTCTGACTTCGGCCAATTTATGAGCTAACCTAATCGTTGGAGAAAATCCACAGCTATCAGGAGATGGTGACGGAGATTCTCCTCTGACAAGGCTTTTATGAGCCAGTCGTCGAGATAGGGGACGATGAAGAAACCCTGAAGTCTGAGAGCAGGAGCCACAATCTATGTGCTATATGTGGGGAGCAGAACAGATGCCGAAGAGTAATGTCATGAACTGCAAGTGTTTTCTGTGTCTTTCTAAGAAGAATCTGAAGAATTTTTTGTGCAGAAAAAGGGTACATGTAACTAGGAAGTCACCTGGCTGCAAGAAGGCGGTGACAGATTTTATGGTTTCCATTTGGAACCGCGTTTAGTGTAAAAAAAAGACAACAATGCAATACCATAGGTCTATTATCATCCTCCAGTCTCTTGATGGTTTTGGAACCAGGAAGACTGGAGCATAAATTCCCAGACCCTGTTCAGAAGTGGGCACTTCTTTCAAGGCATGGTTCCGCACATAAATTGCTACAGAGAAAATCTTGTTTTCCTGAGGGAAGTCTATGGCGAAACCCACTTTGCATTACTCGGAGAACCCAAGGATCTGGAATGAAATCTAACCAGGCCTGATAGAAAAAGAGAGTCGCAAGCTGTAGGAGGAGGTGTCATAAATTTGTTTTTTTTTTTGGGCATCCCTGGTATTCTTCCATCCCCAGCCTTTGTTCTGGAACCTAGATAATCTCTGGTCACAAGACCTAGGCTGCTGAGAAGCCTGAGGGCATTCACCTATCCTGGTATGTCCCGGAAGGACTGAAGAAGACTCTTTCCTTTTTTATCAGCTAAGCCCTCTATAATCTTTTCCAGCTCTTTAGCAAAGAGCTTACAAGGCTCAAAGGGCAAGGAACAAGTATTATATTTAGATATATTATCTGCACACCAGGGCTTGAACCACAGAGGTCAGGGAGAAGCAGTGGTAGTGACTGATTTTGCAGTCATTTTAACCTCCTGGCTGGTGGCAATAGTAATGAAATCTGCCGTAAGCAAAAAAAATTCATAAAGGATAACAGACCATCCCTGGATATTCCAGATTCAAAATCCTTCTCTGACTGTATCAACTCAAACCTCAGTTTAGAAGTTACTTCACTAGCAGCTATACCAACAGAACAATGGTCAGATGACCACTGCCATATCGAGCGTAGGAGGTGGACACTAGTTGGACACCAGTTGACATATTCGTCTTCTCTAATAGGGAAAAGGGTCTTGAATCGAATCTGGATAAGATGAAGGCCTTTTCAGGAAGTTTTCGTTTTTCCATCATCGCCTACAAAGGCAGAAAAAAACATTTGGGTGGAGGTCTCTTCTCCCCTTCTATAGGGTGGGATAAAGTTTAATTATTTAGATGAAATATTCTGTCTGTCCTACCAGCACACAGTGGCAGAAATACCCCATTATTGTGCAGCTGGTAGGACCTAATGGAAATGTCTTTGTCCTGTGGCTCTGATTCCAGTTCCAGGCATGATGGTATGAGTAGTTACTGGAGCTGCTCTTCCACCTACATTCCAGCACAGGAGAAGATATGTCTATATTAGTGCGGAGCCGGTGGTGAGCTCTGCACTTTGTACTCAGTACAGTCACTACACACCCCCTGGGGTTACATAAGACGGACTCGGAGCTCAGTCTTCCAGAACACTTTATGACCTCTGATCTCTGCATTGTCTTCTAACATCAGGTTATAAAATATTATCACAGGTTTTACTGCCACAAGAGTCGGCATAACTGAATCCTCGCTCTACTGGGTCCAAAGAATTATTATACTGGATGACATTGATGTAATATATATTTATGGTTTCTGTTGTGAATGGGCTAGTAACAATGGGCGAAGAAATTTTAATATGGCCAATCAATAGCTTGTTTTGCATATAGGAGTCTGTTGTCAGCCATGATGGATGATTGTTCATGTATAATTTTATAGTAACAGTTAGCTGAGATGGTTAACATCATCCATTTTACCAACTTTTATCTTGTGTATAGTCGTCTTTGGGTGCTACAAAAGATTCCCGAACTTCCAGCTTAAAGGCTTTACAAATAAACATGAGAGCCCCATAGCAACACCTGGAACGTGGACCCCAGAAATCTGAACACTTCCTCTACACGGAGGCATAACAAGGCGCCATAGGTTGCTTTTAAGGCCAGTAGTTAAGCTACGGAAAATGGTGCCAATGGCCAGACACAGCACCAAGCAATCAGTCTACATCGACACTGCGATCTAGGCTGACTATGAAATCTTTGCCTCGTGAAGGAGACCTGGCGATGACTGGCATAAGAGAAGCCACAGGTCTGAGTACGATCATCGGTGAGGCTGGAAGGTTTTGTCATGTTGATGTTCCAGAGTTCTGCTCACTGCTCTCTTGGTATTGGGTGGTAAACTTGTTGAGGTGTCCTATCCCAGTCTGCTCATCTATGGTAGCCTCCTACCTTCCAATAGTAGAAGACTGGCGCATACCCACCAATGTGGGGGAAAGTTTTTACTATCTTTCAGGCTGTCGGCCACCCCTCTGTTGTATTCCCTTCCAGCAGGTGTCTCTTCCTGCACTTGTTGTGGTTCTTCGCAGTTTCTACTCGCCATGGTGTCTCTGCTCAGTCTCTGTGAGACTCTTCTGTGGCAGTGACGTCAGCAGCACCTGGTGCCAGGAGTCGTTTATGCTGCCAAATATAATTAATCTCCTATTGTTACTGCAGTGCAACAGGTTAACCCTTCATCAGCTGGGTGGGGAGGGAGGGCATTAACCCTTCACCTGCCCATACCTCACTGGAGTCGACTACTGTGTGCTCGCTCCACTACTGGTGTTGCTGAGTTGCTCTGGGGGCCTTGATGTATTATTGAAAGACTTTCCATGAGTCTCTGTAATTCCAGCCGGAGGCGACTTCGCCTACATCCAGGGAGTGAGACCTACATGAGGGCTGGAGACTACGGCTGGGACTATGATACTGCATGGAGTGAAAACACTACTCTGTTCTCATCCCCTATATTACCCCCATGTCTACAGAGCCAGCCCCCTCTCTACCGGATCTGCTCTCCTCTGTCTGCACCTACATCCAGGGAGTGAGAGCTGAGGACTATGGCCAATACTATATAAAGTGGTTATACCCCTCCCTCCCCGGATCTGCTCTCCTCTGTCTGCACACATCACACTCTGGGAATTTTCTCACTCGTCAGGGAGGAATTTTCCACTCTTTGGTGGGAATTGTCACTGTCAGCGTCTGCGGCATCATTATCTGTGGGTCTCTCCAGGGGACAAGGCAGTTTATACTAAAGTAATCCCTCCGTACAGGAACTTCATCGGAGATAATCCTGGTGCTCAGTGCAGGCCTCAGAACTCGTAATGGCGTGTCACGTCATCCCAGCACCTGATCATACATGACACCCGAGTCAGACAGAGAAGATGAGTGTTTATGTAGTGAGAAATTCTGACTGCAGCCTGGACGACACAAAAAAAGCACAATTCACCACAGTCACCAACTGTCCACAACACACCATGCACTGTGGTCACCAACAAAACACGGTCTACCATAATCATTGACTGGCCACCATATGACACGATTGACCATGGTTATTCAACTGTCTCCAATATGGCACGATCCACCAGAGACACTGACTGTCCACAATATGGCACAATCCATCATGGTTATTCACTGTCCACAACATGGCACAATCCACCAGAGTCACTGACTGTCCGCAACATGGCACAATCCACCAGAGTCACTGACTGTCCGCAACATGGCACAATCCACCAGAGTCACCGACTGTCCGCAACATGGCACAATCCAAAAGAGTCACCGACTGTCCGCAACATGGCACAATCCACCAGAGTCACCGACTGTCCGCAACATGGCACAATCCACCAGAGTCACCAACTGGTGGATCGTGCCATGTTGTGGACAGTCGGTGAGTCTGGTGGATCATGCCATGTTGTGGACAGAGTCACCGACTATCCACAACATGGCACAATCCACCAAAGCCACTGACCCTCCTTAATGCCCAGAACTAAGATTCTGCTCAGGAATGTTATAGCCGCCTGTTTTCTATACTGGACACACTGGGTGGAATCACCATTCCCTGTGTCAGTTTTCTGGTGTAGAGGGCTGATATTGTGGTACACATTTAGCACAATCCACGTCTCACTGGCCACTTTGTGAGAGTGTGACAGATTCCTTATAACTCACACCAGGTATTAGATTTCCAATCTGGTGCAGAGCCACGTGACTGATTTATGAAGAGACCACAGCTTCTGCTTCTTCATTCCCTACACCAGTGAAGCCCTTTGTTAAGTACTATTCACCAGCCAGGGGGACGGCTTCAGACTACCTACCCTAGCTTCGCCCACCTGACATAACCTAAGCAACTTAGCATATTATGTACTAAAAATACCACCACTGATTGCTCAGGAATGGTGGGGAGTAGAGTGTGTGCTGGAGTCCCTGGAGGAGAGCTATTAACAGATACTAAGAACTGGAGTTGGTGGAAGGTCCCCTTTATGGCACAAAGTTTATAGTACAGAAGATTTACAGCACTTGCCGCTGATGAAGCTGTGGGGTGTTGTGACGGCACTGTCACCAGTCCACATCTGTCCTCACCAATCATCCATACGTGTTTACTTCCACCCTTCCTGTGACTTCTGAGTGTACGACACACACGCTAGTATGAAGATCACCACCAGCAAAGGAGTCCGAGCAAGACGTATGGCCCTGTCTACGCTGTCCTGCAGGCCACAAAATGCCCACGTAACTGCTGACCTGATCGCTACGATGCCCTGTACAGAACATGTCCTGGTCATTGGGTACTGCGTACCCTTCTCCACCCACTAATGGCATGTGAAGCGTCATAAGGGGTTAAAGGCTCAATTGCGACAGTACTATTAATGTGACCACTGCCTACTTTTGACGTCAACGGTAAATAACCAATGGCAGAAGGCACGTGTCATCAGCCATCTGGGTGCACTCATCATTGTGGAAGGCACGATGGATCAACACCAGTATGCATCTATCCTTGCGGACCATGTTCACCCCTACATGTGAATTGTTTTTCCTCAGGATGATGGCATCTACCAGCAGGACAATGCCACGTGTCATAATGCTCGCAGTGTACGTGCGTGGTTGAAGGAGCACCAGGATGCGTTAACCGTACTCCCTTGGCCAGCAAGTTTCCCGGACTTGAACCCAATCAAGAATCTGTGGGACCACCTCAATTGGGTTGTTCGTGCCATGGATGCTCAACCGTGTAACCTAGTGCAGCTGGCCACGGCACTGGAGTCGGCATGGCTCAACATCCCAGTGAACATCATCACAACATCCCCTCTCTTCCTGCACGTCTCGCAGCAGTCCACTCTGCCAAAGGTGGTTATTCTGGATTTTGATAGGTGGTCACATTAATGTGACTGGACTGTGTATATAGCACACACTGAACACTTAGTACTTGCAGTATGTTGCCAGTTAGCTCCTGCCATGTGCTAGGCCAGAGAGGTGGAGGAGACCCACAGGCCCACGCCTCACCTCATTGGCTCGGGGAGAGGAGGGGGCAAACAAGTCACCCTCTGTTCCCAACCACAGCCATTAACCCCTGAGCTGCCTGTCACCTGGGAGGTGAACAGTCACAGTGTAGAGACAGTCACCCAGTAGATGGCAGAGGAGTGAGCATCATGGACTGCCGCCCATCACCTGCCTTAGTTGCAGACAGTGTACAGACTCCCCACACCCTCCTGGGTAACCACAGAAGTTTCCATCACAGAGACTGTGGCTCTTGCTGTTCACTGAGAACATGGATAGTGAATTAAAGGGCCGGCATCCAGCTTTCTGTAACATGGCAGATTTTGCACTCATATTGCTGGGAGTGAAAGGTTCCCACAGCGCTCGGAATCTTCTCCGCATGTTTTTATTTAATTCCCTGTATAAGCTGATTATTTGCATATTTCGCATACATAGGAGAGTCCAGATCACATGTACAGCTGACCACACCCACCTCTCACCCTTTATGGTGCAAACTCCACCCAATTGTAGATGCAAATTTTTATCCTGTGTAAACAAAATGTTCTCTTTGCAAAGTTCAAAAACGGTTTTACATCCAGAAAACAGCCTGACCTAATCCTGCTCACAGCTGAAGTTTTGTTTCAGTTTGGAAGTCTAATTCTACTGAAGTTGTACTCACAGCAGAGCTATATACCTAGTGTACCCCACAAAACAGATATAGTGGGTGAGATAAGTATTGCATGCAACCTCCAATAGTCCGTCTATTAGTAAAGGTTCTATTGACATGAAATTCTCCCCAGATGTCGGTAACAGCAACACATTCAATCCGCACAGGCAAAGTCATCAGAGCAGAAATGTCCACAGATGACGTCATAATGAGACTCTTGTGGAGATGTACATACCTGATGTCATAATGAGACCTTGGGGAGATGTTCACACATGATGTCATAATGAGACTCCAGGAGAAAGAATTGACCTCACTTAGGGCGGGTTCACACCAGCGCCCGGTCTCCGCTTTGCAGGTTTCCATCTTCTGCCTGAGAAACTGCACAGGAGACGCAAACCGGCAGTCAGTTTTCAAACCCATTCATTTGAATGGGTTTGCAAAGTGACCACCCGTGAGCGTCTTCTGGTCTCCGAAATTTATTTTTTAAAAATTTTTTAACTGGACATAAAGTCAGACATTTTGCCGTGGTGACCAGAAGACGCTCACGGGCGGACACTGACTACCGGGTTTCCATCTCCTGTCCAGTTGCTCAGGCAGAAGATGGAAACCCACAACGTGGAGCCCTAACTCACATGTATGCAGTACAGGCCGCCCCTGTATGGAGACACAAGTGGCGGCAGTGTCAGGTGGGATTGTGGCCCTTCTTCTTCCAGGGGCTCCTTCCATAGATTTTCTATTGGATTCAGATCTGGGGATGGCCGGGCTATTCTAGAGCTTTATTTTCTATCTTCCTCACTGTGTGTTTGGGGTGTTGTTTCGATGAAATGTCCACCCTCGTCTCATCTTTATCCTCCTTTTAGTGGCAGCAGATATTTATGCAGGATGTCTCGGTACATTTTTCCATTCATCCTTCCTTCAATTCTATGAAATTTGCTCATGCGGTCTGCTGAAGAACAGCCCCACAGCATGATGTTCCCTGTCGTCCTTACCAGCGGCACAATGTGGGGTATTTCGTGCCCCTGTGTGCTGGTAGGACAGGCGGAATTTTAATTAGCCATGTATTAATTTCACATGGCTTGTTCCCTTTAAGAGGGCACAGATACCTCCCCCCTGTGCGTTTTTTTCTGTCCTGTGTAAAGGATCGGACAGGTGGGGAGGACTCTGTGTCCTCCTAAAGAGAAAGAGTAAAGAAGAAGTTTCAGGTACTTACCTGTTCAGGTGTCTTCAGTGATGCACTCTGCCCCATTGGACTTCTGTGTCGGTCCTGCAAAGAGAATGGGTAAGATTAAGGTTACCTATTTACCCACCTCCCTCCCGCAATCCTACCTCCTGTTCCCCGACATCCAGTCCTGCTGGGCTTCGGGAGCAGCGCGCAGCCAGCCGGCATGTACGCACGGCTCCATGAGGGAACTTCCGGTTTCGCGGAACCTTTCCTCTGCCTAGGAGGGTTCCGGCCGGTCGTTCAATAGTGTGACACCGGCAACTTCCGGTTTTCGGCATTCGCCGCTCCGGGACCACGCGAACAGCAGCGTTGTACACTAGAGGTCCTCAGGATCTTAAAGGTAGGTGCCAAAAGTAGTTAGCTCGGGGGGGGGGGAGCGTGCCTTGAAAGGGCTAGGAGTGTTTTTTAGGGCAAAAGGAACGGAGCTCGCTTTTTTGGCTAAGGCCACGCCCCTTCCGGGTATGGGGCTGTAAAAGGGGGCAGGTTGCATCCCTCATTGCCTGCTAGTTTAATCCCTAGCTGGTTCTGCGCTGTGGCTTGTGGTTACCGCTTCAATTGCATTTATTCTACTGCAAACTCTGCTGAAGTTTGGTAAGTGGTCTGCAGAAGCTGGGTGAGTCTCCTTATATGGTTCCTTGAATGTACTCCTCTGATGTTCTCCGTATCCTATGCTTAGGTATCTCTGAAAGCTAGTTTCTATTTGTCATGTCTTCCTCTTCTACCCCTCCCGGGGATCAAGTGAGACGGAAGAAGTCTTCTAAAAGGAGACACCTGGCTTGCATTGAATGTGACGTTCCACTACCTGATGGTAGGTGCGGTTTTTTTCGTCTGCTAATTCTCCCAATGGTGGGAGTATCCTGAATGTCATTGTTTTGCCTTTAGGCTATGACTGGTCACGCTGCCAGCAATGCAGGGGACCTCTGCGGGAGGAACCCGTTACCAGTGATATGGTAGCATGGGTCAAGGAGTACATGGTGAGTACGGTTGCCGCAAAGAGGGGAAGGGTCCCCTCTGGCTTCTAAGTATCCTTGTGTTTTTTGCAGGATGATTCTTTAAAGGATATCCGTACTTCACTGGCTCAGCTCACCAAGAAGCAGCGCGTGGAGAGGCGTTCTGCTTCACTGCCCTCCCTGGAGCGGCTCCAGGTGGAGGATGTGTCCATATCATCGGACGATCAGTCCTCCTGTACCAGCAGACCAATTTTCCACCGGGAGAAGACTAATAAGCTGCTGAAGGCCATCCGGTCGTGGGACCAGGTTGGCGAGGGGGAAGCCTCTGCGTCCACCTCTGGAAAGTGGAGGGTTTTTCAAGTGGACGCCTCCATGGCCAGCCTAATGGAACAAGAGTGGAAGCAGCCGGAGAAGGCTTATGTCACCACCAGGGCTTTCAAAGCAGTGTATCCGATTGATTCCTCCCAGCTGGACCGCTGGGGTCCGCCACCCAAGGTTGATTTAGCCATCTCTAAGCTTTCCCGTCGCACTGTCGTGCCCATCGATGACGGGTCAAACCTTCAGGATTTGCTTGATAGAAGAGTGGATTCAACGCTCAAGAAAGCGTATTCGTCTGCTTCAGCCCAGGTGACGGTGGGCATCGCCTCAACGGAAGTAGCTGATAAGCTTCAAGCCCGGTTGGACCGCCTGGAACGGGATATCGACTCCGGGGTCAACAGGGATGACATCCTGGCATCCATGGGGGAGATCCGTCTCGCTACGGATTTCTTGAGAGAGTCAGCAAGACAGCAGGTGAAGCTGGCTTCCAAGGCCATGGCCCTGAATACCGCCGCCAGGAGGCCCTTGTGGCTCAAACCTTGGCGGGCTGATGTCGCCTCCAGGTTTTCTTTGTGTTCCCTCCCCTTTCAACCTGGGAAGGTTTTCAGCCAGGGGCTGGACGACCTGATGGAGGGGCTGGCTGATGGTAGAGGCAGGTCACTACCACAAGCGACCAGAGGAAGAAGGCCTCCCCCTTCTAGGGGTCGAGGCTCCACTTCTCAATACAGGCCTCAACAGGGTAACCAGATACGCACCAGATACCGTCCGAAAGGGGCGGGTCGGGGGATCCCCAAGGAGGACCCTAAGAAGAAGGGGTTTTGAGGAGACGCCGCTCTCTGTGACCAGCTCTCCCGTACGAGGGCGCCTTTCAAATTTCCTTGTGGCATGGCATCTTCACATTCTGGACCCATGGGTCCTTCAAGTTGTTCAGCGAGGATACGCAATAGAGTTCTCCCATCCTCCTGTGGATCGTTTCATCACTACGCGGGTTTTACCAGCCCTACAACAAGACTGCCTGGAGGCTTCCGTCGCAGAATATCTCTCAAAGAGGGCCCTGGAAAGGGTCCCTCCTTCAGAAGTGGGACAAGGAGTTTATTCACCCGTGTTCTTGGTTCCAAAGTCCACAGGAGGGTGGCGGATGATTATAGATCTTCGATTCCTCAACCTCTTCATAAAGAAAAAACCTTTCAGGATGGAGTCCATAGACTCAGTAACCAGCTTCCTATTGCGCGACGAGGTCATGGTCACCCTGGACTTGAAGGATGCCTACTTACACATTCCCATCTTCCCGCCTCACAGGAAATATTTACGTATAGCCGTTCTTATGGCTGGTCACAGAGAGCACCTCCAATTCACTGCTCTGCCATTCGGCATATCGTCAGCTCCGTACGTATTCACCAAGATGGTCGCACCAGTTGCCGCCGCCCTCAGACTGCAAGGCCTCTTCATGGTTCCCTACCTCGACGACTGGCTTATAAAAGCTCAGTCTACTTCAATTCTCCATCACCACCTCCAGATAGCCATCGCCTTCCTCCAGGAGTTAGGTTGGCTGCTCAATTGGGAGAAGTCAGAAATAGTGCCATCCACCCGGAAGAAATTCCTAGGGTTTGTTCTGGATTTCCAGAGCATGCAGATTTTCCTATCTCGTCCAAGGCGAGCAAAAATAGAAGCTTCGGTTCGGGGGCCTTCTCAGGTCCCGATGGATCACCATTCGCACCGCCATGCGGGTCCTAGGCCTGATGTCTTCTTCAGCCAAGGCGGTCCCTTGGGCTTTATGGCACTTGCGTCCCCTTCAGATGGAGGTGTTGAGAGCCTGGAACGGATCTCCACGGGGACTGCACAGGAAGATCTGCCTTTCTCCCGTTACCCGTCTTTCCCTCAGATGGTGGAGACACCTGAAAGACGGAAGGTCCTCGGTTCAACCTCGTTGGACCCTGTTGACAACAGATGCGTCCCATTCGGGATGGGGAGCCCACCTAGACAGCAGGACTGTCCAGGGTCTGTGGAGGAATCCAGAGGTAGGAACCTCCAACCTGAAGGAGCTAAAAGCAGTTTATCTGGCGCTGAAGTACTTCGCCCCCTTTCTCGGAGGGAAGGCAGTCAAGGTCCGGTCAGACAATATGACGACGGTAGTATACTTGAACAAACAAGGCGGCACCAGGGTTCCAGCCCTACTGAGAGAGGCGAACTTGATCTTAACGTGGGCAGAGAAGAATCTGACCCACCTATCCGCTGTTCACATCAAGGGCTCCCTGAACATAGTAGCGGATCAGTTGAGTCAGGGTATCCCTGTATCAGGAGAATGGTCTCTCAATCAAGACATATTCCATCAGATTGTCCAAACATGGGGCCTTCCAGATGTCGACCTCATGGCAACCTGACTCAACGCCAAGGTGGAAACCTTCTGCTCTCTGTACCAGGAGGACAATGCCTTGGCAGTGGATGCCCTGTCCATCCCATGGAGGTTCAGGCTGATATACATTTTCCCTCCAGTTTCCATCATACCCAAGGTATTGATGAAAATCAGACAGGACCAAGTCTCGGGAATTGCCATAATCCCGTTCTGGCCGAAAAGGACTTGGTTTGCCCAGCTCATGTGGATGAGTCAAGGCAGGTATTGGAGGCTTCCCCCCCTCCCAGATCTGGTGACACAAGGAGAGCTGAGACACCACGATCTGAGGAGATTCAATCTGACAGCCTGGAGGTTGACCAGTCCCTATTAAGGAATAGAGGACTGTCTCAAGGTGTCCTAAGGACTTTAGCCAGCGCCAGAGCCACCTCGACCAATAAGAATTACCGTAGAATCGGTAATATTTTCCAGGCCTGGTGCACGGATCACGAAGTGGACTCCTCCGATCCCCCTGTGAGGGCGATCCTGGATTTCCTTCAGGACGGCCTAGACAGAGGGCTTGCAGCTTCTACCCTGAAGGTACATGTAGCCGCTTTGTCCGCCTATCTGGGGAGGCGGTTGTCTCAGGATCCTTTAGTGAGCACCTTTATCAAAGGGGCAACTAGGCTGAGACCAGCAGTTTCTGCTCCTGTCCACCAATGGGACCTCAACAAGGTCCTAACGGCACTTTGTGTTGCTCCATTCGAACCTCTGGAGGAGGTGGATCTAAAGTGGCTGACCTATAAGGTATCTTTTCTCCTCGCTATCACCTCGGCAAAAAGAGTAGGGGAGCTTCAAGCACTCTCATCAGAAGCTCCTTACATTGCCTTCTTTGAAGACCGTGTTCAGTTGAGATTTCTGCCAGGATTCAGGCCGAAAGTTTCTTCTAGGGCGAATGTGAGTCAGCTCATTTGCTTGCCAACCTTTTTTCCCGTGCCCACTTCCCCTGAGGAGAAGTGGCATACCCTAGATTTAGTCCGGAACCTGCAGATTTATCTTCAGCGCACACGCGCTTTCAGGAGATCTGAGAACTTGTTAATAAATTATGTAGGGGGCCATAAAGGCCTCAAGGCTTCTAAGGCCACCATCTCTCGCTGGGTAAAGGAAGCAATCAAGTTGGCGTTTGTGAGTCAGAACTTACCTCCGCCGACCGTCCTAAGGGCCCATTCGACGCGGGCAGTATCGACCTCTTGGGCAGAAGTCAAGGCTCTCACCTTGGACCAAATTTGTGCAGCAGCATCCTGGTCTTCAGAATTGACTTTTGTGAAGCACTACTGACTTGATCGGTATGGCTCAGAAGCTACTGCCTTCGGGTGCACTGTATTACATTCTGCTTGTGTTTAATGTCCCACCCTTATGGGGATTACTTGCTATTTCCCCACATTGTGCCGCTGCTAAGGACGACAGGGAACGAAGGATTATGTAGATAATCTTGTTTCCCTTAGTCCTAACAGCGGCACAAGGATCCCCCCCTATTGTTGTTTATTTTGGAATGTATGTATTATTACTTGTTATTTACGCACAGGGGGGAGGTATCTGTGCCCTCTTAAAGGGAACAAGCCCTGTGAAATTAATACATGGCTAATTAAAATTCCGCCTGTCCTACCAGCACACAGGGGCACGAAATACCCCACATTGTGCCGCTGTTAGGACTAAGGGAAACAAGATTATCTACATAATCCTTCGTTCCCACCTCAAAGCTAGTGTTTTTGGGGTGATAGGCGGGGTCTTTTGGACTTCATGTATGGTATTACGGCATCCATAGAGTTCCATGTTGGTCTCCTCTGAGCAGACTATATTCTAGGAATTTACAGGCTTGTCCTGAACCTGCTTTTTGTTCAGCCATGGAGTCTTGTGTGGTGAATGTGCCTACAGGCCATTACTTATTGTATCTGCTGACTCCAGGTCTTTCTGAAGCTCTCATCAGCTGGTTTTTGGACAACTCTGCTGAGAAATCTTGCAGGGAAGCTCCTGGTCGTGACCTCTTTATGGTAAAATGATGTTCTTTCCACTTCAGGATTATGGACCCAACTGGAACCTTCAGTGGTTTAGAGATTCTTCTGTAACAAGGCCATCAGTATAAGGTTGTGAAGGTCATGAGACAGCTCACTGGTTTTACCCATCATGAGAGGTCTCATGTGAGGCCCCTTAGTAACGAGCCCTCTTTATAGGCCATCAGTTGGACCCGCTGATATGATCTGTCATTCCATGTCAGGATTACTCCAATTCCTGATAGACTTCGGCTGTTGTCAGAACTTTTTTGTTCCTCTCTCTTCCTTCATGTGGTCAATCCCCCCCCCCCCAATCATAAGATGCTGAACAAACAGAACCTCATTGTACGGCACATTCTCCAGGCTCATCTAATATGCAGCAGCCACCCCCAGCATAGAAATCCACAAGACCTGCACGTGTCTCCAAATACCCACTATATACAGCTGCTCCTTAGGGGCCCCAAGTCCACAGAGCCCATATTCACAGACCATACAAACAGTCACCACGTAACAGGTCAGATCCTTCACATAGCAGGATCAGTATTAGCTCACATCTGCTCCAGTCACATCCAGATCGGATCTCATTTTTCCCGTACTTACTAATGACCCCTGTGGTCCAAACCAACAACGCCATTACAAGAGACAGACAAGGGGAGACCTCAGAAACCCAACTTTATTGTAAAAATGCAGATATATATATATTTATAAAACATCTCTGTGGACGTGCGCCCTTACAAAAACTAAACCAGAGAAGGCACAATGAGAACTCTGAACAGGACGCACACAGGCGACTCTGCGCCCCTCGCCAAAATGCATCTTCTTTCACGGGAAACAGGCCGGACGGGTGCACGCAGGTTACAAGGGTGTGCAGGCAGGCGGAAGGGAAGGAGGGCAATGTGTGAAATGTCAGGACATACCGCGCGCTTAATAATAGGTTTCTCTTTCCACCCAGCCTAGAAAACAAGAGAAACCAAATCAGCAACTGCAACAGTGTAGACACAACCGGAAGGCATTGAACGCTGTGACAACACCACACTCACCGCCAGGATTGCGTCTGATGATCAGTTTTCGGATTTCATCGTATATGAAGATGAGCAGAGAGTATGGGAAGGCACAGAACCACCATGTTGGCCTGAAATACACAAGAAGTGATTAGACATTGCCCCTAGTACACAAGCGAGCTGATCAGACCAATAGCCGACACTTACTTCAGTGGGTACATGCGGAGCGCCACATCCATGCCCGGGCAGTATGACAGGAAGGCGGCCAGTGCAGTCTCCTCAAACAGGCCAAAGATCAGGATCTTGTTCCTATAACAGGACAGCACTGTTACATCCCTACAGCTCAGCAGCAGCACTCCCCCATACCGACAAACACACCCCAACCTTCTGATAATACAACTTTGGTTGCCACTCACTTCATGCCCTGCTGGAACACAGAATTCCTCCTGGTCTTACAGATGATCAGATCAGCCCATTGCACAATGACAATGCTGACGAAGAAGGAGGTGTGACAGGTGAACTCTACGATCTTCCTCTGCTCGTAGGTCTGTCAGGAGACAAAAGTGTGAGGATCCTGGGGTATGGTGCCTAACACACCTACTTCAAGGAACAGAGAAGTATACTCACCCACTGCTGCCCGTAGCTGTCCTCCACATCATTTAACCAGCGGTCATCCCAGTTCACCCTGATGCCGAGCAGCGTACTTGGCAGAAAACCATTCTCCGCCAAGATTACAAAGTAAGTGAAGAACCCACCAAGGGCCTGGATCATACCTGTGAGAAGATGAAGGAGATGAGAGCTGGAAGAGAAACCAAAGACCAGAACACCAGACCAGACATGCAGGACACGCACCGATCTGCCCGTACGCCATACTGATGAGACGTTCATTCACCAGCTTGTCTGTCTTGGGGTTTCTGGGCTGACGCTTCATGATGTCGCTTTCTGCTTGTTCATAGGCCAGGGAGATGGCAGGGACCTAACGAAATAAGGTGATCAGTGACCCTGGAACTTCTACATCACCACCCCAACATGGAGAGTGATGGCTACATACCATGTCAGTGCCCAGATCAATACAGAGGATGGTGACTGTGCCCAGGGGCAGGGGGATGTTGGCAATGATGAAGATGAGGAAAGGAGTAATCTCAGGGATGTTACTGGTCAGGGTGTAGGCAATAGATTTCTTCAGGTTATCGAAAATCAGACGTCCTGGAAGAGAAGGGAAAGGTAAGAGGAAGGCAAGAGGAAAAAGGGGGCAAGAAGGAGGGTTCACGGTCACGATGGAGCACTTACCTTCCTCCACACCAGTCACAATAGAAGCAAAGTTGTCGTCCAGCAGAATCATATCTGCAGCCTGTTTGGAGACATCAGAGCCCGCAATACCCATAGCAATTCCAATGTCGGCCTTTTTCAGAGCGGGGGAGTCGTTCACACCATCACCAGTCACGGCCACAATGGCTCCCTGCAGGACAACCATATTCAGGATTAGCCACTGTCACCTCCTATCCGGGTCTGTATGAACGACCAGATTATTCATTTATGTACCTGTCTCTGACAACCCTCCACAATGATAAGCTTCTGCTGAGGGGAGGTTCTGGCAAATACAATTTCTGTGTGGTGTCGGAGGATGTCATCAATCTGTTCCGCGGACATGTCCTTCAGGTCTGAGCCGTGGATCACACATGCTTTAGCATCCCTGAGGGAAAGACAGGAAGCAATGAGTCCCCAGTGTGGACAAAAGAGGGGTCAGGACAATGTAAGCAAGCCTGCCTCACCACATACCTGGGGTTCACTTGGTTTACTGGGATGTTGAGGCGGGCTGCAATGTCTTCTACGGTCTCGTTGCCCTCAGAGATGATACCTACTCCCTTGGCGATAGCCTTGGCAGTGATGGGGTGGTCACCGGTGACCATGATAACCTGTAAGACACAGAAACATGGATGTTAAACCAACACAAAGGGCATCACATGTCTACAGCAGCATCAGCACAAAATAAGGTCACCCCACCTTGATTCCGGCACTTCTGCATTTGCCGACTGCATCAGGCACAGCAGCACGGGGAGGGTCAATCATGGAGATCAGGCCAACAAAGCACAGGCCCTCTGTGGGGAAATTCACTTCTTCTGTATCAAAGTTGAAGCCTTCAGGGAACTGATCGTCATTGAGGACCAAGTGGCAGAAACCTGCGGAGAGAAGGTATCAGATAAGATGGCTGCTGGCAGATAACAGGACAGGAGGGGGGGGCTGGAGAAGATGATTGGAGTCTCACCCAGGACTCGCTCCCCAAGGCCTCCGAGCTCCAGGTAAGCATTCTGGAAAGCATCCTTCAGCTCCTCATCCAGGGGTTGCTCCTTGCCTTGTAGCAGGATGGTAGAGCAACGGTCCAGGATCCTTTCAGGGGCACCCTTCATAACCAGGAGGTATCGGGACTCTGAGGAGTTGGCATTCTTGTGTATGGACAACTGTGGACAGAGAGAATGGGGTAAGAGTCTCCCTCCTCTGAATATACCTATAGAGGTCAGCCCCTCTATACAGATTAAGCCCTACAGTCAAGCGTGGCCACTGAAGACACAAATCACCAGCTCCTACTGGACAGGATAAGCCTCGAGGAATGTCCAAACCAGAGCCTTAAATCCACAGCAAGCAGCTTATTACTGAGAGCGCAGGAGAAAGCGGCCTAATGAGATTAAGACACCCTGCTGGCAAGTGTAAAACGCACCACACGGCCAGGGGTCTACAGGACTGCATCGCCACCCAGGCAGCCTAAATACACAGTGTGGTGCCTCAGAAGCCCGGAGTAATCCATACAGAGTGCAGGGCCCCAGAGTAATCCATACAAAGGTAAATTCATCCTGCTGGTTCTGTCATTCACATACAGGAATCAGTAGATTATTGTTGGTCAGTGGTGCAGGATCGCTGACCACGTGAGCGGACTGCAAGTGCTCTTCACATGTGCGGGGAGGCAGTGTACGAGCTCAGCTATGCCGACATTACAGCCTCAGCTCCACTTAAGATTACAGATTATTTTAAGCAGACTTGACAGACGCAGTCCGACCCCCTCCTGCCCTCACTGGCCTTTATCAGACTCCACAGCAACATTCATCACATCTGAGGCCTACAGCAAAGCAGCAACACCTCCTGACACTACCAACTAGATCGCATACACCATACCTAAAGACTATAGAGCATTGCCTGACACTACATACAGATTAAAGAATATCTTCCCCAGGGCTCACCTGGTATTTGTTGGTGGAGTTGAAGGGGATCTCTGCCACTTTATGGTTCTTTTCTCTCATGTCCCTGACAGATCCACAGCAGAGCTCAATACACTTCAGCAGAGCAGACTCAGAGGCATCTCCGGCCACATCCCTCTACACAACAGAAGGCAAGAGTAAGGTGCTGCAAAGTCAAAAAACCTACAGAACAACAGGCCAGGAACCAGAGGAACTCACCTTCAGAATAGGAGTGTTCTCCTGACCTGCCTGGAACACTGCACGGTTACAGAGACCAGCAATACGAGCCAAGGCTGTCCAGGTGGGGGAACTCTTATCAAAGGAGGCACCTGTGGGGAAAAACAGAAGGATGAGACCCCCCTTCCAACACCCATAGACCCCAGGATCCCCATCCCTTAGAGAGAATCGTACCGCTCTGATTCTCTGTGGTGTCTGCTTCATGAATCTGGTTGTCAAACCACATGTGTGCTACGGTCATGCGGTTCTGAGTCAGGGTTCCGGTCTTGTCAGAGCAGATGGTCGAGGTAGAGCCAAGGGTTTCCACTGCTTCCAAATTCTTCACCAAGCAGTTTTTACGAGCCATCCTCTTGGCGGTGAGTGTAAGGCACACCTATGGGACAGAATCACTGTAAGATATGCTGAGAGGGCATCACAGTAACCCCCTAGCCCAGGCTACTTACAGTGACTGTAGCCAGGAGACCTTCAGGCACGTTGGCGACAATGATACCGATGAGGAAGATGACGGCTTCAAGCCAAGTGTACTGCAAGATGAGTGACAGGATAAAGAAAGAGACACCCAGGAAGACTGCCACACCGGTGATGATATGGATGAAGTGCTCAATCTCAATGGCAATGGGGGTACGGCCGCCTTCAAGACCAGAAGCCAAGGTTGCAATACGTCCCATAACAGTGCGGTCACCGGTGTTGATGACGATACCACGAGCTGTTCCTGTTGAGAGGGCAATGAAGTGTCACACCAGACTCTTAGAATCTCCCAGACTGCAACTGACAAGTCCCAGCAGACACTTACCTTCCACACAGTTGGTGGAGAAGAAGGCGATATTACGGGTCTCCAGAGGGTTCTCATTGGTGAAGTCTGGAGATCTGGTCTGGGGCTCAGACTCACCAGTCAGGGAAGAGTTGTCCACCTAGTGGGATTGAACAAAGCGTGTGAATAGGTTGACACAAGTGCTGAACCAGCTATGGGGTTTGTATGCGGCTCCCCTCACCTTACAGCCATGGGCAGAAATGATTCGGAGATCGGCTGGGATCCGGTCACCACCCTTGACTTCTACAAGATCTCCCAGGACAACCTCTTCTGCATTGATACTAAGCTTTTCGCCATTACGGATGACCAGGGCTTGCTGCAGGAGAACATAGACAGGGCTGTATAATAAACAACTACAAGATAAGACGCGTCACCTGTGCACAGTCTGCTAAGGGACGCACCTGAGGCACCATGTTCTTAAAGGACTCCATGATCTTTGAGCTCTTTGCTTCTTGGTAGTAGGAGAAGCAGCCAGTGATGATGACGACAGCGGACAGGACAACACCGAGGTAGAGCTGAGGAGGGGAGAAGACCACATGTCACACAGAGAACAGAGCACCATGGACGTGTATCTTAGGGTGGTGGTGCTGCTGCTACTCACATTATCGTTCTGTGGTTCCTCCTCTGTTGCAGCCTGAATACCATATGCCAGAAAGCAGAGAATGGCCCCGATCCACAGCAGCATAGAGAAGCCTCCAAACAGCTGGCGACAGAACTTCACCCATTCTGGGGTGGTGGGAGGTGGGGTCAGGGCATTAGGACCATCTCGTGCCAGGATTTCGGCTGCCCGGGCTGTGGTATGCCCCTGTAAGAAGAACATGTGTGTTATATGACTAGATAAAGCGATGACAACTGTATAGCCATCACAGTGACAGCAGCCATCTTACCCGGGTCAGATCGGTTCCATACTTGCGATGCAGCTCATCTAGGGTCATCTTATGGTCATCCTGTATAAAGAGGAGAGCAGTTGAGCGGCAGCATGGAGGGATAAGAGCCATACAAGGGTAACAAGATCTACCATCTAACCACCATGGTGTCTTCTCTTACCAGTGCCACTTCCTTCTTGAGCTCATCCATATCCTTATCCTTTTCCTTCCCTTTGCCCTTCTTCTTGCCGCCATGTTCAGAAGTGGCTGCGGGCTCATACTTATCACGTCCGGCCTGCGGAGAAACAAGATATGTAAGAGGACCGCAGGATATGCAGCTACTGGTACTCATCAGATTATACACAACGAGGGTGCCAACATTGAGGATTACAGCTGGCAGGGTCCACCAGTCCCCAGACATATGAGTCGTCCTGCCGCACTGCTATGGGTCACCTCGCCTGGCGCTGCCCATTAACAAGGTGACAAGTGACAGCAGAGCAGAGCGCCAGCCAGCAGCAACACTATCCAGCATCATAGCCGCTGCCAGCTCCGCACCAGTTTCTATAGCAACTCCCTGGCAGTCACTCAGGACCCTCCATTATGTGCGGAATGTGCAGTGAGCAGGCCAACACTTCACAGCCAGCCAGCGCAGGGTTAATGCTGCACAACATCCCCCTCCCCCATCACGTGCTGCAGAAACAATGTGCCATAGATAAAATACCATTGAGAAACCGGACCTGGGGGGGGGTTAGACAGCTGATCCGGGGGAGACAGGCTGCAGCAGCTACCTAGTCAGCAGAGCAGCCTCACAGAGTTGGCGGTGTATGAGTCATGCAGCCATGTGAGCACTGACAGGGTTAATGTCCTGCCCCTACCCCCAGCCTTGCACAATGCTGCAGTCACACAGTACAGGGAGGGCAGTTTTTCCGTAATCTGCAGCCACTGTTTCCATGACTCTGCTCCTACCAGGGCTCCCCAGCGAAGACACGGCATGGAGACTCCGCGGGCTAAGGAGTGCAGTAACCCTTTCTCTGACAGCACCCAGTACAGTCCCTGGGCATGTACTGGAACGGTGACGACTGTTGGTAATACCAATCCAGTACATCTCGGCAAGCTATAGGGGAGTCATTACAGCTACAGGGCCGGCGCTGCCAGGACTTTGGGTGGTTTCAGCCCAGAAAGTTACAGTTAACAGATTGTCATCTCCGGGGCTCAAGACGAGTCGAGGGTGGTGAAGACGACCAGACAATGGTCAAGGTGATGGCATACACACATGGCAGGTTTTTCTCTAAAACTTCTATGACCTCGCCATTCACATGTACGGAATAGATTTTATTTACTTGTAGAAGCAAATCCCCAACCTGTGAACAAACCCTTATACTATGGTGGCCATGACACCTGAGGAGTGCACCTTGAGAACAGCACACGCCTTCCGTCAGTCTTCAGACTCCGCCCATTATAAACTTAATAACTTAATCATTACAGGAATACGACTCTCAGACAATGCCCTGAGGTGCTGACTCCAACAACGACCTTGTCCAAGGTCACAGGTAGGACGGCACACCCCACATGCCACCAAAAATATGATGAGAAGATGGTGCCAGCCCTGAGGCAGGCAAGTCTCATCACGATGTACAACCCAAGTGTGGTAATCTCACGGGACATGTACCTGCACATCACCCAGCGAAGAACGGGAGGGGAGCCCATGGACATGCACACGAGGGGTTACCAGATCTACCTGCACATTACCCAGCACAAAGATGCCCATGTACTGACTCACCACCTTGCACAGGGGGTCATGTACCTGCACATTATCCAGCAGAAAATGGCAGAGGAGCCCATGTACCTGCACATGACAGGATAGGTATGGGAGGTACCTGTACATGATGGGGGAGGTGAGGAGGACATGTGACCATCAATGGTGCATAGAGTCTTGTAATCTGATCATCTTCCCAGTGTCATAAGAACAAAATACTTGATGGAAACAAACTCCACTATAGACAAAAGTTAGGCCCTGTGCCTGTAGACGCCCCAGGTGAGGTGCCCCCTGTAGCGACCACCATGTTTGTCACCCCCCTTTTCCTGTCAGGCTGGTTTTACACGGCCGTAATGCAAGGCCACAAATGGTCCGCAACTGAGGGTTTTCAATTGCGGACCATTTGCGGACACATTATATTCAATGTGGCCTCTTACACCACCGGATTTTATCCGTGGTGTGGCCGCGCCGTAACCGTGGTCCGCAACTTATAGAACATGTCCGTAATGGCCGTGAAATGCGGTACTGCACGGACTCACCCAACGAACTCTATGGGTGAGTGCGGCAGTTTACGGGCATCTGCGGTGTCTATGTTGCTGATCAACAACTTGCGGACCGTAAAATCATTACAGACGTCTAAGACCAGCCTTAGTCTATTCACACCCCAGCAGTACAGTGTGCCCAGTTGTGCATTGGTGGAGGACGCAGCACTGGACATCACTGCCATTCAGGGCGGATAAGGGGGTACTTCAGAGCTTTTCTCTCCAGAGGACGCCTCCAGTCATAAGAACAAGCACATCCTGAAGCCAGAGGTGAGGTGGCTGCCAGGCCTGAAACACCCTCAGGGCACAGGAGCAATGCCAGGCGCACACACCCTGGGAACAGAACATACCTACGGGAATATTTCACAACCTCAGACATTAACCCTTTATTGTGTACCAGTACTGCTGATGTTTGGGCCGTCAACACCCCCGTAGGTGACAAGAAGCACTTTACTGAAACAAAAATATACACAAAAAGTTATGTGCCAGCTGCAAATATCTGCACCAGCTCTGCAGTGCCCATCCCACACAGCAGCTGTACAGTACAGGATGGGCTGGAGCCATAGAGGGCCCATAAAATTCTTCTCTACAACCAGGGGGCACAGTGGGCTTACAGGTGGGAATAAGAAAGGGGGCACAACAGGAAAACAGACAGCAATACAGTAGGAACAAAGCAGGCAGAATACAGCAGGAACAGGAAAAATTACAAGAGGGTGTAAAATACAAAGGCCTCAAAAAGAAGAGGGGGCACAAAAGCATGGAATCGGACAGACAAGACAACAGGGGGCCAAATGAGCAGGCACTCAGGGCGGCATTGGAGAGAGGGAATGGGGCCTGGGACCAGGAGACAGGAATTTGCAGGAGATCCTGGTGCCCACTCAGGGGTCACTCCTTTTAACTATGTGAGGCCCTTACACATTGGCACAGAGCCCTCCACCGCTGCAGGATCAACTGCAGTACAACCTGTTGATACCCCAGGAGGCCCCTCTACTAAGTAACATGGCAAAGACACAACAAGGTCAAGTAGCCCTGTATTCATGGGCCATCCAGGAGAAGACCACCTACCCCAGGGAATGACGAGCACAAGTGTGTGTGTGTAGACCCCACCTCCCCTGAGCTAAACATAGAAACTCCCCAACCCCCCAGTATGCAGGTAACACTAATGTAAAGGCCTTAACCCGTTCTGAACAGGATTCTCCCGCAAGACTGGCCTGCCTGCATCACACACGGTAAATAAGTATGTGCCCCCCACTGAGCACGCCAGAAGCACACACCACTGTATGCTACAGCCGCAGGGACACGTGGCCCCAACAGCTGCCAGTGTCAGGGGCCAGCCGAGGTGCCAACACTAATTTACAAGTGAAAGCAGTAGAGTGAGTGGCACACGCTCCGTCCCTGGCATCACTGCCGCATCCTCAGAGCCCAGACGTCAGCCCACCCCCCCTTCACAATGCAGACTCTTCCTGCCACCGGAGGCCACTATGCCAACGCTTATCCCATTCACTGCCAAGATGACAGCAATGGAGAGGACCCAACAACTCTACCCAGAGCTATAAGAGGAGCCAATAACGGGAGGGGGCACCGCATCAATACAGACAGATGGGAAAACCAACCCAAAGTGAGCCAATACCTGCCAAGCACCATAAATTCCACAAGACTTCACCAATCCTGCACCAGTTACCCCAACACCTACTGCCCCACTACAGGCAGCCTGCCCCGTGCCTTCTGCCCCCACTACAGCCAGCCTGCCCCGTGCCTTCTGCCCCCACTACAGCCAGCCTGCCCCGTGCCTTCTGCCCCCACTACAGCCAGCCTGCCCCGTGCCTTCTGCCCCCACTACAGGCAGCTTGCCCCGTGCCTACTGCCCCCACTACAGACGACCTGCCCCGTGCTTTCTGCCCCCACTACAGACGGCCTGCCCCGTGCCTACTGCCCCCACTACAGACGGCCTGCCCCGTGCCTACTGCCCCCACTACAGACGGCCTGCCCCGTGCCTACTGCCCCCACTACAGACGGCCTGCCCCGTGCCTACTGCCCCCACTACAGACGGCCTGCCCCGTGCCTACTGCCCCCACTACAGACGGCCTGCCCCGTGCCTACTGCCCCCACTACAAGCGGCCTGCCCCGTGCCTACTGCCCCCACTACAGGCGGCCTGCCCCGTGCCTACTGCCCCCACTACAGGCGGCCTGCCCCGTGCCTACTGCCCCCACTACAGGCGGCCTGCCCCGTGCCTACTGCCCCCACTACAGGCGGCCTGCCCCGTGCCTACTGCCCCCACTACAGGCGGCCTGCCCCGTGCCTACTGCCCCCACTACAGGCGGCCTGCCCCGTGCCTACTGCCCCCACTACAGGCGGCCTGCCCCGTGCCTACTGCCCCCACTACAGGCGGCCTGCCCCGTGCCTACTGCCCCCACTACAAGCGGCCTGCCCCGTGCCTACTGCCCCCCACTACAGACGGCCTGCCCCGTGCCTACTGCCCCCACTACAAGCGGCCTGCCCCGTGCCTACTGCCCCCCACTACAGACGGCCTGCCCCGTGCCTTCTGTCACCCTGTCCCATTCCCTCTGTCTAGTCCTTTCCCTATTGCCCCTCTAAAGTCACCATGTCCGGTCCCTATTGCCCCATTATTATATCACCAACTGGTCTTACCCCGTATCCCATGCTGTCGGCTCTTTTGGTTTCCTCCTCTCCCGGGACCGCGCTCTACCTCAGCCTGACTGAGAAAGCAATGCGCTGCCCCCCGGCACTTTATACACACCCAGCAACGACGTCATTGTCACCGCGGCGACAGGCCCCGCCTCTACCCGAGAGCGCGCGGAGGGAGGCGCAAGGAAAAGTGCGCGACACCAAGACAGTGAGGAAAGGAGGGTAAAAGTCCCGTATACAGAGGGGTATATATACTATATACAGGAGGTGAGGTATATATACTATATACAGGAGGTGAGGTATATATACTATATACAGGAGGTGAGGTATACAGAGGGGTATATATACTATATACAGGAGGTGAGGTATATATACTATATACAGGAGGTGAGGTATACAGAGGGGTATATATACTATATACAGGAGGTGAGGTATATATACTATATACAGGAGGTGAGGTATATATACTATATACAGGAGGTGAGGTATACAGAGGGGTATATATACTATATACAGGAGGTGAGGTATATATACTATATACAGGAGGTGAGGTATACAGAGGGGTATATATACTATATACAGGAGGTGAGGTATATATACTATATACAGGAGGTGAGGTATACAGAGGGGTATATATACTATATACAGGAGGTGAGGTATATATACTATATACAGGAGGTGAGGTATACAGAGGGGGATATATACTATATACAGGAGGTGAGGTATATATACTATATACAGGAGGTGAGGTATACAGAGGGGTATATATACTATATACAGGAGGTGAGGTATATATACTATATACAGGAGGTGAGGTATACAGAGTGGTATATATACTATATACAGGAGGTGAGGTATATATACTATATACAGGAGGTGAGGTATACAGAGGGGTATATATACTATATACAGGAGGTGAGGTATATATACTATATACAGGAGGTGAGGTATACAGAGGGGGATATATACTATATACAGGAGGTGAGGTATATATACTATATACAGGAGGTGAGGTATACAGAGGGGTATATATACAGGAGGTGAGGTATATATACTATATACAGGAGGTGAGGTATACAGAGGGGGATATATACTATATACAGGAGGTGAGGTATATATACTATATACAGGAGGTGAGGTATACAGAGGGGTATATATACTATATACAGGAGGTGAGGTATACAGAGGGGGATATATACTATATACAGGAGGTGAGGTATATATACTATATACAGGAGGTGAGGTATATATACTATATACAGGAGGTGAGGTATACAGAGGGGTATATATACTATATACAGGAGGTGAGGTATATATACAGGAGGTGAGGTATACAGAGGGGGATATATACTATATACAGGAGGTGAGGTATATATACTATATACAGGAGGTGAGGTATACAGAGGGGGATATATACTATATACAGGAGGTGAGGTATACAGAGGGTGATATATACTATATACAGGAGGTGAGGTATATATACTATATACAGGAGGTGAGTTATACAGAGGGGGATATATACTATATACAGGAGGTGAGGTATATATACTATATACAGGAGGTGAGGTATACAGAGGGGGATATGTAATATATACAGGAGGTGAGGTATACAGAGAGGGATATATACTATATACAGGAGGTGAGGTATACAGAGGGGTATATATACTATATACAGGAGGTGAGGTATATATACTATATACAGGAGGTGAGGTATACAGAGGGGTATATATACTATATACAGGAGGTGAGGTATACAGAGGGGTATATATACTATATACAGGAGGTGAGGTATATATACTATATACAGGAGGTGAAGTATACAGAGGGGGATATATACTATATACAGGAGGAGGTGAGGTATATATACTATATACAGAGGGGTATATATACTATATACAGGAGGTGAGGTATATATACTATATACAGGAGGTGAGGTATACAGAGGGGTATATATACTATATACAGGAGGTGAGGTATATATACTATATACAGGAGGTGAGGTATATATACTATATACAGGAGGTGAGGTATACAGAGGGGTATATATACTATATACAGGAGGTGAGGTATACAGAGGGGGATATATACTATATACAGGAGGAGGTGAGGTATATATACTATATACAGGAGGTGAGGTATACAGAGGGGGATATGTAATATATACAGGAGGTGAGGTATACAGAGGGGGATATGTAATATATACAGGAGGTGAGGTATACAGAGGGGGATATGTAATATATACAGGAGGTGAGGTATACAGAGAGGGATATATACTATATACAGGAGGTGAGGTATACAGAGGGGTATATATACTATATACAGGAGGTGAGGTATACAGAGGGGGATATATACTATATACAGGAGGAGGTGAGGTATATATACTATATACAGGAGGTGAGGTATACAGAGGGGTATATATACTATACAGGAGGTGAGGTATACAGAGGGGGATATATACTATATACAGGAGGTGAGGTATACAGAGGGGGATATATACTATATACAGGAGGAGGTGAGGTATATATACTATATACAGGAGGTGAGGTATACAGAGGGGGATATGTAATATATACAGGAGGTGAGGAATACAGAGGGGGATATGTAATATATACAGGAGGTGAGGTATACAGAGGGGTATATATACTATACAGGAGGTGAGGTATACAGAGGGGGATATATACAGGAGGTGAGGTATACAGAGGGGGATATATACTATATACAGGAGGTGAGGTATACAGAGGGGGATACACAATATATACAGGAGGTGAGGTATACAGAGGGGGATATATACAATATACAGGAGGTGAGGTATAGAGAGGGGTATATATACTATATACAGGAGGTGAGGTATAGAGAGGGGTATATATACACTATATACAGGAGGTGAGGTATACAGAGGGGGATATATACTATATACAGGAGGTGAGGTATACAGAGGGGGATATATACTATATACAGGAGGAGGTGAGGTATACAGAGGGGGATATATACTATATACAGGAGGTGAGGTATACAGAGGGGTATATATAATATATACAGGACGTGAGGTAGAATAATGTCAGTATACAGAGGGGTATATATAGTATATACAGGACGTGAGGTAGAATAGCGTCAGTATACAGAGGGGTATATATAATCTATACAGAACGTGAGGTAGAATAATGTCAGTATACAGAGGGGTATAGCTAATATATACAGGACGTGAGGTAGAATAGTGTCAGTATACAGAGGGGTATATATAATATATACAGGACGTGAGGTAGAATAGCGTCAGTATACAGAGGGATATATAATATATACAGGACGTGAGGTAGAATAGCGTCAGTATACAGAGGGGTATACAGTCCTATGAAAAAGTTTGGGCACCCCTATTAATCTTAATCATTTTTAGTTCTAAATATTTTGGTATTTGCAACAGCCATTTCAGTTTGATATATCTAATAACTGATGGACACAGTAATATTTCAGGATTGAAATGAGGTTTATTGTACTAACAGAAAATGTGCAATATGCATTAAACCAAAATTTGACCGGTGCAAAAGTATGGGCACCTCAACAGAAAAGTGACATTAATATTTAGTAGATCCTCCTTTTGCAAAGATAACAGCCTCTAGTCGCTTCCTGTAGCTTTTAATCAGTTCCTGGATCCTGGATAAAGGTATTTTGGACAAACAATTCAAGTTCAGTTAAGTTTGATGGTCGCCGAGCATGGACAGCCCGCTTCAAATCATCCCACAGATGTTCAATGATATTCAGGTCTGGGGACTGGGATGGCCATTCCAGAACATTGTAATTGTTCCTCTGCATGAATGCCTGAGGATTTGGAGCGGTGTTTTGGATCATTGTCTTGCTGAAATATCCATCCCCGGCGTAACTTCATCTTCGTCACTGATTCTTGAACATTATTCTCAAGAATCTGCTGATACTGAGTGGAATCCATGCGACCCTCAACTTTAACAAGATTCCCGATGCCAGCATTGGCCACACAGCCCCAAAGCATGATGGAACCTCCACCAAATTTTACAGTGGGTAGCATGTGTTTTTCTTGGAATGCTGTTTCTTTTTGGACGCCATGCATAACGCCTTTTTTTTATAACCAAACAACTCAATTTTTGTTTCCAAAATGAAGCTGCCTTGTCCAAATGTGCTTTTTCATACCTCAGGCAACTCTATTTGTGGCGTACGTGCAGAAACGGCTTCTTTCTCATCACTCTCCCATACAGCTTCTATTTGTGTAAAGTGCGCTGTGTTGTTGACCAATGCACAGTGACACCATCTGCAGCAAGATGATGCTGCAGCTCTTTGGAGGTGGTCTGTGGATTGTCCTTGACTGTTCTCACCATTCTTCTTCTCTGCCTTTCTGATATTTTTCTTGGCCTGCCACTTCTGGGCTTAACAAGAACTGTCCCTGTGGTCTTCCATTTCCTTACTATGTTCCTCACAGTGGAAACTGACAGGTTATATCTCTGAGACAACGTTTTGTATCCTTCCCCTGAACAACTATGTTGAACAATCTTTGTTTTCAGATCATTTGAGAGCGGGCTGTCCATGCTCGGCGACCATCAAACTTAACTGAACTTGAATTGTTTTGTAGAAAGAAATGGTCCAAAATACCTTCATCCAGGATCCAGGAACTGATTAAAAGCTACAGGAAGCGACTAGAGGCTGTTATCTTTGCAAAAGGAGGATGTACTAAATATTAATGTCACTTTTCTGTTGAGGTGCCCATATTTTTGCACCGGTCAAATTTTGGTTTAATGCATATTGCGCATTTTCTGTTAGTACAATAAACCTCATTTCAATCCTGAAATATTACTGTGTCCATCAGTTATTAGATATATCAAACTGAAATGGCTGTTGCAAATACCAAAATATTTAGAACTAAAAATGATTAAGATTAATAGGGGGGCACAAACTTTTTCATAGGACTGTATATAATATATACAGGGTGTGAGGTAGAATAGCGTCAGTATACAGAGGGGTATATATATAATATATACTGGACGTGAGGTAGAATAGTGTCAGTATACAGAGGGGTATATCTAATATATACAGGACGTGAGGTAGAATAATGTCAGTATACAGAGGGGTATATATAATATATACAGGACGTGAGGTAGAATAGCGTCAGTATACAGAGGGGTATATATAATATATACAGGACGTGAGGTAGAATAGCGTCAGTAAATAGAGGGGTATATATAATATATACAGGACGTGAGGTAGAATAGCGTCAGTATACAGAGGGGTATATATAATATATACAGGACGTGAGGTAGAATAGCGTCAGTAAATAGAGGGGTATATATAATATATACAGGACGTGAGGTAGAATAGCGTCAGTATACAGAGGGGTATATATAATATATACAGGACGTGAGGTAGAATAGCGTCAGTATACAGAGGGATATATAATATTTACAGGACGTGAGGTAGAATAGTGTCAGTATATAGAGGGGTATATATAATATATACAGGACGTGAGGTAGAATAGCGTCAGTATACAGAGGGGTATATATAATATATGCAGGACGTGAGGTAGAATAGCGTCAGTATACAGAGGGGTATATATATAATATATACAGGACGTGAGGTAGAATAGTGTCAGTATATAGAGGGGTATATATAATATATACAGGACGTGAGGTAGAATAGCGTCAGTATACAGAGGGGTATATATAATATATACAGGACGTGAGGTAGAATAGCGTCAGTATATAGAGGGGTATATATAATATATACAGGACGTGAGGTAGAATAGTGTCAGTATACAGAGGGGTATATATATAATATATACAGGACGTGAGGTAGAATAGCATCAGTATATAGAGGAGTATAAACGTGAGGTAGAATAGCGTCAGTATACAGAGGGGTATATATAATATATACAGAACGTGAGGTAGAATAGCGTCAGTATACAGAGGGGTATATATAATATATGCAGGACGTGAGGTAGAATAGCGTCAGTATACAGAGGGATATATATAATATATACAGGACGTGAGGTAGAATAGCGTCAGTATATAGAGGGGTATATACAATATATACAGGACGTGAGGTAGAATAGCGTCATTATACAGAGGGGTACAGTCCTATGAAAAAGTTTGGGCACCCCTATTAATCTTAATCATTTTTTGTTCTAAATATTTTGGTGTTTGCAACAGCCATTTCAGTTTGATATATCTAATAACTGATGGACACAGTAATATTTCAGGATTGAAATGAGGTTTATTGTACTAACAGAAAATGTGCAATATGCATTAAACCAAAATTTGACCGGTGCAAAAGTATGGGCACCCTTATCATTTTATTGATTTGAATTCCCCTAACTACTTTTTACTGGCTTACTGAAGCACAAAATTGGTTTTGTAACCTCAGTGAGCTTTGAACTTCATAGCCAGGTGTATCCAATCATAAGAAAAGGTATTTAAGGTGGCCAATTGCAAGTTGTTCTCCTATTTGAATCTCCTCTGAAGAGTGGCATCATGGGCTACTCAAAACAACTCTCAAATGATCTGAAAACAAAGATTGTTCAACATAGTTGTTCAGGGGAAGGATACAAAAAGTTGTCTCAGAGATTTAACCTGTCAGTTTCCACTGTGAGGAACATAGTAAGGAAATGGAAGACCACAGGGACAGTTCTTGTTAAGCCCAGAAGTGGCAGGCCAAGAAAAATATCAGAAAGGCAGAGAAGAAGAATGGTGAGAACAGTCAAGGACAATCCACAGACCACCTCCAAAGAGCTGCAGCATCATCTTGCTGCAGATGGTGTCACTGTGCATCGGTCAACTATACAGCGCACTTTGCACAAATAGAAGCTGTATGGGAGAGTGATGAGAAAGAAGCCGTTTCTGCACGTACGCCACAAATAGAGTTGCCTGAGGTATGAAAAAGCACATTTGGACAAGGCAGCTTCATTTTGGAAACAAAGATTGAGTTGTTTGGTTATAAAAAAAGGCGTTATGCATGGCGTCCAAAAAGAAACAGCATTCCAAGAAAAACACATGCTACCCACTGTAAAATTTGGTGGAGGTTCCATCATGCTTTGGGGCTGTGTGGCCAATGCCGGCATCGGGAATCTTGTTAAAGTTGAGGGTCGCATGGATTCCACTCAGTATCAGCAGATTCTTGAGAATAATGTTCAAGAATCAGTGACGAAGTTGAAGTTACGCCGGGGATGGATATTTCAGCAAGACAATGATCCAAAACACCGCTCCAAATCCTCAGGCATTCATGCAGAGGAACGATTACAATGTTCTGGAATGGCCATCCCAGTCCCCAGACCTGAATATCATTGAACATCTGTGGGATGATTTGAAGCGGGCTGTCCATGCTCGGCGACCATCTAACTTAACTGAACTTGAATTGTTTGTCCAAAATACCTTTATCCAGGATCCAGGAACTGATTAAAAGCTACAGGAAGCGACTAGAGGCTGTTATCTTTGCAAAAGGAGGATTTACTAAATATTAATGTCACTTTTCTGTTGAGGTGCCCATACTTTTGCACCAGTCAAATTTTGGTTTAATGCATATTGCACATTTTCTGTTAGTACAATAAACCTCATTTCAATCCTGAAATATTACTGTGTCCATCAGTTATTAGATATATCAAACTGAAATGGCTGTTGCAAATACCAAAATATTTAGAACTAAAAATGATTAAGATTAATAGGGGTGCCCAAACTTTTTCATAGGACTGTATATATAATATATGCAGGAAGTGAGGTAGAATAGTGTCAGTATACAGAGGGGGATATATATAATATATATAGGACGTGAGGTCACGCATTGGTAACATACTGAATTTCCCCATGGTCATACTATTAAAGGATGTTTTATTTTACAGGAACTGAGGTAGATTAATGTCAGTATACAGAGGGATATATACAGGATATAAGGCAGAGTAGCGTCAGTATACGGAGGGATATATATACAGGATATAAGGCAGAACAGCGTCAGTATATATAATATACACAGGAGGTGATGTATACAGAGGAATCTATAATATATATATAGGATGTGAGGTAGAATAGTGTCAGTATACAAAGGGGGATATATAATATACACAGGACGTAATGTATAAGATATATACAGGATTTGAGGTAGAGTAGCGTCAGTATACAGAGGGGGATATATAATATATACAGGACATAAGGTAGAATAGTATATACAGAGAGTATATATAGGTGGTGAGAAGTGGTAATACACTGCAGATTGACTGTATCAGACCATTAGCATCCTCTTCAGCTCTGCAGGTAGGGGGCAATGTGGTAGTACTGGAGGCTGTGATCCTGCTCCCATGAGCTCAGGCTCTGCACTGCTTTGATCTAGTTAAGTGAATTAACCTGTAACAGGAGGAGTTTTTAATTGTATTCATAGATGTTTAGGAGAGCGCCCTCCCCCCAGCTCTGCCTCAGAGCCAGTAAGTCCACATCACTGGCCATTGTGTATTGTAGGTACTGTGAGAACTCACTAATAGCTGCCATTGTTAAGCCCAGATCTAAGACAAGTGTAAAGGCTGAGACCCCCACCACAGATATCAAGGTGACCACACCAATGGGATCTTCCTGGAATCATCATATCCAGCATGTAGACCCCACTGTATACCTACATCATATGGAGAAATGGCTCCTGTCACTTTAAGTGCTCATGCAAGTAGCTGATTATGTGTACACATTCTGTAAGGCTATGTTCACACTTACTAAATCTGTGCTCAGGCCTCGTACAGTGATGTATGCAATTCCTCCCCAATGTTAGAATGCAGTGTAATGTCCAGAGATCGCTCCCTCGCATTGCATCTAGAGAGCGAGTGTGATCATCTTACAAGTTATCGTCATCTCAGTGGTTTTTATATCGCAGTCTTTACAACTTCAGAGCCAGAGCGCAACAAAATTTTCTCTGTTTCTTTAGGTGTGATGTACGCAGGATCGCACAGTAATGTCTGGCTCTACATACACTAGCCGTACACAATGTAGTGGTAGTCTTACGATAACCATACACATTAGATTTACTTTCGTCAAAATGGTAGATTTTGGGCAACAGTCGACCATGAAAATACCCCAAACATTAGTTCTCTGTGCCACAAGACAAAAATAGGTTCACCGTGTGAGGAATGAAGGATCCCATCACTGATCAGACTCCTCTCAGTCGTCCAAAATACGTACGTGTCCAGTTCATGCTATATTCACACCATTGTAACGTAAATCATCCATGAAAATAGGACAGGGCCTGTTCATGTGGGGCATCAAAGAAACAGACATGTGAATAGGCCCTTAGGAATGCCTTCATTTTAGGTCAGCCATGTGATGGCTAATTTTGACATTAGTGTGAATAAAGCCTCAGAGAGGGGGGGGGACACACACTCGATACCTTTGCAGTGTTTTGTTGGCCCAATGTTGGGGGACGTGTTCATTCTTCTGCTGGTAACTGTCCATGAATGTGCGGCTCTTGTGCACTAACATACACACCTGCTCATTGACTGTTCACACAGCCAGACCCAGGTGATCGTACACAGAGTATATTGTGCGTCACGCTCTTCAGCCTCACGCACATGACCCAATAGCTTCTCAAGGCATCTACGTGTCCTTCCACGCTCCATTAATATAATTAGGGGGGGGTTTCAAGGATCAAGACCTGCTCTGTAATGATAAGGATCGTCCCTTTCATACACAGTCACACGCATGAGGTCTGGGGCTGCGTTCACGCAGTTAGTGTTTTGCTTAAATGATTGTAGGCCAAAAGCTGGTGCCGTGCTGTTCCTGAATGGTGTTTCAACCCTATTTGGTCCATGAACCACACACGACATAGGCTGAATGTGGCCAAAACCAGGAGTGGATTCAGAACAGGGGCAGCTATCTGCACTTCACCTGTGCTATCTGCACTGCTGCCGTTCTTCACCTGTGTGCTATCTGCACTGCTGTTCTTCACCTGTGGGCTGGCTGCACTGCTGCCGTTCTTCACCTCTGTGCTGTCTGCACTGCTGCCTGTTACTTTATAGTATTTATGAAGCTACTTGCGCCTTTCTAGGTCATGTCCCATTTTCACAGACTCCTCCATACACTCATATATGGGAGATCTGTGACCACTGGAGCAAGGAGGCTTTCAATAGATGTTTTTCACCTTGGTTGTGTGAACGCAGCCCTAGGCTGTGGCCACACATTGCAGAAAAAAATTAAATGTTTTTTTTTTTTAAGCCAAAGCTAAGAGAGGCTCCAAAAGAAACGGGAGACATAAAGGAGGCCCTTTGGGCATGCCCCTTCTCAAAAAATAAAAAACAAAAGAATCTGCAAAACAATAAAAAAAAAGCAGCTTTTCCAGAATAGGTGGCCTCCGCCTAAGGCAGGGTTCACATTGGCATTGTGGTCTCTGCATGGAATCAGTTTCTGTGATCAGTCTAAAGATTATAAAACTGATAAGATGGGTCATTGACTTTAGTGGGTTTTTACAATGTCTTATATCCAGATTTACCTGCTGCATATACCCCTGATATTAACCCTTGTTACTCCGCAGCTCTTCTGCGTTACTTTCTGCCTCTGCTCCACATCTTACACCAGAGAAGTCATGGCTGCTCTACAGTCTGCAGGTCATCTGCTAGACAAGGTACAATCCAGATTTACCTTCTGCAGACTTTGTATATGCTGCACAGATTAAGGCCTTAAGGAAACGCAGCATTTTGGGGCATTGCGCAAAAAACGCTGCGTTTTACAGTACCAGCATAGTGAATGCAATTTTATCTAATCCTAGCCCGACACTGCGGGAAAAAAAAGCTGTGCAAACGCAAACATTTTTGAAAAACACAGCGTATCAATTATAGTTGCGGAAACGCTGAGTAACACCCCCATAGATTTCTATGCAAAGTTTGAAAACCGAAGCAGTGCTTTGAACAGAAAGTTCACAGAGTTTTCCTCCACAGACTTTCTCTTACAATTATATCTATGGGAAAGCTGCCGGCGTCTCCATAGATATAATTGACATGCTGCGATTTTCAAAATAGCAACGGTTTTAGAAATTGCGGCGTGTCCGCTCTGCGATTTTTTACGCAAAGTGGGTATGGGATTTGCATGAATACCATCATCTTTGCAAGTACTGTAAAAGGCGTCGTTTACGGCCTGTGAGGCCCCGGACTAAATAGCAGAGGACCGTAATTCCTTAGGATTTTATACATAGCCTTTAAATTACCTTTATTGCACATGAGAAACTGGAGCAAAAACGCAATGAAAAACTCAGCTGAAAACTCATATGAATTTCCGCAGCACAAAACTGAAAAACACGATGAAAAATGCATGTACATGCGCGTTTTTTTTCGCGACAGAAAACGCTGCGTTTCTTTGCTGCGTTTCCACCCAGTGGGGCCTTAGCCTAACGCTTTTTTGGCCAAACCGTGTTGCTGTGGTTTGCTTCATACCTTTAAGGCAGTGGCGTAACTACCGTGGTAGCAGCTGCCACAGGGCCCGGGACATTAGGGGCCCGGTGGCAGCCGCTACCGCTGCGTTTTTTGTTTTTTTTTAATAGGCCGTTACCGGCTGGAGTTACTCCAGCCGCTAACGGGCCCTATATACTTACCGATCCTGGCAGGGGCCGGGATCGGTAAGTGACACTGCGGGCCCCACAAGCACTATTATACTCGGAGGGGTCTTTTCGGACCCCCGAGTATAATGATCGGAAGTGCAGGAGAGGTAACTGAACATAAAAAACTGTGTTACTTACCTCTCCAGGCTCCGCGCAGGCTTCGGCCTACTTGTGTGATGTCTCAGACGTCACATGATCGGGGCCTGCGTCCTTATGTGTCGCGACGCAGGCTCCCGGTCACATGACGTCCCTGACGTCATTGAAGATGGCCGCCAGCGGGGAGACAGGTAAGTTACAGTGTTTTGGGTTTTTTTTATGTTGTTCATCCCCATGGTCTCCGATTATTATACTCTGGGGTCTGAAAAGACCCCAGAGTATAATAATTGTTAATGGGTGTCCACAACGGGGCATAATAGTGGGTGAAGGGGCCACAATGGGGGATAATACTGTGTGCAGGGGCCACTATGGGGCATAATACTGTGTGCAGGGGCCACTATGGGGCATAATACTGTGTGCAGGGGCCACTATGGGGCATAATACTGTGTGCAGGGGCCACTATGGGGGATAATACTGTGTGCAGGGGCCACTATGGGGGATAATACTGTGTGCAGGGGCCACTATGGGACATAATACTGTGTGCAGGGGCCACTATGGGGTATAATAATGTGTGCAGGGGCCACTATGGTGCATAATAGTGTGTGCAGGGGACACTATGGGGTATAATATTGTGTGTAGGGGCCACTATGGGGTATAATAATGTGTGCAGGGGCCACTATGGGGTATAATAATGTGTGCAGGGGCCACTATGGTGCATAATAGTGTGTGCAGGGGCCACTATGGGGTATAATATTGTGTGCAGGGGCCACTATGGGGTATAATAATGTGTGCAGGGGCCACTATGGTGCATAATAGTGTGTGCAGGGGCCACTATGGGGTATAATATTGTGTGCAGGGGCCACTATGAGGTATAATAATGTGTGCAGGGGCCACTATGGGGTATAATACTGTGTGCAGGGGCCACTATGGGGTATAATACTGTGTGCAGGGGCCACTATGGGGTATAATACTGTGTGCAGGGGCCACTATGGGGTATAATACTGTGTGCAGGGGCCACTATGGGGTATAATACTGTGTGCAGGGGCCACTATGGGGTATAATAATGTGTGCAGGGGCCACTATGGGGTATAATAATGTGTGCAGGGGCCACTATGGAGCGTAATAGTGTTCGTAGGAATGCGGGGGGTGGGGTCGTGCAGGGTTTTCGGCGTTGGTTGGGGTTTTCGATGTCGGGGGGGGCCCATGTCAAAGGTTCGCCACGGGGCCCCGCCATTCCTAGTTACGCCACTGCTTTAGGGTTAATGAGTGTATAACCCATGTGAACTAAATAGACTGGCTTCTCTCGCATCACATGTGGAGCGTTAATGGTGACTACAAAGCTGGACTCCACAAGAACTTGTTCTCTTCTGATCTGATAGACATCAGGCTGATCTGTGACCACTTTTATCTCCTCCAGCACAATCTCTTTGTCCTTATTCGTATGGACAATTTTAGCCTCATTTTACTTTATTAACAAGCGGAAAGGAACAAGAATCTTCTCTTTCCAGAGAATGAAGTCCTTGTCCTGGTCTAAGTTTAATCTCCTCATTTTTACATTTGGCCGCCCATAATGTGAAATCTGATTGGCTCATTTACAGAATAAAGTGAATTTTCTGGTCTTGCCACAATGGAGTCTCCTGCTGTATAGGAATATGAGACAATGGAATGGATCCCTAACCAAAGTTCTATTGTCTCTTATGGTCATCCTTACATCAAGGTGTAGATGGTGAGATCTTCCAGTTTAGCAGGACTTTCCCTTCCAGCAAGGGCTGGTCATTCTCATGTAAACCATCTTCAAATATCTTCAAGTCACTAATCTATTCTGAGACTTGGTATCTTTGCACAGTTAACGGTGAAGAGTTCCAGACTCATCTCAGAGCCATGCGTTACAAATACGTACATAACAACGACCTGGCATCACCTTCAGCGATAACAGTGGGGATAGCCTGACATGGAAGATTTATTCTTGGACAGCACAGTATTATTAAACACTTCAAGGGATGCCACCCAAATTATCACTGCTTTACCAAAATCTTCATTTCCTGTAGTCCGGAGGTAGCACAGCGTTACCCACCCTTAGGGAGCTGGCACACAGAGTTACACTCCGCTCATTCTGAATGTAAAACTCGCTCAGAATGAGCGCGTAAAAACCAGATCTCATTTATTTCTATGGGTGCTGGCATACGCGTGCTACCCATTGAAATCAATGGGAGGGTTTTCCCCTATTGCTTTCAATGTGATACACACGTATGCCGGCACCCATAGAAATCAATGGGATCTGGTTTTTACGTGCTAATTCTGAACGAGTTTTACGTAACTCCGTGTGCAAGCTCCCTTAGATACATTATTCATTGCTAAATACAGTGTGGTGAGGTCTCTCCAGATTTATATAGGCAGTATATGGTTAATTAATTGATCTTAATAGCTGCTTATTGACCTGTCTCTTCTAATTGTTCCCAGGGAGCTATTAACCCATTTGTGTTGCCTCCGGACTACAGAATGTGTAAATTGTATTGTCCCATAAACTGTTTTGTAGTCTATGGCACATTAGCTATGATACTATTGAGGTTGTTCATAGACCGATCATAGGTCAGCTTCAATAGTAATATTACTATTTCAGGACTGAAAGCCTTCAGAAGGCTTTCGGCTGCTTAAGAAACAGAATGGCTGCTGTGATCTCGCCACCCGGGAGCTGGTCATTAACAAGGAAGATATGGGCTCTTTTTAGACTTTGGGGGGTGGGTTGATCCACACAATGCCCTACTACTCGTGGGTGTTAGTGTCGGATCTCCGCTGCATGTTACAGCTTCAGAGCAGCTGCCATCTTTAAAAACCCAACATCCACCATAGTAGTACGGTGGATGTTGGGAAGGGGTTAAGGGTTCAGTAAATCATAGTTACATAGTTGATGTGGTTGGATAAAGAAATTAGTCCATCAAGTCCAACCTATAACCCTACAATCCCTACAGTGTTGATTCAAGGGAAGGCAAAAAACCCCATGAGGCTCATGCCAATTGCCCTGTTTCAGGAGAAAAAATTCCTTCCCGACTCCAAATCTGACAGTCAGTAAAAAACCCTGGATCAATGTGTCCTTAATCTAGAGTCCATAACCTGTTATATTTTTCTCTTCAAGAAAGGCATCCAGGCCCTCTTTGAACTTGTTTAATGAATCCGCCATCACCACTTCCTGGCAGAGAGTTCCAGAGCCTCGCTGTTCTTACTGTGAAGAATCCCCTTCTATGTTTCTGGTGAAACCTTCTCTCCTCCAGACGTAGAGGACGTCCTCTTGTCACTGTCACTGGCCTAGGAGTAAAAATATCCTTAGAAAGTTCTTTGTATTGTCCCTTCATGTATTTGTACATTGTTATTAGATCTCCCCGTAGACGTCTTTTCTCTAAACTGAATAACCCCAAGTTTGTTAATCTATCGTTGTACTCAGACATTGCATCCAATAGCTATTCCAGCAAAATTTGCCCTCCAAAAGCCAAATAATACTCTTTTCCTTCTAAGCGTCATTGCGTGCTCATTGCACAGTTTAAAATTTCCCACTAATGTGAAGGCCAAGAAAACATAGGTAAGTCAAAAAAACTCAAAAGTCGGACAGATAAGATTTTAAAAATGTAATTTATGGTGATTTTAGGCTATGTCCCCTATCCTATGAGTCTATAACTTGCAGATCAGTGGGGGTCCGGCCACTCAAACCCTCCTCATTAGGAGAAAGGTGCACTTTTGTCCCCCATTCTGAATGGAGTGGTGGTGAGTCAGCTTATGCACCACTCCATAAAGGTCAATGTGAGCGGTGGATATAGGCAAGGTACAGCGTAGTTCTGTTCTGTGTGTTCGGACCCTCACTGATCTGCAAAGTATCACTTATCCTATGGACAAGGGATAACTAGTTCTGTGAGAAACCCCCTTTACATTGTGTTATTAGGAAATGCAGTCTGGAAATAAAATGAATAAAAAGTTATGCTTATTATGTGAAGTGAACACCTCAGCGTCCCTGCATTATACAGGAGCCCGCCCACTTGTACACCAGTGAGTGTCTCTGTGGTGACATCAGTAGTCTTGATTGGTTGCCAATGGATATAACCATCGATTCCGGCACTTTCTATATTCTGAAACTCCGCCTTGATTTCGGTATTGTGGCTAGGTTATCTTCTTGTGCATGCAAGGACCTTTCACAATATAAAATTCCAAAAATGTCAGGAAGTTGTGTAAAGAAAACAAGAATCCAATGATGTGAAGTCTCATCTGTCTAGTTTGTTCACACTATATGACACATCAAGTTTCTCCATTTCGTTAGAAAAAAATTAACTCTTAGAAATTGTTGGCAGTGACACCTCTCAGAAAACATGTACCAAAGAAAAACAGCACGAGGGTCAATGGTCAACTACGTCACATGACTGTGTATCGTGTTAGAGAGGTGGAGTCTGTCTGAAACAAAGATTCACCAACATCTAAAGATTGTTGACTATACCAACCATCTACAGTACATAATATAAAAAAAAAAGACTCGTGGAGAAATCCATGTGGACAAGGTCCACGGTCAATAGTGGGTGATTGTCATCTCCGAGCCCTTAGGGACCGTCGTCTTATAAACTGGCATGAATCGGTAATGCAGATCACGGCACGGGCTCAGGAAAATTCCCAGAATCATTGTGCAAACCACAAATGTAAGCTAAAGAGGCATCAATGCAAAGAAACAGCTGTACACTGTATCACCACAATCTAGAAATGCCACCATCTTGTATGGGCCAAAGCTCATTTTAATAGACTGAGGCAAAATGGAAAACTCCCGTGGTCAGAGGAACCAAATCGTTTTATTACTGGATAACCGAGGAAGCCATGTCCTGTTGACTTCAAGAGGAAAAGGACCATTCAGCTTGTTATCAGCGCTTCCCTCTACACTGTGTGCAAAATTATTAGGCAAATGAGTATTTTGATCACATCCTCCTTTTTATACATGTTGTCCTACTCCAAACTGTATAGGCTTGAAAGCCAACTAACAATTATGTAAATCACGTGATTTGCATCTGTACTGAGGAGGGGTGTGGTCTAATGACATCAACACCCTATATAAGGTGTGCTTATTTATTAGGCAACTTCCTTTCCTTTGGTAAAATGGGTCAAAAGAGAGATTTGACGGACTCTGAAAAGTCAAAAATTGTGAGATGTCTTGCAGAGGGATGCAGCAGTCTTGAAATTGCAAAACTATTGAACCGTGATCACCGAACAATCAAGCGTTTTGTGGTAAATAGCCAACAGGGTCGCAAGAAGCGTGTTGATAAAAAAAAAAAAGGCGCAAAATAACTGCCCATGAATTGAGGAATATCAAGCATGAAGATGCTATTTGCCACCAGTTTTGCCATATTTCAGAGCTGCAACGTTACTGGAGTATCAAAAAGCACAAGGTTTGCGATACTCAGGGACATGGCCACGGTAAGGCTGAAAAACGACCAAGAAACATAGGATAAAACATCAAGACTGGGCCAAGAAATATCTTAAGACTGATTTTTCTAAGGTTTTGTGGTCTAATGAAATGAGAGTGACTCTTGATGGGCCAGATGGATGGGCCCGAGGCTGGATCAGTAAAGGGCAGAGAGCTCCACTCAGACTCAGATGCCAGCAAGGTGGAGCTGGGGTACTGATATGGGCTGGTATCATCAAAGATAAACTTGTGGGACCTTTTCGGGTTGAGGATGGAGTAAAGCTCAACTCCCAAACCTACTGCCAGTTTCTGGAAGATACCTTCAAGCAGTGGTACATGAAGAAGTCAGTATGATTTTTATGCAGGACAATGCTCCGTTTCATGCATCCAAATACTCTGCAGCATGGCTGGGCAGTAAAGGCCTAAAAGAAGAAAAAATAATGACATGGCCCCCTTGTTCACCTGATCTGAACCCCAAAGACAACCTGTGGTCCCTCATAAAATGTGAGACCTACAAGGAGGGAAAACAGTCCACCTCTCGGAACAGTGTCTGGGAGGCCGTGGTGGCTGCTGCACGCAATGGTGATCGTAAACAGATCAAGCAACTGACAGAATCTATGGATGGAAGGCTTTGGAGTGTCATCGTAAAGAAAGCTATAATGGTCACTAGGTTTTGTTTTTGAATGTCAAATGTTTATTTCTAAATTGTTTGTTCTATTGGTTTACCTGGTGAAAATAAACAAGTGAGATGGTGAGAGCCAAGATAGCCAAATCTATAAAAACCCACTCCAAGTTCCAAAAATATTAAGCTTTGATATTCATGAGTCATTTGGGTTGATTGAGAACATAGTCGTTGAACAATAATAAAAAGAATCCTCTTAAATACAACTTGCCTAATAATTCTGCACACAGTCTATGTTATGAGGGTATTAGTGTCTATGGCAGGGGCAGCTTACTCATCCAGAAGGGCACTATCAGTGCTGAGCAGTATATATAGGTTTTGGATCAGTGTACAGCTATAGCACTGTTTGACTACTTGACTTTCATGACAACTTTATCAGCCGTAATATGCTCCAAAGACAAACCACTTAGTGTTGTTAGCATGTTATAAGACATGTTACCCTTTACTACATTTTTACACGTCGTCCAGGCGCCTCTTTTATTGAAGGTCTTGTATACTGTATTTCATCTAGACATTGGTAAACCCCAGTCGTGCATCCATCACCACATCATGGCTTTCCAGAAAAAAAGTCCAGTTGTGAACTGGCTGCCTGCACTCCAGAACTGTCATCAGAAGAAGTATTTGGTGCATTATGAAGCCTAAAATTTGGTAAAGAAGACTGTGGAGCAGCGAGAATCTGACATGAGACAAGAAGACATCATTCTTCACCCAAAACTCAGCAACTGTTCTCTCCATTCCCAGGCGTAATAATAAGAGTTGATGTTGTACAATGATGGTCAGATGACTTCTGTTTGTAGTCCACCTTCTGATGGGTGGTCTATCATATGGATAGATGAGATTTCCACATCACATCATTGTTCCTTACATTTGGGGCTGGTATCTTCCATGTCAGATATGGAGACTGGATGTCGTGATGATTGCTGACACTGTGTGTAGTTACTGAACTATTGTATACATATTGACTCTCTAGAGGGGTCATTTCACTGTATACAATGCCCTATAAATATTTGCATACAAAGCTGTTTGTTCTCTGAAGGGTAACTAATAGCCCCCACCCCACTAAGTATCTACCCCAGCAATCTCCTAAGGAGTCCATTACTGTGAGTACACAAACACTCTGTCACCCCTCACCCCCCGCTTTGTAAATTAAAGGTTTCTTTACAGAATTTTACCCCCAAATCTCACTGTTTTCCCTGAGTCTGATTGTCAAGATTGATTTTTTTTTTTTGCATGTGTCGGTAGGATCACAGTGACTGACCCCACAGGAAGTGGGAAGGGCAGAGCTATCCATGATACATGTCCTGTTCATAGGATAAAACTAGGAGAATGTGTTCTTCAGGAAAGCTGGGTGGCGCTGGACGGTTATAGTGACTTCTTATAGCACTGTCACAGGCGATATAGGTTCCTTCTGCTGAGCCCTGACTTACATTTACATAGTCCAATAGATGCTTCATTTGCTTGAAAAAGCCTTTTTTTTAGAAATATGCAAATGAGGCTCAGGTGTAATGGGCGGTGCCAGAGCCTCCCAGGGCGCTGTATTCAGTTATGAAATATGGTTTCTTTAACACGTGATCCTCATTTGCATATTTGTAATGATGGTGGACGTCCTCTACACCTATGTATCTCTCTGCACTGAGCTGATCTTCATTGATAATGTACGGTATTACCACTGGAAAAAAACAGGTTCCTCAGAGCAGCAGTTCTAATGACTACCCCAATAGCGGGGGAGCAAACAACAGGGAATGCAACCAATCAGATCTCACTTATGATAAAGATGGATCTTAAGTAAGAAACTGCGCTGAACCCGAATCCATTTTTTTGGATTGGTTTTAAGTCAATAGATATTATATGCATAGTCTTTGATATTTTGGTCTACATGAATGTATCAATTTTAAAGTAAAAATTGTTTTTGAAAAATATTTAAAAAAAATATATATTTTTAAATTATTTTTAATTATTGTAATTAATATTTATTGGTACCATGTATATTTATTCCTGTGGTCAATTAATATATAAGTAGTATCTAATTCGGGATTTCAATACATTACATTATATATAACTCTATTAATACTGACCTTTTTAAACTATGTTATACGTTGATATAAATTATTTTTTCTGAAAACATCTACAATGAGCATCAGAACTAAACCATGGAGCGGTGGAGAAGATGACTTGTTCTATTGAGTGACATTTTACCTCATGTGGATGGCTGTGCATAGCTTACCAGGTGCAGTATGGGAAGAAGCTAAGCTGGCAGGTTTACATAATCTGCTTCTATTGTCTTAGTGCCAAGTTCCTCAGGACACCTCTGAAGGTTTTATAGGCGCCACCCTGGTTTCAGAGCCTGTGAGTGCCCCAGCAGTATCCGAGCCTGTAAGAGCCGCCCCTGGTGTCAGAACCTGCATGTGCCACCCTGGTACTACACTAGGGAACCTCACTTGTCCTCTACCTTACTGGTCAAATTGGTCCCGGGTTGTTTGTTGATATTGGTCAGTATGGTCACAGCAACCTAACGCTTGTCATGTTCACCCAGTTTTATTGATTTAGCTGTGTGAGGGCTTGGAGGGGGATTTATATATCTTTGTGATCCTTCTGCAAGGGAAGGATAGTGATCATATAACCACGGTATTCATGGCTCCCTCTTATTATAAAGTGATCATATAACCACCATATTCATATAAGATATGTATAATATTATTATATGTAGTAGTTTGGGATTTTTACACTAAAGGCGAAAATGTTTATTTTTTTTTAAACCTTTTGGTGCTGTTTTTTGTGTTTGTTGCCACACTTTCTTTGATCAATAAGGGGACTTGTGATTGTACAATATACTGCACTACGAACATACATAAACCTCAAGTGTGAACTTGGTCTTTAGGGGCTGCACATAGTCTATATTACAAAAGTTTTGACAAGGCCTGTGAATGGCGTCATGTGACCTTTCATGGTGGTCATGAAAGTCCCAACTATGCAGAAGAGGTGCCCCAAGGGGCCTGATAACATGTCCATTACCTAGGAAATCATGACTGATGTAGATCTACACCAGCTTAATGCTCATTGGACTGCAGAGCAGTGTTGCGGGGTATTTTTTTTAGGGGTTGTCTTAGCCTCCTAGGTAAAGTGAAGGTAAACCAGCCCTGAGACATTTTGGATATTTTATTATTTTTAAACTCGCAGGAGGACCCGGCTTCGCACGGGTATATTTCATTTTTTGTTTGTGTAGTGGTCTTATAAGAATTGCCCAGTTTTGTACTCGTGTATTTTGTATGTCGTTTGTGTGTGTGTCTCTGCCCACGACTTCGTCTGCGTGTTGTTGGTGTCGATGATCCGCCTATATTCAGCAAATTGCTGCTGTCGATGGTTTGCCTGCTCCAGCGTTTCAGTAGCTCTTAAGCTGTCCTGCTGCTGAACTTGTTCCATGTGATTGTTCCGGCATCTCAGAAGCTCGCTGGGACACCATATAATGAGCGTGTTGTTGGCTTTGATAATCCGCCTGCTCCAGCGTTTTGGCAGCAGTAAAGCTGTTCTGCTGCTAAACTGGTTCATTGCACTGTGCCCGTGATTGTTCTGGCATCTCAGCAGCTCACAGGAAGGCTATATAATGAGCGTGTTGGCGTTGATGATCCACCTCCTCCGGCATTTCGGCAGCTGTTAAGCTGACCTACCACTCATTCCTCGCACAGTGCCTGTGATAGTTCCAGAATCTCAGCAGCTTGCTGGGACACCATTTGATGAGTGTGTTGTTGGCGTCGATGATCTCCGTCAGCTCCGCGTGAAGAGAACTCTGTGACTTCTGGCTACTTTCATAGCTGTCGTTATTTTAGAATTTTGCAAAAATTAGATTTTCTTTTTTCCCAGCTTGTTTAAAAGTAGCAAATTGCCAACTTGGCTTAAAGGTGTTTTCCCATCCAGTGTGTCAGCACTGCCTGGAGCAGATCAGATAAGCTGCTGCAGGAGCAGTGTAATATAGTATGTGAACATAAATTCATAACAGTCGTGAAGCCATGCCATTTACCGGGATAAAAAGTAGCCGATGTGTTAATCGAGGCTACAAACTATCTATGTGCCAAATTTCATTCAAATTTGTTCAGCCGTTTTTGCATGATTGAATAACAAACACACAAACTTTCGCATTTATAATATTACTAGCTGGTACCTGCGACTTCGTCTGCGGTGATTGTAGAAGTGGGTATATACAGGCATGGGTAAGGTTTTCGTACTGTGTATAAGGTATGGGATATGAAATGTAACTTTGTATCTTGTTTTTGTTGTAATTCAGAGAATACGTGAGACTTTTGTGTTGAAGTTAATTTGTATTTGAGCTGCTATATATACGGTGTTGTGAGAAACTTTACATAGTGACTTTGGGACAGAAGTATTTGAAGTTAACCCTTTCCCACCGATGGCATTTTTTGATTTTCATTTTTGACTCTCCTCCTTCTAAACCCCATAACTTTTTTATTTCTCCGCTCCCAGAGCCATATGAGGTCTTAATTTTTCCTGGGACAAATTTTTCTGCATGATGCCACCATTAATTATTCTATATAATGTACTGGGAAGCAGTGAAAAAATTCAGAATGGGGTGGATTTGAAGAAAAAATGCATTTCTGCGACTTTCTTACGGGCTTTGGTTTTACGGTGTTCACTGTGCAACCAAAATGACATGTCCCCTGTATTCTGTGTTTCGTTACGATTCCGGGGATACCAAATTTATATGGTTTTATTTACATTTTGACCCCTTAAAAAAAATCCAAAACTGTGTTAAAAATTATTTTTTTGAAAAGTCGTCATATTCCGACAGCCGTAACTTTTTTATACATGCGTGTACGGGGATGTATAGGGCGTCTTTTTTTTGCGGGACCGGGTGTACTTTGTAGTTCTACCATTGTCGGGAAATGTTATTGCTTTGATCACTTTTTATTCAAATTTTTATTAGAATCAAAACAGTGAAAAAACGGCGGTTTGGCACTTTTGACCATTTTTCCCGCTACGGCGTTTACCGAACAGGAAAAATATTTGTATAGCTTTGTAGAAACTTGTAGAAAGGTAAGATCCGCAGCTCTTGCTCGTAATAAAAAATAACTTTTATTCTTTCATTTTAAAAATGGTAAAGACACCATAACACAGAAACATAACACAGCTTTGTAGAGCGGGTGATTTCGGACGCGGGGATACCTAACATGTATGTGTTTCACAGTTTTTAACTACTTTTATATGTGTTCTAGGGAAAGGGGGGTGATTTGAATTTTTAATCCTTTTTTTTTATATATATATATATATATATATATTTTTACTTTTTTTAAACTTTTTTTTTTTTGCATTTATTAGACCGCCTAGGGGTATTGACATGGGTGGGCGGTGTCGCGGATTGTCAGAGCGGTGGGGGTCGGCAAACATGACTGCTCCGGAGCGTTATAGAGCGCCTCCTGGAGTATCGTTAAGGTGAGGGGCAAAGTGGTAAAGTATATGTATATGAGATTGTGGGGGGTTAGGGGCGAGGCTGTAGAGGGCAATATGAATTTTGTGGCTTGCTATGGTCCAAAGTGTGTGAGATTGCAGAGATAGTGGTGTGAGTTTGGGTTTTGTGGGGGTCCTGGCACAAACGTATGTGCGCTATTGTGACGAAAAGTAGCCTATTGCGCTATCGGGTGTATTAACTATGTTTGTGGAAACTTTCAGCCAAATCGGTCGAGCGGGTTTTGCGTGATTGAGTAACAAACATCCAAACACACAAACTCATAATATTAATAGGATTATAGTAGGATAGGATTCTCCCTTTTATATATTAATTTTTATTTTCTGGTCACTGCCCCGTGTGGGCAGGGCACACACCATATATACAGTATATTTTATGAAGGGGCACATACCATATATATAGTATATTTTGTGGAGGGAGATACACTACATATACAGTATATAATGTGGAAGGGAACATACCATAAAATTTAGCGGGGGCACATCTCTTTATATAGTGTGTGTACATAGTTACATAGTAGATGAGGTTGGATGAAGACATCAGTCCATCAAGCCCAACCTATAACCCTACAACCCCCTATAGTGCTGATACAGAGGAAGGCAAAAACCCCAGGATGCTGATGCCAATATATATATCTATAACAAAGTAGTGTTGGTGTGGGCTGTCTGTATACATACAGAGCAGGGTATGGACAGTCTCAGCTGTCTCTCTGCTGTACAGTTGGTTGTTCCTTCCTCTTCTCCACCACACCTGTAATTCTCACTCTGGATCCCAGATCAGTGAGGTGTGAACTGGTCTGAGCTGCCTGAAACTGGGAACTGACAGGGTTGGAGACACATCAGGGCTGCGGTATATATAACACCCTGTATGTTACTGTACCATTATTATGTATCTCCATATTGCGGTATATATGACACCCTATACAATACTGTGTAAGAATTATGTATCTCCATACTATGGTATATACGACACCCTGTATACTACTATATTAGTATTATATATCTCCATACTGCAGTATATACAACACCCTGTATACTACTGTATTAGTATTATATATCTCCATACTGCAGTATATACAACACCCTGTATACTACTGTATTAGTATTATATATCTCCATACTGCGGTATTTACATCACCCTGTATACTACTCTAAAAGTATTAAGGAGCCGGGAGATGGGTGAGTAACAGAGGTTTTTTTAATGTTTTTCTCCCCCTGGGTCTCCGATTATTATACTGTATATACTGTATTGTATAATATTATACAATAATAATTGTTTATGGGTGTCCACAGTGGGACATAATATTGTGTGCAGGGGCCACTATGGGGGATAATACTGTGTGCAGGGGCCACTATGGGGGATAATACTGTGTGCAGGGGCCATTATGGGGCATAATACTGTGTGCAGGGGCCACTATGGGGGATAATACTGTGTGCAGGAGCCACTATGGGGGATAATACTGTGTGCAGGGGCCACTATGGGGTATAATAGAGCGTGCAGGAATGCATAGGAGGGGGTCAGTCGAGGTCTTCGGCGTCGGTCGGGGGGGGGGGGGTGTTTCAAAAGTCCGCCACAGAGCCCCGACATTCCTAGTTACGCCACTGAGTGCGCTAGATATAACAGTACGTATAAAAGTGTCATACAGTATGTTTTATAGATATAGAGTTCAGGGACTTGACCTGCTGATTCTGAACATAAAACGGATCTTAATTTTGAGGGCTTCGCCCATCTCTAGTTTCCGGGAGGCCTTTGTTAGTAGCTACCAAAAGTGATGTAAATAAGCACAGCCAGCCAATTGACAACTGGGTGTGTACAGACTCTTGTCCATCACCAAAAGTTCGTACAGTGGGCAGTTGAGTATCAGAATTGGAGCACGCAGCAATGGCAGAAGGCACCTGGTCTGATGGATCACAGGTTACATTTTGTGCACACTTACCTGGGGAGGAGCTGGCACTGTGTGCACTGGGGTAAGAGGATGGGTGAGGGCAGTGCAATGTTCTACTGGAAATCCTGTGTCTTGACATTGTGTTACTGTAAAATGTACCACCTACCTACCTAAACAATGTACGAATCCCTCTTCAATAAAGTAGTGCCCCTCATGGCAGTGGTGCCTTGCTGCAAGATAAAGTACCCTGCAAAAGTCATCCAATAGGAACATGTCAAAAACTTTGAGGTGGTGACTTGTCCTTCTAATATTAAATGGTCAGTAACTTTTCAGACATGTTAGTATTATTTCATAGAGCTTGTGATTCTGGACCAAAATTTCAGCACTTTAATTAAAAATGTGGCTGCTTTCTGCCTGAACAAACCTCTGTAAAGTTCCTGCAACTAGATATGGTGATGTTCTCTCTTTGTTACTCTTTGTTACTAAGGAAGCCTATCCATAGATACATTCATTCATACATTCCATTTTGCTTATCTCAGTAAGCGTAGGGGGCAGTGGCGTAAGTATAGCAGTAGTAGCCGTAGCGGCTGACACAGGGCCCAGGACCTCCTTAGGGGTCCCATGCTGCTTTTTTGTTTTTGTTTTTTAATAGGCCATTATCTGCTGGAGTAACCTCCAGCAGGGATTGGTAAGTAAAGCTATGGGCCCTTGGCCAGAGTATTTGTTGGGTGAATAAGAGGCTAAGGACTACCCTAAACTGAGAGGTGAGATCCTGGCACGTCTGGGTGTGAACATGCACTCCCACTCCGATCCCAGATGCATGACCTGGTGTATTTGGTAAAGAAATGGCTTCATCCTGAGGAGGTCACTCCAGCACAGATGGTGAAGAGAGTGGTACTTGACAAATACACCACGTTGCTTCCATCTAAGATGCAGCACTGGGTTGAACAAGCGAGACCTACAACAGCTGACCAGCTGGTGTTTTTGGTGGAACGGTATCGAGGCACTAAGGAGCTACTGCAGACGTCTCCAGGATCTACTAACCCCAAGGTTGGTAAGGCTGGGAGAATGTTCAGGAGGAACAGGCAGCTGGGACTGAAAGCGTTAAGCCTAGATCTCAAAATGGAGCCTCATACTGCCTCAGGTGTTGGTGGTGCCATGAACTGGGTCATGTAGCTGCCTACTGTCCCCTGACAACTGAGCCCATAAGCTGCATCAGTTCCAGGCGGGTGTCCCTGTTTGCTCACCCTGCTTGTTCAGCAGAAACTGCAACTGAACCACAGATGTGCAATGTGACTGCAGCTGGGCGCACTGTACTGGCTCTCCTGGGCTCTGGGAGCCTAGTAACCCTGGTGCACCCTGATCTAGTTGACCCTGCGCAATACAATGGACAAACTATTGGGGTCTTGTGCATACATGGTGAAACTAAGGAGTATCCTATGGCAGAGGTCACCATAACAACTACCTCTGGTCCCACCTCTCACAAATTGGGCGTGGTTATGTCCCTGTTCCGTAGTGTGATCATAGGGAAGGATTGTCCTCTCTCCTGGGATATGTGGAAAAAGCAGATGTTACCAGGTCCTGAAAATGTGAATGTTAATGATTTGCTTAAGGTTAACCCTGAACTTTTTGATCCTGACGGGGAAACAATAGCTGACCCAAAATGGCAATGATATTCCCTTGTCTATGTTAGCTGGTGACGCTGAAGGTCAGGAGGGAGTTCCCAAGATTTTGGGACTGCTCAAATTAGAGATCCTAATCTGGCTCATGCCAGAGGAAACATCAAGGTGATAAACGGTGAACCCCAGTATCCAGAAGCTGATAAGGAGTTCCCCTATACGTCCGTGAATCAGGACCTACTGTATAGGGTGAACAAAATATAGGAAGAAGTGGTTGAGCAATTGGTGGTACCCCAGCCCTATCAAAGGGTAGTGTTAGATTTGGCACATTAGCATGTGTTAGGAGGACACCTGCAGTATGAAAAACCAAAGAGGTTATTCTACAACATTTCTATTGGCCAGGAATTGATAAACATATCCAAGAGTATTGTAACTCCTGCCCAGAGTGTCAGCTAACCGCCCCTGTGTCACACTTCAGGAGTCCTTTGGTACCCCTACCCATTATAGAGGTACCCTTTCAAAGAGTGGCCATGGACCTGGGTAGGTCCTCTTGTAAAGTCTGCTATGGGGCATATCACCCCCAGACAGATGGCCTAGTAGAGAGGTTCAATAAAACCCTTAAGGGCCTGCTAAAGAGTCTATAACAGAACGGCTAAACTTAGAACCTTTAACCCAGGTGATCGAGTGTTGGTATTGGTTCCCACAGTAGAAAGTAAATTTCTGGCCAAATGGCAAGGGTCATATGAATTTATTGAAAGAGTGGGAGAAGTGAACTATAAGGTGTACCAGCCGGGCAAGAGGAAGCCCAAACAAATATACCATAGAAATCTGCTAAAACCCTGAAAGCACAGGGAAGTGTTGATGTCAGTAGATACCCCTAGCAAGGTTACCACTCATGGTAGGGCTTCACCCGAGGTACAAATAGCAGAGTCCCTGTCTAAAGCACAGAAACAAGGAGTCAAAAGAGTTGGCACAGAAAAATAATGATGTGTTTTCTGAGACGCCTGGAAGCACCCATGTGATAGAGCATGACGTTGTCACCGAGCTGTAGGTACGAGTTAATCTAAAACCATACCAGATACCTGAGGCTTGTAGACAAGCCATATCTGAGGAAGTCAAAGATATGTTGGCACTTGGGGTAACTGAGGAGTCCTAGATTGACTGGTCCAATCCCATTGTTTTGATTCTAAAGTCAGATGGTTCCATAAAGTTCTGTAATGATTTCCGTAAGCTGAATGAAATTTCAAAATTTGATGCCTATCCAATGCCCAGAGTTGATGAGTTAATCGACAGGTTGGGACATGCCCAATATTTCTCCACTCTCAACTTAACCAATGGGTACTGACAGGTGTCTCTCTGGCAACCTTCCAAAGATTGATGGACAGAGTCCTTAAGCCCCATCAGGGGTATGCTTCAGCCTACCTGGAGGACATTGTCATCTTTAGTATGGACTTGGAAAGCCACTTAACAAAGGTATAAGCCGTGCTAAATTCTCTCCAAGCAGCCGGTTCAACAGCCAACCCAAAGAATTGCGCATTGGGTCTTGAAGAGGCCTAATACTTGGGGTATGTAATAGGAATGGATTTGGTTTGATTTTTGCCTGAAGTTAAGGCTGTATTTTGGTTTATTTATTTGTTTTCCTGTTTTTTTTTTCTAAATAATCCAGTTTGATGTATATTTTGCATCCCTGTCTTTGACTTTTTGGGTCCACATCACTGCTTCTACCGAGCTACCTTCCCCACAGGTTATAGAACAGACGCCCCCTCCCACCCTGCAGAGAGTCCATCTTTTCATGGAATCTCAGTTACCCTTTAAGCATCTCTTAATATCTCCAATATCAGAGAACGAAGGTCCCAGTACAGTGGATTTCAGTATGCCCAATCCTGTTGTTCTCGAATGATACAAGTGACTACCAGGGGGTCTGGCAGCAGCTTCTTTCCCCATTTAAAATACATGCACACTCAGCAAGTGTGTGTGTGTAATGAGTTGTTATGGGGGAATAACTCTGGTCTGATAGAAGCGTATGGCCAGCGTTAGGGATGCGGTGTTCAGTCCTGTGTAGATGATGTCCCTGGTGTATAGTCTATGTCTCTGCACAGTGTCTGAGGACAGTAAGTGGCGGGCCAGGACAGCCTTGGGACATTTCCCTTCTGGGTTTCCTTCCATGTGCTGCTTGTCTTCACATTACTGAGCTCAGCAGAGACAGCGACTCCCCGGGGTGTCTAAGTGACTCCACATCGCAGAGCTCAGAGGAAGCCAATACTGATGTCTGCTGAGCCAAACGCAGAGGATTGCAGGGAAATTACCGGAAGATTCCCTGATTCTGCAAGAAGGAGAAGAAGACTCAGCAGTGAATGCAGCAAAGGAGAGAGCGAAGGGGGGCAAGCAATGCAGCAAGGGGGAAGAGACGGGGGAGAGAGGAGAGGTCAGTGAGGTAAAGAGACAACATAGAGAGAAGAGAGGTTAGCGAGGGAGAGAGACAATATAGAGAGAGGAGATGTCAGTGACGGAGAGAGATAACATAGAGAGAGGAGATGTCAGCGAGGGAGAGAGACATCATAGAGAGAGGAGGTCAGCGAGGGACAGAGACAACATAGAGAGAAGAGAGGATAGCGAGGGAGAGAGACAACATAGAGAGAGATGAGGTCATCAAGGTAAAGAGAGAACATAGAGAGAGGAGAGGTCATCGAGGTAAAGAGAGAACATAGAGAGAGGAGAGGTCAGCGAGGTAAAGAGAGAACATAGAGAGAGGAGAGGTCAGCGAGGTAAAGAGAGAACATAGAAGAGAGGTTAGCAAGGGAGAGAGACAACGTAGAGAGAGAAGAGGTCATCGAGGTAAAGAGAGAACATAGAGAGAGGAGAGGTCATCGAGGTAAAGAGAGAACATAGAGAAAGGAGAGGTCATCGAGGTAAAGAGAGAACATAGAGGAGAGGTCAGCGAGGTAAAGAGACAAAATAGAGAGAGGAGAGGTCATCGAGGTAAAGAGAGAACATAGAGAAGAGAGGTTAGCGAGGGAGAGAGACAACATAGAGAGAGGAGATGTCAGTGATGGAGAGAGAGACGACATAGAGAGAGGGCTGACTACAATCTATTACTATCTGTTATCAGCCATGTCAGGAGAGGAGAGGCCGACTGTAGGACAGGGGAATACAATCTATTACTATCTGTTATCAGCCATGTCAGGAGAGGAGAGGCCGACTGTAGGACAGCAGAATACAATCTATTACTATCTGTTATCAGCCATGTCAGGAGAGGAGAGGCCGACTGTAGGACAGGAGAATACAATCTATTACTATCTGTTATCAGCCATGTCAGGAGAGAAGAGGCCGACTGTAGGACAGGTGAATACAATCTATTACTATCTGTTATCAGCCATGTCAGGAGAGAAGAGGCCGACTGTAGGACAGGTGAATACAATCTATTACTATCTGTTATCAGCCATGTCAGGAGAGAAGAGGCCGACTGTAGGACAGGGGAATACAATCTATTACTATCTGTTATCAGCCATGTCAGGAGAGGAGAGGCCGACTGTAGGACAGGGGAATACAATCTATTACTATCTGTTATCAGCCATGTCAGGAGAGAAGAGGCCGACTGTAGGACAGGTGAATACAATCTATTACTATCTGTTATCATCCATGTCAGGAGAGGCCGACTGTAGGACAGGGGAACACAATCTATTACTATCTGTTATCAGCCATGTCAGGAGAGGAGAGGCCGACTGTAGGACAGGAGAATACAATCTATTACTATCTGTTATCAGCCATGTCAGGAGAGAAGAGGCCGACTGTAGGACAGGTGAATACAATCTATTACTATCTGTTATCATCCATGTCAGGAGAGGCCGACTGTAGGACAGGGGAACACAATCTATTACTATCTGTTATCAGCCATGTCAGGAGAGGAGAGGCCGACTGTAGGACAGGAGAATACAATCTATTACTATCTGTTATCAGCCATGCCAGGAGAGGAGAGGCTGACTGTAGGACAGGGGAATACAATCTATTACTATCTGTTATCATCCATGTCAGGAGAGGAGAGGCCGACTGTAGGACAGGGGAATACAATCTATTACTATCTGTTATCAGCCATGCTAGGAGAGGAGAGGCCGACTGTAGGACAGGGGAATACAATCTATTACTATCTGTTATCAGCCATGTCAGGAGAGAAGAGGCCGACTGTAGGACAGGGGAATACAATCTATTACTATCTGTTATCAGCCATGTCAGGAGAGGAGAGGCCGACTGTAGGACCGGGGAATACAATCTATTACTATCTGTTATCAGCCATGTCAGGAGAGGAGAGGCCGACTGTAGGACAGGGGAATACAATCTATTACTATCTGTTATCAGCCATGTCAGGAGAGGCCGACTGTAGGACAGGGGAATACAATCTATTACTATCTGTTATCAGCCATGTCAGGAGAGGAGAGGCCGACTGTAGGACAGGGTAATACAATCTATTACTATCTGTTATCAGCCATGTCAGGAGAGGAGAGGCCGACTGTAGGACAGGGGAATACAATCTATTACTATCTGTTATCATCCATGTCAGGAGAGGAGAGGCCGACTGTAGGACAGGGGAATACAATCTATTACTATCTGTTATCAGCCATGCCAGGAGAGGAGAGGCCAACTGTAGGACAGGGGAATACAATCTATTACTATCTGTTATCAGCCATGTCAGGAGAGGAGAGGCCGACTGTAGGACCGGGGAATACAATCTATTACTATCTGTTATCAGCCATGTCAGGAGAGGAGAGGCCGACTGTAGGACAGGGGAATACAATCTATTACTATCTGTTATCAGCCATGTCAGGAGAGGCCGACTGTAGGACAGGGGAATACAATCTATTACTATCTGTTATCAGCCATGTCAGGAGAGGAGAGGCCGACTGTAGGACTGGGGAATACAATCTATTACTATCTGTTATCAGCCATGTCAGGAGAGGAGAGGCCGACTGTAGGACAGGAGAATACAATCTATTACTATCTGTTATCAGTCATGTCAGGAGAGGAGAGGTCGACTGTAGGACTGGGGAATACAATCTATTACTATCTGTTATCAGCCATGTCAGGAGAGGAGAGGCCGACTGTAGGACAGGGGAATACAATCTATTGCTATCTGTTATCAGCCATGTCAGGAGGGGAGAGGCCGACTGTAGGACAGGGGAATACAATCTATTACTATCTGTTATCAGCCATGTCAGGAGAGGAGAGGCCGACTGTAGGACAGGGGAATACAATCTATTACTATCTGTTATCAGCCATGTCAGGAGAGGCTAACTGTAGGATAGGAGAATACAATCTATTGCTATCTGTTATCAGCCATGTCAGGAGGGGAGAGGCCGACTGTAGGACAGGGGAATACAATCTATTACTATCTGTTATCAGCCATGTCAGGAGAGGAGAGGCCGACTGTAGGACAGGAGAATACAATCTATTACTATCTGTTATCAGCCATGTCAGGAGAGGCCGACTGTAGGACAGGGGAATACAATCTATTACTATCTGTTATCAGCCATGTCAGGAGAGGAGAGGTCGACTGTAGGACAGGGGAATACAATCTATTACTATCTGTTATCAGCCATGTCAGGAGAGGAGAGGCCGACTGTAGGACAGAGGAATACAATCTATTACTATCTGTTATCAGCCATGTCAGGAGAGGCCGACTGTAGGACGGGGGAATACAATCTATTACTATCTGTTATCAGCCATGTCAGGAGAGGCCGACTGTAGGACAGGGGAATACAATCTATTACTATCTATTATCAGCCATGTCAGAAGAGGAGAGGCTGAGTGTAGGACAGGGAAATACAATCTATTACTATCTGTTATCAGCCATGTCAGGAGAGGAGAGGCTGACTGTAGGACAGGGGAATACAATCTACAGTGTTGGCCAAAAGTATTGGCACCCCTGCAATTCTGTCAGATAATACTCATTTTCTTCCAGAAAATGATTGCAATCACAAATTCTTTGGTATTATTATCTTCATTTAATTTGTCATTAATCATGTGATGCTTCTCTAATTTGTGTATTTAACAGCACCTGTTAATTACCTGAGGCACCAAACAGGTGGTGGCAATAACTAAATCACACTTGCAGCCAGTTGAAATGGATTAAAGTTGACTCAACCTCTGTCCTGTGTCCTTGTGTGTACCACATTGAGCATTTCAACGCAAGATTGTGCGGTTGGTGGATGAAGAACCTCGACTAACATCCAAACAAGTTCAAGCTGCCCTGCAGTCTGAGGGTACAACAGTGTCACCCCGTACTATCCGTCAGCGTCTGAATGAAAAGGGACTGTATGGTAGGAGACCCAGGAAGACCCCACTTCTTAACCAGAGACATAAAAAAGCCAGGCTGAAGTTTGCCAAAACTTACCTGAGAAAGCCCAAAACGTTTTGGAAGAATGTTCTCTGGTCAGATGAGACAAAAGTAGGAAAAGGTATCAACATAGAGTTTACAGGGAAAAAAAGAGGCCTTCAAAGAAAAGAAGACGCCCCCCTACAGTCAGACATGGCGGAGGTTCCCTGATGTTTGGGGTTGCTTTGCTGCCTCTGGCACTGGACTGCTTGACCGTGTGCATGGCATTATGAAGTCTGAAGACGACCAACACATTGTGCAGCATAATGTAGGGTCCAGTGTGAGAAAGCTGGGTCTCCCTCAGAGGTCAGGGCTCTTCCAGCAGGACAATGACCCAAAACACACTTCAGGTCAGCACTAGAAAATGGTGGTGAGAGAAAGCCCTGGAGACTTGTAAAGTGGCAGCAATGAGTCCAGCCCTGAATCCCATAGAACACCTGTGGGGGAGGGGGAGAGATCTCTTGGTGGCAGTTTGGAGAAGGCCTCCTTCACATCTCAGGGGGGACCTGGAGCAGTTTGCCAAAGAAGGATGGTCTAAAATTCCAGCAGAGCCTTGTAAGAAACTCATTGCTGGTTACCGGAAGCGGTTGTGCTACCAAGTATTAGGCTGAGGGCGCCAATACTTCTGTCCGGACCATTTTTGGAGTTTTGTGTAAAATGATCAATGATTTGACTTTTTTTTTCATTCTCTTTTGTGTTTTTTCATTGCAAGCAAAATAAATGAAGATATTAATATCAAAGAGTTTGTGCTTGTAATCATTATCTGGAAGACAATGAGTATTATCTGACAGAATCACAGGGGTGCCAATACTTTTGGCCAACACTGTATTACTATCTGTTATCAGCCATATCAGAAGAGGAGAGGCCGACTATAGAACAGTTGAATACAATCTATTGCCCCCATTATCATTGCTTTTTGTGACATAAATGTCACACGTAGCGAGGGTCATATATAGCAGAGCCACATGAAGCCGGGTCTTTGTATCATCCAGCTGCAGACACACCAATGGCAGAATGCATTGCAAAGGTTAAAAACTGTAGAAAAAAGCCTAAGCCCGGGGGCTGCAGGTAGGTCGTGTCTAACCGTGCATCATGCGTGGCACCGGTAGAAGTTTAGAGCGCCAGGTCTGAGGCCCATTCACATTGGCAGCTGGTTCTATCCTATTATACAGCTGCACTGGTCGGGACAGGACAGGACAAGGCTTTCCTGGCATGTTCTGGTCTCGTGATAAAGGCTCTTTATGATATTGGTTTAGGAGGGACGAGGTGGAGGGGGCCAGGCTAGGGCCGCTATAACTTTTATTACATTTGTCTGCTATCTTTGCAGGCTGTCACTGCTCGAGCACAGTACTGGACATTTACAGGCGCCTATTAAATATCCACCCACATTCCAGCCGCCAATTAACCCCTTCATGTCCTTTACCACCTGTAATGCACAGGGAGACTGAAGCCATGTGAGTGCGGTTAGAGCCCAGGGGTAAACGTATCCCCCACTCCACAGCAGCAGAGGCTGAGCCCTATCTCCGCATTATTCCCCACATTACATGTCACTGACATCCAGTCTCCATCAGCTTCATCTGCAGGGGTGCTATGATCAATAAACCTGGATTATACAGATTGGAGCTGTATCCTCTATAGCCGTGATGGCGAACCTATGGCATGGGTGTCAGAGATGACACTCAGAGCCCTATCTTTGGGCACTCATCTACGGAACAGATTATACTGTGTGGGGGCCACTGTGGAGCAAATAGTACTGTGTGGTGGCCACTGTGGAGCAGATTATACTGTGTGGGAGGAAACTGTGTTGCTGATTGTACTGTGTAGGTGCCACTGTGGAGCAGATTATACTGTGTGGGGGCCACTGTGGAGCTGATTGTACTGTGTAGGGGCCACTGTGGAGCAGATTATACTGTGTGGGGGCCACTGTGGAGCTTATTGTACTGTGTAGGGGCCACTGTGGAGCAGATTATACTGTGTGGGGGCCACTGTGGAGCTGATTGTACTGTGTAGGGGCCACTGTGGAGCAGATTATACTGTGTGGGGGCCACTGTGGAGCAGATTATACTGTGTGGGGGCCACTGTGGAGCTGATTGTACTGTATAGGTGCCACTGTGGAGCAGATTGTACTGTGTGGGGCCACTGTGAAGCAGATTGTACTGTGTGGAGGTCACTGTGGAGCAAATTGTACTGTGTGGGGGTCACAGTGGAGCAGAAAGCTCTATTAAACCCCATTCGTATGACCATATTTTGCAAGTCTGTAATTGTGTGCAATTGTGGATCTGCACATTATTAAGGTTAAATTGCCGTGTTGGCACTTTGTGATAAATTAGTAGGTTTTCGGGTGCAGTTTTGGCACTCGGTCTCTAAAAGGTTCGCCATCACTGCTCTATAGTGATGGATCCAGGATGGGTGTGAAACCTGATGGCATGGAGTATGGAGGCCTGGTGGTGAGTGCTTCAGTCTTGCTGGTGTGATGATATGGGGTCTGTCACATAGGACAGTCGGTCCCCCTTAGTAGTGATATGATGACACTGACAGCTCAGTGATATATACAGGACACACTGCCCCCTGCTGGTGTGATGTTGTGGGGGCCAGTACATAGGACAGTCGGCTTACCCTAGTAGTGACAGAGTGATATGTTCAGGACACACTGCCCCCTACTGGTGTGATGATGTGAGCCCAATAGATAAGACAGTCGGTCCCCCCTAGTAGTGATATGTACAGGACATCCTCACACTCAAACCTGTATAACTCCATGTGTAAAATCATATCCGGGCTAGAGGTCTAGAATCTGCGCCCAATTGTCCGTTGTCCCCAATACCCTTCTCCCTTGCTGTCCTATCGTTGTGACTTCCATAGATCATCATCACATCGCTGAGGAGATTCACCATTACAACGTCACATTCTGAAGGTCTGATGGATTTTTGTCAATGAGTGTAGGACGAGGAATCTCGGGGTGGAGCAGCACTGACACCTGGTGGTCACTCTGCGGACTGTCTGTCACTCCATGTAACAGCCGGCATCAGGAGATCTGGGACTTGTGTACCCCTGTATTGTGAACCCCAAATTATATGGGCATCCCAGTACAGATAGGGCAGGGTGTCTGTACAATGACCGGAGTATAATGTCAGCAACAAGGGTGTATCTAAAGGTTTCCAGGCCCTGTGCAAAATCAGAACTTGCCCCCTCCTTGCACAACTTCTCACATTGTCCTATCGGGATTCTTCAGTACATTTACATTTCTTTTTCTTCTCTATCCATCCCAGACCACCATGATGTCTACTGCACAACATGTCTGCACACAAGCGTCCCTCCCCATCAGTGCCCCCACATACTAAATGTACCCCCTTCTCTGGCACAGAATCCCTCCTTGATCATGTGCTGCTGAATAACTTCTATTTGCTGCCATTAAAGGGATCCTATCTTTTAAACACAATTTTTTCTCCCTAACATGCCAGAATAGCCTTTAGAAAGGCTATTCGTCTCCTACCTTTCCTTTTCTTCTCCCCGTCGCCGTTCGCCTGCAATCTCGGTTTTTCTTGGTATGCAAATGAGCTCTCTCGCAGCATTGAGGGCGGGCCCCAGCGTTCAAACAGCACTGGGGACGTCCACAATGCTACCAGAGAGCTCTCCAGTGCCGCCTCCATCTTCTTCTGCAACTAGGTCTTCACCACGTCTTCTTCTGGCGGCGTCTTCTTACTTCTAGGCCTCGGGCAAGCTGACTGCGCATGCCCGCCGGCCACGAGAAAATGGCCGCTTACAATACTGTAGAAGCAGCCATTTTTCTTGTGGCCGAGAAGAAAAGGAAAGGTAGGAGACGAATAGCCTTTCTTAAGGCTATTCCGACATGTTAGGGAGAAAAGATAGGATCCCTTTTATGGCCGTCTGTCACCTCCTCCATATATCCATTGTGTTTCAGAGCACATCTCACCTCTGTTATATAGGTCACTTACTGTATGTAAATTTGGATTATTACAGGTTTTGAAATCTTATGCAAATGAGGCAGTTGGTGCTCTGGGGGCGGGCCTACAGTTCCCCGGAGCACTGCAGATGCTTCTCAAGAAGAATGGGTGATGTCATAGCAGTGGGAGGATCCACTCTGACTGGACAGAATGGCACAAGCAGGGGATGGTAGGGGTTTGAGTAGCAAAAGCAGTGCTCCTGGGGCTGAAGGACTGCCCCCAGTGCACCAATTGCCTCATATGCATAAGAAATTTAAGTTATTTTACTTCAAATCTATAAAAGTGATCTATATAACAGAGGTGAGATGTGTGTCAGTGTAATGTGCTCTGTAACATGGTGGTGGCGGTTTACTATGCTGGGGGTGGAGGTAGACGGCCTTTAAAGGGTTCATTTCGTCCTTTCTGACAGTGGAGGGGTGTGTATCATAAATCTTCTTGCCTCGGTGCACCAGAGGGCAAGACAGATAAATTTAATCCACATACTATAGGCCACCAAAGGAAATCTAACAGGCCCTGTTGTGTGGAGGGCGACCTGTGGCCCCTTTGGCTTGTGGACTTAGACATATCTGGAAGGTTTCAGCCTCAGGTTCTCCGCCAGGTGACAGCTCCTATGGTGGCATTTATTATAAATGTGCAGCCTTACAATTCACAGGATTATAAGTCACCTATTCACACTGTGACTCTACAATACAGGCATGACATAATGGTGGGAAGAGCTACTGATGACATCACATCTCACAATAAAATCTTTCCTCCAGACTGGCTCTTTTCCATCATCCCACTTCTGAGACCTTATGTGACTTCTTTGAGCTGGATTTGTAAGGATTGGGTCTGAAAATTCAGGTTAATCCTGGGACAAGTGTACATAGAGCAGGTCAGAGAGGTGGAGTGCGGTATTCTACACTCCAGAGGTATACATAGGGCCACCACCGCCAGTAGGCCGACCACTGGCAGACTATCACATGCCTTGTAAGTATTCCAGAGTCATCCTGGGCAGAAATATGAGGGCACCTGGAGAGACGTCTTGAGTCCTGACAGCTCTTACTGGCTGACTGCTCCTCGGGGGCGGTCTTAGCAGACAGAGGCATCGTCATAGTATGAGGACAGATTCGGAGAGGGACACCGCAGGAATCTGCACAGCTTGTCCGCCAGCTTGTCTAACTGGTTGGCATCTGCATATTTAAGAAGATTTGCACGTCTGACAAAGTAATGGCGGAGGAACCGCTGTCGTGAGCATTTCAAGAGTCTGCGCACAAGACGTAGAAAGCAGGAGCTAAAATCAAGCCAGGCCTTGGAAGACGGGTTCCGCTCACACTCCCAAAGGAGAATCATCTGTCAGGTAGAGGAGAAGACATGAGTTACATACAGAGTCCATGTAGGGCGCTGAGGCTCCTTTTCTGCAGGGTGATGACCCCAGACTCCGACTTCTCACCTGTAGATGTTGGGAGGTGATAACAGGACGAGATCCCGGGCACCACACATCTTCCTTCAGCTGCCGAACTGCCCGTAGACACTTAATTCGACACCCTCCATCCTCATCAATCCCCTCCAGGAGGAGGCGCTCTGCACGCAGGAAAGACAGCTGCCAGTGGTAATTTGTACGAGCAATGAGGTCAAAGCCAAAAGACTGAAGGGAGAGAAAAAAAATATTACTGAGCGACACAAGGACCCAGGAAAAGGGGAGAAGATTCATGAGGTTGTCACAGCCCCGCCCCTTTGAAGACATTGTAGTGCTAGGAGGTAATGTAATGATGAAGTTCTCTCTTCTGCTCAGACCTTTGCACAACGGGCTTTGTCTTTGGAGGGCCAACGCTTGAAAAAACGCGGCCAACGAGCCTTCCGGGGCCAACATCCTGGCACCTCCAACACTGGGAGCAGCTCCACCTCTACTGTCTGAACAGAGGTCTCCACAGTCACTCTTATGGTGGGACCAATGGACTCCAGCACGCTCACCCTGTCTGGAGATAGACACAAGGGCACTTATTCTGGATGAACACAGTAACAATATAAAGCAGCACTGACTGACACCAGGAGGTATATGGTACAATCTAAAGACAATTATACGGCAACCATTAGGGCCCCTGACCACCTACTACAGTCACATTAGGGCTCCTGACCACCGTCTACAGTAACATTAGGGCTCCTGACTACCTTCTACAGTCAAATGAGGGCTCCTGACTACCTTCTGCAGTCACACTAGGGCCCCTGACCACCTTCTACAGTCACATTAGGGCTCCTGACTACTCTCTGCAGTCACTTTAGGGCTCCTGACCACCTTCTGCAGTCACACTACTGCTCCTGACCACCTTCTACAGTCAAATGAGGGCTCCTGACCACCTTCTACTGTCAAATTAGGGCTCCTGACTACCTTCTGCAGTCACATTAGGGCTCCTGACTACCTTCTAGAGTCACACTAGGGCCCCTGACCACCTTCTACAGTCACATTAGGGCTCCTGACCACCTTCTACAGTAACACTAGAGCTCCTGACTACATTCTACAGTAACATTAGGGCTCCTGACCACCTTCTACAGTCAAATGAGGGCTCCTGACTACCTTCTGCAGGCACATTAGGGCTCCTGACTACCTTCTACAGTCACACTAGGGCCCCTGACCACCTTCTACAGTCAAATTAGGGCTCCTGACCACTTTCTACAGTCAAATGAGGGCTCCTGACCAACTTCTACTGTCAAATTAGGGCTCCTGACTACTTTCTGCAGTTACATTAGGGTTCCTGACCACCATCTATAGTTTCATTAGGGCTCCTGACTACCTTCTGCAGGTACATTAGGGATCCTGGCCACCTTCTACAGCCAGCATCTCCTAGCCTGAAGTGACTGATAACAGTGGACAATGGAGTGTTCTGTGCTTTCTTACTTGCTAGGTTGCAGGTCGGGATGGCTCTCTGGAGGAGTCCCTGGAGGACACCAAGTACACGTGCAGGCACTAGGTCTCCCTGGATGGAGACGTCTGCGTCATGCCAGTGTGCACTGCTCTTCTGAAACTGCTCCACCTCTAACCATTGGTGAAGCTTCTCAGGCTCCATCACCGGGCTCAGGAGTTGCACACCGCTGGGGGTGTAGTACCGCCACCGCCTCAAACCTTTCTGACGAAACCCACTCAGACCCCGCAAAGGAACAGTCACAAGGAGCAGAGAGGGAGCCAAAACCTATAACATATGAAGCAAAGTCACAGAAAGGCAGATACATCAATGCAACACCATGCTGTGCATAGCGTTGTACTCCAGTCACATCCAAAGCTGTATTCTGGTACATCTTCTTTGATTGCTCCTCACAGCTCCTATACTCCACTCACATTTAGAGCAGTTTTCACAGTTGCTGCGTTAGGACTTGATCTGACAAGCAGTTTAGGTGAATGAGCTCATACTATGCCCTTGCCCTTGTAGTGTGTTTCTCTCTTTGGGCCGTTTGATCATTACAAGTGAGGCAGAATTGAATCATTATGATGTCCGACTCCTAGACCATCAGTTGTCAGTATTACCCCAATGACTCCGGCAGTCAGGACCAGCCCTGGTATCTGCAGCGACTCTCACCTTATGCCCTGGCAATCAGGACCAGCCCTGGTATCTACAGCGACTCTCACTCTACAACCCGGCAGTCAGGACCGGCCCTGGTATCCACAGCGACTCTAACCCTACACTCCGGCAGTCAGGACCAGCCCAGGTATGTGCAGCGACTCTCACCCTACACTCCGGCAGTCAGGACCAGCCCAGGTATGTGCAGCGACTCTCACCCTACACTCCGGCAGTCAGGACCAGCCCAGGTATGTGCAGCGACTCTCACCCTACACTCCGGCAGTCAGGACCGGCCCTGGTATCTGCAGCGACTCTCACCCTACACTCCGGCAGTCAGGACCGGCCCTGGTATCTGCAGCGACTCTCACCTTATGCCCTGGCAATCAGGACCAGCCCTGGTATCTACAGCGACTCTCACTCTACACCCCGGCAGTCAGGACCGGCCCTGGTATCTGCAGTGATTCTCGCCCTACATCCCGACAGTCAGGACTGGGCCTAGTTTTTGCAGCAACTCTCATCCTACACCCCAGCAGTCAAGACTGTTAACTGCAGCAACTCTCACCCTTCACCCCGGCAGTCAGGACCGGCCCTGGTGTCTGCAGCGACTCTCACCCTATAACCCGGCAGTAAGGACTGGCCCTGGTATCTTCAGCGACTCTCACCCTATAATCCGGCAGTCAAAACCAGGCTTAGATTCTGCAGCGACTCTCACCCTACAACCCGATAGTCAGGATCGGCCCTGGTATCTGCAGCGACTCTCACCCTAAACTCCGGCAGTCAGGCCCGGGCCTGGTATTTGCAACGACTCTCACCCTACACTCCGGCAGTCAGGACTGGTCTCTGCAGCGACTCTCACCCTACACTCCGGCAGTCAGGACTGGTAACTGCAGCAGTGCTTAATGTTCTGTAATGTTTTTGAGACTCACATTGGCCTTTATGGCGGTTACGGAAATAGTGGCGTGCACAAAGAAGAAAGGAGAAGGATGGATTTAGGAGAGGAGATTTTTTTATTTGTTTTATTTTTTATTTATTCTTTTTTTGGTTACTTATGATTCGTTGAACTCTAACTATGGTCATCCTTTTTTTTTTTTTTTTGAATAAAATGGTTGTGGGGGGATTCTTTAAATTAAAAAAAAATCTTATGTGTTTTTCAGTCTTTTATTACTGACTTAGTAATAGTGGTACCCGATACCACTAGGGATACCGGAAAGAGCCAGGAAGCAACCAGTGCCCAACCATCCGATGTGGTATGGCAGTCACAGACTGGTATTATCAGGCTAGGAATAACCAAAAACCAATGGCCCATCCTAACCTGGCAAAGCTGTGGCTCCTTCTATCTGACTGGTTCTGAAAAGGGGGGAAATGTCTTTTTGTTCCATTCTGGCATCTATTTCCCTACAGCTCTTTGCCCCCTAGCTGAGGAAACCTGATAGTCTCACCTAATATATGTGCACTAGCTTAAGCCACTGTATAGGGCTGGGGATGCCAGGGATCCCCCCCCCCATGAGGCCTCCAGTCCTGTATAGCGCTGCAAGTATTTGTGAGGAATATTATAACACACAGTTGTACAGTGACCCTTACATACCTCCCAACCGTCCCGATTTCCACGGGACATTCACGATTTGAGTTGAACACATACGCGGCTAAAGCAAGAATCTGTCACAGTTCAGCTCCTTGCTTTGCCGCTGCATTCCACTACTGGCTGTGTAGACGCGATGTGATGACGTCACATCGCGCCTACAAGTGTGTGCGAGAGAGAGAGGCGCGGAGAGAGCGGCGGGGGAGCGAGGAGAAGGTAAGTGTAATGTGTACACTGAGGTGGAACGTGAAACTGGGGGCAGATGAAGGAGAGGACGGCATGACACTGGGGGAAGAGATGTGGGGACATGAATCTGGGGGCAGAGATGGAGGGGACATGAATCTGGTGGCAGACATGGAGGGACATGAATCTGGTGGCAGAGATGGGGAGACATGAATCTGGGGGCAGAGATGGAGGGGACATGAATCTGGGGGCAGAGATGGAGGGGGACATGAATCTGGGGGCAGAGATGGAGGGGACATGAATCTGGGGGCAGAGATGGAGGGGACATGAATCTGGGGGCAGAGATGGAGGGACATGAATCTGGGGGCAGAGATGGAGGGACATGAATCTGGGGGCAGAGATGGAGGGGGGACATGAAACTGGGGGCAGAGATGGAGTGACATGAATCTGGGGGCAGAGATGGAGAGGACATGAATCTGGGGGCAGAGATGGAGGGACATGAATCTGGGGGCAGAGATGGAGAGGACATGAATCTGGTGGCAGACATGGAGGGACATGAATCTGGTGGCAGAGATGGGGAGACATGAATCTGGGGGCAGAGATGGAGGGGGACATGAATCTGGGGGCAGAGATGGAGGGATATGAATCTGGGGGCAGAGATGGAGAGGACATGAATCTGTTGGCAGACATGGAGGGACATGAATCTGGTGGCAGAGATGGGGGAGACATGAATCTGGGGGCAGAGATGGAGGGGGACATGAATCTGGGGGCATAGATGGAGGGACATGAATCTGGGGGCAGAGATGGAGAGGACATGAATTTGGTGGCAGACAATGAGGGACATGAATCTGGTGGCAGAGATGGGGGAGACATGAATCTGGGGGCAGAGATGGAGGGGGACATGAATCTGGGGGCAGAGATATGGGGACATGAATCTGGGGGCAGAGATGGGGGGACATGAATCTGGGGGCAGAGATGGAGGGACATGAATCTGGGGGCAGAGATGGAGGGACATGAATCTGGGGGCAGAGATGGAGGGACATGAATCTGGGGCCAGAGATGGAGGGACATGAATCTGGGGCCAGAGATGGAGGGACATGAATCTGGGGGCAGAGATGGAGGGGGGACATGAAGCTGGGGGCAGAGATGGAGTGACATGAATCTGGGGGCAGAGATGGAGAGGACATGAATCTGGGGGCAGAGATGGAGGGACATGAATCTGGGGGCAGAGATGGGAGACATGAATCTGGGGGCAGAGATGGAGGGACAAGAATCTGGTGGCAGAGATGGAGGGGACATGAATCTGGGGGCAGAGATGGAGGGGACATGAATCTGGGGGCGGAGATGGGAGACATGAATCTGGGGCCAGAGATGGAGGGACATGAATCTGGGGCCTTAGATGGAGGGACATGAATCTGGGGGCAGAGATGGAGGGGGGACATGAATCTGGGGGCAGAGATGGAGTGACATGAATCTGGGGCAGAGATGGAGAGGACATGAATCTGGGGGCAGAGATGGAGGGACATGAATCTGGGGGCAGAGATGGGAGACATGAATCTGGGGGCAGAGATGGAGGGACAAGAATCTGGTGGCAGAGATGGAGGGACGTGAATCTGGGGGAAGAGATGGGAGACATGAATCTGGGGGCAGAGATGGAGGGGACATGAATCTGGGGGCAGAGATGGGGGACATGAATCTGGGGGCAGAGATGGAGGGACATGAATCTGGGGGCAGAGATGGAGGGACATGAATCTGGGGGAAGAGATGGAGAGGACATGAATCTGGTGGCAGACATGGAGGGACATGAATCTGGTGGAAGAGATGGGGGAGACATGAATCTGGGGGCAGAGAGGGGGGACATGAATCTGGGGGCAGAGATCGAGGGGACATGAATCTGGGGGTAGAGATGGGGGACATGAAACTGGGCAGAAATGGGGGACATGAATCTAGGGACAGAGATGGAGGGGACATGAAACTGGGGGCAGATGAAGGGTGTATATGAAACTGGGGGAGAGATAGAGGGGGGGCATATAATTTACGGGTGACTGTAGGAGGATTATACTGTGTGGGGGCACATGAAAAATTTATGTGAATGGGTGGAGTCAACATAAAAGTGGGCGGGGCTAAATTTGCTGCGGCGCGCGTATATATCACCCAAAAAGGACCTGTACACACAGGAACATGGACTCCGCATAGAGAGGTGAATGAATCTGATAAGTGGAACTGGGGTGATTCTAGAAAAGATTCTGCTGTACAGTCACGGCTACTTTGCCTCTGCTCTGGGTGCAGGAGGGGGCAGCACTAGGTAAAGGGTACATGGTAGTCACAGTATATACAGCCAGCTCCACCCTCTCTATACTCCTCCCGTGTTACCTTTATACAGGGGTGCAGAGAGCGTCGCCCCCTGAGTAGTACCATCCAGTGGGCCAGTAAATCTGGCTGCTCCTGATCCAGTGGTAGCCGCAGAAAGAGAAAGAGAATCCACAAGTCATGAGACAGATAAAAGAGTCCACAGATGACAGCTCAATGCCAGTCTGCAGCTACAGCCAATACAGCCCTTCTTGTACATGAAGTCTAAGGTGTGACTACAACCACAGTGGGAGCCAATACAACTACTCAGATGTAGCCTCTACGAGCCATATATGATAACAAGAGTACTAAGCATTCAGAAGTGTAAGATATCACGTATCATGCACCATACAACACCAACTGGCAAGACTGAGAAGCTAAATTTACAAGATGATGGCCTGGAGGTCTCGTCCTCACAGCCGCAGCTCTATTAATCAATCTCACCTTCAGGTGATCGCTGTGGATCCCAGAATTGGAGATGCTGTGAAACCTGGAGTCCCAGGAACTGATCTGCGTTGTAAGCGCCAGCATAATCCTCTGCACCTCCTCCACCATACAAGAGACACGCCGTTGGCGGACATCCCCCTGAAATCAGACAATAGTCAGGCTGAGGACCATATGTAACATATACCAGACAGATACCGGGTGACAGCGGACATCCTCCTGAAATCAGACAATAGTCAGGCTGAGGACCACGTGTAACATATACCAGACAGATACCAGCTCATGGCGGACATCCCCCTGAAATCAGACAATAGTCAGGCTGAGGACCACGTGTAACATATACCAGACAGATACCAGCTCATGGCGGACATCCCCCTGAAATCAGACAATAGTCAGGCTGAGGACCATATGTAACATATACCAGACAGACACCGGATGACGGCGGACATCCCCCTGAAATCAGTCAAGTCAAGCTGAGGACCATATGTAACATATACTGGACAGATACCAGGTTATGGTGTACATCCCCCTGAAATCAGACAATAGTCAGGCTGAGGACCACGTGTAACATATACCGGACAGATATTAGGTGACGGCGGACATCCCCCTGAAATCAGACAATAGTCAGGCTGAGGACCATATGTAACATATACCAGACAGACACCGGATGACGGCGGACATCCCCCTGAAATCAGTCAAGTCAAGCTGAGGACCATATGTAACATATACTGGACAGATACCAGGTTATGGCGTACATCCCCCTGAAATCAGACAATAGTCAGGCTGAGGACCACGTGTAACATATACCAGACAGATACCGGGTGACGGCGGACATCCCCCTGAAATCAGTCAATAGTCAAGCTGAGGACCATATGTAACATATACTGGACAGATACCAGGTTATGGCGGACATCCCCCTGAAATCAGACAATAGTCAGGCTGAAGACCACATGTAACATATACCGGACAGATACCGGGTGACGGCGGACATCCCCCTGAAATCAGACAATAGTCAGGCTGAAGACCACGTGTAACATATACCAGACAGATACCAGGGTATGGCGGACATCCCCCTGAAATCAGACAATAGTCAGGCTGAGGACCATATGTAACATATACCGGACAGATATCAGGTGACGAGGACATCCCCCTGAAATCAGACAATAGTCAGGCTGAGGACCACATGTAACATATACTGTAAAGATACTGGGTGACAACAGACATATCCCTGAAATCAGACAATAGTCAGGCTGAAGACCACATGTAACATATACCGGACAGATACCGGGTGACGGCGGACATCCCCCTGAAATCAGACAATAGTCAGGCTGAGGACCACGTGTAACATATACTGGACAGATACCAGGTTATGGCGTACATCCCCCTGAAATCAGACAATAGTCAGGCTGAAGACCACGTGTAACATATACCAGACAGATACCAGGGTATGGCGGACATCCCCCTGAAATCAGACAATAGTCAGGCTGAGGACCATATGTAACATATACCGGACAGATATCAGGTGACGAGGACATCCCCCTGAAATCAGACAATAGTCAGGCTGAGGACCACATGTAACATATACTGTAAAGATACTGGGTGACAACAGACATATCCCTGAAATCAGACAATAGTCAGGCTGAGGACCACGTGTAACATATACGAGACAGATACCGGGTGACGGCGGACATACCCCTGAAATCAGACAATAGTCAGGCTGAGGACCACGTGTAACATATACGAGACAGATACCGGGTGATGGAGGACATCCCCCTGAAATCAGACAATAGTAAGGCTGAGGACCATATGTAACATATACCGGACAGATACCAGGTTATGGCGTACATCCCCCTGAAATCAGACAATAGTCAGGCTGAAGACCACGTGTAACATATACCGGACAGATATCAGGTGACGGCGGACATACCCCTGAAATCAGACAAAAGTTAGGCTGAGGACCATATGTATCATATATTGGACAGATACTGGGTGACGGCGGACATCCCCCTGAAATCAGACAATAGTCAGGCTGAGGACCACATGTAACATATACCGGACAGATACTGGGTGACGGCGGACATCCCCCTGAAATCAGACAATAGTCAAGCTGAGGACCACATGTAACATATACCATAAAGATACTGGGTGGCGGAGGACATCCCCCTGAAATCAGACAATAGTCAAGCTGAGGACCACATGTAACATATACCGGACAGATACTGGGTGACAGCGGACATCCCCCTGAAATCAGACAATAGTCAAGCTGAGGACCACATGTAACATATACCAGGGATACCGGGTGACGGCGGATATCCCCCTGAAGTCCCTCCCCTCTCGGTCCCCACTTCTTGGACACCCCTTTACACAAGGTCCTGGATTTCAGACCTGGGACAAATCTATTTAAAAATTAGAGACATTTTAGTGATTTCTAAAAATATATATAATGGAAATTACTAAAACTTTTAACCCCAAACCCACAGACATGACAGACGCAACACAACACACGTGTCTGATAGTCTGATATTGGTGTAAACGTTGCACACGGGGCATGAACATTAACACAATATTCATAGTAAACACTACTTGGTGCCCATGTACATGGCGCTGTCAGATGTCTCAGCTTCAGTGTTCCCTGTTTCTCCATCTTGCAGCCATTGTTTCCCAGTGTAGCTCTGCTCATAGCTTTAAGGTTACCATGTCTACTGGTCATACTCAGCCTGGGTCTGCTCAGCCTGTCAGGACTCAGACTCAGCGTCCAGTCGGGGGATTTGGGACTAGTTTTCATCTGCCAGAGATTGTTTCATCCAGCTGGGCTCCCTGTTCCTCACTGTGACAATTTCTTACCTCCTGGTCCTGACCTTGCCTCACTCTCCTGGACTATCCTCCTGTTTCTGGAGTGGACGGTGGCCTGGACTCTGACATAACCCTGGTTCCTGCACTCTCCTTGGCTCAAGTAGTTTTTCTAGTTTGGTTCATACTCTATTGGTGCTTCTTTTTTCTGGTATTAGTTTTGACTCCCAAGGCGTGAAGTCCATCTTGCCTCACAGTAGACTCTGATGAACACTTCAAGATGAGCTTGGGCTCTGTGAACTGGGCAGCTGTAGAATTATTGGCAGCCGCTTTACGTGGTCTCTAGACCTTATCAATTCTCTGCACCGTCCTGGGACATTGCTCATTTAGCAGTTCCATAACTGGCACACATTTTGCTGTGCTCGTTTATAAAGGCCACACCCCTTGGAGGGTGGCTCTTGCGTATGCGGAGACCCTATACAGGGCTGTTCCAGACGGACAGCTCAGCAGTGCGACCACACTCTCCAGATTTTGGTTGGTCATGTGACTGATGATGGGATTGTCTGTAGGAAGGATCACTAAAAACTAACACGCTCGTGTCTGGGACAAGGGAGTCCACACCAGGGGGCCAAAGAGGGTCAAACATCCAGCATGACCACATTGTATTTGGCAAAAGAAAGTCTACATGTCCAACAACACGCTCATTATATGGCGTCCCAGCCAACTACTGAGATGCCGGAACAATCACAGGCACAGAACAAGGAACAAGTTCAGTAGCAGGACAACTTGAGAGCTGCCAAAACGCCGGAGCAGGTGAACCATCGACAGCAGCAATTTGCTGAATATAAGCGGATCATCAACGCCAACAATACACAGACGAAGTCACAGGCAGAGGCTAGTATTGTAAAAGTCTCTGCTCAATCCCTCCAAATCTCAAGAAACTCGTCTTTCGGCTACAATCACGCACATAAAGTTACCGCCGGCAACATCTTCTGGAGCCAATCAGGTTTTTTTCTTGAAAATCGACCTCGTACTAATTGATCTTGAATAGTGTGACATATAGTTAGGGTTATCGGAGAGTCAGGATTAGGGTTCCATATAGGAGAGGCAGAGTTTGGGTTCCATATAGGAGAGGCAGGGTTAGGGTTCCATATAGGAGAGGCAGGGTTAGGGTTCCATATAGGAGAGGCAGGGTTAGGGTTCCATATAGCAGAGGCAGGGTTAGGGTTCCATATAGGAGAGTCAGGGTTAGGGTTCCATATAGGAGAGGCAGGGTTAGGGTTCCATATAGGAGAGGCAGGGTTAGGGTTCCATATAGGAGAGTCAGGATTAGGGTTACTGAGGCAGTGCCACCTACAGGATCCACATCACACCAGTGTATTATAGTAATACTATGCATTGTCTACTTGTCTGTGTGACAACCTATGTGGGTGACCCAACCCCTGACACCCAGCCTCATACCGGCCATACCAGCACCAGTCTGAAAGTAAAAATATCTCCCAGCTAATAACCTAAGTGGCCAGAGGTCACGCTACGTTTAGTGACAGGGCAATTGCAGCCGCCGCTCATATTGTAAACATAGACTGACCAGTCACTGGCCACAGAGAAGCCAAGAGTAGATGACCCCCTGGCCCTGGAGGGTTCCCTCAAACCCACAATCCCTGTCATCACGGCTCAAGTTGTTGGTTTGTTTTTCAATAGCTGAGTGTTTCGTGTAAACTAGGGGTGGAGCGTTCAAGGTGAGAATCTGTAGTCAGTGCAAACAAGGTAATATACAGCCAGAAGGAAACCCTCCATATGTATCAGGACATGATAGACTACATCTGCCTGTGATGAAGAATATCTCACGTCAGATTCCATCAGGTCATGATCTATTTACTAGGATAGCCCTTACAGTCTCTGCAGGAATTAGGAGGGTCCATGACTAACTGACCTGAGTGGGACCGCCTTGATAAAAGCAGAAGTTCTGGCAGTTTGCTGGTCTGGAGCATTCCAGCGTGTATTCACACAATCCCAAAGAGGAAAGAAATCAGCAATGATCTTAGAGAGGCAATTTTTGTTGCCCATCAATCTGCGAAGGGTTATATGGCCATTTCCAAACAAGTCGCCATCCAATATAGCACCAGATTCTAAGCCTCATGGGACATACATTGTACTGATGACACTGGTACATAGATATCCATAGATTATATTGCCTATATAACAATGCTATACATTGCTGTCATCAGCAGGGATCATATACTGCACAGTGACAATACTAAATCATACCACCATACAGTACTAAGACAACACTAGCATAAAGTGATCAAATGACAGACCCGTACATAGAGGAACCAAACTACAGTGACAGCTGATGCTTGGGGGGAGGGGGGGAAGAGGTTGTTCTACTGGGTGTAATGGGTGATATGGCAGCATGAGTGGTGGTCCAGGAGGAGCAGCGGGCTTAGGACTAGAGGGAAGCAATGGACAGCAAATAACATGTATGTTAAGAAGTACGAACTTGGGTATAGGGTGAAATGACTGGTCTGTAGTCAATGGAGACAGGTGATGTTCAGGGAAGATGTAGGGAGCTCTGCAGTGAGTGGACATGGGTGGTAGGGGGCAGCAGATAGCTTTATCATATGCAATAGCCCTGGGGCAGTAGTGCACTCAGTGATGTGTGCAGCAGAATGATGGCGCTTGTGTTGGTTACGGATCAGTGATGTGCAAGGTGACAACTGAGTGGTGAAGGTCAAAGGCAAAACAGATGCTTAATGGCAGTCAGTGGGGGATAGGCCAATAATGAGAGTGCTGTGTGAGGTTGGGGAAGAAAATATATGGGGTGGAAAAGGAAAGGGAGAATCACATATAGTCCTCTCCATCCATCACTGACCTAAGGATAGGAGGCAGAAGATAGATCAGTGATGGGTGGAGAGGACCAAGAACAGGAGGCAGAAGATAGATGTGAGAGAGGACCAAGGAGAGGTGGCAGAAGATAGATCAGTGATGGATGGAGAGGACCAAGAACAGGAGGCAGAAGATAGTTCAGTGATGGATGGAGAGGACCAAGGACAGGAGGCAGAAGATAGATCAGTCATGGATGGAGAGGACCAAGGACAGGAGACAGAAGATAGATCAGTGATGGGTGGAGATGACTAAGGACAGGAGGCAGAAGATAGATCAGTGATAGGTGGAGAGGACCAAGGACAGGAGACAGAAGATAGATCAGTGATAGGTGGAGAGGACCAAGGACAGGAGGCAGAGGAGAGATCAGAGATGGATGGAGAGGACCAAGGACAGGAAGCAGAGGAGAGATCAGAGATGGATGGAGAGGACCAAGGACAGGAAGCAGAGGAGAGATCAGAGATGGATGGAGAGGACCAAGGACAGGAAGCAGAGGAGAGATCAGAGATGGATGGAGAGGACCAAGGACAGGAAGCAGAGGATAGGAACATTGTGAATAATTATTGTGCCCTCCTTGGTGTTCACATGGGTTTCTAGGTTTCTAACACGGGCTGGTGACCACCCATCTGTAATTTCTATGGACAAGGAAGTCACTGCAGGAGAAAGCATCACATGGAGGTACCAATTAACATTAGATGGGGTCAGACATGGCAGGTTGTGCAGAGTGAAGGAGACAAAAGGTCCAGCTACATAAAACACACAATACACAGGAATTATACCGTATTGATGAGAAAATTGTGCAGCTCTTCATCTGTGATCCCTGTCATCTTGGGCATCAGCTCTGTGTGCACCGCAGTATACTCCACCTGCACTGTGGCTCCACAACCAGTGCTCTGTACATGATCCCCTGGGTGTGAATATAGCCACAGCATCCTGGGAGAAGTGAACACAATCAATTCCAGCCCTGCGCCCCTCCCTCGTGTTCCAGATTGTTGACACTACAATCGCCCTTGTCATCTGTCTCTTTACTATAAACATCCAACTAAGCAATTGTTTAACTGCTCCCCCCCCCCTTAAAAAAAAGTGGAGATCAGAACACGCTACACAGAAGTTCTCCCGGAAATAAGTTAATAGATCTCAGTCTGATTTATTTTATGTATTGCGGTTGTCAGAGCTAAAAACTACGGGATGTAATAATGACCACACGCCTGACTTACTGCACTCACTCTGCCCCATCAGAAGACTTCCTGTATATCCAACCACATCCAATTACTGCACTCACTCTGCCCCATCAGAAGACCTCCTGTATATCCAACCACATCCACTTACTGCACTCACTCTGCCCCATCGGAAGGCCTCCTGTATATCCAACCACATCCACTTACTCCATTCACTCTGCCCCATCGGAAGGCCTCCTGTATATCCAACCACATCTACTTACTGCTCTCAGTCTGCCCCATCGGAAGACCTCCTGTATATCCAACCACATCCACTTACTCCATTCACTCTGCCCCATCAGAAGACCTCCTGTATATCCAACCACATCCACTTACTCCATTCACTCTGCCCCATCGGAAGGCCTCCTGTATATCCAACCACATCTACTTACTGCTCTCAGTCTGCCCCATCAGAAGACCTCCTGTAGTTCCAACCACATCCACTTACTGCGCTCACTCAGCCCCATCAGAAGACCTCCTGTATATCCAACCACATCCACTTACTCCATTCACTCTGCCCCATCAGAAGACCTCCTGTATATCCAACCACATCTACCTACTGCGCTCACTCTGCCCCATCAGAAGACCTCCTGTATATCCAACCACATCTACTTACTGCTCTCACTCTGCCCCGTCAGAAGACCTCCTGTATATCCAACCACATCCACTTACTCCATTCACTCTGCCCCATCAGAAGACCTCCTGTATATCCAACCACATCTACTTACTGCGCTCACTCTGCCCCATCAGAAGACCTCCTGTATATCCAACCACATCCACTTACTGCGCTCACTCTGCCCCATCGGAAGACCTCCTGTATATCCAACCACATCTACTAACTGCTCTCAGTCTGCCCCATCAGAAGACCTCCTGTATATCCAACCACATCCACTTACTCCACTCACTCTGCCCCATCAGAAGACCTCCTGTATATCCAACCACATCCACTTACTGCACTCACTGGCTCTGGACCACCGCTGGCTATTCAGTGTTCTTTGTGTCCTGATAGTAAGCGCTACCTCCTGTATCTGATTGCCTGTGTTTCTCACCTCTTGCTTTAACCTCTGGCTTTCCCTTTTGCCCTTTGGGGGGTGCTGGACACTCAGCGCCATATTTACCATTCTGATCAGAGTCGCTAGTACTGGTTCTCACTATTGGCTCAGTACTGTATCTGATATCCTAACAGAATAGCCAGCCCTAAAAATGTACTATATAGTACACTCCCTTCCGTGGCATTTTTGGAATCCATTATGGAGTTTACACAAGAATTAGTGGACCAGTTGCAGAGTTTGATGCAGTTGCTCCAAGATTTGGTGGTGAGAGTCCAGAATCAGGAAAAGTCCCAGTCTCAAGCCGCTTCTCAGGAATTTATCTCTATGGAGCCCAAGATTAATTTGCCCGACAGGTTTTCAGGGAACTGAAAATCTTTTACTAATTTTTTGGAGCCCTGTATACTGTACTTTCAGATTAGGCCACACTTCTGGCAACCAGCAGTAACAAGTCACCATTGTAATTTCTCTGCTACAGGGAGACCCCAAACCCTGAGCTTTTTCCTTGGATTCCCATGCTCCTGAGCAAACTTCTGTTGACAACTTTTTCAAAGCTTTAGGTCTGCCGTATGATAAATCCGACCAAAAAAGCACTAGCGGAGACCGAACTCTCTTCTATCCGGCAAGGCTCCTGACCAGCTGAGGACTATTGCACAGAATTTAGAAGGTGGTCAGTCCAGTCTCAATGGAATTCTGCTGCTCTCTGTTTCCAATTCTGCAAGGGTTTGTCTGACTCCATCAAGGATATCTTGGTCAACATCCGGACTCTAACCACCCTTGAAGCAAGGGTTCCTGAACCAGTTCAACCACTGGAGGCCGCCTCCAAGCCCATGCTAGTTGGAGCTGCCATGACCGCGGAAGATCGCAAGAAATTTAGAAGGCAGAAAGGCTTGTGCTTCTATTGTGGCGAGGCAGGTCATATGCTTAATAGGTGTCCCAAGAGGCCTAGGCCAGATGGTCCACAACGCCCAAATGTCCCTCAGAAGGGGAACAGGTACCTCCTTCTATGTCCTATTACACGTCTGTATTACCTGTTGAAGTTTCTATCTGTGGTTCAGGGGTCGGGGGTAATGATTTTGTTGACTGAGGTTCCATGGCTAATTTTGGCTCAGGTGGCTCAGTCTTTGTGTGTCTCCCTGATTCCGCTAGAAAAACCTGTTTTAATCACTGCCACTGATTCCACTCCTCTTGCTCAAACCTCAGCTTGTTGTATTTTACTCCTTCCCTGAATTTTAACATAGGAACCCTTCATTCTAAATCACTTCCCTTTTTTGTCCTTGAAAATCTGCCCTCTGACATTGTCTTGGGTCTGCCTTGGTTAAGGTCACATAACCCTGTCTTAGATTGGAGGTTGGGGGATGTGGTTAAATGAAGGTACGAATGCATGAGTTCATGTTTGCCTCTCTATGTCTCCACTGTCGCCTCTCCTCTGCCTGACTGTATCTCAGATTTTGTGGATGTTTTTGCCGAGTCTGGAGCTGAGTTGTTGCCTCCTCACAGGCCGTATGATTGTGCCATTGAGTTGGTCCCTGACCCTAAACTCCCTAAAGGCCGTCTCTTTAACCTGTCTGAACCTGAGAGATTGGCCATGAGGGAGTATGTGAAAGATGCTCTTCGCAAAGGGCATATCTGTCCCCACACCCCTCAGCCAGGAGCTGGGTTCTTTTTTGTCAAAAAGAAAGATGCTGGCCTTAGACCCTGTATTGACTACCAGAGGTTAAACAAAACCACTGTAAAAACCAGTATCCTCTGCCTCTTATCTCTGATTTATTGAACCAGACTGCTGGGTCTAAGTTTTTCTCTAAATTAGACTTGATAGGGGCCTATACAGTGGCGTAATTAGGAATGGCAGGGCCCCGTGGCGAACTTTTGACATTACCCTCCCCCCCCCCGAACACCTCGACCAACTGACCCCTAACGCCGCCCCCCCCCCCCCATTATAATATCCTATATTGGCCCCTGCGCACAGTATTATGTCCCCATAGTGGCCCCAGTACACAGTATTATGTCCCCATACTAGCCCCAGTACACAGTATTATGCCCCATAGTGGCCCCAGTACACAGTATTATGCCCCATAGTGGCCCCAGTACACAGTATTATGCCCCATAGTGGCCCCAGTACACAGTATTATGCCCCATAGTGGCCCCAGTACACAGTATTATGTCCCCATAGTGGCCCCAGTACACAGTATTATGTCCCCATACTAGCCCCAGTACACAGTATTATGTCCCCATAGTGGCCCCAGTACACAGTATTATGTCCCCATACTAGCCCCAGTACACAGTATTATGCCCCATAGTGGCCCCAGTACACAGTATTATGCCCCATAGTGGCCCCAGTACACAGTATTATGTCCCATTGTGGACACCCATGAACAATTATTATACTCCGGGGTCTTTTCAGACCCCGGAGTATAATAATCGGAGACCCAGAGGGATAACAAACTACTGTTACTTACTTATCTCCCGACTCCCCTGCATTCTCCGTCGCTGTCGGACATCTTTCGGGACGTCATGTGACCGGGGCTCTGCGTCGCGGGTCATATGACGTCATGCAAGTAGGCCGGAGCCTTCCCGGAGCCTGGAGAGGTAAGTAACACAGTTTTTTATGTTATCTTACCTCTACCCAGCCTCCGATCGTTATACTTGGGGGTCCGAAAAGAGCCCCGAGTAGAATAGTGCTTGTGGGGCCCACGCTGTCATTTACCGATCCCAGCCCCTGCCAGGATCACTAAGTATATAGGGCCCGTTACCGGCTGGAGTTACTCCAGCCGGTAATAGCTTATAAAAAAAAAAAAATGTAGCGGTAGCGACTGTCACCGGGCCCCTAATGTCCCGGGCCCTGTGGCAGCTGCCTCTGCTACTACAGCGGTAGTTACGCCACTTGGCCTATAATCCTATCTGGATTCAGAAGAGGGATGAGAGGAAGGGAAGAGCTTTCAACACACATGAAGGGCATTATGAGGGCCTAGTCATGCTCTTCGGGGTGAGTAACCCTCCTGCAGTATTTCAGTCCTTTGTCAATGACATTTTCCAGAGTTTTGTAGGCCATTTCGTTATTGTTTATTTAGACGATATTTAGATTTTTCTAGTGATTGGGAGTCTCATGTTAGACATGTCAGGTCTGCTCAGCAAGTCCTTACCGAGAATAAATTATTTGCGAAGTGGGAAAAATGTCTGTTTGCTGTTTGGGGTCCAGCAATTATCTTTCCTGGGTTATATTCTCTCTTCCTTGGCCATCACCATGGACCCAGCTAAGGTTCAGCAAAATGTGCCATTTTGTTCCTCTTGCCCGATGCTAAGACTTTGTCCCATTTATTTCTGGACCATGTTGTCCCGGTAGTCTGACAGGAGCGTTCAGTTTGTCTCTAAGTTTTGGAGAGCTTTTTGCAGCCTTCTGGGTATTCAGGTCTTTTTCATTGGCTTATCACCATGAAACCAATGGACAAACTGAAGGCTTCAACCAAACTCTGAGCAGTATTTGAGATGCTAAGTCTCTGCGAACCAGTCGGATTGGGTTAATTATATTGTCTATGGTGGAATTTGCTATCAACAACCACCATCACGTTGCCTTAAAGTCTTCTTTTTTCTGTAATTATTCTTTCCATCCCCGCTTTTCTTCTCTTTCTCCTTCTACCACTTGTCCAGATGTTAATGGAGACTGGTAGAGATGAGCGAACACTAAAATGTTCGAGGTTCGAAATTCGATTCGAACAGCCGCTCAATGTTCGTGTGTTCGAATGGGTTTCGAACCCCATTATAGTCTATGGGGAACAGATACTCGTTAAGGGGGAAACCCAAATCCGTGTCTGGAGGGTCACCAAGTCCACTATGACACCCCAGGAAATGATACCAACACCTCTGGAATGACACTGGGACAGCAGGGGAAGCATGTCTGGGGGCATCTAACACACCAAAGACCCTCTATTACCCCAACATCACAGCCTAACAACTACACACTTTACACACTCAATACCACCTCTCTGACAGTAGGAAAACACCTTGAAACATGTGTATTTGGCACTTGCAGTGAGGAGAGCTTGTCACCAGCAGTGAATTTGGCCCTTGTAGTAAGTTGAGGTTGGCACCAACATTTGTTTTGAAAATCAGGGTGGATTGAGCCTCTAACCAGCAGAGTTTGGGCAAATTCATGGTGGAGGGAGCCTCTAAACACCCCAGTTTGGGCAAATTCATGGTGGAGGGAGCTGCCTCTAAAAACCCCCAGTTTGGACCCAATTCATGGTGGAGGGAGCCTCTAACCAGCCCAGTGTGGGGGCAAATTCATGGTGGAGGGAGCCTCTAAAAACCCAGTTTGGACCAATTCATGGTGGAGGGAGGCCTCTAACCAGCCCAGTTTGGGCAAATTCATGGTGGAGGGAGCCTCTAAAAAACCCAGTTTGGACCAATTCATGGTGGAGGGAGCCTCTAACCAGCCCAGTTGGGCAAATTCATGGTGGAGGGAGCCTCTAAAAAACCCAAGTTTGGACCAATTCATGGTGGAGGGAGCCTCTAACCAGCCCAGTTTGGGCAAATTCATGGTGGAGGGAGCCTCTAAACAGCCCAGTTTGCAAATTCAGGTGGAGGGAGCCTCTAACCAGCCCAGTTTGGACCAATTAATGGTGGAGGGAGCCTCTAACCAGCCAGTTTGGGCAAATTCATGGTGGAGGGAGCCTCTAAACAGCCCAGTTTGGACAATTCATGGTGGAGGGAGCCTCTAAAAACCCAGTTTGGACCAATTCATGGTGGAGGGAGCCTCTAAACAGCCAGTTTGGGCAAATTCATGGTGGAGGGAGCCTCTAAAAAACCCAGTTTGGACCAATTCATGGTGGAGGGAGCCTCTAACCAGCCCAGTTTGGACCAATTAATGGTGGAGGGAGCCTCTAAACAGCCAAGTTTGGACCAATTCATGGTGGAGGGAGCCTCTAAAAACCCCAGTTTGGACCAATTCATGGTGGAGGGAGCCTCTAACCAGCCCAGTTTGGGCAAATTCATGGTGGAGGGAGCCTCTAAACAGCCCAGTTTGGGCAAATTCATGGTGGAGGGAGCCTCTAACCAGCCCAGTTTGGGACCAATTAATGGTGGAGGGAGCCGCTAAACAGCCCAGTTTGGACCAATTCATGGTGGAGGGAGCCTCTAAAAACCCAGTTTGGACCAATTCATGGTGGAGGGAGCCTCTAAAAAACCCAGTTTGGACCAATTCATGGTGGAGGGAGCCTCTAACCAGCCCAGTTTGGACCAATTAATGGTGGAGGGAGCCTCTAAACAGCCAAGTTTGGACCAATTCATGGTGGAGGGAGCCTCTAAAAACCCCAGTTTGGACCAATTCATGGTGGAGGGAGCCTCTAACCAGCCCAGTTTGGGCAAATTCATGGTGGAGGGAGCCTCTAAACAGCCCAGTTTGGGCAAATTCATGGTGGAGGGAGCCTCTAACCAGCCCAGTTTGGACCAATTAATGGTGGAGGGAGCCGCTAAACAGCCCAGTTTGGACCAATTCATGGTGGAGGGAGCCTCTAAAAACCCCCAGTTTGGACCAATTCATGGTGGAGGGAGCCTCTAAACAGCCCAGTTTGGGCAAATTCATGGTGGAGGGAGCCCTCTAACCAGCCCAGTTTGGACCAATTAATGGTGGAGGGAGCCGCTAAACAGCCCAGTTTGGACCAATTCATGGTGGAGGGAGCCTCTAAAAACCCCAGTTTGGACCAATTCATGGTGGAGGGAGCCTCTAAAAACCCAGTTTGGACCAATTCATGGTGGAGGGAGCCTCTAACCAGCCAGTTTGGACCAATTAATGGTGGAAGGGAGCCTCTAAACAGCCAGTTTGGACCAATTCATGGTGGAGGGAGCCTCTAAAAACCCCAGTTTGGACCAATTCATGGTGGAGGGAGCCTCTAACCAGCCCAGTTTGGGCAAATTCATGGTGGAGGGAGCCTCTAAACAGCCCAGTTTGGGCAAATTCATGGTGGAGGGAGCCTCTAACCAGCCCAGTTTGGACCAATTAATGGTGGAGGGAGCCGCTAAACAGCCCAGTTTGGACCAATTCATGGTGGAGGGAGCCTCTAAAAACCCCAGTTTGGACCAATTCATGGTGGAGGGAGCCTCTAAAAACCCAGTTTGGACCAATTCATGGTGGAGGGAGCCTCTAGACCAGCCCAGTTTGGACCAATTAATGGTGGAGGGAGCCTCTAAACAGCCAAGTTTGGACCAATTCATGGTGGAGGGAGCCTCTAAAAACCCCAGTTTGGACCAATTCATGGTGGAGGGAGCCTCTAACCAGCCAGTTTGGGCAAATTCATGGTGGAGGGAGCCTCTAAACAGCCCAGTTTGGGCAAATTCATGGTGGAGGGAGCCTCTAACCAGCCCAGTTTGGGCAAATTCATGGTGGAGGGAGCCTCTAACCAGCCCAGTTTGGGCAAATTCATGGTGGAGGGAGCCTCTAAACAGCCCAGTTTGGGCAAATTCATGGTGGAGGGAGCCTCTAACCAGCCCAGTTTGGACCAATTAATGGTGGAGGGAGCCGCTAAACAGCCCAGTTTGGACCAATTCATGGTGGAGGGAGCCTCTAAAAACCCCAGTTTGGACCAATTCATGGTGGAGGGAGCCTCTAAAAAACCCAGTTTGGACCAATTCATGGTGGAGGGAGCCTCTAACCAGCCCAGTTTGGACCAATTAATGGTGGAGGGAGCCTCTAAACAGCCAAGTTTGGACCAATTCATGGTGGAGGGAGCCTCTAAAAACCCCAGTTTGGACCAATTCATGGTGGAGGGAGCCTCTAACCAGCCCAGTTTGGGCAAATTCATGGTGGAGGGAGCCTCTAAACAGCCCAGTTTGGGCAAATTCATGGTGGAGGGAGCCTCTAACCAGCCAGTTTGGACCAATTAATGGTGGAGGGAGCCGCTAAACAGCCCAGTTTGGACCAATTCATGGTGGAGGGAGCCTCTAAAAACCCCAGTTTGGACCAATTCATGGTGGAGGGAGCCTCTAAACAGCCCAGTTTTGGGCAAATTCATGGTGGAGGGAGCCTCTAACCAGCCCAGTTTGGACCAATTAATGGTGGAGGGAGCCGCTAAACAGCCCAGTTTGGACCAATTCATGGTGGAGGGAGCCTCTAAAAACCGCCAGTTTGGACCAATTCATGGTGGAGGGAGCCTCTAAAAAACCCAGTTTGGACAATTCATGGTGGAGGGAGCCTCTAACCAGCCCAGTTTGGACCAATTAATGGTGGAGGGAGCCTCTAAACAGCCAAGTTTGGACCAATTCATGGTGGAGGGAGCCTCTAAAAACCCCAGTTTGGACCAATTCATGGTGGAGGGAGCCTCTAACCAGCCCAGTTTGGGCAAATTCATGGTGGAGGGAGCCTCTAAACAGCCCAGTTTGGGCAAATTCATGGTGGAGGGAGCCTCTAACCAGCCCCAGTTTGGACCAATTAATGGTGGAGGGAGCCGCTAAACAGCCCAGTTTGGACCAATTCATGGTGGAGGGAGCTATTCATGGAGAGGGAGCCTCTAAAAACCCCAGTTTGGACCAATTCATGGTGGAGGGAGCCTCTAAAAAACCCAGTTTGGACCAATTCATGGTGGAGGGAGCCTCTAACCAGCCCAGTTTGGACCAATTAATGTGGAGGGAGCCTCTAAACAGCCAAGTTTGGACCAATTCATGGTGGAGGGAGCCTCTAAAAACCCACGTTTGACCAGATTCATGGTGGAGGAGCCTCTAAAAACCCAGTTTGGGACCAATTCATGGTGGAGGGAGCCTCTAAACAGCCCAGTTTGGACCAATTCATGGTGGAGGGAGCCTCTAACCAGCCCAGTTTGGACAATTAATGGTGGAGGGAGCCTCTAAACAGCCCAGTTTGGACCAATTCATGGTGGAGGGAGCCTCTAAAAACCCAGTTTGGACCAATTCATGGTGGAGGGAGCCTCTAACCAGCCCAGTTTGGGCAAATTCATGGTGGAGGGAGCCTCTAACCAGCCCAGTTTGGACCAATTAATGGTGGAGGGAGCCGCTAAACAGCCCAGTTTGGACCAATTCATGGTGGAGGGAGCCTCTAAAACCGCCAGTTTGGACCAATTCATGGTGGAGGGAGCCTCTAAAAACCCAGTTTGGACAATTCATGGTGGAGGGAGCCTCTAACCAGCCCAGTTTGGACCAATTAATGGTGGAGGGAGCCTCTAAAACAGCCAAGTTTGGACCAATTCATGGTGGAGGGAGCCTCTAAAAACCCAGTTTGGACCAATTCATGGTGGAGGGAGCCTCTAACAGCCCAGTTTGGCAATTCATGGTGGAGGGAGCCTCTAAACAGCCCAGTTTGGGCAAATTCATGGTGGAGGGAGCCTCTAACCAGCCAGTTTGGACCAATTAATGGTGGAGGGAGCCGCTAACAGCCCAGTTTTGGACCAATTCATGGTGGAGGGAGCCTCTAAAAACCCCAGTTTGGACCAATTCATGGTGGAGGGAGCCTCTAACCAGCCCAGTTTGGGACAATTCATGGTGGAGGGAGCCTCTAAACAGCCAAGTTTGGACCAATTCATGGTGGAGGGAGCCTCTAAAAACCCAGTTTGGACCAATTCATGGTGGAGGGAGCCTCTAACCAGCCCAGTTTGGGAAAATTCTAGGGAGCCTCTAAACAGCCCAGTTTGGGCAAATTCATGGTGGAGGGAGCCTCTAACCAGCCCCAGTTTGGACCAATTAATGGTGGAGGGAGCCGCTAAACAGCCCAGTTTGGACCAATTCATGGTGGAGGGAGCCTCTAAAAACCCCAGTTTGGACCAATTCATGGTGGAGGGAGCCTCTAAAAAACCCAGTTTGGACCAATTCATGGTGGAGGGAGCCTCTAACCAGCCCAGTTTGGACCAATTAATGGTGGAGGGAGCCTCTAAACAGCCAAGTTTGGGACCAATTCATGGTGGAGGGAGCCTCTAAAAACCCAGTTTGGACCAATTCATGGTGGAGGGAGCCTCTAACCAGCCCAGTTTGGGCAAATTCACTGGTGAGAGGGAGCCTCTAAACAGCCCAGTTTGGGCAAATTCATGGTGGAGGGAGCCTCTAACCAGCCCAGTTTGGACCAATTAATGGTGGAGGGAGCCGCTAAACAGCCCAGTTTGGACCAATTCATGGTGGAGGGAGCCTCTAAAAACCCCAGTTTGGACCAATTCATGGTGGAGGGAGCCTCTAAAAAACCCAGTTTGGACCAATTCATGGTGGAGGGAGCCTCTAACCAGCCCAGTTTGGACCAATTAATGGTGGAGGGAGCCTCTAAACAGCCAAGTTTGGACCAATTCATGGTGGAGGGAGCCTCTAAAAACCCCAGTTTGGACCAATTCATGGTGGAGGGAGCCTCTAACCAGCCCAGTTTGGGCAAATTCATGGTGGAGGGAGCCTCTAAACAGCCCAGTTTGGGCAAATTCATGGTGGAGGGAGCCTCTAAACAGCCCAGTTTGGACCAATTAATGGTGGAGGGAGCCGCTAAACAGCCCAGTTTGGACCAATTCATGGTGGAGGGAGCCTCTAAAAACCCCAGTTTGGACCAATTCATGGTGGAGGGAGCCTCTAAAAAACCCAGTTTGGACCAATTCATGGTGGAGGGAGCCTCTAACCAGCCCAGTTTGGACCAATTAATGGTGGAGGGAGCCTCTAAACAGCCAAGTTTGGACCAATTCATGGTGGAGGGAGCCTCTAAAAACCCCAGTTTGGACCAATTCATGGTGGAGGGAGCCTCTAACCAGCCCAGTTTGGGCAAATTCATGGTGGAGGGAGCCTCTAAACAGCCCAGTTTGGGCAAATTCATGGTGGAGGGAGCCTCTAACCAGCCCAGTTTGGACCAATTAATGGTGGAGGGAGCGCTAAACAGCCCAGTTTGGACCAATTCATGGTGGAGGGAGCCTCTAAAAACCCCAGTTTGGACCAATTCATGGTGGAGGGAGCCTCTAAAAAACCCAGTTTGGACCAATTCATGGTGGAGGGAGCCTCTAACCAGCCCAGTTTGGACCAATTAATGGTGGAGGGAGCCTCTAAACAGCCAAGTTTGGACCAATTCATGGTGGAGGGAGCCTCTAAAAACCCCAGTTTGGACCAATTCATGGTGGAGGGAGCCTCTAACCAGCCCAGTTTGGGCAAATTCATGGTGGAGGGAGCCTCTAAACAGCCCAGTTTGGGCAAATTCATGGTGGAGGGAGCCTCTAACCAGCCCAGTTTGGACCAATTAATGGTGGAGGGAGCCGCTAAACAGCCCAGTTTGGACCAATTCATGGTGGAGGGAGCCTCTAAAAACCCCAGTTTGGACCAATTCATGGTGGAGGGAGCCTCTAAAAAACCCAGTTTGGACCAATTCATGGTGGAGGGAGCCTCTAACCAGCCCAGTTTGGACCAATTAATGGTGGAGGGAGCCTCTAAACAGCCAAGTTTGGACCAATTCATGGTGGAGGGAGCCTCTAAAAACCCCAGTTTGGACCAATTCATGGTGGAGGGAGCCTCTAACCAGTCCAGTTTGGGCAAATTCATGGTGGAGGGAGCCTCTAAACAGCCCAGTTTGGGCAAATTCATGGTGGAGGGAGCCTCTAACCAGCCCAGTTTGGACCAATTAATGGTGGAGGGAGCCGCTAAACAGCCCAGTTTGGACCAATTCATGGTGGAGGGAGCCTCTAAAAACCCCAGTTTGGACCAATTCATGGTGGAGGGAGCCTCTAAAAAACCCAGTTTGGACCAATTCATGGTGGAGGGAGCCTCTAACCAGCCCAGTTTGGACCAATTAATGGTGGAGGGAGCCTCTAAACAGCCAAGTTTGGACCAATTCATGGTGGAGGGAGCCTCTAAAAACCCCAGTTTGGACCAATTCATGGTGGAGGGAGCCTCTAACCAGCCCAGTTTGGGCAAATTCATGGTGGAGGGAGCCTCTAAACAGCCCAGTTTGGGCAAATTCATGGTGGAGGGAGCCTCTAACCAGCCCAGTTTGGACCAATTAATGGTGGAGGGAGCCGCTAAACAGCCCAGTTTGGACCAATTCATGGTGGAGGGAGCCTCTAAAAACCCCAGTTTGGACCAATTCATGGTGGAGGGAGCCTCTAAACAGCCCAGTTTGGGCAAATTCATGGTGGAGGGAGCCTCTAACCAGCCCAGTTTGGACCAATTAATGGTGGAGGGAGCCGCTAAACAGCCCAGTTTGGACCAATTCATGGTGGAGGGAGCCTCTAAAAACCGCAGTTTGGACCAATTCATGGTGGAGGGAGCCTCTAAAAAACCCAGTTTGGACCAATTCATGGTGGAGGGAGCCTCTAACCAGCCCAGTTTGGACCAATTAATGGTGGAGGGAGCCTCTAAACAGCCAAGTTTGGACCAATTCATGGTGGAGGGAGCCTCTAAAAACCCCAGTTTGGACCAATTCATGGTGGAGGGAGCCTCTAACCAGCCCAGTTTGGGCAAATTCATGGTGGAGGGAGCCTCTAAACAGCCCAGTTTGGGCAAATTCATGGTGGAGGGAGCCTCTAACCAGCCCAGTTTGGACCAATTAATGGTGGAGGGAGCCGCTAAACAGCCCAGTTTGGACCAATTCATGGTGGAGGGAGCCTCTAAAAACCCCAGTTTGGACCAATTCATGGTGGAGGGAGCCTCTAAAAAACCCAGTTTGGACCAATTCATGGTGGAGGGAGCCTCTAACCAGCCCAGTTTGGACCAATTAATGGTGGAGGGAGCCTCTAAACAGCCAAGTTTGGACCAATTCATGGTGGAGGGAGCCTCTAAAAACCCCAGTTTGGACCAATTCATGGTGGAGGGAGCCTCTAACCAGCCCAGTTTGGGCAAATTCATGGTGGAGGGAGCCTCTAAACAGCCCAGTTTGGGCAAATTCATGGTGGAGGGAGCCTCTAACCAGCCCAGTTTGGACCAATTAATGGTGGAGGGAGCCGCTAAACAGCCCAGTTTGGACCAATTCATGGTGGAGGGAGCCTCTAAAAACCCCAGTTTGGACCAATTCATGGTGGAGGGAGCCTCTAAACAGCCCAGTTTGGGCAAATTCATGGTGGAGGGAGCCTCTAACCAGCCCAGTTTGGACCAATTAATGGTGGAGGGAGCCGCTAAACAGCCCAGTTTGGACCAATTCATGGTGGAGGGAGCCTCTAAAAACCCCAGTTTGGACCAATTCATGGTGGAGGGAGCCTCTAAAAAACCCAGTTTGGACCAATTCATGGTGGAGGGAGCCTCTAACCAGCCCAGTTTGGACCAATTAATGGTGGAGGGAGCCTCTAAACAGCCAAGTTTGGACCAATTCATGGTGGAGGGAGCCTCTAAAAACCCCAGTTTGGACCAATTCATGGTGGAGGGAGCCTCTAACCAGCCCAGTTTGGGCAAATTCATGGTGGAGGGAGCCTCTAAACAGCCCAGTTTGGGCAAATTCATGGTGGAGGGAGCCTCTAACCAGCCCAGTTTGGACCAATTAATGGTGGAGGGAGCCGCTAAACAGCCCAGTTTGGACCAATTCATGGTGGAGGGAGCCTCTAAAAACCCCAGTTTGGACCAATTCATGGTGGAGGGAGCCTCTAACCAGCCCAGTTTGGACCAATTCATGGTGGAGGGAGCCTCTAAACAGCCAAGTTTGGACCAATTCATGGTGGAGGGAGCCTCTAAAAACCCCAGTTTGGACCAATTCATGGTGGAGGGAGCCTCTAACCAGCCCAGTTTGGGAAAATTCATGGTGGAGGGAGCCTCTAAACAGCCCAGTTTGGGCAAATTCATGGTGGAGGGAGCCTCTAACCAGCCCAGTTTGGACCAATTAATGGTGGAGGGAGCCGCTAAACAGCCCAGTTTGGACCAATTCATGGTGGAGGGAGCCTCTAAAAACCCCAGTTTGGACCAATTCATGGTGGAGGGAGCCTCTAAAAAACCCAGTTTGGACCAATTCATGGTGGAGGGAGCCTCTAACCAGCCCAGTTTGGACCAATTAATGGTGGAGGGAGCCTCTAAACAGCCAAGTTTGGACCAATTCATGGTGGAGGGAGCCTCTAAAAACCCCAGTTTGGACCAATTCATGGTGGAGGGAGCCTCTAACCAGCCCAGTTTGGGCAAATTCATGGTGGAGGGAGCCTCTAAACAGCCCAGTTTGGGCAAATTCATGGTGGAGGGAGACTCTAAAAACCCCAGTTTGGACCAATTAATGGTGGAGGGAGCCGCTAAACAGCCCAGTTTGGACCAATTCATGGTGGAGGGAGCCTCTAAAAACCCCAGTTTGGACCAATTCATGGTGGAGGGAGCCTCTAAAAAACCCAGTTTGGACCAATTCATGGTGGAGGGAGCCTCTAACCAGCCCAGTTTGGACCAATTAATGGTGGAGGGAGCCTCTAAACAGCCAAGTTTGGACCAATTCATGGTGGAGGGAGCCTCTAAAAACCCCAGTTTGGACCAATTCATGGTGGAGGGAGCCTCTAACCAGCCCAGTTTGGGCAAATTCATGGTGGAGGGAGCCTCTAAACAGCCCAGTTTGGGCAAATTCATGGTGGAGGGAGCCTCTAACCAGCCCAGTTTGGACCAATTAATGGTGGAGGGAGCCACTAAACAGCCCAGTTTGGACCAATTCATGGTGGAGGGAGCCTCTAAAAACCCCAGTTTGGACCAATTCATGGTGGAGGGAGCCTCTAAAAAACCCAGTTTGGACCAATTCATGGCGGAGGGAGCCTCTAACCAGCCCAGTTTGGACCAATTAATGGTGGAGGGAGCCTCTAAACAGCCAAGTTTGGACCAATTCATGGTGGAGGGAGCCTCTAAAAACCCCAGTTTGGACCAATTCATGGTGGAGGGAGCCTCTAACCAGCCCAGTTTGGGCAAATTCATGGTGGAGGGAGCCTCTAAACAGCCCAGTTTGGGCAAATTCATGGTGGAGGGAGCCTCTAACCAGCCCAGTTTGGACCAATTAATGGTGGAGGGAGCCGCTAAACAGCCCAGTTTGGACCAATTCATGGTGGAGGGAGCCTCTAAAAACCCCAGTTTGGACCAATTCATGGTGGAGGGAGCCTCTAAAAAACCCAGTTTGGACCAATTCATGGTGGAGGGAGCCTCTAACCAGCCCAGTTTGGACCAATTAATGGTGGAGGGAGCCTCTAAACAGCCAAGTTTTGGACCAATTCATGGTGGAGGGAGCCTCTAAAAACCCCAGTTTGGACCAATTCATGGTGGAGGGAGCCTCTAACCAGCCCAGTTTGGGCAAATTCATGGTGGAGGGAGCCTCTAAACAGCCCAGTTTGGGCAAATTCATGGTGGAGGGAGCCTCTAACCAGCCCAGTTTGGACCAATTAATGGTGGAGGGAGCCGCTAAACAGCCCAGTTTGGACCAATTCATGGTGGAGGGAGCCTCTAAAAACCCCAGTTTGGACCAATTCATGGTGGAGGGAGCCTCTAAAAAACCCAGTTTGGACCAATTCATGGTGGAGGGAGCCTCTAACCAGCCCAGTTTGGACCAATTAATGGTGGAGGGAGCCTCTAAACAGCCAAGTTTGGACCAATTCATGGTGGAGGGAGCCTCTAAAAACCCCAGTTTGGACCAATTCATGGTGGAGGGAGCCTCTAACCAGTCCAGTTTGGGCAAATTCATGGTGGAGGGAGCCTCTAAACAGCCCAGTTTGGGCAAATTCATGGTGGAGGGAGCCTCTAACCAGCCCAGTTTGGACCAATTAATGGTGGAGGGAGCCGCTAAACAGCCCAGTTTGGACCAATTCATGGTGGAGGGAGCCTCTAAAAACCCCAGTTTGGACCAATTCATGGTGGAGGGAGCCTCTAAACAGCCCAGTTTGGGCAAATTCATGGTGGAGGGAGCCTCTAACCAGCAGAGTTGGTGGAAATCAGGGTGGAGGGAGCCTCTAACCAGCAGAGTTGGGGGAAATCAGGGTGGAGGGAGCCTAGTATTAGCAGAATTGTGCAATGCTTATGGTGGATGAGTATGAGGATGCGGAGGAATTGGAGAGGTTGAGTACAGACATGGAGTTTCATGTTGGGGTGCTTTACACAGGTGGGCACAAAAATGACGGCTCTACCCAGTGGTGGTTCATTTTTATCAAAGTGAGCCGGTCGGCACTCTCAGCTGACAGACGGGTGCGCTTGTCAGTGATGATGCCACCGGCTGCACTGAACACCCTCTCAGATAGGACACTGGCGGCAGGACAGGACAGCACCTCCAAGGCATATAGGGCAAGTTCAAGCCACAGGTCCAACTTCGACACCCAATACGTGTAGGGCGCAGAGGGGTCGGAGAGGACAGGGCTGTGGTCGGAAAGGTATTCCCGCAACATGCGCCTATACTTCTCACGCCTGGTGACACTAGGACCCTCCGTGGCGGCACTTTGGCGAGGGGGTGCCATCAAGGTGTCCCAGACCTTAGACAGTGTGCCCCTCGTTTGTGTGGACCGGTGAGAACTTGGTTGCCTACTGGAGGAACTGCCCTCCCTGCCGCCAACGTCACATGCTGGAAACATCTCCATCATATTCTGCACCAATTGCCTGTGGCAAGCATTGATGCGATTGGCCCTCCCCTCTACCGGAATAAAAGACGAGATGTTGTTTTTATACCGGGGGTCAAGGATAGCAAAGATCCAGTACTGGTTGTCCTCCATGATTTTGACAATACGCTTGTCGGTTGTAAAGCACCCCAACATGAACTCAGCCATGTCTGCCACAGTGTTAGTTGGCATGACTCCTCTGGCCCCACCGGAAAGTTCAATCTCCATTTCCTCCTCATCCTCCATGTCTACCCATCCGCGCTGCAACAATGGGACGATTCGAAGTTGCCCGGAAGCCTCCTGTATCACCATCACATCATCGGACAACTCTTCTTCCTCCTCCTCCTCCTCCATTAAACGCAGTGAAGCGGACAGATGTGTGGACCTACTCTCCAGCTGTGACGGATCGGATGCTATCCCTAACTCCTCTGTGTGATCTGAGTTATCCCTGATGTCAATCAGGGATTCTCTCAGAACACACAAGAGCGGGATTGTAAGGCTCACCATCGCATCCTCAGAGCTCACCCTCCTTGTGGACTCCTCAAAGACCCGTAGGATGTCACAAAGGTCTCTCATCCATGGCCACTCATGGATGTGAAACTGAGGCAGCTGACTTTGTGGCACCCTAGGGTTTTGTAGCTGGTATTCCATCAAAGGTCTCTGCTGCTCAACCACTCTATTCAACATCTGAAACGTTGAGTTCCAGCGTGTGGGGACGTCGCACAAAAGCCGGTGTTGTGGCACATGCAGGCGTTGCTGGAGAGATTTTAAGCTAGCAGCGGCTACTGTCGACTTGCGAAAGTGGGCGCACATGCGCCGCACTTTCACCAGTAGCTCTGGAACATTGGGGTAGCTCTTTAGGAAACGTTGCACCACTAGGTTGAAGACGTGGGCCAGGCCTGGAACATGTTGGAGTCCGGCAAGCTCCAGAGCTGCTACCAGGTTCCGGCCGTTATCACAAACGACCATGCCTGGGCCCAGGTGCAGCGGCTCAAACCATATTGCCGTCTCATCGAGGAGGGCATCCCTCACCTCGGAGGCAGTGTGCTGTCTGTCCCCCAAGCTGATCAGCTTCAGCACAGCCTGCTGACGTCTACCAACGCCAGTGCTGCAACGTTTCCAACTCGTAGCTGGGGTCAATCTAACAGCGGAGGAGGAGGCGGTGGCGGAGGAGGAGGCGGTAGAGGAGGAGGAGGAGGGGGGTGTTCTTCTCGTGTCCCTGCCAGGAATGTTAGGCGGGGAGACGAGGTACACCGGGCCAGTTTGGGAAGCAGTCCCAGCCTCAACTACATTCACCCAGTGTGCCGTCAGTGAAATGTAGCGTCCCTGTCCGCATGCACTTGTCCACACGTCGGTGGTCAAGTGGACCTTTGTGCAAAGCGCGGAACTAAGGGCCCGCCTGATGTTGAGTGACACGTGCTGGTGCAAGGCGGGGACGGCACACCGGGAGAAGTAGTGACGGCTAGGGACGGCATAGCGAGGTGCCGCAGTTGCCATCAGGTCCAGGAAGGCGGGAGTTTCAACAAGCCGGAACGCCAACATCTCCTGGGCCAGCAGTTTAGCGATGTTGGCGTTCAAGGCTTGCGCGTGTGGGTGGTTAGCAGTGTATTTCTGCCGCCGCTCCAATGTCTGAGAGATGGTGGGTTGTTGTAAAGAAACGCCTGATGGTGCCTTTGATGGTGCAGGAGAAGGAGATAAGACAGGACCAGGGGAGGATGAGGTAGAAGTCAACAAAGTGGCGGAGGCAGATGAAGTGGTGTCCTGGCTCGTCCTCTGGAGTGCATCGCCAGCACAGTCAGCAGTGGCAGTGGCAGAGGCAGAGGCAGTGGCAGAGGCAGTGGCAGTGGCGTGAACGGCAGGCGGCCTTTGTCCTGCCGTTGCTGCCTGCCACTGATTCCAGTGCTTGGATTCCAAATGACGGCGCATTGAAGTGGTGGACAGGTTGCTCTTCTCAGAGCCCCTAATCAATTTCGAGAGGCAAATTGTGCAGACAACACTATATCTGTCCTCGGCGCATTCCTTGAAAAAACTCCACACCTTCGAGAAACGTGCCCTCGAGGTGGGAGTTTTTCGGGGCTGGGTACGAACTGGAACATCTTGGGAGATTCCGGGTGTGGCCTGGCTTCGCCTAAGCTGCTGACCTCTGCCTCTGCCTCTAGCTACCCTTTTTGGTGCTGCACCTGCCTCAACATCCACACTACTTTCCCCGCTTGACATCCCCCCTGTCCAGGTCGGGTCAGTGTCCTCATCATCCACCACTTCCTCTTCCAACTCCTGTCTCATCTCCTCCTCCCGCACAATGCGCCGGTCAACTGGATGCCCTGACGGCAACTGCGTCACATCATCGTCGATGAGGGTGGGTTGCTGGTCATCCACCACCAAATCGAACGGAGATGGAGGAGACTCTAGTGTTTGAGCATCTGGACACAGATGCTCCTCTGTTAGGTTCGTGGAATCGTGACGTGGAGAGGCAGGTTGAGGGACAATGAAAGGAGCGGAGAACAGCTCTGGGGAGCAGGGACAGTTTGGGTTATTGTTCTGTAAAGCTTCGGAATTTTGGGAGGAAGGAAGACAAGACTGTTGGGTAATAGGAGGAGAGGAGGCAGAGTCTGACTGGCTGCTGGACAATGTGCTGTAAGCGTTCTCTGGCCATTGCAAGACCTGTTCCTGGTTCTCGGGCCTACTAAGGTTTGTACCCTGCAGTTTAGTTAATGTGGCAAGCAACCCTGGCACTGTGGAGTGGCGCAATGCTTGCTGCCCCACAGGAGTAGGCACGGGACGCCCTGTGGCTTCACTGCTACCTTGCTCCCCAGAACCATTCCCCCGACCTCGCCCACGGCCTCGTCCACGTCCCTTTCCGGGAGCCTTGCGCATTTTGAATTCCTAGTTAGAAATTGGCACTGTATACCAGTAGTAAAAATTGTGGGTGCACGTAACCCCAATATATTCTTTGAATTACCAGTCAGAAACTGGCACTATATGGCAGTAGCAAGAAATGAGGGTATTTGTATTCCCAATATATTCTTTGAATTCCCAGTCAGACAATGGCACTGTATACCAGTAGTAAAAATTGTGGGTGCACGTAACCCCAATATATTCTTTGAATTCCCAGTCAGAAACTGGCACTATATGGCAGTAGCAAGAAATGAGGGTATTTATAACCCCAATATATTCTTTGAATTCCCAGTCAGACAATGGCACTGTATACCAGTAGTAAAAATTGTGGGTGCACGTAACCCCAATATATTCTTTGAATTCCCAGTCAGAAACTGGCACTATATGGCAGTAGCAAGAAATGAGGGTATTTATAACCCCAATATATTCTTTGAATTCCCAGTCAGACAATGGCACTGTATACCAGTAGTAAAAATTGTGGGTGCACGTAACCCCAATATATTCTTTGAATTCCCAGTCAGACACTGGCACTATATGGCAGTAGCAAGAAATGAGGGTATTTGTATTCCCAATATATTCTTTGAATTCCCAGTCAGACAATGGCACTGTATACCAGTAGTAAAAATTGTGGGTGCACGTAACCCCAATATATTCTTTGAATTACCAGTCAGAAACTGGCACTATATGGCAGTAGCAAGAAATGAGGGTATTTATAACCCCAATATATTCTTTGAATTCCCAGTCAGACAATGGCACTATATACCAGTAGTAAAAATTGTGGGTGTATATAGCCCCAATTCTATTGCTAGGGGACTTGCAGGGTATTTCTGGGGTGAAGGTGGGGGGGCACACCGTTGGAACGGGTATCGGGGTATATATCGGGTATACGGGAATACACTGACAGTGTATTCCATTCAGGATCCTGGGAAAGCTGGGTTGCGGCGATTGAGCCCGTCAGTGCCACGTTACACTGACAAGCTTCTCCCTGGAATTTAGCTCTTACAAGAGCTGTTGTGGTTGTCTTCTCCTTCCTATCCTAGCCTGTCCCTGCCTACCCAGAATCTAAGCCCTAGCTAGCTGGACGGAAACCTCCGTCCTCGGTGAATTGCAAGCTCAGAATGACGCGAACCTGGGCGGCGCTGTTCTTTTAAATTAGAGGTCACATGTTTTCGGCAGCCAATGGGTTTTGCCTACTTTTCTCAACGTCACCGGTGTCGTAGTTCCTGTCCCACCTACCCTGCGCTGTTATTGGAGCAAAAAAGGCGCCAGGGAAGGTGGGAGGGGAATCGAGTAATGGCGCACTTTACCACGCGGTGTTCGATTCGATTCGAACATGCCGAACAGCCTAATATCCGATCGAACATGAGTTCGATAGAACACTGTTCGCTCATCTCTAGAGACTGGGAGGCTACATACTGTTTGGCCTCAGGTCCATTGTAACTTGAGGAACGCGCAGGTATTTGCTAAGTACACAGCTGATAGAACTGGTTTAGCAGGTCCAATGTTTTCCCTGGGGAAAAAGGTTTGGCTCTCTTCTAGGAATCTTAGGTTAAAGGTGCCGTCACATAAATTGGGACTTAAGTTTGTTTGTCCCCATGAGATCATTGAAGTTATAATCCCGGTGTCTTTTTGTTTGGCTCTCCCTCCTTCTGTAAAGATTCAGTGTCTACAAATACCTGCTGAAGAAGTATCTTCCTCTTGTCCTTCCCTCTGACCATCCTCCTCCACCTGTCCTAGTAGAAGGGAATCAGGAATCTGAGGTGGCCAGAATCTTGGATTCCTGAATGGTCACAGGGGGTTACAGTATTTAATACACTGGAAGGGTTATGGCCCGGAGGACCGCTCCGCTCCTGGGAGCCTGCCGGGTTGCGCAGTCTCTTGTGAGAAGTTTTCATAGAAAATTTCCTTTCAAATCCAGTCCGGCATTTGTTGGCTTGGTGGACCCTCGTAGAAGGGGAAAGAAGGGTTACTGTTAGGAGTAGGGCCAGAGCCTCCACAATGCTATGAAGAGGTTGACGGCCCTCTCCTCCCTGTGCTCCCGAGTCCCCTGCTTGCGGGTCTTGATGTGCAGGGGTTACCGGTCTCCTCCTGAGCTGACAGGGAACTTCTGTTTTTTGGGGGGTTTTCGGCCTAGTAGCGGGCCGGAGCCTATTTAAGGATGGCTCTGGCTTCGGACCACTGCTGGCTTTACAGTGTACCTGGTTCCTGATAGTAAGCGTCTCCTATTGTCGGTTGCCTCGTTTTCTGACCTCTGACTTTGCCTTTTGCCTCCTACTGTGCTTGCTCCTGTTTATGACCCCGGCTTGCCTTTAGACCTCTACTTCCTAAACCCATTTTTGTACTGCTTTGATGTCATAACCCGGCCTGCCTGACCTTCCCTTTGTATTACCCTCTGTACTGCGCTGCCCTATGGTTATGACTTGGATTGTATGACTACACTTTGACTCTCTGCTGCCACCAGCTGATCACCGTCCGCTGCTGCCTTCTGGTTCCTGGACCTGCACCGCTAATCTGAGGGTCTGCTGGTAAAATTTCCCAGTTTCTGGTTCTGCTGAGATTTGTGATGCGCTGTGTATGGCGTTTCCCGACCCGTACCGCTATGCCCAGCATTACCGCAAAGTCCATCTGGGGCTCTGGTGAATACCACTTTGGGGTTGGAGTTAGTGCGGCCCAGGGGGTGCTGCACACTCAGTGCCGTATTCACCATTTTCATCAGTGTATCTAGTACTGGTTCTCACCATTAGCTCAGACCTACACTGCGCTCACTCTGCCCCATCAGCAGTACCTCCCGCATATCCGGCCATAGTTGGACATTTTCAGCCTTACAAGTATTTCATATTCATTAGGTTTTTTGGTGACAGTCAGTGACGGCTCCCCACAGGTGATTAGCAAGGGCATCTTCAATATTACTAGGCAATAATTGAGGGCACCTTCATGTTACTGGATGATGGGCAAGGGCACCTTCATGTTCTTTTCTATGTTCCACAATTAGAAACCATGATTGACTGCACATACACATACATGAGTGAAAACCGGCTGTACAGGAAAGACATGAAATGTAGAACAAGTGTCACATCTTTCGGCTATCCACAGGAGCAGCCGCCCCGGGCCCCATCCCTCGGCTATCCACAGGAGCAGCCGCCCCGGGCCCCATCCCTCGACTGTCCACAGGAGGAGCCGCCCCGGGCCCCATCCCTCGACTGTCCACAGGAGGAGCCGCCCCGGGCCCCATCCCTCGACTGTCCACAGGAGGAGCCGCCCCGGGCCCCATCCCTCGACTGTCCACAGGAGGAGCCGCCCCGGGCCCCATCCCTCGACTGTCCACAGGAGGAGCCGCCCCGGGCCCCATCCCTCGACTGTCCACAGGAGGAGCCGCCCCGGGCCCCATCCCTCGACGGTCCACAGGAGGAGCCGTCCCGGGCCCCATCTCCAAATTACATCCATCCTCCTGGATTTCTGAGGTGACGGGGACATGGAGGACGTCATCTGTTTTTCTCACAAGCCTGATGTTGCCGCTGTCCTATCCATGTCACTAGAGAGGAAGAGTCAGAGAAATTTGACTGGAATGGCACAGGTCAAAGCAGGTGCACTAGTAGACATAGCCACACCCTGGGTGCACCCAACAGAGCGTTTGAAGTGCTGTGGGACCTTGTACAAACCCAGAAGTATTAGAGATGGCAGAGTATAGGGAGGGGCAGTGGATAGGGCAGGCCCTGAAGCCTCGTTGGTGATCTGATCTCACAGCTCGGACCCCACGAGTCACTTTATAGGTTTATTGGTTATAAAAACATTTTACATGAAATAAATAGCAGCGTAACCGTCCGTACATGGACCAGTCACATGACCTCTGCAGCGCCCTGCACCGCGCCCACCACCACCCCTAGAGGACCCCCGGACCTGCACAAGCAATGGCCGCTTTGTCTGGAGTTATTGCACATGAGAAGAGCTGGAAAGTGCGGCCACGTCCTCTTGTCTCTTCTTAGGTCTGATGTCGTGTCTCAGAGTAATTCTTCTTCCTCTTCGTCCTCGTCTTCACTATTGACTACAGTCCCCGCATTACCCTAATAAAGACAGCAAAGTTGTCAGAGTTGCCAGTAACCCCTCCCCTATCATCGTGCCCTGGAGGGCTGTAGTACCCTCTGACCTTTGCTGTGCCCTCGCTCAGCAGACATGACTCCTCCTCCAGGCGCCGGTACGTAGACACCTGCAAGTCGCTCAGCGTCTCGGGCAGCGGACAGTTCAGAGTCTCCGGTAACAGGAGGCTGAGAAGTCCAGCGCTCAGCCCCGAACCTCCAAACACCACGTACGGGAGCGACCAATGGACTGAGCGCTGCAGAGAGAGAGAGAGCGCAAGAGTGAGAGGCTGATACCAGAGAACACTTGCTGGCAGACTAGACAGAGGTGATAGACGTCAGTCACATACCATCCCCGGGATAAAGGGAGCGAGGATTCCTCCAAAGCGAGAGACCATAGAACACGCGCCCATCCCCCGACTCCTGCAAACATCGCGAGATAGAACATCATTGGCCTTATAGACCCATCCCCCATAATGCCCCAGGAGCAGTGGTATATACCTGACAGTGGTGGGATACAGCTCCGACGTGTGGATATACACTATGTTAAAGGCTGCACTGATACACAGCTTTCCCAGAAGGGAGAATGTCTGACTATTCAACCAGCTCCTCCAACCTGCAGGAGAGAGGGACAACATATCAGCGGGGAAGAGGAGTATACAGAGTACAGGGTGGAAGCACATCAGCGGGTAGGTGGTGTAAACAGAAAACAGGGCGTGGGTAAATATGGCCCACAGTTCCCAGTGGTGGGTACGGCCCACAGTTCCCAGTGGTCGGTAAGGTGGGTACGGCCCACAATCCCCAGTGGTCAGTGGCGGGTGCGGTCCACAGTCCCTGGTGGTCAGTGGCAGGTACGGCACACAGTCCCCAGTGGTCAGTGGCGGGTACGGCACACAGTCCCCAGTGGTCAGTGGCGGGTACAGCCCACAGTCCTGGTAGTACACTAGATAGAGTTCCCTGGCTTAGACCTCCCATGACGCACCTGGAGAGGTTCGGTGCACCCCGGTAACTCTCTTCTCGGCTACGGCCATAATAATCAGACACGCCGCTCCACTCAGACTCAAGAAGCCTGAAAGTGATCTCCTCCGACCACAGCTGCAAAACACAAAGCAACGAATCTTCAGCAGAACAGAGGGAGATTAGATGCTCCTGGATTATCTCCCCCAGTACCAATCTCTACGACTGATGAGATACACGCAGAGTGGATACGTCTCCTCCACTGCCCCTATTACACAACACCCACCTCTTATGATTGATGAGATACATGCAGATCGGATACGCAGGGACTTCAGCGAGGCCGGACAGCGCCAGATTCAGGTAGACGTTTCCTCCCAGGTCTCCGGTGCTGAGGGTCAGTCCGTAATACACGAGGCTGCAGACAAACCTGATAGCAGAGTTATGGAGTGGGGTGACCCCTATAGAGCGCCCCATATAAAGCAGCAGGACTTACACCCCCATAGGGCACCTCCTATAGAGCAGTAGGACTTACCATGCCCACATCATGAGCAGCGTCCGGCGGCGCAGTATGGCATTTCTGCAGATGCTGAGGATGTTCTCGGGAGGGGCGTTGTCCTTCTGGCGGGCGCTCAGCGTGAAGGGTTTTGGTTTAGAGCGGTTCCAACGTCCCAGGAAGAGCAGGGCGTCCTGCGCCTCACGGAGACGGCCCTGAGCGTACAACCAGCGCGGAGACTCCGGGATCCACCTACCCAGACCAAAAGCATGAACAGTCTGCGCACAGACCAACCCCAGACCGAGCCAACAGTACTCACAGCGAGAGCAGGAGGATGGCCACACCTTGTACGTTCACCACCAGCGCCAGCACACGCCACCAGCGCACAAAGTATCCGATCAGGGCGAACTGCGCAATGCCCAGCGCAAAGCACAGACTGGCCAGAGAGCCTGCGGACAGCAAAGTCAGGGGTCAGACTAGGAATGGATACCAACACATCGGGAAAGGACACAGGACACAGACACAAAAAGCCATGTGACATTACCCACTATTGCCCAGTAGGTGGTGCCGATGCACTCATTGAGCAACACGAAGGCGATCAGCGACATCCCGCCATTCATCAGACCCACAATGAAGCGAGTGCCAAGGAAGGTGAAGAACCCGGGAGAGAGAGCATTTAGCAGCGAGAAGACGACGTCCAGCGCCAGACCTGTAAGACACATCACATGACTGCGCCTGTCCACAACTACAGCTGCTGATGGGTTGATGCAGTTCTGGAGGGGATTGGAGTATAAAAGACATAACGTGACCACTGTGTCTGCAGCTCTGGAGGGGACTGGAGTATATGACATGATGTAACCACTGTATTTGCAGCTCTGGAGGGGACTGGAGTATATGACATGATGTAACCACTGTATTTGCAGCTCTGGAGGGGACTGGAGTATATGACGACATGGTTTAACAGCAGAATTGCAACTGCAGCTGTGTGAATTGTGACTGGATTAAGCTCAGGTCAGGGCGGGGGTGTCCCAACACTCACCTGTCACATACACTCGCTTCCTGCCAAACCGGTCTGATAATTGCCCAAATGTGACAACTCCGACCAAGACTCCTGCAAAGAAGACGGAGCTGGCAGCGCTGACCTTGTACGCCTGAGTGTCCACGAGTGACCACTGGGGGGAGACACAGACAATGGTCCTACTAATGTCACATCCCTGTGGGTGGGGCTGACAACTACAATCTCAGATATAGCTAATAGTTAGAGCTCCACCCCTCTGTTCCCAGAGTCCCCCTTACCTCAGAACTGATAGATGTGAAGTTCCCCTCGAATTCCAGGTGTCGGTGAGCCTGGCTGGTGTTCTGCCCTGGAGTGGTGGAGGCGGGGTCATCATACACCCAATGATACGGAGGGGTCATCCCCAGGAGGGCGATCAGGACTACCTCTGTGGCCACATAGAGCTGCGAAATACAAATGGGGTGACCAGGGGCCACAAGGTAATCAATACAGAGGGATAATCGGGGGCCACAAAGCAATCTTCTAATGGCCGGGACATCTCACCTGTAATATGACGGCCAGCAGGATGCACAAGAAGATCTGATATCGCCCCATCTCTCCCACCAGCTTCAGGGCATCCTCCACCTCCATGTGAGCCTGAAAATCGCCCCACACCCCAGACCACTACAAGACAGACATTATAAAGTTATTACAGGTCAGTATACGGCATATATAGAGCTGGAGGATAATGTATAATACCACAGAGGAGGGGAGATATATAGCGTAATATGACAGAGGAGGAGGATATATCCTATTCTACATGTAAAAGTTTGGATGTTTGTTCCTCAATCACACAAAAACGGCTGAATGGATTTGGATGAAATTGGGCTCATAGATAGTTTGTAACCTCGATTAAGACATAGGCTACTTTTTATCCCGGTAAATGACATGACTTCACGACTGTTATGAATTTATGTTCACATACTATATTACACTGCTTTTGCCGGCAGGACTATCTGAGCTTCTGATAAAGCCAGGGCTGTTATCTCTCTATGTAAACACACAGATAACACTGAGTCTATTCTGTACAAGCATCTGCATATTATCTGATCTGCATAAGTGTTCTGTGTCCTGTTCAGCCAGAAGAAGGAGGGGAAGAGAAATACAGGAAGTGAGAGGAGACATTGCAGGCAGCGTGCTGAGACACTGAGATGGGAGAACCCCTTTAATCCAAATTGACAGTTTCCCAATGTCAAACATTCCAGGAAGATGAAAATCTAATTTGTTGCAAAATTCTCAAAAAACGTGAGCTATGAAGGGAGCCAGAAGTCACAGAGTTCTCCTCAAGCAGAGCTGAGGAGGAATAAGCAAGCTAGACGTCAAGCGGCTCTTAGAGCAGCCGAAAAGTTGGAGCAGGCGGATCATCGACGCCAACAACACGCAGACGAAGTTACGGGCAGAAGCTAGTAGTGTAATATGACAGAGGAGAAGGAGGAGGGGGATATATAGTGTAATATGACAGCCCCCCACTGATCAGGAGAATGGAGTGGTGATGCTCATGTAGCCCCCCCCCCATTCCTCCCTTCTCTTACTGGTGAGCAGTCGGGGCCGACAGACACAATGTTACCCGAACACATAACACTAGTGTACAGAACAGACATATAGGATAGTATACATCCCCTGTATACACATCACTAGGGTACAGAGCATACATATAGGATAGTATACATCCCCCGTATACACATCACTGGGGTACAGAGCAGATCACAGCAATTACCTCCTTATTACATACTCCTGCCTGTTTATTGAATTCCCTCAACTTTTCACATCAGCTCCACTCCTCCTCCTCCCCTCTCTATAGACTTCTATTTTTTGGGTGCGCTTATCTCTGCCGCCATCAGCTTCACTCCTTCTCCTCCTTCTCTCCATAGACGCCTTTTACCTGCTGCAGGCAATTTCTGCCCCAAGGGAGTCCATACACAGGAGGGGGCAGATAAGTGAGGGCACAGGCAGATTGATAACACCTCGTATAGGCTTTACCTGCACTGTGGGCGTATAGAATGTTTATGGTCAAGGGATGTGGGATAGATAACTAGGCGGCGCTCTAATGTACGGATACACGCATGACAGCACAGACGCCTGTACGGTCATAGGGCGGATTCTTTACAGTAAGAGCAGTGACCATTATACCATGTCAGGGGGTGTCATAATATCACGTTATATATAGTGATCAGGTCTAGTCCTGGGATAGGACGTAGAGCCAGAGATATATTCCCGTAATGTGGGCTAACCGGCGCCCCCTCATGGTCAGTACAGGAGTCAGGTCAGTTCAGGAGTATATATAGCCCTGGTGTACATTATAGGGTGATTACAGGTCAGTATAGGGGTATACATAGCCCCAGTATACATTACAGGTCAGTATAGGAGTATATATAGCCCCGGTGTACATTATAGGGTGAGTATAGGAGTATATATAGCCCCAGTATACATTACAGGTCAGTATAGGGGTATAAATAGCCCCAGTATACATTACAGGTCAGTATAGGGGTATAAATAGCCCCAGTATACATTACAGGTCAGTATAGGGGTATACATAGCCCCAGTATACATTACAGGTCAGTATAGGGGTATATATAGCCCCAGTATACATTACCGGGCAGTATAGGGGTATATATAGCCCCAGTATACATTACAGGGCAGTATAGGGGTATATATAGCCCCAGTATACATTACCGGGCAGTATAGGAGTATATATAGCCCCAGTATACATTACCGGGCAGTATAGGGGTATACATAGCCCCAGTATACATTACAGGGCAGTATAGGAGTATATATAGCCCCAGTATACATTACAGGGCAGTATAGGGGTATATATAGCCCCAGTATACATTACAGGTCAGTATAGGGGTATAAATAGCCCCAGTATACATTACAGGTCAGTATAGGGGTATACATAGCCCCAGTATACATTACAGGTCAGTATAGGGGTATATATAGCCCCAGTATACATTACAGGTCAGTATAGGGGTATATATAGCCCCAGTATACATTACCGGGCAGTATAGGGGTATATATAGCCCCAGTATACATTACAGGGCAGTATAGGGGTATATATAGCCCCAGTATACATTACAGGTCAGTATATGGGTATATATAGCCCCAGTACACATTACAGGTCAGTATAGGGGTATATATAGCCCCAGTATACATTACAGGTCAGTATAGGAGTATATATAGCCCCAGTATACATTACAGGTCAGTATAGGTATAGGGGTATATATAGCCCCAGTATACATTACAGGTCAGTATAGGGGTATACATAGCCCCAGTATACATTACAGGTCAATATAGGGGTATATATAGCCCCAGTATACATTACAGGGCAGTATAGAAGTATATATAGCCCCAGTATACATTACAGGGCAGTATAGGGGTATATATAGCCCCAGTATACATTACAGGTCAGTATAGAAGTATATATAGCCCCAGTATACATTACAGGTCAGTATAGAAGTATATATAGCCCCAGTATACATTACAGGTCAGTATAGGGGTATATATAGCCCCAGTATACATTACCGGGCAGTATAGGGGTATATATAGCCCCAGTATACATTACAGGGCAGTATAGGGGTATATATAGCCCCAGTATACATTACCGGGCAGTATAGGAGTATATATAGCCCCAGTATACATTACCGGGCAGTATAGGAGTATATATAGCCCCAGTATACATTACCGGGCAGTATAGTGGTATATATAGCCCCAGTATACATTACCGGGCAGTATAGGAGTATATATAGCCCCAGTATACATTACCGGGCAGTATAGGAGTATATATAGCCCCAGTATACATTACCGGGCAGTATAGTGGTATATATAGCCCCAGTATACATTACCGGGCAGTATAGGAGTATATATAGCCCCAGTATACATTACCGGGCAGTATAGTGGTATATATAGCCCCAGTATACATTACCGGGCAGTATAGGGGTATATATAGCCCCTTTATACATTATATACTAATTACCGTATGTTTTACCTTTCACTTCTCTTCGCTCTTCCTCTTCCACGTTGTTCATCTTTCCTGGGTGGGCGGGGCCATTAATGGGTGGAGACAGCTGAGGCCTGACCAGGAAGAGCTCCTCCTATTGGATAATGATAATAATACAGTCACCAGCCAGAGAAGCATGTGAAGGAACAATACAGCAGAGCATCTCACCTTAACAGTCACCCCTCCCCCCCAGTACTGCAGAGCATCTCACCCTAATAGGCACCCCCCCAGTACTGCAGAGCATCTCACCCTAACAGCCACCCCCCCAGTACTGCAGAGCATCTCACCCTAACAGTCACCCCCCCCCCCCGTACTGCAGAGCATCTCACCCTAATGGGCAATCCCTTCTTATACTGCAGAGCATCTCACCCTAACACTCACCCCACCAGTACTGCAGAGCATCTCACCCTAACAGGCACCCCCTCAGTACTGCAGAGCATCTCACCCTAATAGGCACCCCCCAGTACTGCAGAGCATCTCACCCTAACAGCCACCCCCCCAGTACTGCAGAGCATCTCACCCTAACAGTCACCCCCCCCCCCCCGTACTGCAGAGCATCTCACCCTAATAGGCAATCCCTTCTTATACTGCAGAGCATCTCACCCTAACACTCACCCCACCAGTACTGCAGAGCATCTCACCCTAACAGGCACCCCCTCAGTACTGCAGAGCATCTCACCCTAATAGGCACCCCCTTCTTATACTGCAGAGCATCTCACCCTAATAGGCACCCCCTTCTTATACTGCAGAGCATCTCACCCTAACAGGCACCCCTCCAATGCTGCAGAGCATCTCACCCTAACAAGCACCCCACCAGTACTGCAGAGCATCTCACCCTAACAGGCACCCCCCCCCAGTACTGCAGAGCATCTCACCCTAATAGGCACCCCCTTCTTATACTGCAGAGCATCTCACCCTAATAGGCACCCCCTTCTTATACTGCAGAGCATCTCACCCTAACAGGCACCCCTCCAATGCTGCAGAGCATCTCACCCTAACAAGCACCCCACCAGTACTGCAGAGCATCTCACCCTAACAGGCACCCCCCCCCCCCCCAGTACTGCAGAGCATCTCACCCTAACAGGCACCCCACCAGTACTGCAGAGCATCTCACCCTAACAGGTACCCCCCCCCCCAGTACTGCAGAGCATCTCACCCTAACAGTCACCCCCACAGTACTGCAGAGCATCTCATCCTAACAGGCACCCCCCCCCCAGTACTGCAGAGCATCTCACCCTAACAGTCACCCCCACAGTACTGCAGAGCATCTCACCCTAACAGTCACCTCCACAGTACTGCAGAGCATCTCATCCTAACAGGCACCCCCCCCCCCCCCAGTACTGCAGAGCATCTTACCCTAACAGTCACCCCCACAGTGCTGCAAACCATCTCACCCTAATAGTCACCCCCCCAATGCTGCAGAGCATCTCTCCCTAACAGTCACCCCCCCCCAGTACTGCAGAGCATCTCACCCTAACAGTCACCCCCTCCAATACTGCAGAGCATCTCACCCTGTCACCCACTCCAATACTGCAGAGCATCTCATACAGACACCCAATCCTTACTGCTGAGCATCTCATTCAGCTACAGTGTCATCATGTCTAATGTTTTCTCTCCTCTTCTGCAGACTATTCCTCCTGTATCCCGTCCTCCTCCTCCTCCCTGCAGACTATTCCTTCTCTATCCCGTCCTCTTCTCTGCAGACTATCCCTCCTGTATCCCGTCTTCTTCCCTGCAGACTATCCCTCTTGTATCCGGTCCTTCTTCTCCTCCTGCTGCAGACTATCCCTCCTGTATCCTTTCCTTACCTCCTGTCCGTGACCGCTGGAGGGGGCGGGTCTAGTAAACTGACAGGCGCGGTGACCAATAGGAAATCGTTACGAGAGAGGGAATTTATCGGGGAAAGGGGCGGAGCCTGGGGCCCAGGCTGTGCAGAGTCTGTCAGATGTGAAGGGAGAATTCCTGACTGAATGTGGAGGCTGCGGCCCTGCCGGTGTCTGATACTGAGACTGGGGCCCCGCTGGTGACTGAGACAGAGGCTGGGGCCCCGCTGGTTACTTACTCTGAGACTGGGGCCCCGCTGGTGACTGAGACAGAGGCTGGGGCCCCGCTGGTTACTTACTCTGAGACTGGGGCCCCGCTGGTTACTTAATCTGAGGCTGGGGCCCCCTGGTGACCGAGGCTGGTGACAGGCTGGGGCCCTGCTAGTGACTGAGGCTGGGGCCCTGCTGGTAACTCTGGGGCGCTGCTACACACTTTGTCCTGTGTACAATATGGCGTCGGTCCTGTCCTGTAGCTGTGCTCTCTTGTGGAGTCGCCGCCAGCTGAAAATAATGGCGACCAAAACGTTACCTCAGAGTGATCCATGGTGGGAGCGCCGCTGGTCTGTGTAGTCATGAGAGATGGCGGTACTATGTCGTGACACGTCGTATGTTATCAGACTATTGTGATAATCTCATGTCCCAACTGCCTTCTATGTAATTCTTTTCCAGTTTTATATAACGCCGGACTGCGACATGATCAGTACAGTGACCGGAGAACAGAGCGCGGTGGCATTAGTGATGGAGTTCTCTGTCTCATCCATCATCACCTGCTGAGGATCGGTCCTAGTAGATAATGTGATAGGAGACGTGGAATGTCCGCCATGTGTGACCAGTAGAGGATTGGGCCTAGTAGGACATGTCTAGTGAGGACTCCATTATTCCTGTGTGTGTTGGGTTGTTATGGCGATGCCATATATATATATATATATATATATATATATATATATATACAGTGTTGGCCAAAAGTATTGGCCCCCCTGCAATTCTGTCAGATAATACTCGTTTTCTTCCAGACAATGATTGCAATCACAAATCCTTTGGTATTATCTTCATTTAATTTGTCTTCAATGGAAAACCACAAAAAGAATTGTCAAAAAGCCAAATTGGATATAATTCCACATCAAACATAAAAAGGGGGTGGACAAAAGTATTGGCACTGTTTGAAAAATCATGTGATGCTTCTCTAATTTGTGTAATTAACAGCACCTGTTACTTACCTGAGGCACCTAACAGGTGGTGGCAATAACTAAAATCACACTTGCAGCCAGTTGAAATGGATTAAAGTTGACTCAACTTCTGTCCTGTGTCTTTGTGTGACCACATTGAGCATGGAGAAAAGAAAGAAGACCAAAGAACTGTCTGAGGACTTGAGAAGCAAAATTGTGAGGAAGCATGAGCAATCTCAAGGCTACAACTCCATCTCCAAAGACCTGAATGTTCCTGTGTCTACCGTGCGCAGTGTCATCAAGAAGTGTAAAGCCCATGGCACTGTGGCTAACCTCCCTAGATGTGGACGCAAAAGAAACATTGACCAGAGATTTCAACGCAAGATTGTGCGGATGGCGGATAAAGAACCTCGACTAACATCCAAACAAGTCCAAGCTGCCCTGCAGTCCGAGGGTACAACAGTGTCAAAAAATAAAGAAAAACCGCTCAAACCCAACCAAAATGAAAATGGAAGTAAGGGTATGAGTAAGGGGCACAATATAGCCCCGAAACGCGTAAGCTGTTTTGCATTGCACATTGGATCCATTTTGTAATTCTTTTTTAAATATGGACTAGTAAAGGTGAAGTTTTATTAAGTTTTTTTGGCGCTGGATATCTTATTTCTTTGATGTACAACAGTGTCACCCCGTACTATCCAGCGTCAGTGTCTGAATGAGAAGGGACTGTATGGTAGGAGACCCAGGAAGACCCCACTTCTTACCCAGAGACAGAAAAAAGCCAGGCTGGAGTTTGCCAAAACTTACCTGAGAAAGCCAAAACCGTTCTGGAAGAATGTTCTCTGGTCAGAGGAGACAAAAGTAGGAAAAGGCCTCAACATAGAGTTTACAGGGAAAAAAAGAGGCCTTCAAAGAAAAGAAGACGCCCCCTACAGTCAGACATGGCGGAGGGTCCCTGATGGTTTGGGGTTGCTTTGCTGCCTCTGGCACTGGACTGCTTGACCGTGTGCATCGCATTATGAAGTCTGAAGACGAACAACACATTGTGCAGCATCATGTAGGGCCCAGTGTGAGAAAGCTGGGTCTCCCTCAGAGGTCAGGGCTCTTCCAGCAGGACAAGGACCCAAAACACACTTCAGGTCAGCACTAGAAAATGGTGGTGAGAGAAAGCCCTGGAGACTTGTAAAGTGGCAGCAATGAGTCCAGCCCTGAATCCCATAGAACACCTGTGGGGGAGGGGGAGAGATCTCTTGGTGGCAGTTTGGAGAAGGCCCCCTTCACATCTCAGGGGGGACCTGGAGCAGGAGCCAAAGAAGAATGGTCTAAGATTCCAGCAGAGCCTTGTAAGAAACTCATTGCTGGTTAGCGGAAGCGGTTGTGCGCAGTTATTGTGTCTAAAGGTTGTGCTACCAAGTATTAGGCTGAGGGCGCCAATACTTCTGTCCGCACCATTTTTGGAGTTTTGTGTAAAATGATCAATGATTTGACTTTTTTTTTTTTCCATTCTCTTTTGTTTTTTCATTGCAAGCAAAATTAATGAAGACATTACCAAATAGTTTGTGCTTGTAATCATTATCTGGAAGACACCGAGTATTATCTGACAGAATTGCAGGGGGGCCAATACTTTTGGCCAACACTGTATATATTTTTTACGTAGATTGTGAGCCCCATATAGGGATCACAATGTACATTTTTTCCCTATCAGTATGTTTTTGTAGAATGGGAGGGAATTCACACAAACACGGGGAGAACATACAAACTCCTGGCAGATGTTGTTCCTGGTGGGATTCAAACCCAGGACTCCAGCGCTGCAAGGCTGCAGTGGTAACCACTGAGCCACCGTGTTGCCCCGGCGATGCCTGTATTTGGCCTATTCTTTACATTACACTTTAATATGGTGTCAACTTTACGTAAATCATTTCTGATGAACTTTGGTGATAATAAGGACAAGAGAGCTCCTCCCCCTGGTGGCAGGCTAATGACCTTTGTGTATTTGTCAGTCTTCACTGCTTATTTAGAATTACATTTATGAAACATGAAGCTCAGGATGAGCAAAGCTGTGCTTGTCATGTACTGTGAGGTGATGCTGATCAGATGTATGGGGGCTCCGCATAGTGCTTGGCAATATTGTCAGGTCTTAAGCCGTGAGTGTTTAGCGCTAAGTCTGTAGAAATTTCTGAAAGGGATTTATGATCTATTCTAAGAATAGACTGACACCCAGCTCCCCCACCCCCAGTCAATCATCTGTTGTCAGCAACTGATACCCAGAGTATGAAGCAGATAGTGCAGTCATTGCAGCTCAGTCCCTCAGCTGATGTGCAGTCCCTGGTCTGGCCACTACACACAGAATAGCGCTGTCTGCTCCATTCTTTAGGTGTCAGCTGACCAGTGGGTGATGTGAACCTGATTGATTTGGTATCCCTGGCCTGTGCTTAGGATAAAACCCTGATGGTAGGGTCCTCTATAGTGCAGACCCTGAGGAGCTGACAATCTAATGTGTGTGACATCTACACTGCTGTCTGCTATTAAAGGGGCACTCCGGGGCCTCTATACTTATTGCAGATATTACTCGGGTTTACAGTCTGGTAAACCTCTCCCATGTTCACTGCTGATAAACTATGAGGACTGCCTAATTATAATAGTAACTCCATGGGAGCTGAGGGGAGAGGCCAGCCGGGAAACACATGTACAAGTCGAGGGAAATATAGAAATCTTCTCCGAAGAACCCCTTAGAAATGGGGATACCTCTAGTCGTTGCAGTGTGCTCTGTCATACATGGTCTCCAGTGGGGGCAGTGCTTGATACATATTACTGATGAGGTCAGGACGTCCTGTGATGTCACACATGATCTCCTCCAGCATAGCACAGTGCTGGGTACATATTACTTATGAGGCACTCACCAGAGCATACTAAAAAGGCAGTCTTTTGTTGCAAAGATGTCCATAAAAACATTCATATAGACATGAGAGAGAGGAAAATGCATATAAGGCATGCTACGAGTCGTTTCACACTATGCGCTTTTTCTTTCGTCTTAAGATGTTACCAATAAACAAGGAAAAGTCGGTATTACTGTATGTACTCGAGTATAAGCCGAATTTTTCAGCACAGTTTTTGTGCTGAAAAAGCCCCCCTCGGCTTATACTCGAGTCAAGCAAAAAAAAAAAAAAAAAAAATTTTTTTTTTTTTGGGGAGGGGGGGGGGGGGTCTATGACCAGCCGCAATAGTAATGTATAGAATCTCCCATAAAATTGGAAAAAAAGAAGCTTTAAAAAAAATATAATAAAAAAATTAAGTAAATAAAAGTTGTAAATCCCTCCTTTCCCTAGAATACATATAAAAGTAGAAAATGAATGTGAAACAAATACACATTAGGTATCCCTGTGTCTGACAGTGCCCAGTCTACTGAATATAGGGGATCTGCAGTGCTCCTGTTCCATCGTGAAGGGGTTAATAGGAGCACTGCAGATCCCCTATATTCAGCCAGGCTGAATTCCAAGTGGGGAAAAAAAGACAACCAAAACACCCCCTCCCCTTCCCCAGCAACTACTGCGCCCAAAAGCTCTGACCATTTTAATTTTTGAAATTTTCCAATAGCTGCTGCATTTCCCCCCCTAGGCTTATACTCGAGTCAATATGTTTTCCCAGTTTTTTGTGGTAAAATTAGGGGCCTCGGCTTATACTCGAGTATATACAGTATATACAAAATTCCCTCCCAAACTTTCTCCAATCAGGTATCTAGCCTCAAAATTGCTGAGAAGGCACCGGGTAGAGCGACCAATCAAATCTTGGCACTCTCACCAAAAACAGAACCCACCCCCAAAGTTGGAACTGAAAGAGAAATACTTCAACAAGTTCAAAATATTGGGCCATTGTCTGACATGTGCAGAAAGAAGTGGACCAGAAAGAGGACCGCTGTATACTCCTAAGGGCTTGTTCACACGGTGCAAGTTGGCAGCGGATTTTGACTCAAAATCTGCTGCCAAAAATGGCTCCCATTGCCATTTCGCTAGCTTGTAGCGGAAAAAAGAAGCGAGCTGCCCTATCTTGCCATGAATTTCGCAGCTGAATCAGCCGCGGTTCGAGGCTCCGTCTCATTCATTTGGGCCTAATCCATCGCGGAATGCCGCGACCGAATGTGTACACACGGAACTCCGTGTGAACTAGCCCTAATGCACAAGCTCGAACCAGAGGCGTTGCTAGGGGTTGAGCACAGGGCGGACAAATGTGTCCAAGTTAGTTTCCAACTTAAGTATACTGATATTATCACTATACGAGGACTGCATAGAGGTATATATCGGCTCTACACGATTTAGGTGAATACAAGGCAGTAACATTTAGTGACTTATAGGTGACGTCTCGTCTAATCGTTCGCCTTTCCCTTCCATTTCTCTTCCATCTGCACCACCATGGCCACTTCTTCCAGTCTCTGTAAAATTTGCAGCACAGACATCTTTGGCTCCTTACTTTTCCAGGCACCTGACCTACATTGTCCTCAACTGCACCCCATCCTGCTGCTACCCCAATTATAAAATATATAATGAATAATACCCCCAAATGCATCTTTAAATTAATAACTTCCCTGTGTACCCCCTTTAAATACTGCCCCATGTTAATAATGCCCCATGTGTTTCCTAATTATAAAGAAAAAAAAATGATTGGGGTTCTAATATCCGGGTAATATATGTGTAAGCGCCCTGACCACGTCTCTGTTTATACAGTGTCATTCATCTCCTAGCGGCCATGTAAAACCTCTGCAGACTTTCTGTGAAAAGTGCTGCAGGAAAAACTGAGATTCCTTTCCGCTGCGGGTTTTCCTGCTGTGTTTTTTCCTGCAGCCGCTGTGTGGGGCCTTAACCTTTATAAAGTCCAAGTATCACCTTAATTAAATGAATTGCACCCTTATATTATGCCCCTGATTTCCCTTTGACATAAATACTGCACCCCTAATGATTCCTTATATAAATGATCTCTCTGCTCTTGTAATGGCCCTTATATAAATGACCCCCCCCATATTCCTAATACCCCCAAGGGTAAGTTCACACGTAGTTTTTTGGATCGGAACCGATCCAAAAGCCAGGTTGCAGCATCCAGCCGCGCGCTCTGCTCCGGATTAGGCCCAATGAATGGGCCTAGTCCGAAGGAGGGAGTTTCTTCAGGCCGAATCACGAGGCGACTCGGCCTGAAGAATGAGCATCTTCTTCTTTTTTCCAGCAGCCGGAAGAAACGGCTCCCAGAAAAAGCTCCTGAGTGGCTCCCATTGATTTCAATGGGAGCTGTCTTTTTGGTCAGGGTTTTGAGGCGATTACAGCCTCAAAACCCTGACCAAAAAAACTACGTGTGAACTTACCCTCATGAATCCTCCTAAAACACCCACAACTGTGCTAAAAAAAAAAAAAATTATACTCACCTACCTGTGATCTTTTGCTGACTGGAGCCGCCGCCTCCTCTTCTGCTTTATGTGCAGGGTCCACGTATAGGACATCAGCGTCATCGCGCGGGCCTGTGCCAAGGGTAGACGTGTTTTGTCTGTTCGCAGTGTCTTTTAAATTGCAGACGTGTATTGGCTTGTGGTTTACAAGACAAGGATGGATTTTAACTAGATCGGTGTCTGCAGACACCGATCTAGTTAAAAGTAAAACGTTAATGGTGGGCCCCAGGCAGCTGCCGCCCCGCTAGCTACACCTCTGGGATGAACTGAAAAGGAGACTTATACCATACTAGTTTCTGCCCGCGACTTTGTCTGCATGTTGGCGATGAAACGCTTATATTTAGTGAAATGCAGTTGGTGTTGTTCCGCCTGCATCCGCGCCTCGGCTCTGCTACATCTGTGCATATGCACAGAAGAGCCAGCTGTATGTACATCCCTATGGAGAGCAGACCAAGTGGTGTTACATCGCTGCCTCAGCTCTGCTACATCTGGCAATGTGGATTACAGGGGTTGTCTTGTGTGAGTGTCCAAGCAGCTTCTGTGTTAGAAACGGCTGCTGCTGAAATGTGGCACAGTTCTGCACACTCCCCCATGACAGCCCGAACACCACATTCCCCCATGTCCTACGCACACAAACTGTAGACCCGATATACTTGTCTTGCACACACACAGCCTGGATGTTCTGTACACGCCTGACCTTCCATTAGACTCCATTTTCAGTGCCTTGCACACTGTCCCGTTCAATCCTATTTAGCCCCGCCCACACAATAGCGTGATTCTATCAGATAATGGCTCAAGGACCTGTGATGATGTCATTAAAGGTCCTTTAGCAAAGTGTGAACATAAATTTGTGCTTGGCACCCATGAAGCCATGTAATTTACCGGCCTAAAAAGTAGCCTATGTTCTAATTCAGGTTACAAACTGTGGCAAATTTCAAGCAAATCCGTTCAGCCGGTTTGGTGTGATTGAGGAACAAACATCCACACTTTCACATTTATAATATAAGTAGTGTGGTAACCAGGAGAAACACTGTTTAGGCTGGCTGGGTATGTAAGGTGACGTGGCAAAGTATATGCAGCCCTAGTGTGTCTGGTGTCCCACAACCCTAAATTCCTCTGGAATCCCCGGGTGCAATGTGCAGGCAACTGACTTTTGGACACAAGGTTGGAGTAAACCAAGTAACAGTTCTTTACTGAAGGATTGTGCATAAAACAACTGTAATCCAGACAGATGTACAGAGGAAAAGTCACTTCAGATGTAAGTACAGTCGGTGGTGCAGCAATGGAAGATACGTGCAATAGTCTGTTCACACTCTGCTATGGTAACTTCTGCTAGGAGCAGGCAATATACTTGGTTGCTGGGGGTGATGATTTTGAAAGCATACACGGTCCAAGTAACAAGGCTTTTGCCTAGAAAGAGCCTTCACGCCTTGGCCCAGCGTGGAAATGTAGCTACACACATGGATATAGACTGTATATAGTGTCCAGGCTGGCAGAAACATTAAAGGCCCGGAGCAGGCAAAGGGCCCTGGACTTAGGATTATCCCCTCTGGCTGAGAAATAGCTGTAGGAAGATGCTCTTCTGGCCTGGATGACAGGAGAGAAGCTTGTCCAAGTCTTACAAGGAATTACAAAGGACTTCTGTACACAGCAGCAATCCAGCACAGGTTGTCCTGTGATCAGGGGTTAGCAGATTTGGCTAGGCTTGACCTTTGGAAACAACTAGGGTTGAGCTGATCTTGAGATTTCAGGACCGATTTTAAAATCCGATTTCTGATCATCTTCCAGCCGATCGCGATCGTGAAATTTGCTTGATCGCCGATCAGGATCCAATTTATCCCGATCGCTCAACCCTAGTCAATGCTTCTCTATGGGAAAAGTCACTTTTAGGGTTGAGCCAATCTTGGGATTTCAAAATCCGATTTCCGATCATTTTCCAGCCGATCGCTATCGTGACATTTGCTCAATCGTGATCCGATCTTTTCCGAACCCAATCGCTCAACCCTAGATACAACCTCTTTATAAAACACCTCAGCCGGGGCTACTGGAGAAGACTTGGCAGCTGAGCAATGCAGTGGATGTGCAGAGTAGTAGTCTGAGGGGCTCATCTCCTGAGGGGAGACATGATGAGGTGATGAAGTTCTCTCTTAGCACAGGCCCCAACTCACTACTGAAGGGATCGCACACTCTCCTAGGAGGGAGGGTGCAAATCTAGCAGATTCTAGAACCTGCAGAGGCATCAGCAGATGCCATTGGCTGGAAGGATCATGTGACAGACTTTTGGCACGTACCATTACAAGCAAGGAATAAACCAATATTTATGCAGACAGATCAATGTGTCATTTTGGTCATTAGGTGGCAGCAAAACAATAAACCTAATGTGGTATAATGTAATGAGAATAGGAAGCCATTGCACACTATTATATAAGGTGACAGCACTGATTAATATCCCTATGCAGAGCATTGGCCAGTGACACACAAAGGCCCAATGTACACAGAAATAATGGCCATTATGGGACATTACAGTAGGATTTAGAATAAGATGCGCATGCACACCATCAATAAGCAGTAAATGACGAACCTGAAAAGGAATTTAGAAGGTGGGGCTGTTCAAGACAATAGGCCACACCCGTTGTTCCTGATTGGTTTATATAAAAATGTCTTCCTAGACCAAATTCTTTAATAAATTCAAAATAAGGAGTATCTACATTAACTCCTAGATAGTATAGACATGTCATCTATAATAGTGGTACATATATATATATATATATATATATAGCAGTTTTTATTTGTTTTGCCAAGGGACTGAATTTAACCCCTTAGCGACCCTTGACGTAACTGTACGTCATGGGTCGCATGGGGATGTATGGAGCGAGCTCACACGCTGAGCTCGCTCCATACACGGCAGATGCCGGCTGTATAATACAGCCAGGACCTGCCACTAACAGCAGCGGTCGGTGCCCGAGCCGATCGCTGCTGTTAACCCTTTACACACTGCGGTCAAACATGACCGCAGTGTGTAAACGGCGCCGGCGGCATGGGCGCCGCCATGTTTTGCCGATCGCCGCCCTCCTGAACGTCACATGAGGGCGGTGATCGGTTGCTATGACAGCCGGAAGCCTATTGAAGGCTTCCAGGCTTGTCTCTGCACTAGATCTATTAGACGATGCCAGAGGCAGCCTCTAATAGAAGTGCTGGGATTCTGCTATTCACTGCAGTACTGTAGTATTGCAGTGAATAGTATGAGCGATCAGACTTCCTAGGTTTCAAGGTACCTAAGGGGTCTGATCATAAATGTAACAGAAGAAAAAAAAAAGTTTTTAAAAGTATTAAAAAAATAAAAAAAATATAAAAGTTCAAATCACCCCCCTTTCCCTAGATTAGCTATAAAAGTAATTAAAGAACATTAAACATAAACATATTAGGTATCCCTGCGCTCCAAAATGCCTGAACTATTAGAATATTAAAACATTTATCCCGTACTGCGAACGGCGTAGCGGCAAAAAAAATAAAAACAGCCAAAAAGCGTTTTTTTCAACACTTTGCCTCCTATAAAAAATTGAATAAAAAGTGATCAAACCATCGGATCTTTCCCCAAATGGTATCAATAGAAACGTCATCTTGTCCCGCATAAAAAGACACCACAACCAGCTCCATACATGGAAATATGAAAAAGTTACAGGTGTTAGAACATGATGACACAAATTTTTTTTTCTATTTTGCAAAGTTTATCATTTTTTTAAAAGTATCAAAAAATTTCAAATACTATATAAATTTGGTATCACCGCGTTCGTACTGACACGTAGAACACAGGTAACATGTCATTTGTACCAAACAGTGAATGCTGTAAAAATTAAACCCATAAGAAAATGGCGCAAATGCATTTTTTCTCCAATTGCACCTCATTCTGAATTTTTTTCCAGCTTCCCAGTACATTGCACAGCATATTGAATGATGCCATTACAAAGTACAATTTGTCCCGCAAACAATAAGCTATCATGTGACTCTGTGAACTGAAAAATGAAAAAGTTATGGCTCTTGAAATGTGAGGAGGGAAAAACAAAAATGCGAAACCAAAAAATGGCCTGGTCCTTAAGGGGTTAAAAGAAAAATTAAACCTTCCCATGTTTTTTTTGTTTTTCTTCTTTTTCTATTTTGAAGGCCACTGTGCTATATTTTGGAATGTGAGCACCACTAGTTTCCATCATTTCTTCTCTCCTAGTGCCCGACAACATTATTGGCAAGTATATGTCAGAATAAGTTAAGTGTCAAAGCAGTGCCTCCTGTCTTTTTTTGCTTATTACTGATGAGGTCAGGACGTCTTGTGATGTCATACATGGTCTCCTCCAGTAGAGGGCAGTGCTGGGTACATATTACTGAAGAGGTCAAGGTGTCCAGTGGTGGGCAGTGCTGGGTACATGTTATTGATGATGTCATACATGGTCTCCTCCAGTGGGGGGCAGTACTTGGTATATGTTGCTGATGATGTCATACATGGTCTCCAGTGGGGGGCAGTGCTAGGTATATGTTACAGATGATGTCATAGGTCTCTCATATTTTATATTGGGTATCTTCCCCTCAGCTCTGCACATGGGAGGTGTCATGGCGGCCACTCACTGTGGCCGCTCGTATGTGCTGTTATTATTGATTCTCTCTTTGTACATGATGTTGTTCTTACCACTTCCTCTGGGTGTCGCTGTTCACCCCTTCATAATAATCTCATGGAGGTCTTTTATATTACATTTGTCTGAAGAGCTTACACTCTGCATATTCTTATTTGCACGCCACAGGAAATGCTGAAAGGGTTAAACCCATCTTAGAGACCTGCGCAAATTCTACATCCCCATGATCATCCAACATGGCCGCCAGCGAACGGCAGAGAAAGCGCTTGTGATGTGTGGTCCTGAGGAGGGCCGCAGCTGTGAGATGCAGCCTGGGGTCACGGTGAGACCTTGTTTATATGGTAGAGACCTCCCCAGATATTAGTGAGGGTGGGGGGGTAGGTCTCAGCTGTGGAACGAGGCGGCGGGGGGGGGAAGGATTATTAGCCTCGGTTGTACCAGGCTGGGGGCACCTCCACATCATCGCACATCTGTGGGTTTGTCCTAAAAGTAGTGACAGATGTCACAAGCACTTAGGATCCTCGCGGCCCTGCCGTACTGTCCAGTGGTGACTTCCCATTAAAGGGGCTTTTAAGTGTTCCAGACAGAGCCGGTCCCTCCCCATACTTTCATCATCTCTCTCTCTTCTCTTTCCATCTCTGCCCAGCACATCTGAGATCGGTGGTACCCAGGGGACAAGGGCTCATCTGCTGCCTGCGTCCCTCCCCCTCCTCCTCGCTCTCTGTCACTGTCACCACCAGCTCCAAAGCGACCCTTCCTATCTCCATGTCATCTCCCTGCCCCGGACAGCAGGTCACACGCACCGCTCCCCTGGGTCGTGGAGGTCCGAGCCAGCCGTCCGCCCCCCAGCATCACCTCCTCCTCCCTCACTCCCAGGTGAGGCGTCTTCTGTCTGGGGTGACATCCTGCGTCCATCTCTGGATCATGTCTACAAACCTTGAATGACTCTTCTCCAGCTCAGCACCCCAGAATCGGCACCGCGGCTGCCCTGACGCCATCACATTTTCCCTGGAGGTGAGTGAGAGGCGACACTTTACAACCTGTGACCCGCAAGACAATTCTACACACCAGGGTGGGGGAAGATGGGAGGGTACGAGGCCATTACCACACCGAGCAGATGAGTCTAGAGCTGAGAGTGGCAGCAAAGTCAATAATCCATAAAATGTATTGATGGATCTACAGCCAGGAGGCGCCGCCCGTCTGTACCGTGCTCAGGGGCCGTAGCTTATGTCAGGGGAGCAGCACAGCATGGGGTTAAGTGTGTCCAGTGAGGTAGGTTCAGTCAGTGACTAGTGTTTGGAGGAGGTCGGTCGTCAGGTGAGATAATGAGGAGGGCGAAAGACAAAGTTAGTCAGCACCTCAGAACAACTTGGCATCAATGGGCACGTGCAGTGCAAAGACAAACCCAAAAAATCAGCAGTGCCTGCAAGGCTGAGAGGTGTGCGGGCATACACGTATCTGACAGTATGTTTAGTACATGTAGAATGGTGACGTTTACGCCCCATTATGTGCTTATGCAGTCTATGGTCTCCCCGAGAAATGTTGTCATGTTTGTGTCACATCTGACATGAGAGGCAGGACACCACAAGACAAGACCTATGCCAAGAGTCAGGTGGAGGGGTGTAAAGTACAATGCCAAGAGTCAGATGGAGGGCTGTAAAGTAGAATGCCAAGCGTCAGGTGGAGGGGTGTAACGTACAATGCCAAGCGTCAGGTGGAGGGGTGTAACGTACAATGCCAAGCGTCAGGTGGAGGGGTGTAACGTAGAATGCCAAGCGTCAGGTGGAGGGGTGTAAAGTAGAATGCCAAGCATCAGGTGGAGGGGTGTAAAGTACAATGCCAAGAGTCAGGTGGAGGGGTGTAAAGTAGAATGCCAAGCGTCAGGTGGAGGGGTGTAAAGTACAATGCCAAGAGTCAGCTGGAGGGGTGTAAAGTACAATGCCAAGAGTCAGGTGGAGGGGTGTAAAGTAGAATGCCAAGCGTCAGGTGGAGGGGTGTAAAGTAGAATGCCAAGCGTCAGATGGAGGGTTGTAAAGTACAATGCCAAGCGTCAGCTGGAGGGGTGTAAAGTAGAATGCCAAGCGTCAGGTGGAGGGGTGTAAAGTAGAATGCCAAGCGTCAGGTGGAGGGGTGTAAAGTAGAATGCCAAGCATCAGGTGGAGGGGTGTAAAGTACAATGCCAAGCGTCAGATGGAGGGTTGTAAAGTACAATGCCAAGAGTCAGGTGGAGGGGTGTAAAGTAGAATGCCAAGCGTCAGGTGGAGGGGTGTAAAGTACAATGCCAAGAGTCAGCTGGAGGGGTGTAAAGTAGAATGCCAAGCGTCAGGTGGAGGGGTGTAAAGTAGAATGCCAAGCATCAGGTGGAGGGGTGTAAAGTACAATGCCAAGCGTCAGATGGAGGGTTGTAAAGTACAATGCCAAGAGTCAGGTGGAGGGGTGTAAAGTACAATGCCAAGCGTCAGGTGGAGGGGTGTAAAGTACAATGCCAAGTGTCAGGTGGAGGGGGTTAATGAAGAGACAGTAGGTGTAATGAACAGACGGGAGGGTGTTTAGAAGGCGACTGCTGTGCCTGGATGGTAGACAAGGAAACTGCTTGTGCTTGTTGGTGGAAAGTCTGTCAGCTAGGCATGTCTAATAGAGATGAGCGAATATACTCGATCGAATACCTCGGCTGCATAGCTCCCGGTGCAAAAACACTTCTGGGGCATCAAATTTTTACTGCTGCTCCCACCTTCCCTGGTGTCGGGAGATATGCAGTATTCGATTGAGTATATTTGCTCATCTCTAATGTCTAGCAGACACCGAAATCTCTCCAAGAGGCACTCTACCCAAAAGTAACCTTTGGGAGCCTTTGTTATAAGGCAGCGTGGGAAAGCTCTTATAGACCCTCTTTTGGCAAGACCCAGTGTCTGATCAGAGTATACCAGTAATCATTTATATATCTGCCAGACGTGTGAGGCCAGTTTTACAGCAATCCATCATTTCCGTCTTTTGTCAATCAGTGTACTAAACACCATGAGAGAGCATGACAAACAAAAGTTCTTAAGACCTTCACCTCAGGCCGATGGGCATTTTTCCATCAAGTTTCCTAGAGGGTTAATATTAGAGCTAGTGTTTTGTCAAGTACACTAAGAAGGTTGGGACAGAGATGTCCTCGTCATTGTGGAGTTTGGGCTCCGGATGTAGCAGACGCCCCGCTCTATGAGTTTATACTCCATCACTAAGTACATGAGCTCCATAGGAATACATAGCAGCTCCTGCAATATCTACAGATGTTCTCCAACCTCAGTTTGCCACAAAAATTCGACATTGAGGACATGGAGGTCTGACAGAACGAAAGTCAACATTGAGTCTGTTCATTCCTCCACACCATCAAGAAGGTCGTCCATCTCCTTGGAGAAGCTGGGAACGTCATCTGACTAGAGCGTCAGACTTGTGCTGAATATAACGGATCCACCTGGCATGGTCATAACATACCTGAGATTCATGGAAGACTCCCTACAAGAAGGCCCATCCATTGTGACGATGGGACCTAGACCTGTCCTGTGTTTTGTACTGGGCCTTTACAATGTTCTAACCCAGTGTGTAGACCAGACAATCGGTCCTGGTCTAGTCAGGAGCTTCATCCAAGGATATCCTACTGGCTACAGATTCACAGACAGTCACAAACATACGGGGCTCGTGCTTGAAAAAAGATGTTGCTGAAGCCGTGATCAGGGATGTCGAATGCTCTCACCCTCCGCTCATGGTCAGGCACGTTGTGGAGTTATTTATTAATGGGCCAAATAGCACAGACCTGTAAGGCCGAAGAATTATCAGGAGGTCAGAACCAGAGCAGAGGCTGGAGGAGGGTATGTATGGCCCGAGCACCATGGATCAGATCCTACATGCCAGCTATGGATGGAAAGGTTCACAAGTCATCGTAGACCTGGTGCCACTTAAGGGCGCTGACATCACACTGTCTGGTTATAAGGTACACAAGCCCCTCCACTGTTCTGTCTGCGGTAAGGGATAAGGACCCATAAGCCGCCCCTCTTAGATAAGCCGCACCCCCTCATCAGTCTGCCAGACAAAAAACGGAAGAGATCAGGAGGGAGTTCACACCTAGCTGAGCTGTCCGGCAGGTTCTGCTTCTGATCCTGGTATTACAGTATTCCATTGATTCAGGATGAGCTGCAGTACCAGATTTCAGACTGATAAAAACAATCCTGGAACACCCCTTTAATCTGTTACGTCTTTGTACCATCAGATACCTATGTAATATGAGCAGTGCTATGCAAAAGTTCTAGGCAGGGGAAAATGCCTCTTAATAAGAATGCTTCAAGAAATAGAAGGGTCAAGTTTATGAAGGAAAAAGAGAAATGTAAACACCCCCCCCCCCCCCCCCTCAATATTCAGTCTAACCTTTGTCCTCTTCTCGGTACATACAGTTTTTGTCAGGGAGGGAGGTTGTTCTTGTTGCTTCTTGGAGAGCCCAGATCTTCTGTGGATGTAGGCTTGCTCCAATCCTTCTGTCTCCTCTTGTTAAAGCTCCATTTTGGCTGTCGACAAGGCGAGAGAGTCCTCAGTACTCCAAAATATAGTTTCTCAGACACAAGATAGAGATTTTTCTGCTTACCAGTTGTTGCTTTTAGTTTCGGATCTTTTTCATCAATGTCTGTAGATCTTAAGGATATGGCGGTCTTGAGACTGCCGACTATGCTAAAATCTGGTATGCCGCAGCCCAGATGGAGGGAACCAGATAGGACATGCCCCTCGAATCACTTTTCCTAGGCCCAGCTCCTAGGCTGGACACTAGTGAGGGGTTCCCGCTGTACTACCTGATGGTGGTGGTAGTAATTCCCCCGGGGCGCTTCCAGGTGGCGAGGTGACCTCTCTACTCTGAGCTGATGTGATGGTGGTGGTAGTAGTTTCCACCAGGGTGTTTCCAGTTGGGGAGGGGACCGCTCTACTACAGTATGGACCAGTATGATGGTGGTAGTAGTAGTCTTCCCCGGGGAAGACTTCTCTACTCTGAGCTGGTGTGATGGTTTTCTGAAAGACCCTGAGCTAGGCGTCTGGTTACCTCATTTGTTTCCTGGTTCAGCTACAGACAACAGGCCATATTGAGGGGTGGGGGTGCCCCATGTTTTTGGAATAGTTTCATTGTTATAAGACTCAGGAGCCTTGGCTCACTATGTATTGATGGGGGGGGGGGGGGGGGCACCATATTGTAATCTGTATTAACGATGTCCTGTATTTATTCTTGTCATCTTACTTTCTCCCAGGTCTCAGGAGCAGTCAAGATGATGCTCAGTCCAGAGCCGGTGGACTCGGACCAGCCATCGGTGCACTCGGAATCAGACTCAGCGGTCAGTGAGATGAAGGGAGGCAGTGTTTCTGAAACAGAGGGAGGAAGTCGAAGGACTCCATGTCTCCCACCTCAATTAAGTCGCGAGGAGAAGAGAAGGAGAAGACGAGCCACAGCAAAGTATCGCTCTGCTCACGCCACTCGAGAGCGCATCCGTGTGGAAGCCTTCAACGTGGCATTTGCTGAGCTTCGCCGACTTCTGCCGACCCTGCCACCTGATAAGAAGCTGTCAAAGATCGAGATCCTGCGGCTGGCAATCTGCTACATCTCCTACCTCAACCATGTGCTGGACGTCTAGTGGCTGCCAAAGAAGAGCTGCAGGAACGCCACTTGATGCCGTGATGGACATTGTCAGGCAGAGAGTGTGCTAGAAGGACAATGTGCTGGTCAGCCTCACATCCTTGAGGGTTTAGTGAGCGGTGGATGTGAGCGTTGGGGTTGTAGATGTTAACCCCTTGTACACGGAGCGTGGCTCAGTGCCGGTTGTCAGTGAGTAGCCGTAGACGAAAGTACAAGCAATGTGCATTCATTCTATAATAACTAGATTATTGGACCAAAGGTGACTGTGTGTGTGGTAGAGACCTTGTGTGTGTTCTGTGTAGAGTAACGCTGCCCCATGCTGGCCACCGGCTGTATTACATGACTATATTCCTACATGTTCGGTAGTCATACCTCTTATCTGTCAGGCACATTCTTCCTCTGAACTGTTTGCACAGTTTATTACTGGAAAGCACAAGCTTTCTGCCTTATTACCCCAATTGCCCCTAGGTGGGGGCAGATCTACAGGTCCAGGCCACAGCAGCCCACATCCACCTATAAAAGCACAATATTACTCTATAGTATATATATGGGGTGCACAATTCATTGCTAGGAGCCTACACTAAAGTTTGATTCCATTGAAAACCATAATAGCGTCCCCTCAGGGCTCCAGGACGCTGAGATAGGGGTGCTGTTTCCCAGTATCCTCTACTCATCTGCTTCTACTAGAGCGTTTGCAATGGCAACTCTTCAGGGGTTTATGCCACAGAGAGGTCTGTCAGTGACTAGCAGCTACCGAGTCTGAGCATCCTGACAAACGGCACCCAATATCTCAGCTTCATAGACATCCATGAAAGGAGAGCGTGGGTTTAAGCATGATGGTCCCAAAGACCATTGTAGTCCTAAATGGGTACAACTACTATAGACTACTATGACCCGTTGTATCTTTGTTCAGGAATGTGGTCATTAACCCTTATAGAAGCCCTAAAGGCGCACTCCACTCAACCTTGTAGTGGAGAGCTACTTGGAAATCTAACATTGTACCACTAAGTTGAGGTTCTGTACCCCATCCCCCGCAAATGTGTGGGTGCAGACACCCATATTATTATACATTGCACCATATAGCAGTGCCTCATCCCCCCAGATGTGCAAGTTCAGACAACCATGTCATTATACATTGTAGCATATAGCAGAGACAAACTATAGCCATGTCCAGCACTGCAAAGAGCTCAGTAGTCTTATACTACACCAGATTTATCACAGTGACTAATGCTCGATGATAAATTTGTTAGTCTAATTTAATAATCCATTTTCGTGAAGGTCCTGGGCACCAATGTAAAGTATGTAATGGGGCTCTCACTTACCATGTGCTATCTATAATACTGGAGTCATCTTATTTTGTCAGGAGGCCTTAAGGTCCCCTGAAGCTCTATGGCCCGGTAGCAATTGCTACCTCAACACCACCTGTAGCTGTGCCTGTGACCTCTGATTAGTTGACACAACTTGCACTAGAATTGTGGCACATTTTACTTAGTAAAACCCCTGCCGTGTGCCATAATCCACAGGCTGTGTCCCAGGCCTGACTCTGTCTTATGGGGCCTCTCAACGTGTCGGACAAGGTTATGGATTCTGTCTAATCTCTGGTTTAATCTGTACACAGGGGTCACCCCATTTATGGAGGTGATGTGGACTGGCTGTGTTAAGGTCTAGCATTGTGGTGATGTAGTGACCCTCCTCCCCATATCAGACCACCCCTCCCCCCCATAATCCTTTTCTGACACCAGCGACTGGACTGATATATCATATTATGATCCAAAGATTTGTGGGTTTCAGGGTTGGTAAATTTCTACGTACGATGCAATATTTTGTAGTGAATCTGTTTCCCTCCTTTCTACCTGATGCCTTTTATTACCGACCTTCATCTCAAAGACAACAATGTCATCAATAAACCTTTTCTGCAAGTAAGTCTCCTCCAGTCACTGCGTCCTGTGTGTGTCAGGCAATGGAAGAGCTGTGAACAGCTGTCATCTTTAAGAAGCCGCCTGGAAAGATACTGGAGAAAGAGGTTACAGGTTACCTCAGTGTACGGGGATCGGAAGTGCCTCAAAAAATGCTGTGCTGGACCGAGGAACGACGAGGAACAGCCAAAACTCTGCAGATGTAAAAGAGCTCTCCTTACCAAAGACTGAGACAATGATCACAAAGAGGTATAGAACTTATTTGGGAATCTTGGTCAATGTGGGGTCCTTTATAAAGAAGAAGATTAGAACTTGGAAGATGCCCATTACCGTGGGCTGAACCAGATCCCAGTGACGTATAGATACCCAATACCCTTCATCTCAGAGTCGTGTCATCACATCAAGGCAGCTTGTTCTTCTTCTCCAAGTTGGAATTTTACTGGGCTTATAATTTCATTGGATCAAAGAGGGAAGCAATTGGAAATCCCCTTCAATACCCGGACGGACACTACTGTATGAATACCTGGGCATGCCTTTCTGCCCCAGCCATTGTCCTTTGTGCCATATTTAGGGATGTTCTTGATCGCTATGTCCTGTTGTACGTTGACCACATCTTAATCTCAGGATCCAACATTCTCATAACCATTCTGTGCTTTGGATAAATGTTTAAGTGAAAAATTCCCTTACTGGAGTCTTATCATCTCCTCTGAAGAACTTCGTAGGGATCTAGTTCTACTTCTCCAAACAACCACGATCAGTAGATCTCAAGGCTCTCCAAAGATTCCTGGGATTTGGAAACTAACTTATTGACAGTTTAAGTAAATTTATCTCCGCCGGTCTCTCCATTCATTACAGTAGACGTAGTGCACACCCCGTCCGTGTCCATGTTACCAGCACCTTCCTGATTTCATCACAGTCAAATCCATAAAGTTTATAGAAAAGTCCATCACTTTGGAAAAATTTAAATATGTATTATTATATAATTACAATATTAGAGCAATTGGATTAGACAACGCATACTACACATTTCTGACCACTGCGGGCCTTAGTCAGAGCCGTAGTCTCTGTAGTCACTATCCTCACCCTAAGAATACATTCCTAGTGACATCTTCTCTAAGTAGGTCTCTTCTGCCATAAGAAACTATTCCTCTTGCGACTGAAAACCGATGGCAGCGAAACTTGCCATGGACGAATATTGACGTCCTTTAAAAGAGACAAAATATTCCATTACTTCATTGACCACAAAAATTTGGAGTATCTTCAATCTGCGTGGAGACTTAAACCACGCCATGGGCACTCTTCACTTCTGATTGCATCTTGACTTCTGATCCTGCTGCTCTTGTCGGGTCCTTTGATCTGTCCGATTCCCATCATGAGGACGCTGCAGATATTATCCATTCCGGTTGACAACCCCCTCCAGCTGATATCTTTGACTTATCCTTCATGGGACATTCTGGAGTGAGACCTACCATCATACCCAATACTGTTGGTGGCCTGAAGCTGGACAAAAAAAGTTAGTTTGCCGCTTCTTGTTACCGCCTGTGCCGAGTCCCGATCAGTTCATGACCGGCACTATGGGGTCTCCTTCAACTTTTGTCCATTTCAGCTAAACATTGGACCAAGGTTTATATTGACTATATCCTTGTTTGCCATCTGGCTAATGTGGGGTTACTTCTCTAAAATGGCTCTTTTTGTTCTGTTGCCTGAAGTGCAAATTGTTTCCATATTCTTTAAGGCACCATGTAAGGCCTCGAAAATCTCCCTGGACTTTTTCTCAGAACACTATAGTCAGAGTAATGGTCAGATGGATTGGATCAATGAGAACGTCAAGCAATATCCTCAGACAGATGTAAATGTTCCTCGGGATCCTTGGACTGAACGGTTACTGAGCCAGTACTGTTACTGTCAGCTGAGTTTGTCCGCAGCAGCCGAGTCATCTGGCAATTGGCCATTCGAGACATGTACAATTGAAGCCAAAGTATTCTTCTCCAATCCCAGCATCACTGGAGATTGTTACTGTTGTAAAGATTTCTAGAAACGTTCCAGATGTCTTTCACATAAAAACTATTGAGAATCTAGAGAAAAGTTAGAAACTTCACGTTGAAGGTAATCTGGTGGATCTTCGTCAGTGTCTGGAAAGTCCCAATGAAACCTAGAACAAGCTTATAAAATGGAACTTGTTTATGGACAGCCAGACTGTCCCCAGCAGAAACGTAGCGACCTTGTCACCAGTATATCAGCAACCTTTTGCCTATGAATTTTTATAGAGCTTCATCCTCTGCTCTCGAACCCATGGAATCTTGGATTATAAGATTTGTGGAAAACTCTATTGACTGATTGGAAGGCACGGGGACCCGAGGAGAGATCCTGGAGATACAAGGAGGACCTTGAAGAATTGCCTCAAGTCTCTTGGATCCTTCTGGGAGGGAAACTTAACAATCAGGAACTAAATAGCGCCACTCAGAGGCAGTGACGGCTGCTGCACACGCGGGCTCACTGAGCAGTTGACTCCAGTTTCATAGGAGGTTGGACTTTGGAGAGACATCACAAGTTTATCATCTCTGAATTGGGCGGATCCTGTTGTCCAGGGGCGAATCCAGGGCTGGGCGAGTCGGGCTCCACAGCGCTGCCCGGACCCAGCACCGCCAGCCCGGGCGATTTTTTTCTTTCTTTTTCTTTGAACCAGCGCAGGAGAGCTGCCGCTCTCCGTGCGCTGTTTCAGATGTCTATATATCAGTGTAGGCGGCTTCATCACACCACCTGCGCCGATACGTAGATGTCTGCCGAGAGAAGAGGATCGCGGAGGCAGCGGGAGCAGCAGCAGCACAATCGGTAAGTATAAAAATTTTTTTGTTTTATAATAGTCCGCTACGGTAGCGGCCTATTTACCATCCTCCCCGGACCTGATCACTGCCGCCTCCGCTTCCCCTTGTACTATAGGCCGCGGAGGCCGGCAGATCCCAGGCCACGATCCCACTGCTGCTATTATTATACTCGGGGGTCTTTTCAGACCCCCGAGTATAATAATCGGAGCCCCAGGGGAGATGAGGGAACATAATAAACACTGTTACTTACCTTTCCGGGATCTGATGGTAATGCCCAGACGTCACGTGGTCTGGTATATTACCATATAGGCCCAAAGCCTGTTCTAGCAGTAACATATAGGCCCGAAGCCTGCTAGGAAGAAAGAGGACCTTTCATGGGTTTGGGCAAAGGCAGTTCTATACACCACTGAAAAGCACTGTCAGCTTTCCAGCAGTATATAGAACTGCCTTTGCCCAAATCCATGAAAGGTCCTCTTTAACATCGGATCCCGGAGAGGTGAGTAACAGTGTTTATTATGTTCTCTCATCTCCCCTGGGGTTCCGATTATTATACTCTGGGGTCTGAAAAGACCCCTGAGTATAATAATAGAGCTTGAAGGGTTCACTGTGGCCCCTGTAACCTCTATTATGCCCCACAGCGGCCCCCTGCAACCTAGAGGTTGCAGGGGGGCCGCTGTGGGGCATAATAGAGGTTACAGGGGTACAGTGGGTTGGGTGCGTGGAGAAGTGAGGAGTCAAAGATGTCTGTGCTTCAAACTTTACAGAGTCAAATCACAGCTGAAAGAAGTGGTCATGGCGGTCCAAAGGGAAGAGACGGGAAATGTGGGAAGACGTCTCCTGTGAGTATTACTGCATTGTATTTATTGTAATGTCAGAATGTAATGGCAGAAAATATGAATCGCATTTGAAAAATGCATTTTTAGGGCTAATTTTTTCAAAAAATCCTGGGGGGGGGGACCCTTGGGGGGTATTCCAGACCCCACGGTAAGTAGGGCCTTGCCAAAGTCAATTGCCCAGGGCCCCACAAAGCCTGGATCCGCCACTGCTGTTGTCTGCTGAGCGCACTTGTCTTCGGGACCCCTTGCTAGGATCCTGATTTTGCCATAGGTTATTTGCCGGCACACACCCTGCAGGGGGGCAGAATTAGAAGAATCTATAATCCCCCGTGTATTATGTGGTAGAGGATCCTGACGTGTAGCGTGGTATAATTATATGGCTATTAGTGATGTCAGTAACTGACAACCTCTTAGTCTCCCTTCATGTGATATTAGTGCTGACGTGAATGGAGAGTAGTGGGGAGGGGGTCACAGATTGAAAGTTACATAGTGCAGGTTGCATCCAGCAGCACAGAGGACTTCAGGAGATGTGTGTCATATAAAGAGTCATGTCGTGGTCAGTGAGTGAGTGCAGGGGATGCAGGCAGTTATAGGGTGCAGGGTATTATCTCTGTCCTCATTGTCTATGTCATGTTTAGAGGGCTGTGAGACCCCCGCACTCTGCTGCTGACCATCTCCTCCCAGATAATCCTGACTCTATTTATAGTCTTGAAACAACTGTCTCCTAAAAATGGAGAGGGGAGTGTGAGTGTGTCACTATGTAAGGTGGGCGCCCGCACCAGGCTCTGTCACAAAGCCTCAGCCGCTCGCCCTCCTCCATGCAAGCCTTCAGTCTCCTATTGTGGGGGGCTCTTCTCGCCCTTTGTGGGGCAGAAGAGGGGCTCCGCTTCCCCACCTATGATGGAAAGGATCGGGTCCTGGAACTGAATGACAGGAACTACCGGCAGGTGATGAAGAAATATGACGTTTTCTGCGTTTACCTGTGGCAGAGCCCGGCCCCCGGCGACAAGATCGCGCAGAAACAAGCCCACCTGACTGAGATAGTCCTGGAGGTGAGTGCGCCCCCCACCGCTCTGTTTTAGTATGGTGACATTACCACGTTACACTATGCTGAATCTTGCCGCTCCATACTCCATGTGCCGAGCACGACCTGTAGTGGCCAATGTGGACCATTCTGCCGGACGTCCGCTCTGGTGGTCAGGAGGTTCGGGGTCTCTCACTGCAGTTCATTATAATACTTGTTGTCGGGGTATTGACAATCTTCTATGGTATCTATGCTGTCTCCTGCAGAACCTCCTGACAGCGCTGCAGACCATCGCACGGTGTCTATATTAGGGACGGCTCTAATTAGACAAGAGGATCTCCGGTTACTGACGCTGGCCCCATCTTGTGACCAAGTCCATGAAAGTGGTCAGCTCATTATCAGCATACTGCGAGGCTATAGAGTACAGGGGGTGGGGCTGTGACAACCTGTCAGACCTGATATATACATGCTGGTTGTCAGTGATAATAGATGAATAGCTCTACTGTAGTATAAGGTATATGGGTCTCGTCTGATCACATGTCATTATATGATATCAGTGATGTCAGTAACGGGGCGGGGCTGTGACAACTTCAGTTATTTCTACTTGAAGAGGTTGATTAATCTATATGTTATACTTTTATTGTACAAGTTGTGTTGAGCATGGTATAAATTACACAGAGCCTCTATATCGCTGAGAATTGGGAGTTGTTTGGAGTTCTCCTTTAAACCTCATTTGATTATACACATCAAGTACAAACTATTAAACTAAAAGCCTTTAGTTCGGTGACCGTTCTGCATTTTTAGAGGACTCCCTCTCCTCTACCATGTGCCCTATCGGGGTTGTCGCTTTGTTAGGCAGCTCTTGCCCCAGTTTATAGCCATATGTCCTGATACGCCACACACAGACCCTAAAATCAGAGCATGCACTACCTAAACCAACCACTAGGAATCTCCATGATCATGGCAGACAACATACAGTTTACCCCATCTATAATGGCACAGTTTCCATTTCCAGTTACTCACATATTGGTCATGCTGGTTGGAAAGTATTCCTAGGCTCGTGGCCTACATGAAGTCTGATGGGGCTCTGGATGGGGGCCTAATCTGACACCTGCTTCTCAGGGCAGTCTCTGCAGTCTGCGTACTGCTGCCAGCACCTATCAAATCTTCCCAGGAGCAGAGAGAAAGGAAGCCAAAGCCGCGCACAGCACCTTGTAGGCAAACCAGTCATAACAAACCTTAATCCCTGTGATACACACCACAGGCATGTCAATTATCTGACCAGTAGGTGGCGATACACTACAATTACACATTAAATAGCTCAGTACTATCTAGCCTGTTCTATGGGCACACAACCTGTCATGAGACGAAACTAACTTCTGTCTCTAAAAAGGTAATCTACTTTGAGCTACAATATTAAGCGGGTGGTTTTCACCACGTTGCGCACAGATACTGTGAGCAGTATGAAACTGCATCTCACTGGAGATTCTGCACACAGCACACACATATAGTATATAGACAGCAGTGTGAAGCTGCATCTCAGGATACACTGGAGATTCTGCACCGAGCACACACAGATTTTATATAGAGAGCAGTGTTAAGATGCATCTTAAAGGAAACACTGGAGATTCCGCAGACAGTACCCACAGTATGTAGAGAGTGTTTAGTGTGAAGCTGCATCTCATATGTTACACTGGAGATTCTGCTCCCAGAAGGCACAGATCGTATGTAAAGAACAGTGTGAAGCTGCATCTCAAAATACACAGGAGATTCTGCCCCCAGCACACATAAATAGTATGTAGAAAGCAGTGTCAATCTCATAGGACAGAGGACAGCACACATAGATTGTATGTATAGGGTAGTGTGAATCTGCAGCTAAGGATACACTGGAGATTCTGCACCCAGCACACACAGATAGTATGTAGAGGATAGTGTGAAGCTGCATCTCATATGAAACATTGGCGATTCTGCACCCAGCACACACTGATAGTATGTAAAGAGTTGTGTGAAGCTACATCTCAGGATACACTGGAGATTCTGCACCCAGCACACACTGAAAGTATATAGTGGATAGTGTGAAGCTGCATTTCATATGACACATTGGAGATTCTGCACCCAGCACACACTGATAGTATGTAGAGAGTTGTGTGAAGCTACATCTCAGGATACACTGGAGATTCTGCACCCAGCACACACTGATAGCAGTAGGAGTTAGCAGATAATCTTTGAAGGGCCTTACTTGTTCTACCCCTGCACTCCTTCTACTTAGGGGAGCAAAATCTGGGTGGTCAGACTGTGGGTCACATGACACAGGTGCCTGTAATGGATGCGACTTACCATTATATTACTCTTAAGATTCCCCTCAGTTCTCCGCAGGTGAGCTCTCACTTGCTCTCACAAGCTCTCACATTCACACAGTGCAGTTTTGATGCAGTTTTTGATATTACAGATGAGACATGTTCAATAAATGTGTTTCACCTGTAAAATAAAATTTTTAAAAACTGTATCAAAAGCTACAACCAGCTGTGACTGAGGAGATTGTGGAGTTCTCCTTTAAGATCTGCCCACATTGTTTGTTGTATGTACACTGAGTGGCCAAAAGTCCTGGGAAGGTACCGGATGCGCCATTAATAGCAGGTCACCCCTCCGCGAGCCCTGATAACTGCAGCGAGATGACGCGGCCTGGACTTCACGAGGTGTTGGAGGAGTTCTGAAGGGATATTGATCCTCGCAGTCCGCACTGCAGCCCACATTTGGTTGTGTGTAGTTGGCACTGGGTCCATGGAGCGGACACTGGTATCCACAGCATCCCATAAATGCTCTATGGGGTTGAGGTCGGGCGAGCGGGCAGGCCAATCGAGGGTCGTGAGGTCACTGGTGTGTTCATTAAGCCAGTCCCGTGCCACCAACAAGCGATGACGTGTTGCATTGTCCTGTTGGTACACAGCATCCCCATCAGGGAACTCCAACACCAGAAAGGGGTGCAGATGGTCTGCTAAAAGTTACTTGTATCGAGCACCGGTCATTGATCCCTGCACTCGGACAATGGGGCCCAATTGCGACCATGTGAACACGGCCCAGACCATGATGGAACCACCTCCCGCCTGGACACATCTCTGTTGGCATGCAGGATCCATGGCTTCATGGGGCATACGCCACACTCTCACATGCCCATCAGCTCTGTACAACTGGAGCCGTGATTCATCAGACCGTGCCACATGCTGCCACTGTTCCATGGTCCAATGATGATGGTCGTGGACCCATGCCAGTCTTTGAGCTCTGTGTTGTGGCATCAGCAAAGGGACACGGGTCGGGCGTCGACTGTAGAAGCCTATGCGGTGCAGTTCTCAGCGTACAGTCCTGGTGGAAATGGGGACCTGGTGCCCCACATTCAAATTGGCGGCGATATGACCCACAGTAGACCGTCCAGAGTCCCGTATGACTCTGCTGAGGTGACATGACATCCATTCATCGAACACTCGTGCTGGACCGCTGCGCCAGTTTACGCGGCTGCCAACATTGTCTCTGTGATATTGCAGGTCCACCCGAGACACTGTTGACCTCGGAAACCAAAATTCCCGGGTAATCTCCAAAATGCTCTGCCCCATGCACCTTGCAACAATTCATCCCACATTAAGAGTCACTTAACTCGCGACGTGCTGCCATGTTCACGAGAGACCTGTCTGCACCTGACTGCTCAGATATCCTGATATTACTAGCGCTATAGGCTGCATCGCGTCACACTGTTTGAGCATCATATCCAACACAACTGGCACTGGGACACGCCTGCCCGTGACTTTTGGCCAGTGAGTGTATGATCCATGCTCATAGTATATCATTCATGTAGATGTGGGTGTGATGTGCTACAGCAGGGGCCACATGGGGCCCTCCAGGCCAAGCAGTGCCATTCCTCTACTGATAGATGAGCCTTGGCTAATACAGACTATAAAGGCAGTGAAGAGGCACGAGGCACATAATACCTTGGTGGGAACCCGGGAGATCCCAGGAGCTATAAATAGACTGAAAAGTGACAGATGCTGGAGAGAGGACAAGATCGAGTGAGGAGCAAAGGTCAGGTTACCCCAACCCCGATATTGGTTATATGCTGTAGATACACAGACCTGACACACTGAAATCTTAAATCACTACAACCGCCCTCCACTGTGACAATATATAATCTACAACCGCCCTCCACTGTGACAATATATAATCTACAACCGCCCTCCACTGTGACCATATATAATCTACTACCGCCCTCCACTGTGAAAATATAATCTACAACCTCCCTCCACTGTGACATATATAATCTACTACCGCCCTCCACTGTGAAAATATAATCTACAACCACCCTCCACTGTGACAATATATAATCTACTACCGCCCTCCACTGTGACAGCATATAATTTACAGTTCCCTCCACTGTGACCATATATAATCTACTACCGCCCTCCACTGTGACATATATAATCTACTACCGCCCTCCACTGTGACATATATAATCTACTATCGCCCTCCACTGTGACATATATAATCTACTACCGCCCTCCACTGTGACAGCATATAATTTACAACTCCCTCCACTGTGACCATATATAATCTACTACCGCCCTCCACTGTGAAAATATAATCTACAACCTCCCTCCACTGTGACGATTGTGAGAAGGTGACAGGCAAGGTGCTGGAATCATGCTATGTGTGGTCCAGTTCGGATCTTGAGTAGGCCTCTGCCCCAGATGTGGGTCTTTGGCTCATCACTGGGCTGGAAAAGGCTGCAGATCTTGTACTTCAGGGCAGATCCAGAGAGTGAGAGGAGGTGTCTGGGTCTGTCCTGACACTAAGTAAGGAGAGAATATTGTGCTTGTTTTGTTCTTGTAGCTGGTAGTAAGCCACACGTATAGTTAGCTTATTATTCTTGTTTAGTTAGTAGCTCAGACGAATTTTGTTTGTTACTGTTTGGCCGAAGTTAAGGCTGCATTTTGTTTTGCTCATGTTTTTGTGCCTGAAGTTAAGGTTTATTTATTTTGCTGTGTTTTTGTAAATAAATCTGTTTGCTGAAAGATTTGTGTCCCTGTCTCTGACTGGTTGGGTCTGCACCACTGCTCTACCGAGCTACCTCCTCCACACCGTATATAATCTACAACCGCCCTCCTCTGTGATCATATAAAATCTATAACCACCCTCTACTGTGACAATATAAAATCTTCAACTACCTTCCACTATGACAGTATATAATCTACAACCGCCCTCCATTGTGACCATATGTAATCTATAACCGCCCTCCACTGTACCAATATATAAGCACTATATATATATATATATATATATATACTGTAGATACACAGACCTGACACACTGAAATCTTAAATCACTACAACCGCGCTCCACTGTGACAATATAATTTACAACCGCCCTCCACTGTGACAGTATAATCTACATTGCCTTATATCATGCATGACCTCCACTGTGGTCCTATATAATGCACGGCCTCCACTCTGGTCCTATATCATGCAAGACCTCTACTCTGGTCCTATATCATTCACAGCCTCCGCCCTGGTCATATATAATGCACAGCCTCCGCTCTGGTCCTATATCATACATGGCCTCTGCTCTGGTTGTATATCATACATGGCCTCCGCTCTGGTTGTATATAAATCAAGGCTTCTGGTTTATATAATGTTCACCCCCTATAGATATACCCCTTCTATACAGTCCATGCTGACATACAGTCACAGGTATAGGTCAGGAGATCCATTACAGAATGCAGGGTGAGGGTTATATGGCTGCCACCATAAGAGGGGGGGTTGGAGTATATTGTCACATGGACTTGTTTGGGTCCTCCATGAGGCTGCTGAGACTTGTCATGGTGATAAGTCCTCCTGGCTCTCGGTACAGTCTTCACTCCAAGACACTCATTCTCACATTTTCACTTCCTCAGCTGAGGAATTTACAAGTCAGAGCTGGAGATGAGACGGCAGCCAGAGATACTCGAGTGAGGACACACCGGTGTATACTGTATATACAGACACATCACACATACCGTATATATATTATCATTACTATTGTTTATTTCTATAGCACCCTTAATCCCATGGTGCTTTACATTATTATATTAATTCCAATTTATTTTGCTTGCAATGAAAAAACACAAAAGAGAATGAAAAAAAGTCACATCATTGATCATTTTACACAAAACTCCAGAACTGGTCCGGACAGAAGTATTGGCGCCCTCAGCCTAATACTTGGTAGCACAACCTTTAGACACAATAACTGCGCACAACCGCTTCCGCTAACCAGCAATGAGTTTTTTACAAGGCTCTGCTGGAATCTTAGACCCTTCTTCTTTGGCAAACTGCTCGCGGTCCCCCCTGAGATGTGAAGGGGGCCTCCTCCAAACTGCCATCAAGAGATCTCTCCCCTCCCCCACAGGTGTTCTATGGGATTCAGGGCTGGACTCATTGCTGCCACTTTACAAGTCTCCAGGGCTTTCTCTCACCACCATTTTCTAGTGCTGACCTGAAGTGTGTTTTGGGTCCTTGTCCTGCTGGAAGAGCCCTGACCTCTGAGGGAGACCCGGCTTTCTCACACTGGGCCCTACATTATGCTGCACAATGTGTTGGTCGTCTTCAGACTTCATAATGCCATGCACACGGTCAAGCAGTCCAGTGCCAGAGGCAGCAAAGCAACCCCAAAACATCAGGGACCTCCGCCATGTCTGACTGTAGGAGGCGTCTTCTTCTCTTTGAAGGCCTCTTTTTTTCCTGTAAACTCTATGTTGAGGCCTTTTCCTACTTTTGTCTCCTCTGACCAGAGAACATTCTTCCAGAATGGTTTTGGCTTTCTCAGGTAAGTTTTGGCAAACTCCAGCCTGGCTTTTTTCTGTCTCTGGGTAAGAAGTGGGGTCTTCCTGGGTCTCCTCCCATACAGTTCCTTCTCATTCAGACGCTGACACTGGATAGTACGGGGTGACACTGTTGTACCCTCGGACTGCAGAGCAGCTTGGACTTGTTTGGATGTTAGTCGAGGTTCTTTATCCGCCATCCGCACAATCTTGCGTTGAAATCTCTGGTCAATGTTTCTTTTGCGTCCACATCTAGGGAGGTTAGCCACAGTGCCATGGGCTTTACACTTCTTGATGACACTGCGCACGGTAGACACAGGAACATTCAGGTCTTTGGAGATGGACTTGTAGCCTTGAGATTGCTCAGGCTTCCTCACAATTTTGCTTCTCAAGTCCTCAGACAGTTCTTTGGTCTTCTTTCTTTTCTCCATGCTCAATGTGGTCACACAAGGACACAGGACAGAGGCTGAGTCAACTTTAATCCATTTCAACTGGCTGCAAGTGTGATTTAGTTATTGCCACCACCTCTTAGGTGCCTCAGGTAAGTAATAGGTGCTGTTAATTACACAAATTAGAGAAGCATCACATGATTTTTCAAACAGTGCCAACACTTTTGTCCACCCCCTTTTTTATGTTTGGTGTGGAATTATATCCAATTTGGCTTTTTGACAATTCTTTTTGTGGTTTTCCATTGAAGACAAATTAAATGAAGATAAAAATACCAAAGAATTTGTGATTGCAATCATTTTCTGGAAGAATGAGTATTATCTGACAGAATTGCAGGGGTGCCAATACTTTTGGCCAACACTGTATATTAATTTCATTGTCATTTACATTTGGGGGTTACATACAGTACACAAAATCTACAGATAATTATAATACTAACAATGACTGACTGGCACAGTGGGGTAGAGGGCCCTGCCCACAAGGGCTTACAGTCTATGAGGGAAGAGGGATAGAGACAGAAGGTGGGAAGAGACTGTACAGATGTTGGTGAGGTGACAGTAGTGTTATTGGAGGTTGTAGGTCTTCCTGAATAGGTGAGTCTTCAGGGCCTTCTTGAATCCTGTGATTGTGGGGGTCAGTCTTATGTGTCTTGGTAAGAAGTTCCAGAGTATGGGGGATGCACGGGAGAAATCTTGGAGACGGTTGTGTGAGGAGCGGATGAGAGCAGAGCGGAGTAGGAGGTCATTGGAGGATCTGAGGTTACGTGTGGGCAGGTAGTGGGAGATGAGGTCAGAGATATATGGAGGGGACAGGTTGTGGATGGCTTTGTATGTTAGCGTCATCTGCATGAACCCTTTTTCTTCCCCATATTGATGAAACCTGAGGCTGCTTAATAATGTGGAACGACCTTCTTAAGTTGTTTCCTTTAATTGATGTCACCTAGAAAACTAATGATCGCAGGTAATTGAGATTGATACAAAGAGATCCAAAGAGATCCGAGACAAAAAAAAAAACAGCCACGAGGTTGATGGAAAAACATCAAATGACTTTTTTATGACCCTTCAATCCCGTTAGAATAACTTGGAGCGCGGCGTATATAGAAGGTATTATTAGTCTGTATCTGAGACGTAAAGAGCCAAGTGACCCAACTATGTATGAAGGCCTAGAGAAATGACAGCACCGATGGAAGGAGGGCAGAATATTCTCCGAGGGTCACAATGATGGCGGGGGGCCAGGAATGGAGATGGGGATTTGGTCAGGACCAGCAGTGTCCGCAATGCTGAGAAATACAGACAGGCTGAAGTAGAACATCAACCCTCAACATCCAGCCAATGCCGCCATGCAGAAGGAGTCCTGGAGGGGATGATATGGCCCCAAGGATTAAGCCCAGTCTGTCTTGGATGACATGAAAAGACAGACGGATTGGGGCAAGTGTACATTCATGGATCTGTGCTTAGTTCTAGACGATGGCGGTGGGAGCAACTTCCCTCCCAGTCCTGCCAAAAACTGTCTGTAACAAGATGAAGGCAAAGGGCAAAGGTCACACCAAATAATAAGGGGGTTAACATTTGATTAAGCATTAACCCTCCTATTTCTTTAAGCATGCTTACCTTAAAATTTTCCACACCTGCCTAGAACTTTTGCACAGTGCTGTATATAATATACATATATGATATATGCTCACACGTATACACAGCACCTGTCTGAGCGTGTCCTGGCTGTCACACCATGATGTGAAAAGTGACAGCTGCATCCCCCCCTCCCCCGCCGCTGCCACAGAATAGTAACCCAACTCCTGCAGAGTCCTTTCCCTACAAAGACACCTGAGACGCTCACATGAGACCTCCGCGACAACTGCTGACACCTCCAGCCGAGCCCACACAGTCAGGGGAGTCCAATATCTCTATATCTATGGGGACCCCACCGCAGGATCAGCATGGGGGGGTATATACCTCCCACTGTCCGCTCCTATCTCATGTGCAGGCTCTTGTGATGGGGGCTCCAATTATTATGGAGCAGCTCTTATACTGACCTCAGCATGGACCCCCCCCATAGTGACAATCTGATCTCATGATAAAACTGTCCCCCTAGACTGACAACTGGGCGGTATCCATGTAGAGAGAGACCTAGAACCACCTACACATGGGCTCAGCTCAGAAAATCAGGACAGTAGGTACCCGCATCATAGAGACCCTAATATATCCCCAAATATCCCCTATATAATACATGCACAATACTACTACTATTCCTAATATATCCCCTACACCAACCTTATCATCTCCACTATCAGTCCATAATCCCTGACAACCCCATTAGATGGCAGAGATTCCAGGCACTGCCCATAGCATCAGCTTCTCGGGGGCCCCAGATGGCAGCCCAGCCCTCTCCGGGGCCCTGAAGTGGTTGATATAGTTAATCATATCTCCCAACTTTTAAAGGACAGAAGGAAGGACAGAATGTGGGCGGACCATGGCAAATTTAGCTCCACCCACTTCTAAATTGACTACACCCATTCCCATCCATTTCTCATTTGGAACACCCTGCACCCCACATCTCCGCCCCACACAGTACACAATGCGCCCCACATCTCCGTCCCACACAGTACACACTGCGCCCCACATCTCCCCCCACACACAGTACACACTGCACCCCACATCTTCGCCCCACACAGTACACACTGCACCCCACACACAGTACACACTGCACCCCACATCTCCGCCCCACACAGTACACACTGCACCCCACATCTCCCCCCACACAGTACACACTGCACCCCACATCTCTGCCCCACACAGTACACACTGCACCCCACATCTCCGCCCCACACAGTACACACTGCACCCCACATCTCCGCCCCACACAGTACACACTGCACCCCACATCTCCGCCCCACACAGTACACACTGCACCCCACACACAGTACACACTGCACCCCACATCTCCGCCCCACACAGTACACACTGCACCCCACACACAGTACACACTGCACCCCACATCTCCGCCCCACACAGTACACACTGCACCCCACATCTCCGCCCCACACAGTACACACTGCACCCCACATCTCCCCCACACACAGTACACACTGCACCCCACATTTCACCCCCCCACACAGTCAACCTTGCACCCCACATCCCTCCACATTACACCCTGCACCCCCTGTACACCCTGAACCTCACATCTTCCCCTCACACACAGTCCACTCTGCATCTCACATATTCCTCCCCCTTCCCACAAAGTACCTTAGACCACACATCTCTCCATCTCTTGACTGCAGGGGACATAAAGACAGACCCACCTAGTCACATGACATCTGATGTCACACAGGTCCTTCTGATTACAGTAGTGAAGCTTTCCCCCGATCACCACTCGCTCTTATGACAGTTACAACCTTTTAAGATAATCCTTTAATATAAGATAATCAGTGGATGGTGATCGGGGGTATGTTTGTTAACAAGTAAAACACTTCAGGGGCAGAGAGGGACATCTGGTAAGCCGTGTGGGACTGCGGGACACCAGTCTGAAATTGGGAATGTCCCACGAAATGCAGGACGGTTGGGAGATATGTAGTTCAGGAATATGATAAACTGATATTATGATGTTCTGTTTCCTGATCATTAGGGTTGAGCCGATCTTGAGATTTCAGGATCGTTTTTAAAATCCGATTTCCAATCATTTTCCACCCCAATCCCAATTCCGATCCTAATGCAAGTCAATGGGATTTTTTAATAATCAAAAATCGGATTTAAAAACAATCTTATTCTCTATACAGCATGGAGTCCAAAAATTGAATGCTTCAATTTTTGGACTCCACACTGTGTAGTGATTAAAAAATCCACCGGCTACTTAGTCCCCACTCCTGTCCGCTTACCTGCACAGATCCGCTGCCGCTCCCCGGAGCTCCCCATTGTTTTCGGTCCTCTCCTCTGTCATTGACACCCCTGCAGAGCGCCATGCGCGCCCCCCTTGTTGTGGCTAAGGAAATTGTGGGTGGGTACAGGGCACCAGCCCTCCCAGTACCTGCCCACACTCTTCTAAGCCACATGTCCCGTCTAGGCGGGGGCGCGTATGGCGCTTTGTGGGCATTTGAATAAGAGAGGAGAGGACCGAGAACAAAAGGGAGCGGCAACAGTTCTGTGCAGGTAAGTTGTCCGATCGCGATCGTGAAATTTACTCAATTGCCGATCGGGATCCGATCTTTTCCGATCCCGATCACTCAATCCTACTGATCATCCCTCGTACACAATTCTCACGGCTTGAGGCTCATGGTTGTCACTTGTCTTACAGTTGTCAGCACAAGTTCTGGAGAAGAAGAATGTTGGCTTTGGACTTCTTGATTCAAAGAAAACATCAAAAGTTGCAAAGAAACTTGGTAAATTCTGAAAACTACAACTCCCAGCATGTTCCCATATGTTATCATAAGTATAATGTGATTGTATCGCCTCACAGTGTATTGTTCTGTCCATTAGTGGAACTGTCAGTGTGATGATTGTGAATGTTCCCATTGTACAGATGTAATAGTGTATCCTCACAGTGTACTCTCTGTGTGATGGTGATAGTGTATCCTCACGGTGTACTCTCCGTGTGATGGTGATAGTGTATCCTCACGGTGTACTCTCTGTGTGATGTAATACTGTATCCTCACGGTGTACTCTCCGTGTGATGGTGATAGTGTATCCTTACGGTTTACTCTCCGTGTGATGGTGATAGTGTATCCTTACGGTTTACTCTCCGTGTGATGGTGATAGTGTATCCTCATGGTGTACTCTCTGTGTGATGGTGATAGTGTATCCTCACGGTGTACTCTCAGTGTGATGGTGATAGTGTATCCTCACGGTGTACACTCCATGTGATGGTGATAGTGTATCCTCACGGTGTACTCTCAGTGTGATGGTGATAGTGTATCCTCACGGTGTACTCTCCGTGTGATGGTGATAGTGTATCCTCACGGTGTACTCTCAGTGTGATGGTGATAGTGTATCCTCACGGTGTACTCTCCATGTGATGGTGATAGTGTATCCTCACGGTGTACTCTCAGTGTGATTGTGATAGTGTATCCTCACGGCGTACTCTCCGTGTGATGGTGATAGTGTATCCTCACGGTTTACTCTCTGTGTGATGTTTATCATGTATCCTCACGGTGTACTTTCAGTGTGATGGTGATAGTGTATCCTTACGGTTTACTCTCTGTGTGATGGTGATATTGTATCCTCATGGTGTACTCTCCGTGTGATGGTGATAGTGTATCCTCACGGTGTACTCTCCGTGTGATTGTGATAGTGTATCCTTACGGTTTACTCTCTGTGTGATGGTGATAGTGTATCCTCACGGTGTACTCTCCGTGTGATGGTGATAGTGTATCCTCACGGTGTACTCTCAGTGTTATGGTGATAGTGTATCCTCACGGTGTACTCTCAGTGTGATGGTGATAGTGTATCCTCACGGTGTACTCTCCGTGTGATGGTGATAGTGTATCCTCACGGTGTACTCTCTGTGTGATGTTTATCGTGTATCTTCACGGTTTACTCTCTGTGTGATGCTGATAGTGTATCCTCACGGTGTACTCTCCGTGTGATGGTGATAGTGTATCCTCACGGTGTACTCTCCGTGTGATGGTGATAGTGTATCCTCACGGTGTACTCTCAGTGTTATGGTGATAGTGTATCCTCACGGTGTACTCTCAGTGTGATGGTGATAGTGTATCCTCACGGTGTACTCTCCGTGTGATGGTGATAGTGTATCCTCATGGTTTACTCTCTGTGTGATGTTTATCGTGTATCTTCACAGTTTACTCTCTGTGTGATGCTGATAGTGTATCCTCACGGTGTACTCTCCGTGTGATGGTGATAGTGTATCCTCACGGTGTACTCTCCGTGTGATGGTGATAGTGTATCCTCACGGTGTACTCTCCGTGTGATGCTGATAGTGTATCCTCACGGTGTACTCTCCGTGTGATGGTGATAGTGTATCCTCACGGTGTACCCTCTGTGTGATGGTGATAGTGTATCCTCATGGTGTACTCTCTGTGTGATGGTGATAGTGTATCCTCACGGTGTACTCTCAGTGTGATGGTGATAGTGTATCCTCACGGTGTACACTCCATGTGATGGTGATAGTGTATCCTCACGGTGTACTCTCAGTGTGATGGTGATAGTGTATCCTCACGGTGTACTCTCCGTGTGATGGTGATAGTGTATCCTCACGGTGTACTCTCAGTGTGATGGTGATAGTGTATCCTCACGGTGTACTCTCCATGTGATGGTGATAGTGTATCCTCACGGTGTACTCTCAGTGTGATTGTGATAGTGTATCCTCACGGCGTACTCTCCGTGTGATGGTGATAGTGTATCCTCACGGTTTACTCTCTGTGTGATGTTTATCATGTATCCTCACGGTGTACTTTCAGTGTGATGGTGATAGTGTATCCTTACGGTTTACTCTCTGTGTGATGGTGATATTGTATCCTCATGGTGTACTCTCCGTGTGATGGTGATAGTGTATCCTCACGGTGTACTCTCCGTGTGATTGTGATAGTGTATCCTTACGGTTTACTCTCTGTGTGATGGTGATAGTGTATCCTCACGGTGTACTCTCCGTGTGATGGTGATAGTGTATCCTCACGGTGTACTCTCAGTGTTATGGTGATAGTGTATCCTCACGGTGTACTCTCAGTGTGATGGTGATAGTGTATCCTCACGGTGTACTCTCCGTGTGATGGTGATAGTGTATCCTCACGGTGTACTCTCTGTGTGATGTTTATCGTGTATCTTCACGGTTTACTCTCTGTGTGATGCTGATAGTGTATCCTCACGGTGTACTCTCCGTGTGATGGTGATAGTGTATCCTCACGGTGTACTCTCCATGTGATGGTGATAGTGTATCCTCACGGTGTACTCTCAGTGTTATGGTGATAGTGTATCCTCACGGTGTACTCTCAGTGTGATGGTGATAGTGTATCCTCACGGTGTACTCTCCGTGTGATGGTGATAGTGTATCCTCATGGTTTACTCTCTGTGTGATGTTTATCGTGTATCTTCACGGTTTACTCTCTGTGTGATGCTGATAGTGTATCCTCACGGTGTACTCTCCGTGTGATGGTGATAGTGTATCCTCACGGTGTACTCTCCGTGTGATGGTGATAGTGTATCCTCACGGTGTACTCTCCGTGTGATGCTGATAGTGTATCCTCACGGTGTACTCTCCGTGTGATGGTGATAGTGTATCCTCACGGTGTACCCTCTGTGTGATGGTGATAGTGTATCCTCACGGTGTACTCTCTGTGTGATGGTGATAGTGTATCCTCATGGTGTGCTCTCTGTGTGATGGTGATAGTGTATCCTCACGGTGTATTCTCTGTGTGATGGTGATAGTGTATCCTCACAGTGTACTCTCTGTGTGATGGTGATAGTGTATCCTCATGGTGCGCACTCTGTGTGATGGTGATAGTGTATCCTCACGGTGTACTCTCCGTGTGATGGTGATAGTGTATCCTCATGGTGTGCTCTCTGTGTGATGGTGATAGTGTATCCTCACGGTGTACTATCCATGTGATGGTGATATTGTATCCTCACAGTGTGGTAATGATAATGTGTGGTTTTGTACATCCTGCTTTTAAGCTTTATTGTCCACAGGTTGTACCGAGGAAGAAAGCCTGTATGTCTTCAAAGAGGACAATGTCATTGAGTTTGATGGCGAGCTGGCAGCTGACGTGTTAGTGGATTTTCTCTTGGATGTAAGTATATACTGTATATAGAGCTCACTATATATAATAGGATGTAAGTGTATACTGTATATAGAGCTCACTATACATAATAGGATATATGACCCAGCTGATACTCTCTGCTTACCCCCCTCCCCAGTTGATTGAAGACCCTGTAGAGATCATCAATGATAAAGCGGAGCTGAAGGCGCTGGACAGGCTAGAGGAGGAGACCCGGGTGATCGGCTTCTTCAAGGATGAGAATTCAGAACGTGAGTTACAGTAAGAAGAAGGAGGAGTCTATAGAGAGATAGGGCGTCCCGGTGTGACCATGTGTGGGAGGGGTTGAGCGGAGATTAACCTACAACCAATGAGACAATGGACCTTCCCTCACCCAATCCATCACCCAGTGCACCCATTTGTCTCCCACAGGGTACCATAGAGGAACTTGTAATCCAGGCAATTATAAATATTATAAATGTGAAAGTTTGTGGGTTTGTATGTTTGTTACTCAATCACACAAAAACGGCTGAATGGATTTAAATGAAATTTAGCACATGGATAGTTTGTAACCTGGATTTACTACTTTTTATCTCAGTAAATGACATGGCTTCATGACTGTTACGAATTTATGTTCACATACTATATTACACTGCTCTTGGCAACAGCACTATCAGCTAATTGGAGTTTGCCAATAAAGCTGCTCTGTTATCTCTCTCTGTAAACACACAGATAGCACTGAGTCCATTGTGTACAAGCATTTGCATATTATTTGATCTGCTCCAGACAGTGCTGAGACACTGAGATGGGAAAACCCCTTTAATCCAAATTGGCAATTTCCCAATTTTAAACATGCCGGGAAACAGAAAATCTAATCTAAAATCAAAATTCTCAAAAAAAAAGGTAGCCAGAAGTCAACACACCTCTCCTCAAGTGGAGCTGATGAGTATTGAGAAAGCTAGGCACCAAACGGCTCTTAGAGCAGCCAAAAGGCCGGAGTAGGCAGATCATCGACGCCACCAACACACTCATTATATGGTATCCCAGCGAACTACTCAAATGCTGGAACAATCACAGGCACGGCACAATGTGGTATATTCCTTATGTTGTAACGCCCAGCGTCTTGTGATACTATTGTAGATCTTAAGGGAGCGTAGGGATGATAAGTGTGAACTATTGGGAATCTGTCACGTATACAGTTGTTCAGTGCAGAGGATGGAGATCATTTATTGAGGATTTCATCTCCTCTGTCCGGGTTTCATATGTGGGACCTGTAACAATTCTTTTGACTTTCTCAAGTTGAGAAAGTGGTTGGGATTTCTTTGTGGTGGTGAGATGACCATTGCTGTAATGTAGTAAAGTGTTCCTATCTATTGGTTGTGTGTACAAGTCTTTGCATAGTGTACCATCTGGTTTTTTGTGTATTGTTGTGTTAAAAAAGCTAATGTGAGATAGATCGCTGTGCATGGTAAACTGGAGTTAAGATAGGGAGAAGGGAGTCCAACGTGCCACCCCATATGTAAAAGATATCGTCAATGTATCGTTTCCAGGTTCAACTGTGTTGTTGAAAGAGTGAATAAGGATAAATTAATTTCTCTTCATATGATGACCTATAGGCATTTGCATATAGGGGGGTCACATTGGACCCCATGACTGTCCCCTGTGTCTGGATATGAAAAATTTCTCAGTTATTACAAGTTTTAATAAATCCATACAGAAATCAACATACTTGGGTGTTTATAGCACTGTCCAGAAGTTCCCTAACCACCTACGTTCCTTCCTGACTTCTTCATTTTCCCCCTGGCAGATTACAAGGCATTTGAGGAGGCCGCAGAAAATTTCCATCCATACATTAAATTCTTTGCAACTTTCGACAAGTCGGTAAGATGGGGCGCAGAGTAGGGGTGGTCTGTTTTTTCTGGAGTCCATAATGGGACAACATGAGATGATAGTGGTTTGTGATTTCTGTGAAGGACACAACTATAGCCTCAGCTTCACACAGTATATGGGGAGAGATATAGAAGACATTTGGGGTTCTGTACCGAGAAGCCGAAACTTGACATGGACAAATCTATCATTAGGTGGCAAAGACTCTGACCCTGAAGATCAATGAGGTGGACTTCTATGAACCATTCATGGATGAACCCATCACCGTCCCCGAAAAACCCTACACCGAGGACGAGCTGGTGGACTTCATCAACAAGCACAAGAGGTGAAAAGTCCAAGAAGAATCAGCTCGCCAACATCACATATATATTACATAATCTCCACATATATATTATATATTCCTCCCTCATTCATTGTGTTATGTCTCGTGTTTCTTTTAGGGCCACACTGCGGAAGTTGCGTCCTGAAGACATGTACGAGACCTGGGTGAGTGAAAGATGTCCTGACCCAATAACATGGCTATTAATGACTTCTGTTCTGTACACACATAACCAACTGCTTGAAGACTCTCTGCCCAATTTAGGCTTTATAGGCTGTATACAGAGCATTGGAGAGGGGGCGGTATATCACCCTGTATACAGAACAGTGGAGAGGGGGCGGTATATCACCCTATATACAGAACAGTGGAGAGGGGGCGGTATATCACCCTGTATACAGAACAGTGGAGAGGGGGCGGTATATCACCCTGTATACAGAGCATTGGAGAGGAGGCGGTATATCACCCTGTATACAGAGCATTGGAGAGGAGGCGGTATATCACCCTGTATACAGAACAGTGGAGAGGGGGCAGTATATCATCCAGACTAGCCAATCTACACACTGCCCTGTCCCTACCTCTTGGCCCCTTGGACTGACAGCTGGTTATTACCCTGGCATACACCCCATATCTCGCAGCCCTCAGAGTTTATTGTGGGCACAGGACTTGGCGTCGGTTGCTGATCCGTCATGTGTAAACTATGAGCAGTGTTGTCCGGACGCCAGAGGCTCAGATGTCTCGAGAAATCCCTGGACATTGTTGGTTGGGAGATGATTCTGGCTGGGTGTGAAAATGCGGCATCTAGATCAACACATCTAAATACAGTATACACCAGGTATAGGCTCCACCAATATGGCGTCCAGGGCAAGGTATCGCTGAATTTTATACCTGCTGAGAAGTAGAAAATAGATACTATAGATACATGACACCCCGTATAGAAACCTGACCCCTAGAATAGATATCTGACCCCAGTATAGATCATTGATCCCCAGTATGGATATATAGCTCTGGTAGTATCATGGTACCAAGCCTGTTTATAATCTGTGACCCCCCAGTGCTGGTAGTAACATGGTACAGACCTGTTGACTTTCAATTAGTGCTGTATCTGGACATGGCCCTGCCCACACTATAGATACATAAGCCCTCCCACACTATAGATACATAAACCCCTCCCACACTATAGATACATAAACCCCTCCCACACTATAGATACATAAACCCCTCCCACACTATAGATACATAAACCCCTCCCACACTATAGATACATAAACCCCTCCCACACTATAGATACATAAACCCCTCCCACACTATAGATACATAAACCCCTCCCACACTATAGATACATAAACCCCTCCCACACTATAGATACATAAACCCCTCCCATACTATAGATACATAAACCCCTCCCATAAATTGGATACATGATCCTAAGTACACAATAGATATATAACCCCTCCCACACTATTGATACATGACCCCTTCTACCCTGTAAATACATGACTCCGCCCACACTATAGATACACGACCCCTCCCACACTATAAATATATGACCCCTTCCACACTATAGTCACATGACTTGTACCTTCCCTGTCTCTGTGTTATTACAGGAGGATGATCTGGATGGATTTCACATTGTGGCTTTCGCTGAGGAGGAAGATCCAGGTGAGATACCAGAGTGAGGAGGATCAGAGAAGTGGTTGTGCAGAGGATGATAATGATGCTGATGGCCAGGACAGTACAGAACAGGACGGGCAGTGCAGGAGATGATGTCCCGGTGTGGGGTGATAGTAGTGACAGGACAGTATAGAACAGGACGGGCAGTGCAGGAGATGTTGTCCTCCTGTGTAGTGGTGGGTAGTAGCATTGTGAGTCCCTCCAATTCCAAGTCCAAATAACCATCGTGTAGGTGTCTTTGCTGCCAACTATTACACCGCCACTTACTATGGAGCACCAGAACACCCCAATTGCACACGCTGTCCATGTATTGCTCCATTCAGAATGGAACATGAAAGCCCATTCTCCTGATCCATGGGGGTCACAGCGTTCGGACCCCCCACAACACTGCTGATTACCTCCTACCAGTAAGTGTCACAATCACCACCATCCTCCTCCTGGGACCGAGATGATGAGGGACGGGCAGCACACGACAGTTTCATTGCTAAAACTTCCAATGCATAAAATCTGAAGGTTTGCAAAACGTCCAGATCAATCGGGGTCTACAGGGATCAGTTTGCTCATCTGTAATAATTATCAGACAGAGGATGATGGGAGTGATGATCACGGTATAGGTTACACTATAAGAATCTCACACAAATCGGCTCCTGTGTATATAACGTCATTATCTAATGGTCACAGTAATCATTGGCTGCACTGGGTGGTGATAATGGGATGATGGGAGTGATGATAAGTTATGAGATGATGAGAGTGATTGTGTTCTCCCCGGTTATTGTCTCCCATGTGGTCTCGCTCCTCCTGGACCTCAGACGGTTATGAATTTGTCCAGATTCTGAAGGACGTCGCTCGAGAGAACACAGAGAACCCCGATCTGAGCATCGTCTGGATCGATCCTGATGACTTCCCTCTGGTGAGGATCCTGACATGATGATGCAGGGCCGAGCTAATAAAATCTGAGGTCGCCATTCATTGACTCTACTAAACCACAGCGACTTCCTGCAAGTCCTCCATAGCCCTGCACAGTCAGACTGGCAAAGCCTTTCTTTGTGACAATTTTGTAGCAGTCTCTTGGTTTCCTCAAGCCTTCTCCGTCTCTCTCCAGACCCCTCTGTTCACTTTCAGACTTCTATATCCCCCTCCAGACTCCTCTGTGCCCCCCAGACCCCTCTGCCCCCTTCAAACTCCTCTGTCCTCCACCAGACCTCTCTATCCCCCTCTAGACCACTTTGTCCCCCTCCAAACCCCTATATTACCCCCAAACCCTCCTGTCCCCCTCCAGACCTCTCTGTCCCCTTCCAGATTTCTATGCCCCCCTTCAAACTTCTGTCTCCCCCTCCAGTCCCCCTCTAAACCTCTATGTCTCCTTCTGTACGCCTCCAAACCCTTATGTTATCCCAGATCCTTCTGTCCCTCTCCACACTCCTCAGTTCTCCTCCAGACCCTTCTGACCCCTTGCAGACTTCTATGTCCCTTTTCAGACTCCTATGCTTTTCTAAACTCCTTGGTCTCCCTCTCCAGACCCTTCTTTTACCTCCAGACCCCTCTGTCCCCCTCCAGACTTCTATGTCTCCTTCTAGACTCTCCTGCTCCCTTCTAGACTCCTCTGTCCCCCACCAGACTCCCCTGCTCCCTTCCAGACTCTCCTGTGCCCTTCTAGACTCCTCTGTCCCCCACCAGACTCCCCTGTCCCCTTCCAGACTCTCCTGTCCCCTTCTAGACTCCCCTGTCCCCCACCAGACTCCCCTGTCCCCTTCCAGACTCTCCTGTCCCCTTCTAGACTCCCCTGTCCCCTTCCAGACTCTCCTGTGCCCTTCTAGACTCCCCTGTCCCCCACCAGACTCCCCTGTCCCCTTCTAGACTCCCCTGTCCCCCACCAGACTCCCCTGTCCCCTTCTAGACTCCCCTGTCCCCCACCAGACTCCCCTGTCCCCTTCTAGACTCCCCTGTCCCCCACCAGACTCCCCTGTCCCCTTCCAGACTCTCCTGTCCCCTTCTAGACTCCCCTGTCCCCTTCCAGACTCTCCTGTGCCCTTCTAGACTCCCCTGTCCCCCACCAGACTCTCCTGTCCCCTTCTAGACTCCCCTGTCCCCCACCAGACTCCCCTGTCACCTTCTAGACTCCTCTGTCCCCCACCAGACTCCCCTGTCCCCTTCCAGACTCTCCTGTCCCCTTCTAGACTCCTCTGTCCCCCACCAGACTCCCCTGTTCCCTTCCAGACTTCTATGTTCACTTTCAGAATTGTGTCTCCCTCTCTAGACCCTTCTTTCCTCTCCAGAATCCCCTGTCCCCCAGACCCCTCTGTCCACCTCCAGTTCCCTTTATCCTCCTCCAGACCACTGTGATCCTGCAGACCCCTCAGGTGGTGGTGGCATTGGCAGACACGTCCACTGTGGTCTATGTCCCCTGAAAACTCATGGGAATTGGTCATAGTTTATAAAATGATATTTGGGTGAGAGATGGTACCCGAGCTCCAGTTTGTGGGGTGACTACTGAAGCTTTACCTTCCACCAGGAGATCTTTATGATGTCATCAATAACCTGCACTTCTCCCCACAGCTGGTGACCTACTGGGAGAAGACCTTCCATATCGACCTGTTCAGACCACAGATTGGAGTCGTTAATGTAACTGACGTGAGTAGTGTGCCTAACCCAAATACATTCACATTATGTAATATATAACTAACCTCTCCCATTACCCTATATAACTCCTCCCATTACTTTATATAACTCCTCCTATTACTCTATATAACTCCTACTACTACTCTATATAACTCCTCCTACTACTCTATATAACTCCTCCTATTAGTTTGTGTAACTCCTCCCATTACTATATATAACTCCTCCTATTATTCTGTGTAGTTACTCCCATTATTCTATATAACTCCTCCTATTATTTTGTGTAGCTCCTCCCATTACTTTATATAACTCCTCCTATTATTCTGTGTAGTTACTCCCATTATTCTATATAACTCCTCCTATTATTCTGTGTAGCTCCTCCCATTACTTTATATAACCCCTCCCATTTTCTGTATAGCTCCTCTTTTTACTCTATATAACTCCTCCTATTACTCTATATAACTCCTCCCATCACTCTATATAACTCCTCCTATTATTCTGTGTAGCTCCTCCCATTACTTTATATAACTCCTCCCAATACTCTATCCATCTGAAGCACTAAGGTCCAGCAATGGTCCAGGTGACACCTCACGCTATTGACTTCTTTTTGGTTCTTGCAGGCGGACAGCGTGTGGTTGGAAATGGACGATGCTGAGGACCTGCCCTCACCATCTGAGCTGGAACAGTGGATCGAAGATGTGTTATCTGGAAAGGTCAACACTGAAGATGACGACGATGATGATGATGATGACGACGATGATGATGATGACGATGATGATGACGATGATGACGACGACGATGATGATGACGACGATGATGATGACGATGATGATGACGACGACGATGATGATGATGATGACGATGATTAAAACTGAAAACTTCCCTGAAGCCATTGTATAATGTGTGATGGTGGCGTGCCGGTGTTATGAACCTTATATCCAGGTGGTGGTGCCCTACCTTAGTTATTGTGTCAGGACAGTTAGGTATCATTTTGTTACTACTCCAAGAAATGACCATGACTGGACTACAACCCCCGAAGTCTGGAGCCGGAGGCAGGATTCACATTTGATCAGTTCATCTCATTTCTCAGGAAGCAGCTCTCTAAAGATTGTACATGAAATGGTAAAAATATCCAATAAATATTCAGGTGGAAGAGTCTCCACATCATGGATGCATCTTCATCTGTCCCAAGTGTGGAAGAAAAGACCAAACACATTCACATCTGTGATAGTCAAATAAGTCCAGTCAGCAGTGACCTGGTACAGGCAAGCCATGTGTGAGGGCTCTATGCCTTGTGAACCACTACCCCTCACACCTACTTCACACCCCACATGGGAGACTTTTCTGGGACTGGGTTGATATGCTGGTTCTGGGGATACTAACCTATCTACCTGCAGGACTGGGGTGATATGCTGGTTCTGGTGACAGTAACCTATCTATCTGCAGGGCTGGGGTGATATGCTGGTTCTGGAGACACTAACCTATCTATCTGTAGGGCTGGGGTGATATGCTGGTTCTGGTGACAGTAACCTATCTATCTGCAGGGCTGGGGTGATATGCTGGTTCTGGTGACACTAACCTATCTATCTGCAGGGCTGGGGTGATATGCTGGTTCTGGTGTCAGTAACCTATCTATCTGCAGTGCTGGGTTGATATGCTGGTTCTGGGGACACTAACCTATCTATCTGCAGGGCTGGGGTGATATGCTGGTTCTGGTGACACTAACCTATCTATCTGCAGGGCTGGGGTGATATACTGGTTCTGGTGTCACTAACCTATCTATCTGCAGGGCTGGGGTGATATGCTGGTTCTGGTGACACTAACCTATCTATCTGCAGGGCTGGAGTGATATGCTGGTTCTGGTGACACTAACCTATCTATCTGCAGGGCTGGGGTGACATGCTGGTTCTGGTGTCACTAACCTATCTATCTGCAGGGCTGGGGTGATATGCTGGTTCTGGTGACACTAACCTATCTATCTGCAGGGCTGGAGTGATATGCTGGGTCTGGTGACACTAACCTATCTATCTGCAGGGCTGGGGTGATATGCTGGTTCTGGTGACACTAACCTATCTATCTGCAGGGCTGGAGTGATATGCTGGTTCTGGTGACAGTAACCTATCTATCTGCAGGGCTGCGGGGATATGCTGGGTCTGGTGACACTAACCTATCTATCTGCAGGGCTGGGGTGATATACTGGTTCTGGTGACAGTAACCTATCTATCTGCAGGGCTGGGGTGATATGCTGGTTCTGGTGACAGTAACCTATCTATCTGCAGGGCTGGAGTGATATGCTGGTTCTGGTGACAGTAACCTATCTATCTGCAGGGCTGGGGTGATATGCTGCTGGTTCTGGTGACACTAACCTATCTATCTGCAGGGCTGGGGTGATATGCTGGTTCTGGTGACAGTAACCTATCTATCTGCAGGGCTGGGGTGATATGCTGGTTCTGGTGACACTAACCTATCTATCTGCAGGGCTGGAGTGATATGCTGGGTCTGGTGACACTAACCTATCTATCTGCAGGGCTGGGGTGATATGCTGGTTCTGGTGACACTAACCTATCTATCTGCAGGGCTGGAGTGATATGCTGGGTCTGGTGACACTAACCTATGTATCTGCAGGGCTGGGGTGATATGCTGCTGGTTCTGGTGACACTAACCTATCTATCTGCAGGGCTGGGGTGATATGCTGGTTCTGGTGACAGTAACCTATCTATCTGCAGGGCTGCGGGGATATGCTGGTTCTGGTGACAGTAACCTATCTATCTGCAGGGCTGGGTGATATGCTGGTTCTGGTGACAGTAACCTATATATCTGCAGGGCTGGGGTGATATGCTGGTTCTGGTGACAGTAACCTATCTAACTGCAGGACTGGGGTGATATGCTGGTTCTGGTGACACTAACCTATCTATCTGTAGGGCTGGGGTGATATGCTGGTTCTGGTGACACTAACCTATCTATCTGCAGGGCTGGGGTGATATACTGGTTCTGGTGACAGTAACCTATCTATCTGCAGGGCTGGGGTGATATGCTGGTTCTGGTGACACTAACCTATCTGCAGGGCTGGGGTGATATGCTGGTTCTGGTGACACTAACCTATCTATCTGCAGGGCTGGGGTGATATGCTGGTTCTGGTGACACTAACCTATCTATCTGCAGGGCTGGGGTGATATGCTGGTTCTGGTGACACTAACCTATCTATCTGCAGGGCTGGGGTGATATGCTGGGTCTGGTGACACTAACCTATCTATCTGCGGGGCTGGGGTGATATGCTGGTTCTGGTGACACTAACCTATGTATCTGCAGGGCTGGGGTGATATGCTGGGTCTGGTGACACTAACCTATCTATCTGAAGGGCTGGGGTGATATGCTGGGTCTGGTGACACTAACCTATCTATCTGCAGGACTGGGGTGATATGCTGGTTCTGGTGACACTAACCTATCTATCTGCGGGGCTGGGGTGATATGCTGGTTCTGGTGACACTAACCTACCTATCTGCAGGGCTGGGGTGATATACTGGTCTGGTGACACTAACCTATCTATCTGCAGGGCTGGGGTGATATGCTGGTTCTGGTGACAGTAACCTATCTATCTGCAGGGCTGGGGTGATATGCTGGTTCTGGTGACAGTAACCTATCTATCTGCAGGGCTGGGGTGATATGCTGGGTCTGGTGACAGTAACCTATCTATCTGCTGGGCTGGGGTGATATGCTGGTTCTGGTGATAGTAACCTATCTATCTGCAGGACTGGGGTGATATGGTGATTCTGGTGACATCTCTATAAGGTCACTTCATATGGCTGACTTTGGATTAGGAGACCTGGTCCATGTATTGGGCTGCTTTACCAGTCCAGACGCCGCTCAGCTGTGTGAAGCCGCCCTAGAAGTCCCCAAGCGATTTCACTTAAACTTGGCAGGAAAATATAAAATTTCATAGTCTATATTTTGGCTTCCAGATCGTTGATAACTCTTGCCCAAACCTTCTGTGCACCTACAGGTCTACAACTGGCCACCCCCTACCACAGCAGGTCATGCCTAGGGGTTGTACCATCTATGATACCTCAACACGCTGGGTTTATGTGATCATTACGTTGCCCCTGATTTTCTAGTACAGCCATGGCAGGATCTCTGTCTTTTCCAGAGTGACTCCAGAACGTACAGCTTGTGATTTTCTCTGTCGTCTCCATCTCTCGCTTCCTCACACTCTCTCTTATAGTTGGTGTCTCTGCTCCATCCTTAGCTAGTTTGTCTGGTGACCAGTCCTAGCACGATACTAACAAACCTCTCGGCCTCACAACCGTCCCTCAGACTCTGCCGCCTAGTCTGGAGGTTCTGTCCACCATGTACTAGGCCCTGACTTGTCTTCCTTCAGCCGGTGGCCTGGGACCTACTTCTCTGTGTCTCTCCTCATGGGCGTGGGGCCCCAGATAAACAATATCTTTTTTCCAGCTGTCCTGATTTTGCCCCACAAACCTGATGGGATCTTTGCAAACCCCGGGGACATTCTCGGGACACCGTTTAATGGGACAGTGAGGATCTAGGACCATTAATGTTACATCAGCAGGGTTCTAACAACCTGGAGCCTCATCGATCAGCTATTACTCAGGTTAACAGGAGGCTCCTGAAAAAATAGGTGACCTCCTAGTGTCTGGGAAGAGGGTGTCGCACCCAAATGAGGCGGGCTACTCCAGGGGCCTGGCCAGGTCCACTTAGTGGTCGCACGTCTTCTGTAACATCACGGTCATTGGTCGCATGTGATGAACATCCGCTCTACAACGCCTGGCCAAAAGGAGGCCGTCTAAATGCTGCGGCCTCTGAAAGCGCTTGCCGGGTGCCAGAGCCCCAGACTTCGAACCAGAACCCCCCTTTAAAATCCCACTTTCTGCAATATGTTTCAGATGTCTCAGGATGTCATTTGAGCTGGTGTTTCCCATGTCATCATCTCTTAGGTCTTTCCTCCAAGACTGATGGCTGCCACATTCACTTAACTCAACACGTCCTCTCTGTCACTCAGGACAAACACCCTGGGGTGCCCGTTTTGTCAGCCCTGCCACGTGGCAGCTCCACACCTTGGTCCTTAGCCTGGACATCCTGTGCTGGTGTCATCTGCAGATACTCAAAACAATTCCAAAAATGATCTTTAATATTAATAATACTGAGTAAGGTGAAGATGTCACATGACCCCCCCCCCATTATATTAGGACTAAGGGTCATAATACAATCTTCTGTATGCTGGAGGCATTTGGCATATAATAGAAGAGGTGATATATATAATACAGACATGAGATAATACAGGATGATATATACACATTATAGCTCCATAGTGTAGTATATACATGTTATATATATATTAGTCTCTACTGACTATGCTGGAGGTGACTGACATATAGTATAAGGGTATATATAATACAGACATGAGATATTAGCAGATGATATATACACATTATAGCTTCTGGTGTGATATATACATATTAGAGTCGCTGACTACGCTGGAGATATGGTGGAGGCGTCCAGCACCTGAGGATATAATTGCACTAAGAAGCGATGGGAGTTTGCTGGGATGAAGTTCTCGGTGAGGGTCACTCTGGGAATCGCACTCACACTCACCACCAGCTGGGTGTCGGCGCTGCGGAGGCAGAAGGTTTGGTTGGACTTCAGGCTTCGTGTCACTGACTCCTCACTCACTAATGTCCACAGAGCTGGTTGTGCACCAGAGTATTGACATGGAGGCCCCGGGTACAGATACTGCTCCAGAAAAGCCTGGAGATAGAAGAAGGAAGAACATGTCAGCAGGATGGATTCTAGGGTGCACCAAGATATAATATATAACATCACATATCATCATATAATATCTTATAACATCACATAATATCAAATATAATCATGTAACATCACATAATATCATATAACATCACATAGTATAAAATAACTTCATATAATATCTTATAACATCACATAATATTATATAACATCATATAATATCATATGGTATCAAATAACTTCATATAACATCAAATAATATCACATAATATCAAATTACAACAAATAATGTCAAATAACTTCCTATAATATGAAATAACATATAATATTATATAACATTATATAATATCACATACTGTCAAATAGCTTCATGTAATATGACATAATATGAAATAACTTCATAAAATATAAAATAATATCATATAGAATCACATACTATTCTAAAAGAAAATCACTTAACATATAATATCACATCTCATCATATAATATCACCTAACATCACATTATATAATAAAACACATAATATATAATATCTAATAATATTATATAATGTCAATTAACATCATATATTATAATACATACAACACATACATATTACACATCATATATCATAGTACACACATATATATTATTCATCACACATTCTATATCATATGTCACTTATCATACATCACATATCATATAAGAGATATTCTAAATCACATTTCGCATATTACACATCACGTAAATATTATACATCGAATACACAACTCATACATCTTATACATTACATATAGCAACGTGGCCTAGCATGAAGTATCCAGCCTCGGTGTCTAGCGAATTGCCACGTCCGCTCACAAACTCGTGTCACGTGCGCCTGCCCCACATATCACATGTTACACATTAGATATATATATTACATATATTACACATCACATGTTGCAGTCATGTGACCATGTGATACGATCTCATTCTGCAGAACGGCTCCTGTAATTGGTGTTACCTGTGGGGACATGCTGTATGTCAGGCACAGTGTCAGGTGCTGGATGATGGCCTCCATGCTGTACAGGTGAGTCTGATGCGTTGCGCGCAGGTAGCGCTGCAGGCTTTGCGCAATAAGGGGGAAGATGCTCTGCGCGGCCTCTCTGGAGTCAATCGCTTGTCCAGACTTCAGACGATTATCCGAGCACTGAACCTGAGAGAACGACCGGTGTACAGCGACCACCAACCTGCAAAGAGACAAATATATCCGAATCTAGACAATGTATATAACTATTACCATGACAGTATATATCGTACTTATTGGCATGAAATCTAAAATATAATTGTTACCATAAGATCGAGAACAATTCAGACTAAATATTACTGTCATATACTATATATAACTGTCACCACGGACTGTATATAGCTATCACCTTGAAATCTAGAGCATTACAGACAGTATATACCTATTACCATGAAATCTAGAATAGTACAGACTGTATATAAGGGTTAATTTAGTGCAGGACAGTAGTTGGGATCACTTCTGCTGTCACCTGGCACGCCGCCTGCGTATCTTGCGCTCCTGTTCAATATCTGCGTAGTATCTGTCCTTGTAATTGGTTGCTGACAGGATCAGGGCCTGTGATCGGCTGACGGTGCTGTCCTCCATGCCTGGTGAGAAGAAATACAGAGAACTTTTTAAAAGAGATATCTGAGCTCTCTCAGCAGATCCCAGTAACCAACATGGGATCAAAGCAGCCAACAGTAGATCATAGTAACCAGCAGTAGATCCAAGTAACCAGCATTGGATCAAAGAAGCCAGCCGTAGATCATAGTACCCAGCACTGGATCACAGTAACCAGCAGTAGATCTGAGTAATCAGCATTGGATCAAAGCAGCCAACAGTAGATCATAGTAACCAGCAGTAGATCCAAGTAACCAGCATTGGATCAAAGCAGACAGCCGTAGATCATAGTACCCAGCACTGGATCACAGTAACCAGCAGTAGATCTGAGTAATCAGCATTGGATCAAAGAAGCCAGCAGTAGATCATAGTAATCAGCAATAGATCGTGGTAATACGCATTGGCGCACACTAACCAGCAGTAGATCAAAGCAGCCAGCAGTAGATCATAGCAACCAGCACTGGATCACAGTAACCAGCAGCAGATCCAAGTAATTGGATCTGGATCAAAGAAGCCAGCAGTAGATCATAGCAATCAGAACTGGATCATAGTAACCAGCAGTAGATCATAGTATTCAGGATTGGATCACAGATCTGAGCATTGGATCAAATGTGCCAGCAGTAGATCATAGTAATCTGCAGTAGATTGTGGTAATAAGCATTGGATCATAGTAATTATCAGTAGATAATGTAATCAGCATTGGATCATAGTAACCAGCAGTAGATCATAGTAATCATCTTTAGATCATGGTATAAAGCATTGGATCATACTAATCATCATTAGATCATCGTAATCATCAGTAGATCATTGTAATAAGCATTGGATCACAGTAACCAGCAGTAGATCATAGAACCCAGCACTGGATCACAGTAACCAGCAGAAGATCTGAGTAATCAGCATTGGATCACAATAACCAGCAGTAGATCATAGTAATCATCTTTAGATCATGGTAAAAAGCATTGGATCATACTAATCATCATTAGATCATCGTAATCATAAGTAGATCATCGTAATCAGCATTGGATCACAGTAACCAGCAGTAGATCATAGAACCCAGCACTGGATCACAGTAACCAGCAGAAGATCTGAGTAATCAGCATTGGATCACAGAAACCAGCAGCAGATCCCAGTAATAGACGTCGAAACTCTGTAACTAGCAGCAAATTCCAGGCACCAGTAGTGGATTCTAGGAAGTAGCAGCTGATCCCGGCAAACAACAAGACATCTCAGTAACCACAATCTGATCATAGTAACCTGCAATAGCTTTTATAAACTAGCAGCAGATCCCAGTAACAAGCAGTTAATCGTAGTAAATAGCAGGAGATCCCAGTAGCCAGAAGCTCATACCAGATACCAGAATCTACTCCCAGTAACCTGCAGCAGATCCTGATAAATAGAAACAAAATCCATAATCAGTAGCAAACAGTTAATCCCAGTAACCAGCAGCTGAACACAATTATGAGCAGCAGATCACATTAACTAGAAGCTGATCCCATGAAGCAGAAACTGATCTCAGTAACAAGAATCTGGTCCCAGTAACTAACAACAAATCCTATTAACCAGTAGCAGATTCAAGTGACCAGCAGCAGGTCTAGTAATCAGGAGTTCATCCCGGTAGCCAGATACAGATCCTAGTAACCAGCAGCAGATCTGATTAACCAGAATCTGATCCTGGTAACCACCAGCAGGCCCGTATAACCAATAGCTGATCTCAGTTATCAGAAGTGGATCAAAGAAATCAGCAACAGATCCCAGTAAACCAGCAGCAGATCCTGATAAACAGCAACAGAACCCATAAGCAGCAAATGATTCCAGTAACAAGCTATTAATCCTAGAAATCAGCAGTTGATCATAAATACCACAGCAGATCCCATTAACTAGCAGCTGATCCCATTGAGTCAAGCAGATCCCAGTAACCAGCAGCAGATCCTATTAAACAGAATCTGATCCTGGTAGCCACCAGGCAATCCCGGAAACAACAAATTAATCCCAGTAACCAGCAGCAGATCTAAGAAGTTAGCAGGTGATCCCAGTAACCAGCAGCTGATCCCAGTTTTCAGAAGTGGATCAAAGTAATCACCAGCAGATCCCAGTAATCTGCAGTGGATTTCAGTAACCATGAGCAGATACAAGTAACTAGAAGGTGATATCGGTGTCCAGAAGCTGAAGCTATCAATCAGCAGCAGATCCCAGTAATCTACAGTGGATTCCAGTAACCAGTACTTGCAGTCCATATGGCCCTGATTAGTCTCTGGGGGACTATAGAGGGATGATAAAATGAGGGGTTGAGAGGAGACTGTATATACACGTAAGCTGCACTCACCCTCCACAAGAGACCCCGGGCCCTCAAGGCTCTGCTCCTGTTTTCTGGTCTTCCTTATCTGTGATCTTGGGGTCAAGGCCGAAAAATCCTTGTAGTAATGTTCTAATACATACAACGCAGATCTCTGTAAACTGAGCACATGGGTTATACAATGAGAGTATACAGAGCACATGTCATATACTCCAGTAACTAATAACCAGTATATAGAGTACATGTGATATATACTAATAACCAGTATACACCCAGATACATGACCAATAGATGGAAATCCCCTTGGAGAAGGCTACGTACCACGTACTGCTGTAGTATATGGGGCAGTCGTGGTTTGGGTTTGGTCAGGGGTACACATCCATTTGGCAGATGGTGAGTATGTATTACCTTCTGATGGTACGTACCTGACTCTCCCTATAGTGTAGCAGCGGGCCTCCCCGTCACTGCTCCGCACCACCCTGAGGATGTAGAAGGGCTGCAGCTGTCTGATCTCCAGAAGAATTACGGCAAGGTAATGGATGAAGATGAAGGCGTCCACCAGTGACACCGTATACTGGACCACACTCAGGAGGTTCCGCTCCTGCTGCCCCAGAATCCTCACCACATAGAACAGCCAATAGGAGACCAGGAAGAGACTGAGGAGCAGAAGAAGGAGGGCGCGGAACTCCACTAGACGTGGCAGGATGCATCGAGGCCTCCGAAAGAAAACAGCCCAAGACCCCAGGACTATGAATAACAGCTTAAAAGCAACCGAGATGTAAAGCCCCTCACAAATAACCCCGCAGGGCTCCAACTCAGATCCCCACAGAACTTGGGGCAACAAGATGAACAGTGGTGGGGTGAGAACGGTGAGTAACGACAGGACACAGAACATGTAGAAACCCAGCATGGTTCGAGCATCAGGTCTACTGCTCACAGAGTCCTGAGAACCTGCTTTGGGAACCAACTCCTCCAGGGAAGCGCTGCGTTCAGAGGTCACCGCTGTGGTCGTCTCACCCCAGTTATCATCCTAGAAATAGAAAAGGTAGAAGATACAAAGATATTACATAGGTGGATGGATGGATGGATGGATGGATGGATAGATAGATAGATAGGAGATAGATAGATAGATAGATAGATAGATAGATAGATAGATAGACCCCACCTGTTCCTCTTCCTCTTCTCCTCTTCCAGAGTCCTCAGCAGGAAGCATGCTTTTACTTGTTGGTTCCTCGATGGTAACAGACTTGTGGCCTTCATGGTTCTTTTCTCTAGATATAAGTAAAAGGTAAAATTGGAAAGATGAGGATAAGAGTGGAGGGATAGATGGATGGTAGTAAAAGTGGAGAGATAGATGGATTGTGCTAGGAGTGGAGAGATAGATGGATAGTGGTAAGAGTGGATGGATGGATAGATCGATGGTGGTAAGAGCAGATGGATAGAGAGGAGGTAAGAAAGGGCCAACAGATTTAGGACAGGTGAACTGCTCACCTCTCATATCCATACTTGCTGTGCGTGGATCCAGTTTCCATTCCTATAAGAGACAACACAAATCAGACTCAAATCATGAATGGTGGGCCAGCTTATATATGTGTGGGGTAGATAAGGGAACATAACAGCTCCCTCAAAACCTGAAGGGTCACCACATAGGCCATAATGCCAAGAAGGTGCAGAGGGGATGGTGGCATCTCCATGGATCATCAGAAGTCAATATTAACAGGAAGATTTCTAACATTGCAGGCAGATTATGTCAGGTCTCTATGGAGTGCTTCCATCTGTCCCACCTGTACACCCCAACCACCACCTGCCTCTCAGAATTAGAGATGGGCGAACCAATTCATCACACAATTACACGTCAAAGGTTTATTATATCCAGAAGTGAGACGTTCCGTTCTACTAGAGACCTTCATCAGTCATTGCATATATGGAAAGGAAGATAAAATACACAAGCCATGTCTATGGAGGAAAGAAGGGAAATCCGGCCAAACAGGCCCAAAGGAACGCCTGTATTACTTACTGAGTGCCGCATCACGCACATCTACTGTATTTAAATACACATCTGCCATACTTTTACGACGGATGTCGGGATGGGATAAAACATACTTTTACTGACAAAACCTATTGTTAAAAGCTATTTTGGGCAAGAGTTTGCATTTTTTTCATTAAATACATAGCAACTGCTGTTCTAACAGTAAAGCGCTGATTCTGCCTGCGCAAATCTGAAAAAAAATCTCTGTTATTTAAGCATTTTTTAGTTGCTCACTCAATATACAGTCTAGCCTGCGCTAATCTGAAAAAAAAGAAACCTCTTGTTATTTAATGTTTTTTTGTTTTCTACACTGCTCACCAAATATAGTGTGGAGGAGTGTTAATCTGAAAACAATGGTCAAATAATTTAAGCGTTTTTTTTTTTTTTCGGGGGGGGGGGGGGGGGTTTGCAGCACATATATATAGCATTACATCCTCCGCAAATCTAAAAAAAAAGAATCTCCATTACTGAAGCATTTTGTTTGTGTTCAGTTCACGCAATAGTCTATCCGGCGCTAATATGAAAAAATTATTTTATTTAACAATGGCTTTTCCTGAAATAGTTGTTCATAAAAAACACACACACTTGCTGTGTCAGAATTGTTGCCAATAACTAGACAGTAATTAGTCAGTGTGTGCAGTAGGAAAACTGACTGAAACAAAAAACAGGGCAAGGGACAGGCAAAAGGAGGGGAGGAAGAAACACTTGTGCAAGTGCTAACAATAAGAATGTGAGTGGCAACAGCAACACTTCTGGTCTTCACAGCTCCACCAGTAGCCAGAATGTTGTCATACTTAATGAGAAAGCAGTGAACCTCCAATATTGAGTGAGGGCTTTGTGTGTTCCTCCTCAACATGGAATTTACGACGCTGTCTTTCTGTGCTATTGACCGTGTCTTCTCCTTTAACTGCACTGACATCTGAGATCCCATTCTCTAGGAGTCATGTGACCTGCTGAGAGAGATATTTCTCCTAACCCAAGACTTTCTCTTCTTCCTCCTGCCATATACAGTCCTATGAAAAAGTTTGGGCACTCCTATTAATCTTAATCATTTTTAGTTCTAAATATTTTGGTGTTTGCAACAGCCATTTCAGTTTGATATATCTAATAACTGATGGACACAGTAATATTTCAGGATTGAAATGAGGTTTATTGTACTAACAGAAAATGCGCAATATGCATTAAACCAAAATTTGACCGGTGCAAAAGTATGAGCACCCTTATCATTTTATTGATTTGAATACTCCTAACTACTTTTTACTGACTTACTGAAGCACAAAATTGGTTTTGTAACCTCAGTGAGCTTTGAACTTCATAGCCAGGTGTATCCAATCATGAGAAAAGGTATTTAAGGTGGCCAATTGCAAGTTGTTCTACTATTTGAATCTCCTCTGAAGAGTGGCATCATGGGCTACTCAAAACAACTCTCAAATGATCTGAAAACAAAGACTGTTCAACATAGTTGTTCAGGGGAAGGATACAAAAAGTTGTGTCAGAGATTTAACCTGTCAGTTTCCACTGTGAGGAACATAGTAAGGAAATGGAAGACCACAGGGACAGTTCTTGTTAAGCCCAGAAGTGGCAGGCCAAGAAAAATATCAGAAAGGCAGAGAAGAAGAATGGTGAGAACAGTCAAGGACAATCCACAGACACCTCCAAAGAGCTGCAGCATCATCTTGCTGCAGATGGTGTCACTGTGCATCGGTCAACTATACAGCGCACTTTGCACAAATAGAAGCTGTATGGGAGAGTGATGAGAAAGAAGCCGTTTCTGCACGTACGCCACAAATAGAGTTGCCTGAGGTATGAAAAAGCACATTTGGACAAGGCAGCTTCATTTTGGAAACAAAAATTGAGTTGTTTGGTTATAAAAAAAGGCGTTATGCATGGCGTCCAAAAAGAAACAGCATTCCAAGAAAAACACATGCTACCCACTGTAAAATTTGGTGGAGGTTCCATCATGCTTTGGGGCTGTGTGGCCAATGCCGGCATCAGGAATCTTGTTAAAGTTGAGAGTCGCATGGATTCCACTCAGTATCAGCAGATTCTTGAGAATAATGTTCAAGAATCAGTGACGAAGTTGAAGTTACGCCGGGGATGGATATTTCAGCAAGACAATGATCCAAAACACCGCTCCAAATCCTCAGGCATTCATGCAGAGGAACAATTACAATGTTCTAGAATGGCCATCCCAGTCCCCAGACCTGAATATCATTGAACATCTGTGGGATGATTTGAAGCGGGCTGTCCATGCTCGGCGACCATCTAACTTAACTGAACTTGAATTGTTTGTCCAAAATACCTTTATCCAGGATCCAGGAACTGATTAAAAGCTAGAGGAAGCGACTAGAGGCTGTTATCTTTGCAAAAGGAGGATCTACTAAATATTAATGTCACTTTTCTGTTGAGGTGCCCATACTTTTGCACCGGTCAAATTTTGGTTTAATGCATATTGCGCATTTTCTGTTAGTACAATAAACCTCATTTCAATCCTGAAATATTACTGTGTCCAGCAGTTATTAGATATATCAAACTGAAATGGCTGTTATAAACACCAAAATATTTAGAACTAAAAATGATTAAGATTAACAGGGGTGCCCAAACTTTTTCATAGGACTGTATCATTATGGAACAAGTGCAAACACTTGTGGATCAGATACAAGGAATAACCCAGCTGGTTCAAGAGTTGGCAGAGAGGATTCAACAACTGGAGAAATTTCTGTCTCTCAAGTTCCAGTTACTTCTGCTGTTCCCAAGGAACCTAAAATAAATCTACCTGGCCAGTTTTCTGGATATAGAAAATGTTTTGCTATTTTTTTGTACAGGTTGTATTTTCATCTCCGAACCTCCCTTCTGGTGATGAGCAGTAACGTGTGGCCATTATTATTTCGCATCGGCCGGGTGACCAATGCCCAAGCCCCAGAATTGTTTTCTGTGGAGCGTTTTTTTACAGTGCTGGGGTTACTCTACGATGAACCTCACCTTACCGCCGTCACTGAATCAAACCAGATCGCCCTCTGCCAAGGTTGTCATCCAGTGGAAGATTGTTCAGAATTTCATTGGTGGTCGGTTCACTCTCAATAGAATGATCCTGCTCTCTGCTGCCAGTTTCGTCAGGGCCTGTCTGACACCATTAAGGACTTGTTAGTAAATTACCCAACTTGCATCTCTGGATAAGGCCATGACTCTCGCCATTTTAGACAGTTGGGGATCTCTAGGTTTCCACTGGTGATTCCTGTCAATGTTGCCGCTGTGGACGGTACCCCACTGTCTCAGGGCCCGGGTACATATGCCACCGCACACGTCACTCTAGAAATAGACTCTGGGCATTCTGAAGATATTTCTTTTCTGGTTTTTGATAATTTACCTGCTGAATTTGTGTTGGGCTTCTTCCATTTTGCTCCCATAATCCAGTACTTGGTAGAAAGCAGAGCTGGTTATATGGAGCTCTGATGTAATGTGTCTTGTTTTACCTCACCTGTCTCTGCTATATCAGGTCATACCTTATCCTTATCTGAATATATTCCGTATTCTGTACATAATTCTGCTGAGACTTGTAGTACTTCTCTGCCCCTTGAATCTTATAATACGGTCTAATACTCCTAGTTGTAACTCTTCCCTCGCCTGCATAGCGATGAGTTCAGGGGTGGATATGGGGTCTAACAAACTGTATACAGTTTGGGATCAGGACCAGCCGTGCCTGAGAAAGTCTAAGTCTGTTTATAGGGGGAGGAAAACTAATTCTACGGGTAAAACCTGTTGTACTAACATTCAGAAATCTGCTTTGAAAGCTAAGGGTCCGATGGCTCCTCACAAAACTCAGAGTCCTGTCATGCAGTCTCAATTCAGCTTCAACCTGGGTAGACAGACAGTTTCAGAAGTGTCCAGGACTTGTCTAATTCGTAGCTGTGGAGGCCTATATAAGACTCCGCCCTCTTGACAAAGGTAACGACTAATTTAGTTTCTCTCGTTGGCTATGAAACTGATAGTGTATGTATTGGATTGCTTTTCTGTCCCTTGTTCTTCGGATATTCATTCGCCTGCTGATTCTGCCTTTGACGTACCCGTTTGGATTTGACCCTTGGCTTTCTACTGGATATCACTTTTGTCTCCTGATTCGGCCTCTGACGTCTTCTCCTGGATTTGACCCTTTGCCTGGACATTTATTCTCCCATTTCTGATTTTTTCCTCATAACTCAGTTGTGGGTTCTGGTTTGGGTCTCATTTTGCACAGCATTTATTTGTAGAATTACTTTTTGGTGACAATTCAGACCATCAGATTCGACAAAGTCCAACTGGCCTTGCAGACAGCGCTGGTGAAGGTGCCTGGGGGTCTGTCTTTGCTTACAGTGCTGTGCTGATTATAACCCCTTCTCAACACTGCAAAGCGGCAGCCGTAGCTTCGGGGCCTCCGCTGTAATGTACAGAGATAATGGCTGTGATTAGAGATGAGCGAATACTATTTGAAACAGCCGTTTCGAATAGCACGCTCCCATAGAAATGAATGGAAGCGGCCGGCACGCAGACTTTGCCGCTTAACCTCCCGCGTGCCGGCTACGTCCTTTCATTTCTATGAGAGCGTGCTATTCGAAACGTCTGTTTCGAATAGTGTTGGCTCATCTCTAGCTGTGATCAGAGTAAAAATAATATAGAGGCTGGTTCAACCTCAGTAGTAACATAGCGAAACCTCTCATAGACTGCAATATAGTTATATTATAGTCTATAGGACCTGCAATCAAAGATTGCAGGTTCAAGCCCCTTAGAGGTATAAAAAAATAGTGAAGAAATTAAAAAAGTTAAAAAAAAAAAACTTTAAATCCCCCCCCTTTCCCTCAAATACATGTAAAAGTATTAAATACTGTGAAACACATACACATTAGGTATCCCTGTGTCAGAAATCACCCAGTCTACAAATCTATAAAAATATACCTCCGTACGTTACAAACCAAAGCAGAAAGAAAATCAAAAGTGCCAAATTGATATTTTTTTGCTGTTTCACCTTTGATAAAAATGTAAATAAAAAATGATCAAAACAACAGACATTCCCCAAAATGGTAGCACTAAAAAGTACACCAGACCCCCAAAGCATCGGCGTACCCGGAAATATAAAAGTTACAGGTGTCGGGAATATGGAACCTTTGGCATAAAATATTTTTTTTGCAAAGTTTTTGATTTTTGTATAGGGGTTAAAATGGAAATAAAACCATATAAATTTGGTATCACTGGAATCGTACTGAATCAAAGAACCATCATGGAGAACAATTTGCCCCGTACGCAATAACCCCTCATATGGCTCTAAACAGGAAAATAAAAAAGTTATGGGGTTTGGGAAGCGAAGAGTCAAAAACGAAAACTGAAACATGTCTCTGGTGGGAAGGGGTTAAATAGCTTCTTCTACTGCTCGCTGTTATCAGTAAACTTCTTCCTTTGTTGCATCTCAGCCATAACAAGAATTCCATCTGATGTGCAACTCAAACATCCAAAAGACCTGGCAGGGGTAGCGGTAAGATAAGCTCGCTGGTGGCACTGACAGGTACGTCTCCACTGCTGTTGGTTTTGGCGGCAGCAGCTACGTGCGATCATCTCCAGGACGGGAATATGTGTGTATATTACCAAATGGCAAATCGATGGAAGGTGCAAATTGTCCATGGGTGTGCAGGCCCATGTGTAGGAACTAGGTCTCGCCATACTCACACGAAATGGCGTCACCAGAACATTTGGCAAAATAGAATTGGCAATGGCACCAAATGAGCGAGATCATTCTATTCCTTCTCCCCATGATGGTCTTTGTAGGCCACATCCATTCCACACATCATTATCTCATTATTATCATCTCCATCAGAGTATATAATAACACGTCATTCCTTAGGCTCAGGGTCACAGAGTATATAATAACACCTCATTCCTCAGGCTAAGGGTCACACAGTATATAATAACACCTCATTTCTAAGGCTCAGGGTCACATAGTATATAATAACACCTCATTCCTTAGGCTCGGGGTCACATAGTATATAATAACACCTCATTCCTTAGGCTCGGGGTCACAGACTATATAATAACACCTCCTTCCTAAGGCTCGGGGTCACATAGTATATAATAACACCTCATTCCTAAGGCTCAGGGTCACATAGTATATAATAACACCTCAATCCTTAGGCTCGGGGTCACAGAATATATAATAATACCTCATTCCTTAGGCTCGGGGTCACGAAGTATATAATAATACCTCATTCCTTAGGCTCGGGGTCACGAAGTATATAATAATACCTCATTCCTTAGGCTCGGGGTCACAGAGTATATAATAACACCTCATTCCTCAGGCTCAGGGTCACATAGTATATAATAATACCTCATTCCTTAGGGTGCATTCACACTGAGTAAACGCTAGCTTATTTTGTAGAGTAAAATTACACTTGTAAATTTTGCTATCCCATTGACTTCAATGATATTTTTTTACAAGTGTAAAAATACGCCTGTAAAAAATACGCCTGTAAAAATACGCCTGTAAAAATACGCCTGTAAAATGTCATTGAAGTCAATGGGATAGCAAAATTTACAAGTGTAATTTTACTTTACAAAATAAGCTAGCGTTTACTCAGTGTGAATGCACCCTTAGGCTCACAGAGTATATAATAATACCTCATTCCTTAGGCTCGGGGTCACAGAGTATATAATAATACCTCATTCCTTAGGCTCGGGGTCACATAGTATATAATAATACCTCATTCCTTAGGCTCAGGGTCACAGAGTATATAATAACACCTCATTCCTCAGGCTCGGGGTCACATAGTATAAAATAATACCTCATTCCTCAGGCTCGGGGTCACATAGTATATAATAATACCTCATTCCTTAAGCTCGGGGTCACAAAGTATATAATAACTCCTCAATACTTAAGCTCAGGGTCACAGAGTATATTATAATACCTCATTCCTTAGGCTCGGGGTCACATAGTATATAATAATACCTCATTCCTTAGGCTTGGGGGCACAGAGTATATAATAACACCTCATTCCTTAGGCTCAGGGTCACAGAGTATAACACCTCATTCCTCAGGCTGGAGGTCACATGTTATATAATAACACCGCATTCCTTAGGCTGGGGGTCACATAGTATATAATAACACCTCATTCCTTAGGCTCGGGGTCACAGAGTATATAATAATACCTCATTCCTTAGGCTCAGGGTCACAGAGTATATAATAACACCTCCTTCCTTAGGCTCAGGGTCACAATATAATAATACTTCATTCCTTAGGCTCACATAGTATATAATAATACCTCATTCCTTAGGCTCAGGGTCACATAGTATATAATAATACCTCATTCCTTAGGCTCAGGGTCACAAATAATAACACTTCATTCCTCAGGCTCGGGGTCACATAATATATAATAACACCGCATTCCTTAGGCTGGAGGTCACATAGTATATGATAATACCTCATTCCTTCAGCTCGGGGTCACATATTATATAGTAACACCTCCTTCCTTAGGCTCAGGGTCACATAGTATATAATAACATCTCATTCCTTAGACTCAGGGTAACATAGTCCTTCAAGTCAGTACTGTTATAAACAGCAGAGTATATAGATGTATTATTATATAGAGATAAATGTATATCAATATCAGTATTATTATTCAGAGAGGAGTATACAGAACCAATATTATTATTACTGAGAGAGAAGTGTATATAGATATTAGTATTATCATATGGAGATAGGTGTATATAGATATACATAATATATATATATATATATATATATATATATATATATATACACAGATGTAGCAGATTTCATTAGAACTTCTGTATTTGGTAAAACTGCTGCAGCAATGTAATATCTTACAAAGAAGACAACAAAAACCAAGGAAAAGTCATCAGAAAAACATTTCTCTGTGACATCTCACAGTATTGTGTAGTCTGTGAGGATATTACATTGCTGCAGTTCTGTTACATGTGTATATCTGAGTATATGCACGCAGACACATGTAATATGTGTAACCATATAGTATATGGAGCTGTATATTTAGTATATACAGAGCTGTATACATCATCTGTGTGTATATACATATATACACATATCTTCTGGTTCTACAGGTCAGCAACACAGATGACAGGGGTTATATTATATATAGATCCCCCCTCACCCACCTTGGTATATATACATTCTTATACTCTTTACCTTCCTTCTTCCCTACCTGACATTTGCTCACTTCATTCGTTGCGGCCTGAATGCGAAGACCTAACCTGCTGCTTCACCTCACCCAACCTGCTCTGCCACACCTCCAGCTTGAGGTATATCCTCCCCCCTACTGAGGTATGCTCACCCGCCCTCCCCTGTGCTGGCAGCCCCACTCCTCCACCCTGGGCTACATATCTCCCTATAAAATTATTCTGTGTTGGGATATTATATGTCTGCATGGTACATGGCTATGATAATAATATGTTATTACACTATGCCAATATTATATGATATGTCTGTGTATTATTACACTCTGATGATATTATACCATGTATCTGTTTATTATTACACTGTGCAGATATTATATGATGTCTGTATAATACTACACCGTGATTATATTATATATCTGTATATTATTACACTGCACAGATATATGTCTGTATATTACTACACCGTGATTATATTATATATCTGTATATTATTACACTGCACAGATATATGTTTGTATAATATTACACTCTGGTTATATGATACATCTGTATTATTACACTGCACAGATATTATACGTTTGTACTGTATGTTACACTGTGATGATACTATATGACATCTGTATATTATTATACTGCGCAGATATTCTATGTGTTTGTATAATATTACACTGTGATTAGATTATGCTATAACTGTATATTATTACATTGCACAGATATATGTTTGTATAATATCACACTCTGGTTATATGATATATCTGTATATTATTATACTGCGCAGATATTATACGTTTGTATGTTACACTGTGATGATACTATATGATATCTGTATATTATTATACTGCGCAGATATTATATGGTTTTTTTTAATATTACACTGGGATTAGATTATGATATAACGGTATATTATTACATTGCACAGATATTAAATTATTTGTCTGTAGATGATTACACTGTGCTGATATTATATATCTGCATATTATAAGAGATATCTATCTATTATTACACTGTGGTGATACTATATGATATATCAGTATATGATTACACTGTGCTCATATAATACAGTAGATTTATATATCATTACACTGTTCTGATATTATCTTATATATCTGTATATTACTACTGTACTGATTGTAGCATTGATGACCCCCCTGCTCCGGTGTTTTGGCAGCTGTCAAGATGGCCTGCCGCTGAACTCATTCCTTGTGCTGTGCCCATGATTGTACCGGCATCTCAGCTGCTCGCTGGGACACCATATAATGAGCGTGTTTTTGGCGCAGATGATCCCCCTCAGCTCCGCTTGAGGAGAACTCTGTGACTTCTGGCTCCTTCATAGCTGTCGTTGTGTTAGAATTATGCAACAAATTAGATTGTCTTTTTCCCGGCATGTTTAAAAGTAGCAAACTGCCAATTTGGATTAAAAGTGTTTTCCCATCCAGTGTGTCAGCACTGCCTGGAGCAGATCAGATAATATGCAGATGCTTGTACACAATCCAATGTGGGTTAGCTGAGTGTTTACATAGAGAGTTAACAGACCTGGCTTTATCAGACCCTGAGATAAGCTGCTGCAAGAGCTGTGAAATATAGTATGTGAACATAAATTCATAACAGTCGTGAAGCCGTCATTTAACGGGATAAAAAGTAGCCGATGTGTTAATCGAGGTTACAAACTATGTGCCAAATTTCATTTAAATCCATTCAGTGGTTTTTGCGTGATTGAGGAACAAACATCCAAACTTTCACATTTATATTAGTCGGAGGATTATATTAGTCGGAGGATTACACTGTGGTGATACTATATGATATGTCTGTATATGATGACACTGTTCTGATACTATATATGTCTGTATGTTATTACACTATGCTGACATTATGATGCCTGCTTATTACTACACTATGCTGATACTAAACTATATATCTATATATTACCATACTGGGCTAACTTACATACATACATATGTGTATATTATTGTACTGTGCTGTTATAAAAGGTTTCTGCATTATTATTATACTGTGCAGATATCATGCAATATATTTATATAATATTACACTGTTCTAGTATTATATGATGTCAGGATATTAGTCTATCCCTATGTGGTATCAGTTGAAAATCGATCTATTCAATGACAGACTCCCTTTCATACTGTAAGTTACGGCTTCTTCCTCCTGTGATACATATATCAGTTTATTGTGTTTGTCCTCCTGCTAGTAATATAGAAATACATTGTATTATATCAACAAATGTAATCATATACTGACATATCATATAGTATCACCACAGTGTAATTATATAATATGGCTGTATACTATTACACTGTGATAAATGGTAAGGTAGTATATTATTACACTGTGCTGAAATTATACAATATACCTATATATTACTATACCGTGACAATACTATATGATATTTCTGCATGTAATTACACAGTCTATTCAGTAGGACCTTACATACATACACACATCAGACCACCCAAATATATCAAACAGCACACACATATCAGATCAGAGTATAATATGCCGCTAAAAGACACGGATCTGCTGTATAATCTCCACCAAAACTGAGACTGTCCGTCTTATTGCTCTCACATGTCAGAAATCTCTATCACACAGACTGTATCGTATAACTACTACCGCTATGGACGACACCATATAGACAGTACACCTGAACTACCACTTGTATAGACACCTCACAGACCATACCCCATAACTACTACCTCTGTATACACCTCACATACCGTACCCCATAACCACTACCTCTATAGACACCTGACATACTGTACCTCATAACTACTACCTTTATATACTCGAGGTGAGGAAAAGGGGAAAAGGGAAACACAGCCCACTATATCTCTCAGCGACAGAGAAAATCCTGCAATTATATGTATTACACACCCCGCAGTGAAAAGGATTTGCAACGGTCAAAGCTCCACGTCCAGGAGCAGTAAGCACAAAACAGTTCTTCCAAGAAGAGGACCAGCAATCTCCATTGTATGAAAAAAATCACTTCTACTTTATTTATCAAAATACTTCTTTTTTTAAAAAAGTTATATACATGAATGCACATTTTCAAGTTCCAAAGAAATATGCTATGAACAAACAATTAACTCACATGGTGTGGAGGAGCGTTCAGACTGACGCGTTTCGGTACCAAATGTACCTTAGTCGCAGCGATATATATAATATACGTATATATATAGTAAATTTATACATTTGGTACCGAAACGCGTCAGTCTGAACGCTCCTCCACACCATGTGAGTTAATTGTTTGTTCATAGCATATTTCTTTGGAACTTGAAAATGTGCATTCATGTATATAACTTTTTTTTTAAAAAAAGAAGTATTTTGATAAATACAGTAGAAGTGATTTTTTTTCATACAATGGAGATTGCTGGTCCTCTTCTTGGAAGAACTGTTTTGTACCTCTATATACACCTGACATACTGTACCTCATAACTACTACCACTATAGACACCTGACATACTGTGCCCCATAACTACTACCTCTATAGACACCTGACATACTGTACCCCATAACTACTACCACTATAGACACCTGACATACTGTACCTCATAACTACTACCACTATATACACCTGACATACTGTACCCCATAACTACTACCTCTATATACACCTGACATACTGTACCTCATAACTACTACCACTATAGACACCTGACATACTGTGCCCCATAACTACTACCTCTATAGACACCTGACATACTGTACCCCATAACTACTACCACTATAGACACCTGACATACTGTGCCCCATAACTACTACCACTATATACACCTGACATACTGTACCCCATAACTACTACCTCTATATACACCTGACATACTGTACCCCATAACTACTACCACTATAGACACCTGACATACTGTACCCCATAACTACTACCTCTATAGACACCTGACATACTGTACCCCATAACTACTACCACTATAGACACCTGACATACTGTACCCCATAACTACTACCTCTATAGACACCTGACATACTGTACCCCATAACTACTACCACTATAGACACCTGACATACTGTACCCCATAACTACTACCACTATAGACACCTGACATACTGTACCCCATAACTACTACCTCTATAGACACCTGACATACTGTACCCCATAAGTACTACCTCTATAGACACCTGACATACTGTACCCCATAACTACTACCTCTATAGACACCTGACATACTGTACCCCATAACTACTACCACTATAGACACCTGACATACTGTACCCCATAACTACTACCACTATATACACCTGACATACTGTACCCCATAACTACTACCACTATAGACACCTGACATACTGTACCCCATAACTACTACCACTATATACACCTGACATACTGTACCCCATAACTACTACCACTATAGACACCTGACATACTGTACCCCATAACTACTACCTCTATAGACACCTGACATACTGTACCCCATAACTACTACCTCTATAGACACCTGACATACTGTACCCCATAACTACTACCTCTATATACACCTGACATACTGTACCCCATAACTACTACCACTATATACACCTGACATACTGTACCCCATAACTACTACCACTATAGACACCTGACATACTGTACCCCATAACTACTACCACTATATACACCTGACATACTGTACCCCATAACTACTACCACTATAGACACCTGACATACTGTACCCCATAACTACTACCACTATAGACACCTGACATACTGTACCCCATAACTACTACCACTATAGACACCTGACATACTGTACCCCATAACTACTACCTCTATATACACCTGACATACTGTACCCCATAACTACTACCACTATAGACACCTGACATACTGTACCCCATAACTACTACCTCTATAGACACCTGACATACTGTACCCCATAACTACTACCACTATAGACACCTGACATACTGTACCCCATAACTACTACCACTATAGACACCTGACATACTGTACCCCATAACTACTACCTCTATAGACACCTGACGTACTGTACCCCATAACTACTACCTCTATAGACACCTGACATACTGTACCCCATAACTACTACCTCTATATACACCTGACATACTGTACCCCATAACTACTACCACTATATACACCTGACATACTGTACCCCATAACTACTACCTCTATAGACACCTGACATACTGTACCCCATAACTACTACCACTATAGACACCTGACATACTGTACCCCATAACTACTACCTCTATAGACACCTGACATACTGTACCCCATAACTACTACCACTATAGACACCTGACATACTGTACCCCATAACTACTACCACTATAGACACCTGACATACTGTACCCCATAACTACTACCTCTATAGACACCTGACATACTGTACCCCATAACTACTACCTCTATATACACCTGACATACTGTACCCCATAACTACTACCACTATAGACACCTGACATACTGTACCCCATAACTACTACCTCTATAGACACCTGACATACTGTACCCCATAACTACTACCACTATAGACACCTGACATACTGTACCCCATAACTACTACCACTATAGACACCTGACATACTGTACCCCATAACTACTACCTCTATAGACACCTGACATACTGTACCCCATAAGTACTACCTCTATAGACACCTGACATACTGTACCCCATAACTACTACCTCTATAGACACCTAACATACTGTACCCCATAACTACTACCACTATATACACCTGACATACTGTACCCCATAACTACTACCACTATAGACACCTGACATACTGTACCCCATAACTACTACCACTATATACACCTGACATACTGTACCCCATAACTACTACCACTATAGACACCTGACATACTGTGCCCCATAACTACTACCACTATATACACCTGACATACTGTAACCCATAACTACTACCACTATAGACACCTGACATACTGTACCCCATAACTACTACCACTATATACACCTGACATACTGTACCCCATAACTACTACCACTATAGACACCTGACATACTGTACCCCATAACTACTACCACTATAGACACCTGACATACTGTACCCCATAACTACTACCACTATAGACACCTGACATACTGTACCCCATAACTACTACCTCTATAGACACCTGACATACTGTACCCCATAACTACTACCTCTATAGACACCTGACATACTGTACCCCATAACTACTACCACTATAGACACCTGACATACTGTACCCCATAACTACTACCTCTATAGACACCTGACATACTGTACCCCATAACTACTACCACTATATACACCTGACATACTGTACCCCATAACTACTACCACTATAGACACCTGACATACTGTACCCCATAACTACTACCACTATATACACCTGACATACTGTACCCCATAACTACTACCACTATAGACACCTGACATACTGTACCCCATAACTACTACCTCTATAGACACCTGACATACTGTACCCCATAACTACTACCACTATATACACCTGACATACTGTACCCCATAACTACTACCACTATAGACACCTGACATACTGTACCCCATAACTACTACCTCTATACACGCCTCACATCTATATACATACAGCGCGCAGTAGCACGTGATCACTAACCCCCATCACATGACTATGACGTCAGACCTATTACTAGCGTCTCAAGTGGTCAGAGAAGTCTCGTCAGCCATCTTGGTAGAGGATTGTGTGGATTGCCGATGACACGGATGGGGTCAGGCGTTGTTAGTAGATCCCGGAGAGATGAGGCTGCTGTATCTGATGCTGGGGCTCCTGTGCTCGGTGGGAGGAGAGGACGGTGAGGAGGGGTCTGCAGGGTGATAGCCGGGCACTGGTCACCAGTCATGTCTGTGTAATGTCCTGTGTATATATCTATCATACAGTGTGCAGGGGGGAGTGAGGAGGGGTCTGCAGGGTGATAGCTGGCCATGGGTCATGTCTATTTATTGCCCTTTGTGTGTGTGTATATTATATATATTATATATATATATATAGTCACAATCCTACAGTATGAGGGGGAGGACACTGTAATGACACTGACTGATCCTCCTCCAACGCCTCCCATACATGATATAGGATTCCAGGGATACAATATGTGGCAGCAGGAGGCGTCCTGAGTAGTATCGGGGGGTCTTATACTGTTTGGGGGTCACTATACTATACTATACTGTACTTATCTATGGTCTGGTAGATTTCCGTCTGTATTATCTATAATTGCTCCTATTATGGGCTCTCTGTTACAATCCTCCTCTGTTCCACTTCTGTGTAATTTTCTCACACGTTCTCTCCATCCTAGCCGGGCGATGGCTTCCATATGTGAATCGTATCCACAAGAGGGTCCAGAGCTACAAACCATGTGACAATGAGACCTGCTTCAACGGGTACGAAACCCCCCAAACCACCCCCCTCCCCCATTCATTTTAAGTTCTCCCCAGTATTGACCCCCCAGCTCCATCCCTATTCCCTTATATATGGTCTTCCTCCTTTCATGATCTGCCACCTTGCTGTTTTCGGTCTCGCACTAGGCTCATCCACAAGGACTTGGCGCCATTTCAGTCTGGAATTTCTCGCGATCTAATGAAGAATGTTTTCAGCCGGAAACTTGGGACACATTATCAGATCATAAACCATCGCCTGTACCGGGAGGATGACTGTATGTTCCCAGCCCGGTAAGTCACAAGAGCATTAGGAAGTGTCAGGAAAGACTTGAGGATAGCTCAGTGCAAACCCGAAACGGAGAGATTGTCTTCACTACATCTGCTGACATGTCATGGACGTTAGAGATCCAGAAGTTGAGTCTCAAGCAGCGCCTGAACCTGTGTGGTTTATATTATTATATGACTTATAGGTTTGTATTCTGCTGTCAGGTTTACGTTACTATATGACCTGTAGGTGTATGTTCTGCTGTCAGGTTTACGTTACTATATGACCTGTAGGTATGTGTTCTGCTGTCAGACTTGCATTACTATATGACTTATAGGTGTGTGTTCTGCTGTCATACTGACGTTATGCTCTTGTCTCCGGATACAGCTGTAGCGGGGTGGAGCACTTCCTCCTGGAGCTCCTGCCAGATCTACCAGACATGGAAATGGTGATCAATGTTCGGGATTATCCTCAAGTACCTCAGTGGATGAATCCAGTCATCCCCATCTTTTCCTTCAGTAAGGTGAGGTATCCAGGTTGGACGGGCAGGTTCCATAATTCGGACGCCAACATGTAGAGAGCGGGTGATGGGGGAGCAGAGAGCCGCGGTACCAGACTAGGATGACTTACTGGTGAAGTGATTGACTTGCTTCGCTGCTGATTACTATATACTATATATATACTCCAGTGAGTTCTTACTCACATGTTGACCCATACAGGGAACATTATTGAATGAATCAACTTCTTAGAAAAACATGGAAATGTATTAAAGTCTTCATGAAAGCAGATACAGGAGAATCTTCCAGAATAAACAGAAATAACAGTCAATGTCTTATTGGCTTACGTCATGGGAGAAGCTCATAGTTCGGTTTCTTTAAGATGGATGTCTTGCAGTTCCATCTTAGCTCATGGTTGTTCATCTGGGGGATGGTCACGACATCTCTCAAGGTGTCAGAGAAAGACGGAGCCAACCATGTTTGTCTGTCAACCACTTATCTTCATGAGAGTTGGTGTACCCCAGTACTAACTGTACTAAAATCGTGCACCCCAACCTCATCCATGTACCGTAAGATAGAAGAGCGGACTAGAATTAACCCTTACAAGTAATGAATATTGTAATCTAATAATATTTAACATTACTCCAGACGTCAGATTACCAGGACATCATGTATCCAGCCTGGACATTTTGGGAGGGCGGTCCGGCTGTGTGGCCCATTTACCCCACGGGACTGGGACGTTGGGACCTGATGCGAGAGGAGCTGGCACGGTAAGTGTGACACAATGACTGGTGGGGGCCACAGGGGCATCCTAGGCTCTCCACCTGCTGACACTGTCTCCTTGTCTTCTCCTTGTTAGGGCAGCTGATGATTGGCCGTGGGAGAAGAAGATACCGAAGGGGTACTTTAGAGGGTCCCGGTAAGTGGGTGTGTATAGGAAGGAGTCGTCCTGTGTACTCTGACCTCACCAGCAGCATACAGTGACATTGCAGCATCAAGAAGGAAAAGATTTCAAATTTTGGAAATCCAGGATGTATAGACAGGTGATAGCACATGGAGACCCCATACTCAGCACATCCAGACCCTGCACTCACACGCCATAGCATGCTATCCCTGACCAATGAAGCGTAAGATGTGCTCAATGAAAGACCAGCCTGGAAATGCAGCAGCTGGTGGTGATCCAGTGGTGCAGCCGAAATATTATACTTTAATTCTGCCATTATTAACCCATGACCTGTCTGCCTTACATCATCTCTTTAACAAAGGTTATTTCTTTTCTCTGACAATCCCCATAGAACAAGTCCTGAGCGGGACCCCCTGATACTGCTGTCTCGTGAGGACCCCGACCTGGTGGACGCCGAATACACAAAGAACCAAGCCTGGAGGTCTGAGAAGGTAAAGTGCCCACTCAGACGTCACCCAGTGCCCACCCAGAAGTCACCCAGTGTCCCCCCAGATGTCACCCAGTGTCCCCCCAGATGTCTGGTCCTTTTCTGTTATTACTAGATGATACTCACCAGCTTCTCTTCTCTTACAGGACACCCTGGGGCGTGCACCAGCCAAAGAAGTCCCTTTAGTGGATCACTGTGCATTCAAGTATGGCCGCCCTCCTGTCCTGTGCGCCTCCTGCTCCATCTCATTGTCTTCTGTTTGTCCTTCTGTTCCTTTAAATCCTCCATGAGAAGAAGTCACCTCTTACATGTGTGTGACTATTAACCTCTGTGTACCTTCCTCTTACACTGTGTGTAGCACCCCCTCTGCCTCTGTATACCTATACCTCACCCTCTGTGTAGCACCCCCTCCGCCTCCGTATACCTATACCTCACCCTCTGTGTATACCCCCTCCGTATACTGTATACCTATACCTCACCCTCTGTGTATACCCCCTCCGTATACTGTATACCTATACCTCACCCTCTGTGTGGCACCCCCTCTACCTCTGTATACCTATACCTCACCCTCTATGTAGCACCCCCTCCGCCTCTGTATACCTATACCTCACCCTCTGTGTGGCACCCCCTCTACCTCTGTATACCTATACCTCACCCTCTATGTAGCACCCCCTCCGCCTCTGTATACCTATACCTCACCCTCTGTGTGGCACCCCCTCTGCCTCTGTATACCTATACCTCACCCTCTATGTAGCACCCCCTCCGCCTCTGTATACCTATACCTCACCCTCTGTGTAGCACCCCCTCTGCCTCTGTATACCTATACCTCACCCTCTGTGTAGCACCCCCTCTGTATACCTATACCTCACCCTCTGTGTAGCACCCCCTCCTCCTCTGTATACCTATACCTCACCCTCTGTGTAGCACCCCCTCCGCCTCTGTATACCTATACCTCACCCTCTATATAGCACACCCTCCGCCTCTGTATACCTATACCTCACCCTCTGTGTGGCACCCCCTCCTCCTCTGTATACCTATACCTCACCCTCTGTGTAGCACCCCCTCCGCCTCTGTATACCTATACCTCACCCTCTATATAACACACCCTCCGCCTCTGTATACCTATACCTCACCCTCTGTGTAGCACCCCCTCCGCCTCTGTATACCTATACCTCACCCTCTATATAGCACACCCTCCGCCTCTGTATACCTATACCTCACCCCTCTGTGTAGCACCCCCCTCCGCCTCTGTATACTTATACCTCACCCTGTCTTCTCTTCCACCTTTGTATACCGCCCCCTACACCTTAATATGTCGCTGACTGTCAGTCTCCCTCCTTCTCAGGTACCTGTTTAATTTCCGGGGTGTGGCCGCCAGTTTCCGGCTGAAGCATCTCTTCCTGTGCGGGTCGCTGGTGTTTCATGTTGGTGACGAGTGGCAGGAGTTCTTCTACCATCGGCTGGAGCCCTGGGTGCACTACATTCCTGTGAATCAGGACCTGTCTGATGTGCGGTAAGTGCTCTGTGATTACTGCCCCAGTGTACAGTGTCTGGGGGGGGGGCAATGCTGTCCTATCTACCCTCTGTTGCCCCCTCTACTTGTGTGTATACCCTCCATATACCCCTAATTTACTCTTCTCTTGTGTTCTAATTAGAGAGCTGCTGGAGTTTGTGAAGGAGAATGATGATGAGGCTCGGAGGATAGCGGAGAGGTAGGAGCCCCCCATATGTACCCCCGCTGTCAGCCTCACGGGCTGTAATAATAGGACATTCCTCTCTTTATTTAGAGGGCAGCAGTTCATTGTCCAGCACCTGAGGATGGAGGACGTCTCCAAATACTGGCGCACTCTACTCACCCAGTACGCGGATCTGCTCACATACAAGGTGAAGAAGCAAAAGGCCTATCTGGAGGTGACCAGGAAGCCCGGGCACAGTGAACTCTGACCTCTTGTGTGGCAATAAACTGATGATGTCATCCTGCTGCCGGTGGCTGAGGATAACCTTAGCTCCATTGGTCACAGACTATCCCAGTGGCGTCCTGTGAGGATGAGGTGGCCTCAACAATGGCGTGTGATCATTAAATCTGAAGGCAGGCTCCTCCCCCTCCTGCTGGAGGGTGGAGCATATAATAAAGGGGCGGACCCTCTTCATTCCCTACTCGCCATGTATATTGACCGGGCCGCTACTTAGTGCTCCAGCACATTCCAAGTCTCATCTGCTGGAGGAATGGTTTTGTACATTAAAATTTTCATATGAAAAGTCTTAAATTCATCTTGTTTCAGGAGGATCAGATAGGCCCCGCCCCCAAGAGGGCAACAGGCTCAAGGAGGGTGGTCAGACTCCAAGGTGGGTGCTGAGGACAAAGTCATCTGGAGGCTTAAGTGAGGGGCAGCTCAGGACTGCCAGAATGGTGCTGGGCTACTACATGAGGCTGTATCTATAGCTGGAGGCGGAGTCTACCCCCAAAATCTCCAAGGAGGTGGGACTAATGATTTTTTTTTAATGAAGCTCCCACCCACAAGAACAAATCACGCCCCAGGGTTCACTATTACTGTGAGGATTGGTAACGGTAGATTAACACTCACCTGGGGAATTCACTATCACTGGAGCCGCTCACTATTACCAGGGGAATGTCTTCATATCCGGGGATTTCACCAGTACAAGGAGTTATTATAATGTTAGGGGGGGAGAACAGCATGACACTGGGGCAGATGAAGGGGGGAGAACGGCATGACACTGGGGCAGAAGGGGGGGGTACATGAATCTGGGGGCAGAGATGGGGATCTCTGCCCCCAGATTCATGTACCCCCCCCCTTCTGCCCCAGTGTCATGCCGTTCTCCCCCCTTCATCTGCCCCAGTGTCATGCTGTTCTCCCCCCCTCCATCTGCCCCAGTGTCATGCTGTTCCCCCCCCTTCATCTGCCCCAGTGTCATGCTGTTCCCCCCCCCTTTCATCTGCCCCAGTGTCATGCTGTTCTCCCCCCCTTCATCTGCCCCAATGTCATGCCGTTCTCCCCTCCCCCCTTCATCTGCCCCAGTGTCATGCTGTTCTCCCCCCCCTTCATCTGCCCCAGTGTCATGCTGTTCCCCCCCCCTTCATCTGCCCCAGTGTCATGCTGTTCTCCCCCCCCTTCATCTGCCCCAGTGTCATGCTGTTCCCCCCCCCCTTCATCTGCCCCAGTGTCATGCTGTCCCCCCCTTCATCTGCCCCAGTGTCATGCTGTTCTCCCCCCTTCATCTGCCCCAGTGTCATGCTGTTCCCCCCCTTCATCTGCCCCAGTGTCATGCTGTTCCCCCCCCTTCATCTGCCCCAGTGTCATGCTGTTCCCCCCCCCTTCATCTGCCCCAGTGTCATGCTGTTCCCCCCCCTTCATCTGCCCCAGTGTCATGCTGTTCTCCCCCCTTCATCTGCCCCAGTGTCATGCTGTTCTCCCCCCTTCATCTGCCCCAGTGTCATGCTGTTCTCCCCCCCTTCATCTGCCCCAGTGTCATGCTGTTCTCCCCCCCTTCATCTGCCCCAGTGTCATGCTGTTCTCCCCCCCTTCATCTGCCCCAGTGTCATGCCGTTCTCCCCTCCCCCCTTCATCTGCCCCAGTGTCATGCCGTTCTCCCCTCCCCCCTTCATCTGCCCCAGTGTCATGCTGTTCTCCCCCCCTTTCATCTGCCCCAGTGTCATGCTGTTCTCCCCCCTTCATCTGCCCCAATGTCATGCCGTTCTCCCCTCCCCCCTTCATCTGCCCCAGTGTCATGCCGTTCTCCCCTCCCCCCTTCATCTGCCCCAGTGTCATGCCGTTCTCCCCTCCCCCCTTCATCTGCCCCAGTGTCATGCTGTTCTTCCCCCCCTTCATCTGCCCCAATGTCATGCCGTTCTCCCCTCCCCCCTTCATCTGCCCCAGTGTCATGCTGTTCCCCCCCTTCATCTGCCCCAGTGTCATGCCGTTCTCCCCCCCTCCTTCATCTGCCCCAGTGTCATGCCGTTCTCCCCCCCCTCCTTCATCTGCCCCAGTGTCATGCCGTTCTCCCCCCTCCTTCATCTGCCGCAGTGTCATGCCGTTCTCCCCCCCCCTTCATCTGCCCCAGTGTCATGCCGTTCTCCCCCCCCCCTTCATCTGCCCCAGTGTCATGCTGTTCTCCCCCCCTTTCATCTGCCCCAGTGTCATGCCGTTCTCCCCCCTCCTTCATCTGCCGCAGTGTCATGCCGTTCTCCCCCCCCCCTTCATCTGCCCCAGTGTCATGCCGTTCTATCTCCCCTATATTCCCCCAGTTTCATAGGCCCCCTACACTACGTTCCCCTCAATGTTTAACACAAATACTTATACTCACCTTCCAACACTCCCCCTCTCACTCCACTCACATAGTTGTGGGCGTGATGTGACGTCATCACATTGCGCCTACACACGCCGGAGCGCAGCAGTAAGGCAGGAGCTGAGCTGTGACAGCTCCTGCTTTACTCGCATATGTGTTCAACTCATCGGCGTCCTCTGGAGGAGGACGTGTATGAGAGCCGTACACGCCGGCGTTACAGCAGGGCTGCCGAGCACTTCCCATTCACTTCAATGGGAGCGCTCGTAAACGCCGCTGTTACGAGCGCTCCCATTGAAGTGAATGGGAAGTGTTCGGCAGTCTGCCGTAATGCCGGCGTGTACGGCTCTCATACACGCCTGGCGTTACTCAGTGTGCATGCACCCTTACACACAACACGGACAGGACCAGACATCACGGACCGTATACGCACAGCACACATCTGACATTACTATGACTGTCTCCTGTCAGCCGCTAGATGGCAGCCTCTCTCACCTAGCCACACCGTGATTGGTTCCAACGTCATAACACAGTGCAGACGTCCACCAATAGGAGCGCAGGGCCGACTGGCAGAAGCGGAATGTGGTCATGTGACTTGTGAGGGGCCGGTGACGTCAACAAGATGGCGGCGCCCTGCAAATCGTGACCTACTGAAAAGAAGAGGCGAATGGTGAGTGCAAGGGATTAAATTAGTGACCTGGAATAATGTGCAAAATATACAGGAGGAGCTGTATAGAATAGACAGGGGTTATTACACTATAGGAGGAGCTGTATAGAATAGACAGGGGATATTACACTATAGGAGGAGCTGTATAGAATAGGCAGGAGATATTACACTATAGGAGGAGCTGTATAGAATAGAGAGGGGATATTACACTATAGGAGGAGCTGTATAGAATAGACTGGGGATATTACACTACAGGAGGAGCTGTATAGAATAGACTGGGGATATTACACTATAGGAGGAGCTGTATAGAATAGACTGGGGATATTACACTATAGGAGGAGCTGTATAGAATAGACAGGGGATATTACACTATAGGAGGAGCTGTATAGAATAGACTGGGGATATTACACTATAGGAGGAGCTGTATAGAATAGACTGGGGATATTACACTATAGGAGGAGCTGTATAGAATAGACAGGGGATATTACACTATAGGAGGAGCTGTATAGAATAGACAGGGGATATTACACTATAGGAGGAGCTGTATAGAATAGACTGGGGATATTACACTATAGGAGGAGCTGTATAGAATAGACGGGTTATTACACTATAGGAGCTTTGTACACACACTATTGCCTATCCTGAAATGTCACCTGATATCCCGGTTATCCTCCCAGTGTTTCTGGTTTTCGGCAGGCTGGCACACATCTTCTCAGACGTATCTGGTGATGGCCACTGACGCTCCTCCCGGGGCCCAGGACCCCTCAAACTCCTTCCTTGGTGGATTACGGGACCCTGACTCACAGGAGAGCGGCTGGGATCGGGTCAGGGAGATTTATCAACGCAAGTGAGTATGACTTGTGATGTCAGGTCACTGTGGGCGGAGCTCTAAAGTATGACATCATCCCTGAGGGCAGAGTCTCCTCAAACTGCACGTTAATACACAGAGATAGCGCCCCTCACAGGTTGGGGCAACCTCTGTATTAGTAAGTTGTGTTTAGTAACTGTGCCCCTGTTCTTTTGTTACCTCTGTCCTTTGTAACTACCCCTCCATCGTTCCTGTTACCCCTGTCCTTAGTAGGTCCCCTCACTCAACAACTGCCCCCTCCATCCCATCTTTTGTATTTCCCCTGCCATTAGTAACGTCCCATCTTTTTGTTATCCTTGCCTCAGTATTTGCCCCTCCTTCTGTTCTTTTGCCCCTGTCCTCAGTAATTGTTAGTCATGTTCTTGCAGTGAGCGTGGTGAGTACTCGCAAGAGGCGGAGTTTATTCTGAAGAGCGCACTGACCGGAGCGTTGGTTGGCTTTGTATATGGTGGTGTACCCGCTGCTCGCTTCAGTCGGGAGCAGTATATAAAGCGAAGTCAAGCAGAGGTTTACCATCACCGGGTAGAGGCAGTGGTGAGGAGGACACAGTTACATTACTGGCAGTATTGTATTATATTATGGGATGTCTGCTCAGAACATGATAGCATTTCTATGTCTCTCTAGAGGTCAGTCCATAATGCCGCCCTCCGGGGTTTTATCCGCTACGGATTCCGCTGGGGATGGAGAATTGCAGCTTTTGTATCCATTTTTAAGTAAGTAATACTATCCCTCCCCCCCCCCCATTCAACGGATCCTCTAAATGCTTGTCTCTAACACTTTTCCCTTGTCCTACTCCTTGCAGCTGCGTTAGCACTGGACTCTCTGCATATCGGGATAAAGTGGTGATCAGCAACTTCATTGCAGCTGGAGGTGAGTAGTCATGGATGCAGCGGTACCTGTAAGCGGGCAGTCACACGGAGTAAAGTGGTGCTGATTCTGCTACGATAACTCGCAGCAGAATCAACGCTGATAAAAAAGACTCCCATTGACTTCATTGGGTTCTGTTTAACGCGCGGAACGCTTTGAAGTCAATGGGAGGCTTTTTATCAGCGCTGATTCTGCCGCGAGTTATCATGGCAGAATCAGCGCGACTTTACTCCGTGTGAATGCCCCCTAAGCGTTGTGACCTCTGGGTGCGGCGGTACCTGTAAGTGTTGTGACTAGAGATGAGCGAGTATTGTTCGGATCAGCCGATCCGAACAGCACACACGCACGCATTGAAATGAATGGACGTAGCCGGCACGCGGGGAGTTAAGTGGTCGGCCGGTGTCAAAGCGGAAGTACCAGGTGCTTCCATTCATTTCTATGGAGCGTGCTGTTTGGATCAGCTGATCCGAACAGTACTCGCTCATCTCTAGTTGTGACTGCCGGGTGCGGCGGTGCTGTCCGTTTTGTGACTGCCCGGTGTGGTGGTGCATGTAACTGGTGTGACTGTCAGGTTCGGCAGTGCCTGTATGTGGTATGGCTGCCAGAAGCGGCGGTGCCTGTATATGGTATGGCTGCCAGGAGCAGCGGTGCCTGTATGTGGTATGTCTGCCAGGAGCGGCGGTGCCTGTATGTTGTATGGCTGCCAGGAGCGGCGGTACCTGTATGTAGTATGGCTGCCAGGAGTGGTGGTGCCTGTATGTGGTATGGCTGCCAGGAGTGGTGGTGCCTGTATGTGGTATGGCTGCCAGGAGCGGCGGTGCCTGTATGTGGTATGGCTGCCAGGAGCGGCGGTGCCTGTATGTGGTATGGCTGCCAGGAGCAGCGGTGCCTGTATGTGGTATGGCTGCCAGGAGCGGCGGTGCCTGTATGTGGTATGGCTGCCAGGAGCGGTGGTGCCTGTATGTTGTATGGCTGCCAGGAGCGGCGGTGCCTGTATGTGGTATGGCTGCCAGGAGCGGCGGTGCCTGTATGTGGTATGGCTGCCAGGAGCGGCGGTGCCTGTATGTGGTATGGCTGCCAGGAGCGGTGGTGCCTGTATGTTGTATGGCTGCCAGGAGCGGCGGTGCCTGTATGTGGTATGGCTGCCAGGAGCAGCGGTGCCTGTATGTGATTAGGCTGCCAGGAGCGGCGGTGCCTGTATGTGGTATGGCTGCCAGGTGCGGCGGTGCCTGTATGTGGTATGGCTGCCAGGTGCGGCGGTGCCTGTATGTGATTAGGCTGCCAGGAGCGGCGGTGCCTGTATGTGGTATGGCTGCCAGGAGCGGCGGTGCCTGTATGTTGTATGGCTGCCAGGAGCGGCGGTGCCTGTATGTGATTAGGCTGCCCGGAGCGGCGGTGCCTGTATGTGATTAGGCTGCCAGGAGCGGCGGTGCCTGTATGTGGTATGGCTGCCAGGAGCGGTGGTGCCTGTATGTTGTATGGCTGCCAGGAGCGGCGGTGCCTGTATGTGGTATGGCTGCCAGGAGCGGCGGTGCCTGTATGTGGTATGGCTGCCAGGAGCGGCGGTGCCTGTATGTGATTAGGCTGCCAGGAGCAGCGGTGCCTGTATGTTGTATGGCTGCCAGGAGCGGCGGTGCCTGTATGTGATTAGGCTGCCAGGAGCGGCGGTGCCTGTATGTGATTAGGCTGCCAGGTGCGGCGGTGCCTGTATGTGGTATGGCTGCCAGGAGCGGCGGTGCCTGTATGTGGTATGGCTGCCAGGAGCGGCGGTGCCTGTATGTGGTATGGCTGCCAGGTGCGGCGGTGCCTGTATGTGATTAGGCTGCCAGGAGCGGCGGTGCCTGTATGTGGTATGGCTGCCAGGAGCGGTGGTGCCTGTATGTTGTATGGCTGCCAGGAGCGGCGGTGCCTGTATGTGGTATGGCTGCCAGGAGCGGCGGTGCCTGTATGTGGTATGGCTGCCAGGAGCAGCGGTGCCTGTATGTTGTATGGCTGCCAGGTGCGGCGGTGCCTGTTTGTGATTAGGCTGCCAGGAGCGGCGGTGCCTGTATGTGATTAGGCTGCCAGGTGCGGCGGTGCCTGTATGTGGTATGGCTGCCAGGAGCGGCGGTGCCTGTATGTGGTATGGCTGCCAGGAGCAGCGGTGCCTGTATGTGGTATGGCTGCCAGGAGCGGCGGTGCCTGTATGTGGTATGGCTGCCAGGAGCGGCGGTGCCTGTATGTGGTATGGCTGCCAGGAGCGGCGGTGCCTGTATGTGGTATGGCTGCCAGGAGCGGCGGTGCCTGTATGTGGTATGGCTGCCAGGAGTGGTGGTGCCTGTATGTGGTATGGCTGCCAGGAGTGGTGGTGCCTGTATGTGGTATGGCTGCCAGGAGCGGCGGTGCCTGTATGTGGTATGGCTGCCAGGTGCGGCGGTGCCTGTATGTGATTAGGCTGCCAGGAGCGGCGGTGCCTGTATGTGGTATGGCTGCCAGGAGCGGTGGTGCCTGTATGTTGTATGGCTGCCAGGAGCGGCGGTGCCTGTATGTGGTATGGCTGCCAGGAGCGGCGGTGCCTGTATGTGGTATGGCTGCCAGGTGCGGCGGTGCCTGTATGTGATTAGGCTGCCAGGAGCGGCGGTGCCTGTATGTGATTAGGCTGCCAGGAGCGGCGGTGCCTGTATGTGATTAGGCTGCCAGGAGCGGCGGTGCCTGTATGTGGTATGGCTGCCAGGAGCGGCGGTGCCTGTATGTGGTATGGCTGCCAGGAGCGGCGGTGCCTGTATGTGGTATGGCTGCCAGGAGCGGCGGTGCCTGTATGTGGTATGGCTGCCAGGAGCGGCGGTGCCTGTATGTGGTATGGCTGCCAGGAGCGGCGGTACCTGTATGTTGTATGGCTGCCAGGAGCGGCGGTGCCTGTATGTGATTAGGCTGCCAGGAGCGGCGGTGCCTGTATGTGGTATGGCTGCCAGGAGCGGCGGTGCCTGTATGTGGTATGGCTGCCAGGAGCGGCGGTGCCTGTATGTGGTATGGCTGCCAGGAGCGGCGGTGCCTGTATGTGGTATGGCTGCCAGGAGCGGTGGTGCCTGTATGTGGTATGGCTGCCAGGAGCGGTGGTGCCTGTATGTGGTATGGCTGCCAGGAGCAGCGGTGCCTGTATGTGGTATGGCTGCCAGGAGCGGCGGTGCCTGTATGTGGTATGGCTGCCAGGAGCGGCGGTGCCTGTATGTGGTATGGCTGCCAGGAGCGGCGGTGCCTGTATGTGGTATGGCTGCCAGGTGCGGCGGTGCCTGTATGTGGTATGGCTGCCAGGAGCGGCGGTGCCTGTATGTGGTATGGCTGCCAGGAGCGGCGGTGCCTGTATGTGGTATGGCTGCCAGGAGCGGCGGTGCCTGTATGTGGTATGGCTGCCAGGAGCGGCGGTGCCTGTATGTGGTATGGCTGCCAGGAGCGGCGGTGCCTGTATGTGGTATGGCTGCCAGGTGCGGCGGTGCCTGTATGTGGTATGGCTGCCAGGAGCGGCGGTGCCTGTATGTGGTATGGCTGCCAGGTGCGGCGGTGCCTGTATGTGGTATGGCTGCCAGGAGCGGCGGTGCCTGTATGTGATTAGGCTGCCAGGAGCGGCGGTGCCTGTATGTGGTATGGCTGCCAGGAGCGGCGGTGCCTGTATGTGGTATGGCTGCCAGGAGCGGCGGTGCCTGTATGTGGTATGGCTGCCAGGAGCGGCGGTGCCTGTATGTGATTAGGCTGCCAGGAGCGGCGGTGCCTGTATGTGATTAGGCTGCCAGGAGCGGCGGTGCCTGTATGTGGTATGGCTGCCAGGAGCGGCGGTGCCTGTATGTGGTATGGCTGCCAGGAGCGGCGGTGCCTGTATGTGGTATGGCTGCCAGGAGCGGCGGTGCCTGTATGTGATTAGGTTGCCAGGAGCGGCGGTGCCTGTATGTGGTATGGCTGCCAGGAGCGGCGGTGCCTGTATGTGATTAGGCTGCCAGGAGCGGCGGTGCCTGTATGTGGTATGGCTGCCAGGAGCGGCGGTGCCTGTATGTGGTATGGCTGCCAGGAGCGGCGGTGCCTGTATGTGGTATGGCTGCCAGGAGCGGCGGTGCCTGTATGTGGTATGGCTGCCAGGAGCAGCGGTGCCTGTATGTGATTAGGCTGCAATCCTGTAACTCCCTTCTGCTCTTCCTCTTGCAGCGGTGACTGGTGGGTTATTCAGGCTGAGCCTTGGTCTCCGGGGCCTGGTTGGGGGCTCTGTCATTGGAGGACTACTCGGGTGAGTGGCAGGTATATAGCTGCACTCTATGATGCTCTGTCACTTCTTCTTACCTCACTCTCGCTCTTTAGGGTCCCAGCTGGGGCGCTGATCTCGGGATTACAGACTCTTGCTGGACAGGATCTTCGTGAGCACAAGCGTCAGGAACGCCGACAACTCCATGAACGGAAGCTGCAGGAATGGTGCGTATGTGAAGTGTCTGTGTAACACGTGTGTCGTCCTGAGGGGCGCTGTGACCTCACCATGTCTTCTCCATTAGGGCCGAACGAGTGGCACTCACCGACATTGTTGTGGAGGAGATTGAGGCGGCCGCACAGGAATCATCGGAGAAGGAAGTGGAGAAAATTGTCGAGCTGTTACATCTGCCCCGAAATGCAGCTCCAGAGGAATAATGGGGATGATGGATGAAGACTGAGCTTCCATGCTGCATCTGTCCCCATGGCCGAGGGTTCTGCCTAATCTGTGTAAACAGTGTCCCATGTAGCTAAGAGACTATGCAGGAGAAGGCAGCCCTACATGCCCCGGGGTTCTGACCTCACTGACCCTTAGGGCTCTCTATGAGAATGTGCCCCACCGCCCAAAACTAGACAGAGCACTGGGGACAATAAATGTCTAAGACTGTTCACAGCGCCTCCTTGTGGTTACTGAGTGCTTCTGCTTGTCCTATCTACCTGGCGGCTGTTACCTTGTGAGCAGCTTCTCTTTAATGTCTTGCCCATAGTCAGGAGGGGCAGCATTCAGAGGTACAATAGTACAGTGAGGGGGCAGATTTGAGCCCACCATGGGGCATCTTCTACTCCAATAATCACAAGCCGACAATCATCAGAACATCTCCTTTATTAATTCAGGATCAGAGTGTGAACCATGGGGCAAAACCTGCTGTGCCCTTTGGGATCCAGGTTGGTCAGTGTTCCCTCCATTCCCGCTGCACCCTTTGGTCTCCAAGTCGGTCAGTGTTTCTTCTATAACCGCTGCGCCCTCTGGTGTCCAGCTCGGTCAGTGTGTTTTCTATAACCGCTGGGGCCCGTCTCGGTCAGGGCGCCCTCTGGGGTCCGTAGGACAGTGCGTTGTGATCCATTTCTTGGTTTCATGAGGAATCTTAATGATTCAGAGTAATTCACGACCTCGTAGAGGTCAGAGAAGCCGCCTCACCCCACAGGCTCTTTACCCAACCCCCAATCCAAGCATTGTGTATAGGGTAAGTGACATCATCAAACTGAGGCAGACGAGGAAGAAGCTGCCCTTGTGTTCTCTGAACCCGGATCCTGGTAGTCCTGTAAAGAGATCAGGTGTTATTGTGGTAGAGGGTCACTAACTCTGCCCATCCCGGTGATGGTGACGAGTGCCCGTGTCAATGATCCTGCTGCCTCAGTAATGGTGGAGAACACCCCTGTGTCACCCTCGCGGGCAGGGCCCTCTACCCCACTGTGCCAGTCGGTCACTGTTAGTATTATATCTACCTGTATATTCTGTGTACTGTATGTAACCCCCAAATGTAAAGCACCATGGAATTAATGGTGCTATATAAATAAATAATAATAAAGAGAAGCCCATGTCACCCTCTTGTCCCTGGTGTAAACCCCCCACTTACCAGCTGTGTCACTGCACAGGGCTGGGCCCGCCGCCACCACACAGCAGGAGATGGAGCCTCTTTCGGATAGTGGGAGGGTCAGCTGTGCAGATACATTGTAGAGCTGGGTCTGGGGGTCGGGCTCTGCCCAGGTCTCTGTCATGTTCTTGATATTGTAGTGGTCGTAGCTGATATTCCATTCGATATCTGCTCTGGGGTACCCGCCATTGGAGGAGCAAACAGCAGTGGGGCTGCCCATGTCCTCGAAGAAGGAGAGCTGTGGCTTCGAGTAGTCAGCTGCAAGATAAAATGTCAGATACTCAGTATGCGACCCCACCAGGCGCTCTGCAGGATATACACAGAGTATATTACCCCACCGCCCATGTATGTAGGGGCTACGGCCGTGTCATCAGTGACCTTGTACACCTGGGAGCATATAGTAGTTCTGGGGTCTTAGGACAAATAGGAGAGCAAGGCCAAGATGGAGGAAGACACCACAAAGGACAGCCTTCGGCTTTGTTCACCTCTTGTCCTGCAGCCCATCGACTCTCTTTGGAAAGTACATCTGAACTCCTGGCCTGGCATACATATGTCCACCAGGGACCTAATCGCTGGATTAGGGGTCGGCTTTCTATTGCTGTTGTTTTTTTTTTTTTAAAGGGAATCTATCATTAAAATCCTATGTTTTTCTGGGTACCACATTGGAATAGCCTTAAGAAGGGCTATTCTTCTCCTACCTTTAGATGTCACTAAAGAAAATGGCCGCTTACACAGTATTATAAGCGGCCATTCTCCTGTGGCCGGCGGGCATGCGCAGTCAGCTTTGCCCTAAGTCTGAGTCCTAGAAATTTGAAGCCAGCGCCGGAAGAAGACGCGAAGAGAGGCTGTTCCTGAAGAAGATGGAGGCGGCGCTGGAGAGTTCTCTAGCAGCATTGGGGACGCCCCCAGTGCTATTTGAGTGCTGGGGACCGCCCCCAGTGCTGCGAGAGAACTCATTTGCATATCAACGAAAACCGGGATTTATACTGAATGGTGGCCTGGAGATGGCATCTAAAGGAAGGAGAAGAATAGACTTTCTTAAGGTTATTCCGACGTGTGATTGAGAAAAAATTGCATTTTAACCCCTTAGTGACCAGCCTATTTTGGACCTTAATGACCAAGCCAAATTTTGGAAATTTGCCCTGTGTGACTTTATCAGTGAATAATTCTGTAACAGTATAGCGCATCCAAGCGATTCTGATATTGTTTTTTCGTGACATGTTGTACTTTACTGAGAAGGTAAAATTAGACTGATATAACTTGCGTAAATTTATTTAAAAACTCGCAAATGCTGAAAATTTTGAACATTTTTCAATGTTTTCCATTTTTAGCTGCGATATCTCACATATACACAATAATACAGGGCAAAAAAGTTAGTAGTTACATACTTCCAAATGTTCCTTTTGTGTTTCAAGCATATTTGAAATAATTTTAGCATATTTGAGTAACTTAGACAATTTACAAGTTTATCAAGTTTATAAGCAAATTTTGGAAATTTTGAGTTTGTCATTTTTTCCTGTACCAAGCTCTGTTTGCAGACAGGAATTGGTGGAATAATGACAGAACCTCCCATTAAATGACCTAATTTGTAAAACTAGACCCCTTCAGGTATCTTTGAGGGGTACAGTGAGCATTTTGATCAAATAAATATTGTCTTGCAAGAATTATTACAAATGATGAAAAAAATTACATTTTCATTTTCTTCAAATATATGTCATTTTAAAGCCAGTTTTTTTGCACACAACACATCAAAAAGAAGAAACACACCCCAAAATATATCACCCCACTTCTCCCGTGTTAAAATATGTCCATTTTGTGGCCTTAGTCCTATGTACGGGCACACAGGAGGGCCTAAGAGGTAAGGAGGGCCAATTGAATTTCAAAACACAAATTTTGCTTGCAGATATTTTATGTCCATTGCACATTCAAACAAGATTTGAGTTACCAAAGCAATTGAAACCCCCCCCATAAATGACCCCATTTTATAAACTAGACCCCTTAGGGTATTCATTGAGGGGTATAGAGAGTACTTTGACCCTATAAGTTTTGAGAAAATGTGCGTCAAACAAAAAAAAAAATCATATTTTTTACACAAGTGTCATTTTATAAGCAGTTTTTTTGCACATACCACATGAAAATGAAGAAAAACACCCCAAAATAGATGACCCCATTTCTCCTGTGTTCAAAAACGTACACTTTGTGGCCTTAATCCTATGTACGGATGCACGGTAGGGCCCAAAAAGAAGGGAGCACCAACTGGATTTCAAGGCACAATTTTTGCTTCTAAATGTTTCAGGCCCATTGCTCATTTAAACAAGATTTGAGTTACCAAAATAATTGAAAACCCCCATAAATGACACCATTTTATAAACTAGACCCCTTGAGGTATTCATTGAGGGGTATAGTGAGTATTTTGACCCCATAGGTTTTAAAAGAATTTGCGTCAAACAAAAAATTCTCATTTTTTACACAAAAGAGTCAATTTAAAGGCAGTTTTTTTGCACACAAGGCATGAAAATGAAGAAAAACACCCCAAAATAGATGGCCCCATTTCTCCCGTGTTTAAAAATGTACACTTTGTGGCCTTAATCCTATGTACGGACGCGCGGTAGTGCCCAAAAAGAAGGGACCACCAACTGGATTTCAAGACTCAAATTTTGCTTGCAGATATTTCAGGCCCATTGCACATTCAAACAAGATTTGAGTTACCAAAACAATTGAAAACCCCCATAAATGACCCCATTTTATAAACTAGACCCCTTAAGGTATTCATTGAGGGGTATAGTGAGCATTTTGACCCTATAGCCGTTTCACAGATTTTACTAACCTTGGGATGTGTAGGTTAAAAATTACTAAAATGTCCCTTTATCCCCAAAGTTTTCATTTTCACAAGGGGTTAAAAGAGAAAAAGCCCCCCACAGTTTGTTACACAATTTCTCCTGAACACGGCAATACCCCATATGTGGCCATAATCTGCTATATGGGTACATGGTGGGGCTCAGAATGGAAAGAGCGCTATTTGGCTTTTGGAGGGCAGATGTGGCTGGAATAGTTTTCAGGTGCCATGTCGTATCTGCTGAACCCCTAAAGTATCAATACAATGGAAACCCCTCAGATGTGACCCCATTTTAAAAACTACACCCATCAAGGAATGTATCAAGGGGTATTATCATTTTGAGCCTAAAAATGCTTCCCAAAAATTAATGTACAAAATGAAAATTGAAATTTTTAAAGAAATCTGCCATCTCGGTGCCCAATACGTTGCACCCACTTTGTGTTGTCAGAGACCTGCACTCCTAAAACTATTAAGGGGCCATCCCGAGGGGCAGAAAATTATATATGTGGGTGTAAACTGCTGCTTGGGCACACAGCAGGGCGCAGAAGGGAAGGAGCACTGCACTTTTTAGCTATTGGGGTACAGAGTTAGAGGGACTTTTGGGGCGCCATGTTTCTTTTGCAGAGCCCTGAAGGTGCCAGTAAACTGGAATTCACCAAGAAGTGACCCCATTTTGTAGGGGAAATTTTAGGGTCTCGGCAAATATGACATGGTGTCCAAACACCAACAATCTAAGTCTGCACTCCAAAAGCACATAGCGCTCCTTCACATCTGCGCCCTGCTGTGCACCCAAATGGCGGTGTATGCCCACATGTATGACACTGGTGTACCCTGGATAACATACTTAATGCCATGTGTGGGTAGAATCTGCTGTTTGGGCACAGCCGGGCACAGAAGGAAAGGAGCGCTATATTGGTTTTTGGAGCACAGTTTGGTTTTTGGACGTCACTTTTGCAAAGCCCCTGAATTGCCAATAAAGTGGAATCCGCAGACATGTCACGCCATTTTGGACACTAGCCCACAGATGGGATTTATCAAGTGGCGTAGCGAGAATTTTTAACCCTTGAGTGTTGCATTTATTTGGTTTCCAGAAATGAAATTGCGGCTGATAATGAGAAGTTAAAAATGAAGTTTTCCAGAGATTCGCCATTTCAGTATCTGATATGTTGTGCCCGACTTATGTCAGCAGAGATACACACTCCAAACACTGGTAAGCGGGTATCCCGGGCACAACAGCTTTTAGAGCCAGGTGGGCACAACATATTATGCACTGAAATTACGGATTCCTGGAAAAATTGTCATTTTCACCTTTCACAATCATCTGCGTATTCATTTATGGATAATAAGTTATAGCAACATTTGGGGGTTAAAAATGCTTTCTGTACCCCTGGAGAAATCCTTCAGGGGTGTAGTTTCCAAAATAAGGTCACATATCAGGGGATTCCACTTTACTGGTGTTTCAGCTCTGCAAAAGTGTCACGGCATCCAAAAACCAAACCGTCTGTGCTCCAAAAACCCAATAACCCTTCTTCCCTTCTGTGCCCGGCTGTGCCCTAATATCAGTTTATACCCACATATGACATTATGTCCGTTATCCTGGGTACACCAGTGTCATACATGTGTTATACATGTGGCATAATCTGCAGTTTGGGCGCACAGCAGGGCGCAGAAGGGAAGGATCGCAATGCGGCTTTTGGAGCACAGATTCAGATGTTTGGTATCTGGACGCCATGTCATGTTTGTAGAGCCTGTAAGGTACCAGAAAAGTGGATTCCTCAAAGGAGTGACCTCATTTTGAAAACTGCACCCCTCAAAGAATTTCTCAGGGGGTGTAGTGAGTATTAGTATCCCGGACGTGACTGCACAGCGGATGGCGAAGAGGGAATATATAAGCTGTGCGGAGTACATTGGGAACACCACATTCCCTACTATGTCCCAGGAGCTCCTATGATTGGGGGGTCACTCTGGGGGTCACTTTGGGGTCACTTCTGGTGTCTTTTTGCTCATTAGCTGTAAATCTGGGGTGTTCCCTGATATTTGCTCGCACAGATTATATATTCCCTACCTGCCGCAGCCAGTCGTGTTCTAATGATTTGGCGATTTTGGGGTTGTTTGTCTTCACATTACTAGATGCTATATTTTCTTTATTTTTCTGGTGACGTGGCCATATAAGGGCTTGTTGTTTGCGGGATGAGATGCATTTTGTAATGACACCATGTTTGGGTGCCTACAACTTATTGAATACATTTTATTAACTTTTTTTTGCTGGATTTTCTAAAGAAAAATCAATTCTGGCATTGCATTCTACCTTTTAAATTTTTCGCCATGCAGCGTACAGTATAAGTAACATGTGACCTTTATTCTGTGGGTCAGTACGGTTACGGTGATACCTCATTTATATTATTTTTTTTAATGCGATACTAATTCTGTAGAATAAAAACACATTTAGGGTGCATGCACACTACGTAACGCCGGGCGTGTATGAGAGCCGTACACGCCGGCGTTACAGCAGGGCTGCCGAACACTTCCCATTCACTTCAATGGGAGCGCTCGTAAACGCCGCTGTTACGAGCGCTCCCATTGAAGTGAATGGGAAGTGTTCGGCAGTCTGCTGTAACGCCGGCGTGTACGGCTCTCATACACGCCCGGCGTTACGTAGTGTGCATGCACCCTTAGGGACATAAATCAATGTTTTTTGTATCGCCACCTTCTGAGAGGAGTAACATTTTTATTTTTCGGTTGACAGTGTTGGTTGAGGGCTTATTTTTTGCAGGACAATGTGCGCTTTTTATTGGTACTGTTGTGCGGTGATTATGACTTTTTGATCACTTTTTATAGCATGTTTTGTAAGGTGAGATGGCGAAAAATCACTACTTCCGGCGGGTTTTTTCCGTTTTTTTTTTCCGACGTTCACCGTATACATTAAATATTGTTGCAGTTTTATTGTTCAGATTGTTACGGACGCGACGATACCAAATATGTATTGTTTTTATTAACTTTTAGGGGTTTTTTTTTAATATAATTCATTTTCTATAGAAAAAAGGGAATTTTGGGGCTTTATAAGTTTATTCATTTTTATCAGACACTTTTATTTATTTATTTTTCACTTTTTTCTCTTACTTTTTCATGTGTCCCTTTAGGGCACTTGGATTAGTGATGCTTTGATAAAAGCATCACTAATTCTCTATTAGACGCTGCAGGACACAGCTCTCAGTGTCTTGCAGCGTCTGGAGGAAGTCAGATGCAGGGGCTGCCTGCGTCTGACTTCCTCTTCCCCGGGCAGGATCAACCAGGTATTGGGGGTCTCTTTGAGCTTGGGGTCACTGGCCAGACCCCAGGCTCCATGTTAGAGACATCGGCACCCCCCGATCTCGCCGCGGGGAGTGCCGATTCAGCCGGCACCGTCACGGAACCGCTTCAGTTCCGTGATCATGTTTGATCACGGAACTGAAGGGGTTAAAAAACCCCGATCGGAGACCCCTCCGATGGGGGGTTATGGAATGGGGTCTTAGCTGTTAGATACAGCTAAAATCCCATCCAATTATGTCGGCACTTACAGGGAATCCTTCCCTGACTGCCCGACGTAGTTTTCCTATAGGGCAGTCAGGAAGGACCTGCAAGTGCCGACGTAGATTCCCTATGGGCCGGTCGTTAAGGGGTTAATGATAGAATCTCTTTAACTGGACAGTTCCACTCCCAGAGGAGTGTATTGTCTCCGCATATTAACCCCTTAACCACAGAGAACTCCATCTTTGCTTTATAGTTCTCTTTGCCCTGCTATGAATCCCATGCTTCATCATGGCAGCATCACATGGGCAGCTAGAGACTGTACTATGCATACCAGCTGGGGCAGTGACATTCTCCTAGACTATAAGTGTATAGTTATGGGGCTGAGCTGTCAACCCATTATAACTGTGTGTCAGGAAGTTCCTGCTCGTCAGTAGGCGGTGACAGGAAGTGCCTGCTTGTCAGTAGTCAGTGACAGGAAGTGCCTGCCCATCAGTAGGCGATAACAGGAAGTTCCTGCCCATCAGTAGGCGGTGACAGGAAGTGCCTGCCCATCAGTAGGCGATAACAGGAAGTTCCTGCCCATCAGTAGGCGGTGACAGGAAGTGCCTGCCCATCAGTAGGCGATAACAGGAAGTTCCTGCCCATCAGTAGGCGGTGACAGGAAGTTCCTGCTTGTCAGTAGTCAGTGACAGGAAGTGCCTGCCCATCAGTAGGCGATAACAGGAAGTTCCTGCCCATCAGTAGGCGGTGACAGGAAGTGCCTGCCCATCAGTAGGCAGTGACAGGAAGTGCCTGTCCATCAGTAGGCAGTGACAGGAGATTGTGTCCCCTCTTTGGAGTCACATGACCATGAAGAGCAGATCCCAGGGCAGAATGAGATGTACAGTGTGAATAGAAACTATGACTCCTCGCGAGATGTTTCAGGGGTCACAATATTTTGAAAACATTTTTGATGTTTTGTATTTTTAAAGGTATTAAAACCTAAGACCTATAAAACTGACCGGTCCTGCAAAACATAAGCCCTGTGCGAACAGAACTAGGAAACACTTTCACTTGATGTCCACAGTTTTTTTTGTCATTATTTGTGTTTGAAAAGTCAAACTTTATTTAAAAAAAAAAAAGTTTTGGTATTTGGAAAATGGAGAAGAAAAAAAAAGAATTTGAGAATAAAAAATCCCAGTGCTTATGGGGTAAAGATGTGAGTCTCTGCTGCCCTGATGTATGATGTGGTCAGAGTTTCCACGGTAAGGCCTGAGCAATGTCTGACCTCACAAATGATCTTTAACTCCATATTACAGTCTATAGGGGTAGAATGGAAGGGCAGAAAATCATAGCACCCAACTGTCCCGTATTCTGCGGGACAGTCCCGGTTTTAGACTGCTGTCCCGCATGGCTTACCGCATATGGGTGTACTGTGGGGTGCTTGGGTGTACAGTGAGGGGACACGTGGGGTGCAGGGTGAACCCAACGAGAAAGGGATGGGTGGGGTCAATTTAGAAGTGGGAGGGGCTACATTTGCTGTGGTCCGCCCACATGTTATCCCTCTTTCTGTCCTTTACAACTTGGGAGGTATTGGAAAATACATATACCTCTATTGAGGGGCTCCACTGTCACCAGATCATCCCTGTTATGGCCGCACATAACAGACCCCAAACTGTTGATTATAATGGACATGCCCCTCCCACAGGACTCCTCCTCCTAGGTGAGCTCACTACTCTGATTGGCTGGTCTTAGTCTTACCCCAGATGGTCAGTAGAATCTGCCCCGTGTACTCCAGCTCGTATCCGCGGCCTTTTAGCAGGAACACATTGCAGTCATACTCGCCCTCATCGCTGAGACTGACAGGTGACAGGGAAAGCGTCAGGTTGTCTTTAAAGAGGCGGCAACGGTTCTTGTAGTCTCGGTCCTGGTGATCCGGCTGATCTTTACCATTCGAGAACGAAAACGCCACTTTTGGGTTGGAGGAGGGCACACGTTTCTGCAGGAAGAGCCGGACTGTCCCCCACTGGGTGATTGTAGGCACAGGGACTACACATGGCATGTTCACACTGTGTCCCACCTGCGCCCGGAGCCGACGCTGTTGAGCAGCACCTGAAGGAACATCCACAGACATGTAACTCACTCCATAAACATACATGTCACACCAACACACGTGAGAAGTCATTTGTGCCCCCTGTTGTGCTGGATGCCACATGTTCTTTTGTGTAATCTCCCTCTTCTGTCTGGCCAGGACACGACACTTTACATTAATGTACGGCAATTCTGATGGGATGTCCATGCCCTGAGGCCCCATGTTTGAAAAACGCAGCTTTTTTTGTTGCATATATTGCTGCAGTTTTAGAGCCAAAGTCAGGAATGTGAATAGGAATGGGAAATATCACAGTCAGGATGTGAAAAGAAGGAGGGGGGCATACCTCCCAACTTTTGAAGAACTGAAAGAGGGACAAAATGTGCGGTGCACTACGCGCGCCGTGGCAAATTTAGCTCCACCCACTTTTATGTTGACTCCGCCCATTCTCATTAATTTTCCATGTGCCCCACACAGTATAATCCTCCTACAGTCACCCGTAAATTATATGCCCCCCTCCATCTCTCCCCCAGTTTCATATACACCCTTCATCTGCCCCCAGTTTCATGTCGCCTCCATCTCTGTCCCAGATTCATGTCCCCATCTCTACCCCCAGATTCATGCCCCCATCTCTGCCCCAGTTTCATGTCCCCTCATCTCTGCCCCCAGATTCCTGTCCCCTCATCTCTGCCCCCAGATTCATGTCCCCCCATCTCTGCCCCCAGATTCATGTCCCCCCATCTCTGCCCCCAGATTCATGTCCCCTCCATCTCTGCCCCCAGATTCATGTCCCCACATCTCTGCCCCCAGATTCATGTCCCCCCATCTCTGCCCCCAGATTCATGTCCCCTCCATCTCTGCCCTCAGATTCATGTCCCCTCCATCTCTGCCCCAGTTTCATGTCCCCCCATCTCTGCCCCCAGATTCATGTCCCCTCCATCTCTGCCCTCAGATTCATGTCCCCCCATCTCTGCCCCCAGATTCATGTCCCCTCCATCTCTGTCCCAGTTTCATGTCCCCCCATCTCTGCCCCAGTTTCATGTCCCCTCATCTCTGCCCCCAGATTCATGTCCCCTCATCTCTGTCCCAGATTCATGTCCCCTCCATCTCTGCCCCAGTTTCATGTCCCCCATCTCTGCCCCCAGATTCATGTCCCCCCCATCTCTGCCCCCAGATCGTCCCCACATATCTCCCTCCATCCGGGACCGCGGGACACGTCACCGAAATCGTGAATGTCCTGCGGAAATCGGTGATGGTTGGGAGGTATGGGGGGGGGATTCGCTCTGGCAGGGGGTGTGGCCAAGCACAAGATGGATGCTTTAAGAGGCGGGAACTACCCTACAACGTGTGTCACATTAGTGAGCAAGTTCTGTGTGCTGTCCAACTGAGATCCTCCAAGCTCCATGGAGCCAAAAGGACTTGAGGGTATCAGGTTTACTGTGTGTTTCTCCTTTTATATCAGCACCGTTTGCTTGTTTGTCTCTTTTCTATGATTGGGTAATATATTGGTAAATTTAAGGTTACTTTGTGCTGCTTTAGAAACCCATTACCTATTTGAGGTGCGTTTGCCTCTGACTGTTGGAAAGATGTGTGTCTATGTGGGTGACGTTTTTGCTAATCCAAAAGTCAGGGGTGGTGGCAGCAGGGTGTATTTAGGGTCCGTGAGTGCAGTGTCTTTTATGTTTTTAACCCATTCTAAGTCTGTTATTGTTTTATTATTTGTGAGGATCTCAGATACTCACAATGAACCCGCAATATTGTCACCGGAACTTAGAAACCATCAACTGTTACCTGTAGTGAGGACAGTGCAGAGGATCACACACGTGTCCAGAAACACCAGGGCTCGCCATGACTCTGCCCACATCTCTGTTCACTGCAGTCTAAGGCATGTCCTGGGTGGCAGGCTGCAGGAGGAAAGACAGTGGGAGGATTCAATCATAATGGGCAACAACAAGCTGTAAAGTAACGCTATGTGGGGCGTGGCCTAAGAGGCACCACTGTGCACCAGAAATGCCCAAAAATTGCACTGAGAACTTTTAAACCAACTAGAGATGTAAGGATAAGAAAACTAACCATGTGTTCTGTTCTGCAATGTGGGGCCTTGGCCTAAGACCAGGGCCGCACCTCTAATGAGGCGAGGTGAGGCGGCTGTCTCAGGCAGCACTCCGGAGGGGGCGGCAGCCGCGGCAATTTTTATTTATTTATTTTTTCTAAACTAGCACAGGAGAGGGCCACTCTGAAAACAAACCGAGCAGCCCTCTCCTGCGCTGGTTTAGACCTCTGCGTCTCAACGCAGGAGGCGCCATCACGTTGCCTGCGCTGAGACACAGACCTCTTACTGCCGGGTGAAAGGAGGAGGCGGCGGCAGCAGGAGAGGTAGTTAAGTAACATACTTTTGTTTTTTTTATAATAGTCGGAAGAGTAGGAGTATCCCCAGCAGGTAGTGGTCTATTTACCTACCTCCCCGGGCCTGCTCATTGCCGTCCCCACTTCCCCTTCTGCTATAGGACACGGGGGGCAGCTGTGAGCAGGCCCTGATCCCACTACCGCTATTATTATACTCGGGGGTCTTTTCAGGAGAGATGAGGGAACATAATAAACAGTGTTATTCACCTCTCCGGGATCCGATGTTAATCCTAGCAGGCTTCAGGCCTGTATGGTAATGTCCCAGACGTCACAGTGCTAGCAGTAACAGTGTATGGTTGGGATGTGTCATTGTACCTTCCCGATATTACCATAGTTTGTTTAATGGTGCCCCCTAAAATTATCCAAGAGAACTCTTTATTGATTGTCTATAATTTTAGCATTATTTATTAAAAGTTAAGAATCCATACTAGTACGATGGTTGGTGCACGAAAACAGTAAGTCCTGGACTTTTGGACCCAATTGCAATACACCTCCCAGATAAAAAATGTTCAGCACCGAATCCAAATAAATTTTTATAAAATATAACTTTTAATCTTCCAGGAAAAATAAATATATGAGTATATATCTAGATGACTGACACCTACATGAGTATATACAGACATCACTGACACATACATGAGTATATACAGACATCACTGACACCTACATGAGTATATACAGACATCACTGACACATACATGAGTATATACAGACATCACTGACACCTACATGAGTATATACAGACATCACTGACACATACATGAGTATATACAGACATCACTGACACCTACATGAGTATATACAGACATCACTGACACATACATGAGTATATACAGACATCACTGACACCTACATGAGTATATACAGACATCCCTGACACATACATGAGTATATACAGACATCACTGCACATACATGAGTATATACAGACATAACTATCACCTACATGAGTATATACAGACATCACTGACACCTACATGAGTATATACAGACATCACTGATACATACATGAGTATATACAGACATCACTGACACCTACATGAGTATATACAGACATCACTGATACATACATGAGTATATACAAACATCACTGACACATATGAGTATATACATAGATGACTGACACATATATGAGTATATATAGACATCACTGACACATACATGAGTATATACCTAGATGACTGACACGTGCATGAGTATATACAGACATGGACATGACTGTGTTTTCTTATACTCAGGTTTGTTTCCTCTGTCTGTATTGGAACAACACAAAAAAAAAACTGAAAAAAAAGACAAACAAAAAAATTTCACACAAAACTCTAAAAATGTGTCGGACAATTTTCCCAGCTTTCTCAGTTTAACATTTGGTTGCCGACCCTTTGGAAACAATCCCTGAACTCAATGTCTTCCTATAACCAAGCTTTTTACGCCTCTCAGGTAGAATTTGGGGTCCCCTCTTCTTCTGCAGGCAGCTCCAAGTCTCAAATGGCCCCTTCACACGGCGTAAGTGCGCCTCTCATTTAGACACGTATACACGTGTCTGAGTGCGGCTCTTCAAAACAGAGCCCATTGATTTCAATGCCGATATACGCGTGCTTCCCATTGAAATCAATGGGATCTGTTTTGAAGCGTCGCGCTCGGACACGTGTATACGTGTCTAAATGAGCGGCGCGCTTACGCCGTGTGAAGGGGCCCTTATATTTATTGTCCCTCTTCTTCTGCAGACAGCTCCAGGTCTCCTATATTTAGGGGCCCCTCTTCTTCTGCAGATGGCTCCAGGTCTCTTCTATTTGGGGGCGCCTTCTCTTCTTTTCCAGTAATTGTAAGATCTCTCCACAGGTTTCCTATGGGTTTTAGACCAGGACTCTTTGCAGCCACTTCAGGACTCTCCAGCTTTGTTTCTGCCAATTTCTGGGGGCTTTCTAAAGTATATTTGAGGTCGTTGTCCTACCCAGCACCAGAGGCGGGAGAGCAACCCTAAATCCTCACTGCGCCTCCCCCATATGTGACGGTCGGTCCTCTGTTCTTTTCTTTGTAGGCCTGATTCTGTTTTCGGTAACCAGTAAAATGATGGCCTTCACTAAAAAGCTCCGTCTTTGTCTCCTCTGTCCACAAGACGTTTCCCAGGAGATTTTGGCTTCCTCCCATGCATTTTAGCTTTTTTCTGTCTCTGTCCGTAGTGGGGTCCTCTGTGTGCCCCCCGATCCTGCAGGACAGCTTGGATGTCTCTGGCACTTGGTTGAGACTGCTTTTCCACCATCCAGAATATCCTGTTCCACCTTTCATGATTATTTTTTCTCTTCCATCCACATCCAGCAGATTACCTACAGTGCCATGTGTTGTAAAATTCTGGATTATGTTGCGCACCGTGGACAAAGGAACAGCAACTTGAGATGGTTACTATTTATCCACACTTTTGGTTCTCGGGTCCTCAGACTCTTCTTCTCCTCTCTCTGTTCTCCATGCTTAGTGCATCACACACAATGCACAGGCTGAGGCTCTTTGTATCCTTTGTATCTGGTGTCAGGGGGATTTCTATATTGCCCACACCTGTTACTTGCCACAGGGGAGTCTGAACAAGGATCACAGGCTGGAAACAAAGTTATTTCCCCACAATTCTGTCTGGCTCATTTTTGGAGTTTTGTGTGAAATTATTTCCAATTTGGCTATTTTCAGGTGTTTTGTTAACCCTGAGTATAACAAAACATGTGAGATGGTAATAATATTCTGGGGTGCCAACCCTTATGGCCATGACTGTACAAAGATGACTGACAGATACGTGAGTAAATACATTATACAGATATGTACTTCCTGTTCTGGCACACATTTCATTACCTTCCCCGGTATCTATGAAATGCACTCCCTGTCCCAGCAAACAGTTTATAACCTGCCCCGGTATCTGTGACATGCACTCCCTGTCCTAGCATGCGTTTCCTTGCCCCGGTATCAGTGACATGCACTCCCTGTCCTGGCACATGTTTCCTTGCCCCGGTATCAGTGACATGCACTCCCTGTCCTGGCACACGTTTCCTTACCTGCCCCGGTATCTGTGACATGCACTCCCTGTCCTAGCATGCGTTTCCTTGCCCCGGTATCAGTGACATGCACTCCCTGTCCTGGCACACGTTTCCTTGCCCCGGTATCAGTGACATGCACTCCCTGTCCTGGCACACGTTTCCTTACCTGCCCCGGTATCTGTGACATGCACTCCCTGCCCAGGCACATGTATCTGTGTCTTCGTCGTCCTGACTTTTACAACCTTCACTGAGCTAAACTTTACCCAGACCGAGAAGGAGGAAGAGTGGGGAGTCCCAGAGGAAACGAGGGAGGGGAGGGTTCTGCTCCATCACACACGTCATGTACTCACATCTTCAACATACACACCTCCATCTACAGCTCATCATACAGAGCACACCTCACACGTATGTGTCTGCCGCTTACATACGTGTAGTGAGAGCATTCACTTGGGACCCCTTCCTGTTACAGTCGTTTCCATTTGTCCTTACTGCTCCCGGCCTTACAAGATCCCAAAGGCCTCATGAGAGCGAAAAATCGAAGTGTGACGCAAATGATGTTCAATCCACCGCTGCGCCCACGCGATTCTCACTTTTATGTTGTAGGAGGAGGTTTGTGACTAATTTTATGTCCATTGATGTCAGTATTGACACGCTGCCATATTGGGATTATTCCTTTGTCACCGTACTGGGGTTTGTATTTTGCAGGGTGAGTAAATTCTTAAATGACGACTTATATTACACTCATTTACATTATTTTATCTTAACATTATGGGGTATAGAAGGGAAAAAAAAACTATTTTCCCATTTTGCGGGTTTTGATTTTCCATTGCTGACTGTGCGGTAAGGATATACTGTAACCAGGTGAGGTGTCTATACCGTAACAAAATCCAGTAACCAGGTGAAGTGTCTATACTGTAACCAGGGGCGGTGTCTATACTGTAACTATGCCCAGTAACCAGGCACAGTGTTTATACATACCCAGGAGTGGTGTCTATACTGTAACCAGGTGAGGTGTCTATATTGTAACCAAATCCAGTAACCAGGTAAAGTGTCTATACTGTAACCAGGCACAGTAACCTGGCGCGATGTCTATACAGTAACCAGGTACGGTGTTTTACGGTAACCAGGAGTGGTGTCTGTACCAAGTCCAGTAACCAGGTGCGGTGTCTATACTATAACCAGGGGCAGTATCTATACTGTAACCAGGTGCAGTGTCTATACTGTAACCAAGTGCGGTGTCTATACTGTAACCAGGATCGGTATCTATATGGTAACCAGGTGAGGTGTCTATACTGTAACTTAATCCAGTAACCAGGTGAAGTGTCTATACTGTAACCATGCACAGTAACCTGGCGCGATGTCCATACAGTAACCAGGTACAGTGTTTATACGGTAACCAGGAGTGGTGTCTATATTGTAACCAAATCCAGTAACCAGTTGAAGTGTCTATACTGTAACCAGGCACAGTAACCTGGCGCGATGTCCATACAGTAGCCAGGTACGGTGTTTTACGGTAACCAGGAGTGGTGTCTGTACCAAGTTCAGTAACCAGGTGCGGTGTCTATACTATAACCAGGGACAGTATCTATACTTTAACCAGGTGCGGTGTCTATACTGTAACCAAGTGCGGTGTCTTTACTGTAACCAGGATCGGTATCTATATGGTAACCAGGTGAGGTGTCTATACTGTAACTAAATCCAGTAACCAGGTGAAGTGTCTATACTGTAACCAGGCACAGTAACCTGGCGCAATGTCCATACAGTAACCAGGTACGGTGTTTATACGGTAACCAGGAGTGGTGTCTGTGCCAAGTCCAGTAACCAGGCACGGTGTCTATACTGTAAGTAGGTGAGGTGTCTATACTGTAACCAGGTGCGGTGCCTATACGGCAACCAGGTGCGGTATCTATACTGTAACTAAATCCAGTAACCAGGTAAAGTGTCTATACTGTAACCAGGCACAGTAACCTGGCGCGATGTCCATACAGTAACCAGGTACGGTGTTTATATGGTAACCAGGAGTGGTGTCTGTACCAAGTCTAGTAACCAGGTGCGGTGTCTACACTATAACCAGGGACAGTATCTATACTGTAACCAGGTGCAGTGTCTATACTGTAACCAAGTGCGGTGTCTATACTGTAACCAGGATTGGTGTCTATACTGCAACCAGGAGCGGTGTCTATACTGTTACCAAGTGCGGTGTCTATACTGTAACCAGGAGTGGTGTCTATACTGTTACCAAGTGCGGTGTCTATACTGTAACCAGGAGTGGTGTCTATACCAAGTTCAGTAACCAGGTGAAGTGTCTATAATGTAACCAGGCAAGGTGTCTATGCTGTAACCAGCGATGATGTCTATACTGTAAGCAGGCCCTTAATTCCTGTAAGAGGTGTCTACCACGTAGGCTGAGGTGCTTAGGCCCAATCTATTCATGGCCGTCCCCTGGGTGATAGTCACCTCCTTCACTTCCTCATTTCAGCCCCACCACGTAATCTGCAGGACTCTCAAATCGCAGGGAAGAATTTCACTTTTGCGGTTCAGTGGTCCAGAACCTGAACTGACTCAGCAGAAGACATGGCGGTGTTAACCCCTCCATGTCCCCAAGGGTGTGATACAAGAAAATGAATAAATCCGAGAAATCCTGAATATCGGTACATTAGTCCTGATATTAGGGGCTTTGGGGTGTGTTTGATCACATGTGGAAGTGTCTATCAGTTTGTGGGTGTGTCCTTATGTCACAATGTTAGTGTATATAATAAGGAAGTGTCGGGGCCTGTTCACTCTGTATGTTGTATATAGGGGATTAGCTCCTTCCACTGTCCCTCCTGCACAACCTACAGAGATTCCACCTCTTATAAGAGTACTGCCCCCTGTTCATCTGCATGTGACCTAACCAGGCGGTGGTGACCTATCTGGTGTACGTACCTGTGGTCATATAACCTAACCAGGTGGCGGTGACCCATCTGGTGTACGTACCTGTGGTCACATAACCTAACCAGGTGGCGGTGACCCATCTGGTGTACATTAATGTGGTCATGTGACCTAACCAGGCGGCAATGACCCATCTGATGTACGTACCTGTGGTCACATGACCTGACCAGGCGGCGGAGACCTATCTGGTGTACGTACCTGTGGTCACATGACCTAACCAGGCGGCGGTGACCCATCTGGTGTACATTAATGTGGTCATGTGACCTAACCAGGCGGCAATGACCCATCTGATGTACGTACCTGTGGTCACATGACCTGACCAGGCGGCGGAGACCTATCTGGTGTACGTACCTGTGGTCACATGACCTAACCAGGCGGCGGTGACCCATCTGGTGTACGTACCTGTGGTCACATAACCAGGCGGCGGTGACCCATCTGGTGTACGTACCTGTGGTCACATGACCTAACCAGGCGGCGGTGACCCATCTGATGTACGTACCTGTGGTCACATGACCTAACCAGGCGGCGGTGACCCATCTGGTGTACGTACCTGTGGTCACATGACCTAACCAGGCGGCGGTGACCCATCTGGTGTACGTACCTGTGGTCACATGACCTAACCAGGCGGCGGTGACCCATCTGGTGTACATTAATGTGGCAATGTGACCTAACCAGGCGGCGGTGACCCATCTGATGTACGTTCCTGTGGTCACATGACCTAACCAGGCGGCGGTGACCCATCTGGTGTACATTAATGTGGTCACATGACCTAACCAGGCGGCGGTGACCCAACTGATGTACATTAATGTGGTCACGTGACTTAACCAGGCGGCGGTGACCCAACTGATGTACATTCCTGTGGACATATAACCTAACTAGGGCGCAGTAAACCATCTAATGTACATTCATGTGGTCATGTGTTCTATACTTTTCTTTATGATTTTCGGGTCCGGCTGCAGCCCTTCTCCCCCTTTTTGTTTCTATCTTGTGTATTTTTTTTACTGAATCACGTTCCTCCTCTTACTTGCTTTTGGGTAGCGGGTAGCATAATCCACAACCACCAGATTATGCTGGTGACCTCAACCAAGAAGAGATTCTACCAAATCTATTGCAATCCTCTCAAAGGAAGCCTGCAAAAGGAGTTTACGCTCGCTCATTCTGAACATAAAACTCGTTCAGAGTGAGCGGCATAAAAACCAGATCCCATTAACTTGAATGGGTGCCGGCATACGCGCGCTCCCCATTGAAATCAATGGGAGTCTTTTTTACCTATTGCTCCCTAGCGGAGCAGGAATGACTTGTAAGTCTCCGTACACCTATGTAGGCACACACTCTCCCTAATGTGTAGGATTATCCCCTGACCCTGGTCTATAGTCTCTCACTCTGTGAAATCAGTATCCCTGCGCTATGCTGAGGAGGTCCAAAAGACCGAAACAGTGCTGTCCATAGCTGGGAATCTGTTCCTTTTGGAATAGAAATACTAATTTGGCAATTAAATCCGCATCATGATAGTAGGCTCATTAACTGAGTGACGCGTGATGTTAAGGAGGCTGTTCTCCTAATTACATCCTGGAGAATAGATTTGCATATTTTTTTCCTGTCTATGTATAGTAAAATCTTTGCAGGGTGCCATCTTTTGTTTTGTCATAGGCCAAGTGTCCTCCTAGCACATGGGAGTGAGCAATATCCATCACCCTTTGGCAATGTGATTTAGGGACTACAGTTCGTCCACCAACCTCATTGACTCTATGCAACAAGTCATTTTCCAGTTCAAAATGTGTGAATATTTTCTCCGCCCCGGGTTCTTGGGGTACGCCATTTATCTCTTTTACATTTTACGAGCAGGGGTTACTGTAGGGTCCTTGAGTTGAGCAGTCCCAAAGTTATCACTGGAGACTGGCAAGTCAGGGAGACCCATTTCAGGAGTGTCTTCCATTACATCCCCTACAAACACCTCTAGAGGAGAAGTCTCCATCTCACTCAGAGTTACGCTTACGGCTTGTACCTGGTCAGGTTCTCCCGAGGGAACTGGATCAATAACAGATATATTTAACCCTTTCTCCATCATTTCCCACAAATGCCAAAACAAAAGAAAGTCACGTCCTATATGGACACTATGCCCTAAAGTCTTTACAACCCCGACTTCATGAGTAACTTTTCTGCCTGAATTATTAAAAGAAAATATGGCAGTGGGGTAATCTTTTATATCGCCATGTATGCCGATGACTCCCATCTACCTGTGTTAAAAGGAAAATGTTTGTTTTGGTACCGTGTTAGCCAGTGGTTATGAAATATATAAAAAAAAAACAACTTTGCAAGTCTTCAGTAGGTGATACCTTTTTTAATGGCTAACTCATAATGATGACAGAATATGACGTTTTGAAGCTTCCTCTGAACTCCTCTGAAGAAGAAGCTCAGAGGAAGCTTTGAAACGTCATATTCTGTCATCATTATGAGTTAGCCATTAAAAAAGGTATCACCTACTGAAGACTTGCAAAGTTGTTTTGTTTTTTTATATCTGCCTGTGTTGTAATTTTCTGTGAGGCAATTTTTTTTCCGGAGATATTGCTGCCCCCTTGTGGGGCTATTCTCTCTCAGAGATGTGGAGATAAGGTATTGCTGCATTCTTGTGGTTAGTTTTCTCGCCAAATGTCTTCACCTGAAGGAAATGATGACATTGGGAATAAAGAACTACAAGCCATTAGATCGCCATTTTCTGAGCGGGGACGTCTTTTGGAGCGAACTGCTAATCCGGTTACAGTGCTTACTAATCAGAGAAATCTAGAGTGTCTCCGTGGATCGAGAAGACAATCCTCAAGACAAACTAGATGGAGTTGATTTTCAATTTTATACCGTATATACTCGAGTATAAGCCGACCCGAATATAAGCCGAGGCCCCTAATTTTACCATAAAAAACTGTGAAAACTTATTGACTCGAGTATAAGCCGAGGGGGGAAATGCAGCAGCTACTGGAAAATATCAAAAATTAAAATGGTCGGAGTTTTTGGGTGCAGTATATGCTGGAGAAGGGGAGGGGGTGTTTTGGTTGTCTGTCTGCCCCTTCCCTGAGCTTGGGGACTGTTTTTTTCCCCCCACTTGGAATTCAGCCTGGCTGTATATAGGGTATCTGCAGTGCTCCTATTAACCCCTTCCTGACGGAACAGGAGCACTGCAGATCCCCTATATTCAGTAGACTGGGCACTGTCAGACACAGGGATACCTAATGTGTATGTGTGTCACAGTCATTTCCTACTTTTATATGTATTCTATGGAAAGGAGGGATTTGGGGTATGACAGTCCGTGGGGTCTCATCCTCCTCTCAGTTGGTGGCCGCTATATGGGGGTGGGGTGGTTTGGGGTATAACAGTCCGTGGAGTCTCATCTTCCTCTGGTTTGGTGACAGCTGGACACGTATTGGGCAGCGATCTCCACAGTGGCCTCTTCTTCTCCCAGCAGGATGTAGAGTTTCCTCTTCTCGTCTGCAGATATGAAGTCTGGGATGTGGGCAGAGAGTCTTTGGTAGTAGATGGCCCTCACAGCTGAGTATTTGGTGCAGTGTAGCAGGAAGTGGGTCTCGTCTTCCAGGGCCCCTGGTCACAGTGCTGGCACAGTCTGTTCTTCCGTGGCTGCCTGTGTCGTCCCGTCTCCATCTCCAGGTTGTGGGCGCTCAGTCTGTACCGGCTCAGGGTCTGTCTGTGCTTGGGGTGGCGTATTCTCTCCAGGTAGGTGGCCATGGTGTAGTCCCTTTGCAATGACTGGTACACGGTGAGTTTCTTGGAGTTATTTATTGAGCTTCTCCATTCCTTGATGTACCGCTCTTTGTCTCTCTCAGTGGCCCCTTTTATTTGAGCCTTGTTCAGGGCATGTTGGGGGTTTTGGTTTGGCAGACAGTTGATGCTTGGTTGGGGGTTATCGGGTTTGCTCAGGGCTCTGTGGCTCAGCCAGGCTTGGTGGTGGTAAGAGCCAGGGAGAGCCAGCAAGTCAAACTCTAGGATGCCCAGAGGTCATCTTGGAAGATGGGGAGGACTGTCAGGATCCAGCAGTCACTCTTCTCACTGAACTACTGGGAATTCTGGACAATTCCTGAATGCTGGACAGTTTTTTGTTACTCTTGCCATGATTACCTGATTATTTCCACCCTTGGACTTACTATTTTGGCTTTGCCACTTTCTCCTTGCCAGATTATTTTGCTTCAATCCTTTAGTCCGACTACTATTCCTGCCTCACCAAACATCTATTGCCTTACCTGTGTACTGAGCCTTGGATTGTTATGTGACCAGGATTACTCCAGTCATCTGGATTCTCAGCCACTGGAAACCACCGCACCTTCCACACCTAGACAATTCCACATAACAGGTGAGCAATAGTATTACTACCTTAAACCAGGTCTCACATCTTATTCTTATGGTAGAGTTGGAAGGGACCTCAAGGGCCATCGGGTCCAACCCCCTGCGAGTGCAGGTTTTCCTAAATCATCCCAGCTATATGTTTATCCAGATTCCGCTTGAAGATTTCCATTGATGGAGCGCCCACCACCTCCCGTGGCAGCCTATTCCACTCTCTCACTCCCCTCACTGTCAGAAAGTTTTTCCTAATGTCTAATCTGTATCTCTTTCCCTTTAGTTTCATCCCATTGCTTCTTGTACTTCCTTGTGCTAATGAGAATAGGGGAGATCCCTCTGCACTGTGACTACCTTTCAGATATTTGTAGACTGCTATTAAATCTCCCCTCAGCCTTCTCTTCTGCAAACTAAACAATCCCAGTTCTTTTAGCCGCTCCTCATAGGACATGGTTTGCAGACCTTCCACCATTTTGGTTGCTCTTCTCTGGACTTGCTCCAATATATCGATGTCTTTCTTGAATTGAGGCGCCCAGAACTGTACACAGTATTCCGGGTGTGGTCTGACCAGGGAAGAGTACAGCGGAATAATGACCTCTCTTGATCTAGATTCAATGCTTGTCTTAATACATCCCAGAATTTTATTAGCCTTTTTTGCAGCAGCACCGCACTGTTGGCTCATGTTGAATTTGTGATCTACTATTATGCCCAAGTCCTTTTCCCCTATGCTATCACTTAGTTCTATTCCTCCCATACTATATATGTTTTTTACATTTCTGTTACCCAGATGTAGAACTTTGCATTTGTCCCTGTTAAATACCATTTTGTTCGCCTCAGCCCATTGTTCCAGTGTGTCTAAGTCCTTTTGAATACACTCTCTCTCTCCTCTCTAGTGTTGGCTATTCCTCCTATCTTCGTATCATCTGCAAATTTTATGAGTTCCCCAATAATTCCATCGTCCAGATCATTTATAAAGATATTAAAAAGTACTGGGCCCAGAACAGAGCCCTGCGGCACCCCGCTTTTGACTTTCTTCCAGTTCGATGTGTAGCCATTTAGTATTACTCGTTGTGCCCGATCATTAAGCCAGTTGTGAATCCACCTAACTGATTTTTTGTCAAAGCCATACTTAATCATTTTTTCAATAAGAAGGTTATGTGATACTTTATCAAATGCCTTACTGAAGTCAAGATATACTATGTCCACGGCATTCCCTTGGTCCAACCATTCAGTGATTTTGTTGTAGAAGGAAATCAGGTTAGTCTGACAAGATTTATTGGTCATAAAGCCGTGCTGGCTCTGGTTAATTAATGCCTTCCCTTCCAGGTACCGAAGTAAATGTTCCTTGACAATTTGCTCAAAGATTTTTCCTGCTATCGAGGTCAGACTTACCGGCCTGTAATTTCCTGGATCGTCCCTTTTCCCCTTTTTGTAGATGGGGACAACATTTGCCCTTTTCCAATCTAAAGGGACCACTCCTGTTTCCCATGACTTACCGAAGATTATAGCAAGGGGTTCTGTTATTTCCTCTGCTATCTCTTTCAGGATTCTGAGCTGATACATTCCCAATAGCAGCCCTATAGGTATGTGAGGAATCTGGGGGAGATATATACCGACCCTCCAGCACCCTTCCTGTCGCCTTCTCACAAAAGACACATATATACATAGTACAGATAAACAAACTTCTCAAGATTCATATCTTCGATGCCTCAGGTCTCGGAATTATTTTGAGTCGAATAAGATTGTGATTTAAATTAAATTGGCTTAAAACATATTATTTTACACTGTCAGGACTCCTAGGACTATATATCTATAATACATAGTGTATGACACCATCAGGGCTCCTAGGACTATATATCTATAATACATAGTGTATGGCACCGTCAGGGCTCCTAGGACTATATATCTATAATACATAGTGTATGACACCGTCAGAGCTCCTAGGACTATGTATCTATAATACATAGTGTATGACACCGTCAGGGCTCCTAGGACTATGTATCTATAATACATAGTGTATGACACCGTCAGGGCTCCTAGGACTATATATCTATAATACATAGTGTATGACACCGTCAGGGCTCCTAGGACTATATATCTATAATACATAGTGTATGACACCGTCAGGGCTCCTAGGACTATATATCTATAATACATAGTGTATGACACTGTCAGGGCTCCTAGGACTATTTATCTATAATACATAGTGTATGACACTGTCAGGGCTCCTAGGACTATATATCTATAATACATAGTGTATGACACTGTCAGGGCTCCTAGGACTATATATATCTATAATACATAGTGTATGACACTGTCAGGGCTCCTAGTACTATATATCTATAATACATAGTGTATGACACTGTCAGGGCTCCTAGGACTATATATATCTATAATACATAGTGTATGACACTGTCAGGGCTCCTAGGACTATATATATCTATAATACATAGTGTATGACATTGTCAGGAGTCCTAGGACTATATATATCTATAATACATAGTGTATGACACTGTCAGGGCTCCTAGGACTATATATCTATAAAAACAATTCCCACAAAATGAGATGATCATGTCTACATTCTGCCACGAGCATCATCGGAAACATGTCTACTACCACCACCAGTGCCACCACCCACACCCTGAGAGGTTCCCCTAGGTGTGTCCTGGGCAGGCTTTTTTGGATGTGCAATGTTCGGAATTACTATCCTCACTGCCACTACCCTCTTTATCTGATGTCACCTTGTTCCAGTGGCCAGGACCTATCCGCAAAAGAATCATCATCGGCAATGTCTTCATCACCTTCCCCACTTTTTTCCAGAACATCATAATGGCCATGCATACCCTCAGATTTCGCCCTAGCTCCCCTACCAGAATGGCTACTAGTAGTATTAGTAGTACCACACCAGCCACTACTACCTCTACCGCCACCAACACTCATCATGTCTACCTCCTCTGATCGCACACAGTGCTGAACATTCTCAAAAAGACTATACAGACTGCTATGACTAGGAGTAATAGATTGCTCAGGAGGTGCCATATTAATACCAAGGATCTGTCTCAGTGAAGAATGTGAAGGCCCTGCATGAAATGATTATTTAGGAGGAACACACAAAAGCCTGACTCAAGATCACATCACTCTGTCGCGGTATCCACCTGGGACTGAAAGGAGCGAGCTAAATAGTCAAAAACTTCACCTTCAGTCTCAGGAAGTGTAATAATCTCACGGCTACTGGTGGTAACCACCAAAACCATAAGCAGTGTTGCTTTTGCCACCCACATTACTATTGTTAGTACTTGCACCAATGTTTCCTCTTCCCTCTCTTTTTGTCTGTCACCTACTCTGTTTTTGTCTGGCCATTTTACTGCACATTGCTTAGTCTAGGTTCACCTCTTAGTCAGAGACTCCGCTGATTCTGCAGATCGTCAGTGGAGAGAAAAGTCCTGCATGGAAGACTTATAGTGTATATGGTGACATCAGCAGTGTCGGTGGACATCAGACTGTCAGTGACTTACAAGTGATACACATGTCTTTTGTATTTGTACTGCATAATACAGGTGGCACTGGCCATTTTAGATTGTCCGAAACAAATCATCATTTACTCAGTTTGATTACAAACCAAATCATTTGGAATGAATTCATTCTCCCGTCTCTAGTCACACCATGACCCTACACCAGAGACTTTGTAGTCTTTAGAGGAGCAGGTGTACAGTCGGATGTTCGTATGGTTGCTGCAGTACAGTTATAGGGTGTAGTCAGATGTTTCTATGGTTATAGGTGTACAGTCGGATGTTTGTATGGTTGCTGCAGTACAGTTATAGGGTGTAGTCAGATGTTTCTATGGTTATAGGTGTACAGTCGGATGTTTGTATGGTTACTGCAGTACAGTTATAGGTGTACAGCCGGATGTTTCTGCGGTTACTGTAGCACAGTTATAGGTGTACAGTTGGATGTTTCTGAAGTTATAGGTGTACAGCCGGATATTTCTATAGTTACTGAAGTACAATTAGAAGTATTTCACCGTTTTTACAATTTTCTTGACAAATCCATCAATATTTCCAGCATTGACTCTTATTATTTTCCACATATTTATGAAGGGATGGACATTCCATGATTAGGCAGTTGGTTCCAACCACAACATATCATAGAAACATAGGGATTCAAGTGCAACATTTCGGACTGAAAAGTCCTTCCTCAGGTGATATGAAAAAATAAGCGGTATGTCTGCCGAAGAATTGGAAAAATTGGTGTAGAGCCCAGGAGAAGTGGTTCTACTGGGGGAACACAAATAGGTGGAGGAGAGGGAGTATGATCAAGCCTCTGCACCATGACGTGGTCTCCATCATGGTGTAAAGCCTTTTCCATCAATAGTTGTCTTCAGATGTCTGTAGACTTGGGACAAGACTAATGACAGGGTCAGCTTTGCCCTTTTGGACAGTCCTTACAGCCTGAAAGGGGCGCTATCAAGCTGCCTGTACCCCAGCCCTCTGCAATCCTACCCCTGTACCCCTGCACAATGTCTTGGATGGTTTTGGCTTCTCCTTTTTGGTCAGGATTGTGGTTGGATCCTCCTACCGGGTGTTACAGGAAGTGACAGTGAAAAGAGGTTGTGAGAGGGAGAGACAGCTCAAGCTGCCATGAGAGAGACCCTGCGCAACACAGCAGACTGCAGCCATGAAGAGGTATGCCAGGTGAGACACAATGACACACATATATACACACACCAGGTGAGACACAATGACACACATATGTACACACACCAGGTGAGACACAATGACACACATATATACACACACACCAGGTGAGACACAATGACACACATGTATACACACACCAGGTGAGACACAATGACACACATATATACACACAGCAGGTGAGACACAATGACACACATATATACACACAGCAGGTGAGACACAATGACACACATATATACACACACACCAGGTGAGACACAATGACACACATGTATACACACACCAGGTGAGACACAATGACACACATATATACACACAGCAGGTGAGACACAATGACACACATATGTACACACACCAGGTGAGACACAATGACACACATATATACACACACACCAGGTGAGACACAATGACACACATGTATACACACACCAGGTGAGACACAATGACACACATATATACACACACACCAGGTGAGACACAATGACACACATGTATACACACACCAGGTGAGACACAATGACACACATATATACACACACACCAGGTGAGACACAATGACACACATGTATACACACACCAGGTGAGACACAATGACACACATATATACACACAACAGGTGAGACACAATGACACACATATGTACACACACCAGGTGAGACACAATGACACACATATATACACACACACCAGGTGAGACACAATGACACACATGTATACACAAACCAAGTGAGACACAATGACACACATATATACACACAACAGGTGAGACACAATGACACACACACATATACATATACACACACACACACACACACCAGATAAGACACAACGACACACAGAAATATATATACATATACACACATATATACAGCAGGTAGGAAACAATGACACATACACACACACACACACATATATATATATATATATATATATATATACACACACACACACCCACACATCTACACCTATACACACGGTAGATACACGTCAGGGATTACGGCAGTCAGAGGGGGATTTATGGGGCACTGGATCCTGTGCGGGGAGATGTTGGGGATTTCCTGATTTATTTTTTTTTTCTCCCATTTCCACAATACACAGAACTACCGACCAGAGTCACATCTATACACAAAACCGCACAGCCTGTGTATATAGACACAACACTCCTTCTCCTGTCTTGTTTATATATTCACTACACAGTACTACTTCTCCTGTCCTATATGTAAATATACAGTATATGTTATATATATATATATATATATATATATATATATATATATATATATATATAGCACACCGTACTACGTCTCTTGTCCTGTGTGCTTGGTTCCATCAGTATGTAATGTGTGTGAGATATATATATATATATATATATATATGTATATATATATATATATATTATACAGTATTAATTATTACTTCTCCTGTCCTGTATGTATATGTGTGTGTTGTGTGCGCAGGGTTCCATCATTATGTAACGCTCTCCACAAGAGAACATCAGTGAGTCTGTGCAGTAAACGGTTAATGAATGCCGCTCAGGGTCAGGAGGGGGTAGGAAAGCACCAGAATGTGCTAGTGAGCAGAGGCCACAGATAAGACTGCTCTGGTTGTTACACTTCTGCCCGGCTCCTCCTTCTTGTCGCTCTGATTCTCTACTATTTCTTCTTCCTCTTACTAACCTCCCTCTACAATTTGTCCTGTATGTGGCCCCTGGACTCCTCTATCGCTGCGGTACACGGATATCTCTGCCTTGTGTCAGTCTCTGCACTGATGCTCCGTCCACCATAAAATATAGTATAACATCACACTCCCCCATATATTCCCCTATAGCGCTTACCCCCTACATCTTCCACTTCCTCACCACCTACCTCCCAATTGTCCCGAATTCAGCAGGACAGTCCCAGTTTCCGGGTCCTGTCCTTCTGTCACGGTTGGTGGAAGGTATCTCCGGGTATCAACTCATCTGCGTCCCGACACAGATGAGTTTAATACAATGGTGAAGCAGGACCCGTCCATAGACTACCACTACCACTGTACTCCTGTGTAGGGTTGAGCCGATCTTGAGATTTCAGGATTGATTTTAAAATCCGATTTCTGATCATTTTTCAGCCGATCGCTATCGTGAAATTTGCTCGATCGCCGATCAGGATCCAATCTTTTCTGAACCCGATCGCTCAACCCTAATCAATGCTTTTCTATGGGAAAAGTCACTTTTTGGGTTGAGCCGATCTTGAGATTTCAAAATCCGATTTCCGATCATTTTCCAGCCGATCCCAATCATGAAGCTTGCTCGATCGGCGATCGGGATTCAATCTTTTCCGAACCCGATCTGCCCCCAAAGTTTAATGTCCTCCTCATATGCCCCAAACAGTGTAATGTCAGTCTTGAGCTGCAAAAGTTTAATATAAAAAATATTGATACTCGCCTCTCCTCGCTCCCCTGCTGCACAGTCTGCAGTCTCTTGTCCTGGGAGCTGAAGATGTGAGTCTGCTGTCTGTTTCTGCTTCACCACTATATTCAACTCATCTGCGTCCTCTCCAAACGCAGATGAGTTGAATATGGGACATACCTCCGACCGGGACAGCGGGACACAACTTGGAATCTGGGACTGTCCCGCTGAATTCTGAGACGGTTGGAAGGTATGTACATGTGATGTGATGACGTCACTCACATTGCACCTCAATTATCTGAACATCCCACTCATGTCTTATGACTTATATGTCCTTCTATATTATACAGTATAATTGTACTAAACAACTCTGACCTCTCGTGTCCTCTTATCTCCTCATAGATTGTAAGTTCTTGTGAGCAGGGTCCTCACTTCTCTTGAGTCCTCCTCCTATCTTCTCATAGATTGTAAGTTCTTGTGAGAAGGAACCTCACTCCTCTTGTTTGATAGTAAAGCCTGATATTGTCTGTACATGTCGTATGTTAGCGTTATACAAATAAAGTTATTATTATTATTACAGGCTCCTCGCCCTTGTCTTTTGGTGTCTGACATTTGGTGAGTACTTATCAACAATTCCAGCTGCTAAAGTCATTGATGAAAACACTGACAGGCTTCACTAGGTGTACAGAAAATACCCAAGTTATAACAGCCATACAGAACACATCCAGGTTATAACAGCCGTATAAAACACATCCAGGTTATAACAGCCGTACAGAACACACCCAGGTTATAACAGCCGTATAAAACACATCCAGGTTATAACAGCCGTACAGAACACACCCAGGTTATAACAGCCGTACAAAACACACCTAGGTCATTACAGCCATGCAGAACACACCCAGGATATAACAACTGTACAGAACACACCCAGGATATAACAACCGTACAGAACACACCTAGGTTATTACAGCCGTGCAGAACACATCCAGGTTATAACAGCCATACAGAACACACCTAGGTTATTACAGCTGTACAGAACACACCCAGGTTACAACAGCCGTACAGAACACACTCAGGTTATAACAGCCGTACAGAACACACCGAGGTTATAACAGCCATACAGAACACACCCAGGTTATAACAGCCATACAGAACACATTCATGTTATAACAGCCGCACAGAGCACACCCAGGTTATAACAGTGATACAAATATATAACCAATTTATACCAATTGATGCCCATGTTATAGCAGCTGGACATGGATATCCTGTATCATCTTCTTACATGGCATGTGACATGTGTAATGATCTCTGTCAGTTCTCAGGTTGGGCTCGGGCCTGGTGGGTAAGATGCATGGTTCAGTGGAGCTGCCGTGTGTATGCCACCAGCTGCCAGGCCCAATATCGGAGATCAGTGTGTACTGGCAGATGAACGTGACTCCGACACCTCTATTGGTGGCCGCCGTAATAGATGGAAAGGTGAACACGACGTATGTGCATGAGACATTTAGGGGCCGCAGTCAACTCAATCCTGATGGGTTACCAGAGGGAAAATTCAACCTCACACTGAGCAACTTGTCCTTACGTGATAAGGGCACCTACCAATGCATCATAATGTGGAGACCATCCTCTGTCACCATCATCAATAAGACCAGGGTGGAGCTGGAAGTGAAAGGTGAGGAGGACCGTTTATATACACCCTCACTTGTATATACCTTCATCCTCACCTCATGATCAGACCTCTCCTTTACCTTCACCTCATGATCAGACCATACCTATACCTTCACCGTCACTTCATGAGCAGACCATACCTATACCTTCACCGTCACTCCATGAGCAGACCATACCTATACCTTCACCGTCACTTCATGAGCAGACCATACCTATACCTTCACCGTCACTTCATGAGCAGACCATACCTATACCTTCACCGTCACTTCATGAGCAGACCATACCTATACCTTCACCGTCACTTCATGAGCAGACCATACCTATACCTTCACCGTCACTTCATGAGCAGACCATACCTTTACCTTCACCCTCAAATCACGTTCACACCTCTCCTTTACCTTCACCATCACCTCATGATCAGACCTCTCCTTTACCTTCATCCTCACCTCATGATCAGACCTTAACTTTACCTTCACCCTTACATTTCCTCTCACCATCACATCCTCACAACCCACCTTACTTTTACCCTTACCTTCCTCCTCACCTGACCCCATGAGCAGGCCTCACCTTAACTTTACTGTCTGTATCTCCAGCTGACTTTAGTACCCCGGTGGTGGTTAACCCTTCATCAGCAGAGGTGCCATATGGCCAGGAGCAGAACCTGACCTGCACCTCACAGGGAGGACTTGAGGCACCCACGATATTGTGGATAAACGCCAGTGATAACCGCGAGATCCAAGATGGTCGTGTACACCAGGATGTTCACCACGATGGGGAAGTCCTCAGTGTTTCCAGCACAATCACCCTCAACATCACGTCCAAGGCCAACATATTATGTGTCGTAGTTACCAAGAATGGAAATGTGTCTTCTTCAGCATGTGAGTCCATCCACAACTACACAAAGTATTTTATGGACATATGTAGGGGAAATGTGTTATAGAGGAACCTCACACAGCTACTAGTGGGCCCCTGGAGAGAAGGGCCCAGCCAATTATACCTCATCCCTTAGTGTAATAGTTGACGATAACCTGCGCAGGAAACCTTCTCAAGTACGAGAAGTCATGGGGAGGACTTGTGTACAGAAGCAGGAAGATGTTATATGGAGTGGTGGGAGGGCTGATAGCAGGTTGTGGTCTCAGTGTATCAGCAATTCGATTTAGTTTTGGGGCCGCTATACTATCTGTGGTATATATATATATATATATATATATATATATGTACCACAGATAGTATAGTCAGGTGGGGATAGTAGTCTATACTGTACTATATCATATGCTATACTAATACTATGCCACATAATATACTATATCATATCCCATACTAATACTATGTCACCTATTATACTATAGCATATCCCATACTAATACTATGCCACATATTATACTATTTTATACTGTATCATACCATACTAACACTATGCCACATACTAAACTAATACTATGCCATATATTATAATGTACTATACTATATTGTATACTATACCATATTCTATACTAATACTTTGCCACATAATATACTATATCATATACCATACTAATACATATTATTTTATAGTATACTATATCATACCATACTAATACTATACCACATACTAAACTAATACTATGCCATATATTATACTGTACTATACCATATTCTATACTAATACTTTGCCATATACTGCATGATATACTATAACATGTACTGTACTATATTATCCTATACTGTACTATAATATATTATATACAATACCATACTTTTCTATAGCATATTATATACTATGCCATATATTATACTATCACTATAATATATCGTTGTATACTATATCACATACTGTATTATACTGTACTGTGCTATACTATATACAATACTATACACAATAACTTCTATGTCTGATTCTCTCCTTAGACAACCTGGGAAATAAACAAGATATATCGCAGGATGTAAAATCCAATACCCCTGTCCTCATTGGCTGCCTCATCACTGGAGGATTACTGGGAATAGTCCTTCTTGTTATACTAGTGAAATGCCGACATACACGCCGCACCCCGGAATATGGAGGTGAGATACAGATCCAGTGCAGCAGCCATCCAGGGTGATACCTCCCTCTACCCTAAAGAGTCTCAGAGGTTATCACTATACACATAGGAATGACTAAGAAGGACCCAGTATACCAGTGTAATATTACAACATGGGCTTGACTGAAACTATTTATATATCTGTGATATTATACAGGAGAATTGTCTGTAGAACATGTGTGATATTGCATGGGGGAACTGTCTGTATTACAATGATATTATATGGGGGGAGGGGATTATGTGTATTACATGTGTAGTATTACATCTGTGTTTTATTACACCTTTGTTTTACAGGTGTGATGTTGCTCAGCCAATGAGCTGACACTTAAACCATCTGTATAATATCTATATGACATCACATGTGTGATACTACATAGGGCTTGTCTGTATTACATGTGTGATACTACAGGGAGGGTTGTCCATATTACATGCGTATTAATTGCATAGAGGATTTGTCTGTATTACATGCATAATATTACACTGGGAATTGTCTGTAGTACGTGTGATTATTGGGATATTCCACAGGGCAATGGTCTGTATAATATTTCACAAGGGGATTGTCTGTAGTACATGTGTGATATTACACAGCAGGGTTATCTGTATCACATGCATGATTATTACATGGAGGGATTGTCTGTATTACATGCATGATATTACACATGGGATTGTCTGTAACACCTGTGTTATATTACACAGGACTTGTCTGTATTACATGTGTGATACTACACAGGGGGGTGTCTGTAATACATGTGTGATTATTACATAGGGGGATTGTCTTTCCCCCCTACGCCCAACAGCAGCACAAGATGGGGTATCCCTGCCCCTGTGTGCTGTTAGGACAGGTGAAACTTTTAATTAGCTAAGAGTTTTTCCCCCTATAAGAGGCCGAGAGATCTCCTCCCCCCGTGTTAGTCAAAAAGTATAAAAGGCAATATAACAGTACAAACATTACCATAAACAATGGGAGGGAGCCTTGTGCTGCTCTTTGGGCTAAGGGAAAACAGATTATCCTTATAATCTTCCATTCCCCCTATGTCCAACAGCAGCACAAGATGGGGAATTAGCAAGTATAATCCCAACTAGGGCGGGAGATCTTGGCAAGCAGATGCCAAGACAGAATGTCCGAAGGCTGCGGCCTCTGAGCTGCGCCAGTCCAATCTGTAGTGTCTGGCGAACGTCAGATGAGAACTCCAGGAAGCAGCGGAACATATCTGCTCTAAGGAGAGTGAGCTTCTCTCTGCCCAGGAAGTTGGTCCAGCTCTGGTTGCGTGGGCACGCATGAATTCCGGTATTATCCTTATAATCGTCCTATATTACATGTGTGATATTACACAGGAAAATTGTCTGTATCACATGTATAATACTGCTCAGGAGGATTGTCTGTAGTACATGTGTAATATCACACGAGGAGTTGTCTGTATAACATGTGATATTACACTGGGGGGATTGTCCTTATTAGAGGTGTGATATTACATGGAAGGACTGTCCCTATTACATGTATGATATTACAAGAGAGGACTGTCCCTATTACAGGTGTGATATTGCAGAGCCACTGAGCTGCAGCTGGTTTTATCATCATGTCAGGTGGACACCAGTCCTTTGATACTGTATGACCCTCACAGGTACTCCAGGCTTCATCCACCGTTCTTATATAGAGGGTTGGGCAGTAGGGTGAAAATTTGGACAGTGCTTGATGTGGTGCAGAGAAGGTAGGGTCTACCGATTCTTGGCACACAGACATTGGGTTACCTTGTCGTCTGACCGTCCGTACTCTTTGTTTTTCTTTCCTTTCCAGTCCCGACTAATCAAATGTCAGAGCTGGGAAAAAGCTGAAGATCCACAGAAGTGAGTGTCTGACTCCGCGGGGGCGGGATGGAGAACTGCGACACCAAGTCTAACCAGGCTGCAGACAAGAGAAAGCCCAGCCCAGGAGGATGAGGACGAACCTTCTCCTCAGTGACGAGGACACAGAAGAGCAAGCGGGGCTGGTTATATAGACCAAGAGGAGGCGCTATAGGAAGCATGCTGGCATTACATGGACATTGTGTGGAGACTACTGTCAGTGTATAGAAGACGTATATGGGAAGTATGTAGCAGCATTATATGGACATTATGTGCAGTCACTATTTTATTACCATTACACATCTGCTATTTATCAGTGTGTAGCAGTAGTAGTAGAACTATGTGGTGCATTATATGGCATTATGTGGAGTCACTATGTTACTGTCAGTTTTGAAATATTACTTGTATGCACTGATATGCAATAGACACTTTATTATGTGGCATTATATGGAGTGATTTGTGCTGTGTATGACAATACTATATAGACAATGTATGGATATATGTCCTATTTATAGTAGGTACTATATAGACACTGTATGGCGGTATTATTTAGGATTTGTATAGTAGTGCCATATAAATGTTGTATGGATTTATTATTTGGGCTGTGTATGGCAGTACTATATAGACACTAAGGGGGGATTTATTATTTGGACTGTTTATAGCAGTACTATGCAAACAATATGATAGTATTTCTTGTATAAACGCTGTGTGAAGGCATTATTTGGATTGGGTATGGCAGTATTATGTGGACCCAGTATGGAGTTGTTGCATAGATAACATTTTGTGGCTTGACAGTATTAATTTGGCTGTTTATAGAAGTACTGTCTTTTGGCAGTACTATATAGACACTGTATGATGGTATTATTTGGGCTGTGTATGGCAGTACTATATAAACACTGTATGATGGTGTCGTTTGGGCTTTGTATGGCCGTATTATATCGACACTGTATGGCTGAATCGCAGTTTTACTGTCCCAGGAAGTAAAAGCAGGCTTACTAAGTCATGCGATCACACCACTAGGTTCCTGGGAAATGCGGTTCTAACCACAACTCTCTGTAGGGCACCAGTTTATCTGTCTCCTGATGAAATTAGCGATAAATGAAACGCGTTGAGATAACGAGTAGAGATGAGCAAGTAGTGAAATATTCAAGATTCGATATTCGTTTCGAGTAGAGCCTCAATATTCGACTACTCGATCAAATATCGAATCCCATTATAGTCTATGGGAAAAAATGCTCATTTCAGGGGAAACCACTATTCGACTAAAGGAGAGACACCAAGTCCACGAGTAGCAGGAGGAGAGTGTTTAGGAGGAGCGCTGTGCAGTTAGAGCGCATGGACCCCATTATAGTCTATGGGGTCCGTGCGCTTTAACTGCACAGCGCTTGCAGTTGCGCTGATATTCCATTCGGGGGGTCCTCCTGCAGACTCCTTCCAGACGGGAGGCAAGCGCTAATGTGAACTTACTCGTCCTGCAGAACCAGCATTGATTGGCCGAATGCTATACACTGTATAGTATTCGGCAAATCAACGCTGGTTCTACAGCAGGATCATCCTTGCTAGTCGGGAGAGCTGGCAGCTTGTGTTATGCGGGAGATGACTTTTTCTCATAGGAATGCATTGACCAGCGTTGATTGGCCGAATGCTATACAGTGTACAGCATTCGGCCAATCAACACTGGTTCTGCCGGAGGCTTGTCTGTGGTGAGGCGGAGTCTAAGATCGGACTACATTGGAGACTGCTGTGGTCCGATCTTAGACTCCGCCTCTTCACAGACGAGCCTCTGCCAGAACCAGCGTTGATTGGCCAAATGCTGAACACTGTATAGAATTCGGCCAATCAACGCTGGTCAATGCATTCCTGTGAGAAAAAGTCAGCTCCCTCGTAACAGCAAGCTGTCAGCTCTCCAGACTAGCAAGGACGAGCCTGCTGCAGAACCAGTGTTGATTTGCCGAATGCTATACAGTGTATAGCATTCGGCAAATCAACGCTGGTTCTGAATCAAATCTTTACTGCGAATAGCGATAGTATTTGAACTAGTACGAGTATTTTGAATACCTCCTCGATCGAATACTACTTGCTCATCTCTAATAATGAGTCATTAGAAAGGCGGTCTTCTGAATATAGTTACATCGCCTCCCTATATTTAGCTATTGGTGAACCTATCCAATTCACGATCTCCAGTCTGCATGCTGTGGCAAGGGATGCCTTGTAGATGAGAGGGTAGGGTAGGCGAGTAGATTGTGAATAGGAACAACCTCGTCTTCAGAGCCTTAATTTACAGCAACTGTGCAAACCGTAGGAATTTCTGGATGAATGGATCAATCTGTCTAGGGCTTTCAAATAAGAGATTCCTTGAATGGCTAATGCGTTGCGGTAAGCGGTTGACTATCAATGGTGAAGGGAAATTCACTGTATATCACCATTTTGTAATTTTTTAACTATAAGGTTGACGTCTACATTTTAGTAAAATGTATTAAAAGTTATGTTTTAATTCTACGAGGGCCCTCTTTTGGGTCTGGAATCTAAATGACGGTGGTCCTATGTCCCAGGACTGAGTCCATAGCACTGAGGTTAGGAGATGGGCCAGGATAGAATAGACAGGGATCCTAAATGAGCAAAGATCCGGGAGGGGACAGATGGGGCAGATTTCATATATTGGAAGGTTTTTGTACGTTACTATGTAGGGGCAGCTTAGGGCATTGTCGGTAATCACCATATACTACTTCTGATAAACATGTAGCGTATGTATATAGATGTATGTATAATGTGTTGTATATATGTATTGTGTGTATAAGGGATGGTTTGACCTTTGCCTGTACTGGACCATATAACACACAGGCTCACACTCAGAGGGCTCTGTTCACACTGAGGACATTTCCAGTTAAATAAATCTTATTATAAACTTTTGTTCTTTTTGTTAACCCTTTCATCGTCCGGCCACCATATTGACCAATTAGGACCTAAATTAAAATGACAATTTTTTTCGCGATTACAATTAATGAACAATTATTTTAGGCCGCTCCCTCGTTACATACCACACCCCCTATTTATATACCAGACTTTGGCACTGAATTTTGGTTAATGACATCTCAGCGATCCTGACAGGACCACGAGCAGTTATCCTGTAGCCATGGGCAGTGTCAGACGGGATGGGTGCGCAATAAGGGTCTCTGCTTTCAGTCTTCATGCCCGATATACTGGACAGGAGACAGAAACCGTCAGTTTTCAAACCCATTCATTTGAATGGGTTTGCAAAATGTCCGCCCATGAGCGTCTTCTTCCTCTCCATGGCGAAACCGTTTTTTTTAGCTGGACACAAAGTCGTGGTGACCAGATGAAGCTCACGGGCGGACACTGACTGACGGGTTTCCGTCTCCTGTCGTCAGAAGACGGAAACCCACAAAGCGGGGAGCAGATGTGAACCCGCCCTTACTGAAATATTCCATGAATTGTCGCTCACTTCATGAAACGCTCTGTAGACAGTCGTTATCATGTAATATCCATGTAAAGTGGGAGAAAAGCAACAGATAAGTGGAGAAAGGGTTAAGATTTGTGACATTTACACTCCTAGACAGATGCAAGATCTTGTAACCATACTGGCCAAATACAAGGCGCCTCTGCTGAGGAGATGGAGGCTTTCTTGGAGGTGCATCCAATGAAGGTTAAGGGGTCGTTTCTCGGAGGTGGGTCGTTACAGCTTGGTGGTTTAGACCAAGCACATTACAGGAGATGAATAGTCCATGGACCCAACTCTCCAGAACTGGGGTCAGTAGCCCCACAACCCCTCTCCATGGTTATCACTTGTAGAATTGTTGTATGACTGGTTTATGGGGCAGTACAATACTTTCACATGAAGTTTTTCGGAGTGGTGTTTTGTCTTCCTTCCGCCTCCTGAAGATTCACTTAATATTACTATATAAAGATGAGGAACTAACAGTGAAGAGGGGAACTTTCCAGATGACTCAATGAAACTTTCAGGTTCCTCCTTCTGTCCATATATGAGCCCCGGCAGTGATAGTGATGAGTCCGCCGTCCTCCACCCTGGATCTCACCACACACTGTAATAAGGTGGAATAGTCACAGGACTCAAGATCCTCCACCCGAAAGTGGAAACCGCAGAAGAAAGAAGGGAACTGAGGACAGAAAATTCAATCAATAGGGAAAATCCCAACCCCGTGTCTCTGGCCGCACCGCATGACCAGAACATGCTAAAGACCATGTGACTCCAGAGAAGACGTCATCTACTGTCTATAGATAGCGACAAGGTTGATGGTCCAAGAGTTGCACAAGCCAAAAACCAAGAAGGGAAAATCCCTACATGGGAAAAAAAAAAGAGAGAAGCTGACGTAAGAATACAAGTCTGGACTGAGCCCTTCTTCAGGTTGGGTGGAAAAAGGGAGGAAACGTTTCAAGGGTGGTGTTGTAGTGGATCACAAAACATGACACTGATGACCCAGTTTCAGCTATATGATAGACAGAAGAGGATCCTGGCGCCGGCCGTATAATAGACAAAGATGGATCCTGGCGCCGGCCGTATAATAGACAGTAGACGATCCTGGCGCCGGCCGTATAATAGACAGTAGACTATCCTGGCGCCGGCCGTATAATAGACAGTAGACGATCCTGGCGCCGGCCGTATAATAGACAGTAGACGATCCTGGCGCCGGCCGTATAATAGACAGTAGACGATCCTGGCGCCGGACGTATAATAGACAGAAGTGGATCCTGGCTCCAGCAGAATAGAATATTGCAGACGAGGATCCTGGCACCAGCCGTATAATAGACAGAAGTAGATCCTGGCGCCTGCTGAATAGCAGAGAATATAACTATAGGGCCAGAAAAAGAGAATTTCCCCAAACCTATTCATATCGGCTAGAGCTTGGCTTGAAGTCATATATCACAGATCCCTCCAGCTGAGAAAGTCCTTGACACATCTCCAATCTGATACCTGGTCCCAGAGGAAGTAGTCAGCCAAGCCCTGCAAGTATATACAGTGTACTGCTGGTATACAAAGTACTCCCACTGGGAGACTATACACAGTACACTGCTCCCTCCCCTTTACATGACTATACACAGACAACAGAACACAAATTGGTGGAGTAGTCTTTATTGCAGGGTGGGCCTTGTGATCACAGTTGAGCCCCTTGACCCTGGTGACCTCAGGACATGGGGGGGTGCCTTTACTTTCCAGTCAGTTTGACCACAGCAGAGACCATGGCTCCAATCCCATCAAATATTTTGTGCAGTGGGACATGGCCCATGAAGGCCGGGGTGGTGACAACTTTGCAGGTTCTGTCCACATGAATCTCGTGGAAAGAAAGGGTTAAAGAAATTAAACGCATTCACCAGTAAGAGTCATACCCCCGCACCAGCATCCCTAACAAACCTATAGACTCCTGCACATGCACCACTACTCCAGCCTCCCCAACGACCCTATGCACACCCTGCAACAGCCTCCCTAATAATGCTATGTATTGGCCTCCATTATGCACCCCAACACCAGTCTCTATAATGACCCAACGCTGCACCTGCCTCACTGCTGACCTTACATAGTCCCATTGCTCCAAACACCCCACTGACACAAAGACCCTACCACTGCTCCAGATACCCCACTCACCCTACGCAGCCACCAACCGCTGTTCCAGCCTCCACATCTACCAATGACCCTACACACCACCACACTACTGCACCAGTCTCCCCACCTACTAATGACCCTATGGAGCTCCCAATACCGGGCCAGCCTCCTCCACCAACCCTACGAAAACCATCATGACTGCAGCAGACATCCAGCCATCAACACTACCCACCCCTCCACACCAAGCACCGACCTTACACACCCCACAAGGAGAAGGATATGTGCACTTCCTTAGCGCAGTGTTTTGCCCCAAGGGCCTGGATTGCTTTGGCTGTCCCAGCATACGGCCATTTACCACCTTGTTCTTCTTCCTGCCCCACAGTCACTTCCACCCCAGGAATCACCTTGGCAGCCAGAACAGGAGCGATGCAGCACAACCTGTGTGAGATACAAGGGCGATGATACAAGTCATGTGACCACCAGAACCGACCCTGCTAGAAAAGAACCAACAAAAGCCTGGACAAACAAAAGTATACAGCAGAATAGTGAGCGCAGCTCTGGAGTATAATACAGGATAAGTAATGTAATGTATATACACAGTGACTGCACCAGCAGAATAGTGAGTGCAGCTCTGGAGTATAATACAGGATAAGTAATGTAATGTATGTACACAGTGACTGTACCAGCAGAATAGTGAGCGCAGCTCTGGAGTATAATACAGGATAAGTAATGTAATGTATATACACAGTGACTGTACCAGCAGAATAGTGAGCGCAGCTCTGGAGTATAATGCAGGTGGTATATGGACTCACCCAATTGGCTTCTTTGCTGTGCTGAAATCCTTTAGCACCCTCTGAACATCATCGTGGACACAACAGGATTCACCATCTACTGCAAAGGATGAGCTGCAACATGAGGGACCAATAAACATCACCGTCCCATATTTTCCCCGCCCACCACTGGCAGACATCGCTGTCTCCCGACTGATTTAAAGAATGTGATTACGGCTGCCTCAGTACACCATACATATTCGGAGTAGTAGTCTATGGCACAGTATTACCCATGTTGTGACGCTTCAGTGGTGTTTGTACTACACACCCATCTTTGTTGGTGTATTCTACCACCATCCTTAACACCTAAGGAGACGCCTTTGAGTAAGGGTGGTATGGAGGTCATGTGATGTCCTGCAGTATTATCTGACCCCACTACCTACAATGTTATCAGTTAGAGGGGAACAGAGGATTGGGCTGTCTGCGACCATGCTGATCACCTCGCCAGTCTTTCGCATCATGTACCACTCGCACATTTATTTCCCTCCTCCACCAGCGATATATACGATTTATAGGATTCCACCACTCTCCCCATCCTATACATACTCACAGATTCTTGGCTGCCCCAAAGCCTCCTGGGAATATAACAGCGTCATGATCCTGAGCCTTCAGCTGCGACAGGGCTGTGATGTCACCGCGAGCAATCCGGGCCGACTCCACCAAAACATTCCTGCCAAGGAGACACCAGATCACTTCAAAAACACTACACACGGCTCATAGTGGATGCTATGGGGTGGAGCTAACACAATATTGCCGAGGCAGCTTTGGTGGGGAGTGGAGAAAACCACATGAAAGGTAGAGCAGAGTGAAGTATTCAGAGAGTCAGGAGCAGAACTCATGGGGCGCAGCTCTGGGGTCAATAACAAGGCACAAATAAAAGCAGAGCACCGCACAGTGGGAGAGGTCACTGGGGACAAACATGGCGGCTGCCGTACCTGCTCTCCTGCGATGCTTCTCCTTTACTGTGGTCAATGACGTGCATCTGAGGGATGTCCGGAGCAAACATCTTCACCTCTGCCCCAGCGCGACTCAGGTGGACCAGGATCCTACAACAACCAAGAGACACAAATGTGAGAGGGCAGGCAGAGGTGAGTGGTGCAAGCCGTCATGGAGAGGATGGGGGTCATAGTTACATCTGGTTACCATCTCTCAGGATTCCCCCCCCCCCCCGTTCCTGCGTTGTTACCTTCCCTGCTTTCCTAGTCAGCGCTGCAGCCGCTCTATATATATATCACAGTGAGGGGGCGCTACAGTGTACCACCACTCTCAGCAGTATGCAGGCAGAATGGCTGAGGTGAAGGGCGGTCCAGCAAGTGAGCAGGGGGCGGGGAATTCCAGGAACTACTCATGACCGTATCCACGGCGGTTGGGGTGGAGGAGGAGTCCGGACTACACATGACTGTATCCGCAGTGGCTAGGGTGGTGGTAGAGGAGACCGGACTACTCATGACCGTATCCGCAGTGGTTGGAGTGGTGGTGGAGGAGACCGGACTACTCATGACCGTATCTGCGGCGGCTGGAGTGGTGGTGGAGGAGACCGGACTACTTATGACCGTATCCGCGGCGGTTGGAGTGATGGAAGAGGCCGGACTACTTATGACCGTATCTGCAGCAATTGGAGTGATGGAAGAGGCCGGACTACTCATGACTCATATTTCCCGGCGGGTGGAATGGGCGACATATATCCCTGGTGATGGTGAATATGATCAGAGATCAGGTAAGTACACCGGCCCACCCTATAGGATCAGACTTACGCTGACGCCTCGTGGATTTCAGTTCCATCATAGACACCACAACCCGACAGAACCTGCAAAGACACAAACATGAGATGACAAGTCAGAAGCACCACAAATACCAGCATACTAACAAGTGTCATTATAGGACAGTATATGGACAAAACCACAACGGTTCTACATACAGTATACTAACCAATTAACATTACAGTATAATGACATATAGGACAGCATAGAGGGGTACATAAGAGTTTATAGTGATATATAAGATGGAACATGGAGTATATGACAGTATATAGTGCTAGACATAGGGCAGTATAAAGAGGGAAATGACAGTAGTGTGTAATATATTGGGTATACTTTTCTATATTTCAACATAAAATTGACCTGAAACTACATCAGGTCACTATCACCCACAGAGCGCCCCGCCGTCCTGTCGGCCATAACAAAGTGGTGAACATTAGACCTTGGACCGACCCATGGAAAGTTATGGTAGATGCAGCAACAAAGAATAACACAATATAATAAATCTGGTGCAGTATCAGACGCTCTAATCCAGTGTAATAATAGAACAGATTTATCACCAGGCATCACACACTGTGATAAACCTGGTGTAGTATCAAACAGTCTAGCCTAGGGTTATAATAAGGCAGGTTCATCAACCATCAGACATGGTGTAGTATCAGACAGTCTAGTCCACTGTTTCCCAATCTTTTCAGTTTTGAGGCACCCCTAATAACAGTGTGAGGGCCCCCAGGAGCCTCTACATACAGCGTGAGGGCCCCCGGGAGCCCCTACATACAGCGTGAGGGCCCCCGGGAGCCCCTACATACAGCGTGAGGGCCCCCCGGGAGCCTCTACATACAGCGTGAGGGCCCCCCGGGAGCCCCTACATACAGCGTGAGGGCCCCCCGGGAGCCTCTACATACAGCGTGAGGGCCCCCGGGAGCCTCTACATACAGCGTGAGGGCCCCCGGGAGCCTCTACATACAGCGTGAGGGCCCCCGGGAGCCTCTACATACAGCGTCAGGGCCCCCGGGAGCCTCTACATACAGCGTCAGGGCCCCCGGGAGCCCCTACATACAGCGTCAGGGCCCCCGAGAGCCTCTACATACAGCGTCAGGGCCCCCGGGAGCCCCTACATACAGCGTCAGGGCCCCCGGGAGCCCCTACATACAGCGTGAGGGCCCCCGGGAGCCCCTACATACAGCGTGAGGGCCCCCGGGAGCCCCTACATACAGCGTGAGGGCCCCCGGGAGCCCCTACATACAGCGTGAGGGCCCCCGGGAGCCCCTACATACAGCGTGAGGGCCCCCGGGAGCCCCTACATACAGCGTGAGGGCCCCCGGGAGCCCCTACATACAGCGTGAGGGCCCCCGGGAGCCCCTACATACAGCGTGAGGGCCCCCGGGAGCCCCTACATACAGCGTGAGGGCCCCCGGGAGCCCCTACATACAGCGTGAGGGCCCCCGGGAGCCCCTACATACAGCGTGAGGGGCCCCGGGAGCCCCTACATACAGCGTGAGGGGCCCCGGGAGCCTCTACATACAATATAATTATGATGGGAGTCGTAGCCAGAGTTGCCCCCAGGTAGTCATAAAGTTCTTAGAGTAAGTTCACACTGAGACTTTTGCAGGCAGATTTTTTTCCACTTCAGGATTTCTCTTCAGGTGGATTTTGCCTGCAAATAAACTCTGTGTGAATTTACCCTTAGACAGCATTAGTAGCCCCGCCCACTGCCTGCAGCCTCCCCTCCCCCTACTGCTATCACACCCGACTACAGCGCCCCCCACTGTACTACACTCTTGTCACCTCTAGATACGCACCACCGCCACTTTGGCCGCGGGGTTTCCCTGTGTAGTGTGCAGGGCCCGGGCCCCCAGCACTGGCAGGACAAGCCGGACTCCCCGAGCTCCGAGCGCGGCCATGACCGGAGCAGATTCACCTTCACAGTGGCCGGGTCACCAGACTGAGCGTCACTTGAGGCCGCAGTGAGGAGTCACCGCCATTTTATCGGAGACTACACAGCCCTATATGTGTCTACAGAAAGGTCCACATAGAAATGGCGGCGGCAGCAGCCTGTGTAGTAATAAGGATAGCCGGAGCGCCCTCTAGTGACTGGTAGAGGCGGCACCTCAGAGCTCAGGAAGAAAACCGCTGTGACGGGAGTTGTCAGCTATAGATAGAGGCTACAACCGGGAGTTGTCAGGGGTAGATACCGGGAAGAGCTGGGAGATGTCAGGGGTAGATAGCAGGTAGAGCTCGGAGTTGTGGACTTAGGTTTAGTTCACACGCCATTACGCATATGCATATTCCGTCGCTGCACTCCGCTCCGGATTAGGCCAATCAATTCCTCGGAATCCGCCTGAAGAAAGGGCAACTTGTTTCTTTTTTCCACTAGCAGCAACATGCCGCTATCAGAAAAAAGAACGCTAGCGGTCTACATAGATCTCTATTGTGAGGGGGCGGATTATGACTTGGATTCCATGCCAAAATCCGCCCCCTCATGCCCCGTGTAAACGATGCCTTAGGAGTTGTCAGCTGTAGGTAACGGGTAGAGCCGGGAGTTGTCAGTTGTAGGTAACAGGTAGAGCCGAGAGTTGTCAGCTGTAGGTAACAGGTAGAGCCGAGAGTTGTCAGCTGTAGGTAACGGGTAGAGCCGGGAGTTGTCAGCTGTAGGTAGCGGGTAGAGCCGGGAGTTGTCAGTTGTAGGTAACGGGTAGAGCCGAGAGTTGTCAGCTGTAGGTAACGGGTAGAGCCGGGAGTTGTCAGCTGTAGGTAGCGGGTAGAGCCGGGAGTTGTCAGTTGTAGGTAACGGGTAGAGCCGAGAGTTGTCAGCTGTAGGTAATAGGTAGAGCCGAGAGTTGTCAGCTGTAGGTAACGGGTAGAGCCGGGAGTTGTCAGCTGTAGGTAGCGGGTAGAGCCGGGAGTTGTCAGTTGTAGGTAACGGGTAGAGCCGAGAGTTGTCAGCTGTAGGTAACGGGTAGAGCCGGGAGTTGTCAGCTGTAGGTAGCGGGTAGAGCCGGGAGTTGTCAGTTGTAGGTAACGGGTAGAGCCGAGAGTTGTCAGCTGTAGGTAATAGGTAGAGCCGAGAGTTGTCAGCTGTAGGTAACAGGTAGAGCCGAGAGTTGTCAGCTGTAGGTAACAGGTAGAGCCGAGAGTTGTCAGCTGTAGGTAACAGGTAGAGCCGAGAGTTGTCAGCTGTAGGTAACAGGTAGAGCCGAGAGTTGTCAGCTGTAGGTAACAGGTAGAGCCGAGAGTTGTCAGCTGTAGGTAACGGGTAGAGCCGAGAGTTGTCAGCTGTAGGTAACGGGTAGAGCCGAGAGTTGTCAGCTGTAGGTAGCGGGTAGAGCCGGGAGTTGTCAGCTGTAGGTAGCGGGTAGAGCCGAGAGTTGTCAGCTGTAGGTAACGGGTAGAGCCGAGAGTTGTCAGCTGTAGGTAACGGGTAGAGCCGAGAGTTGTCATCTGTAGGTAGCGGGTAGAGCCGAGAGTTGTCAGCTGTAGGTAGCGGGTAGAGCCGAGAGTTGTCAGCTGTAGGTAGCGGGTAGAGCCGGGAGTTGTCAGCTGTAGGTAGCGGGTAGAGCCGGGAGTTGTCAGCTGTAGGTAGCGGGTAGAGCCGAGAGTTGTCAGCTGTAGGTAGCGGGTAGAGCCGGGAGTTGTCAGTTGTAGGTAACAGGTAGAGCCGGGAGTTGTCAGCTGTAGGTAGCGGGTAGAGCCGGGAGTTGTCAGCTGTAGGTAGCGGGTAGAGCCGGGAGTTGTCAGCTGTAGGTAGCGGGTAGAGCCGAGAGTTGTCAGCTGTAGGTAGCGGGTAGAGCCGGGAGTTGTCAGCTGTAGGTAGCGGGTAAAGCCGGGAGTTGTCAGCTGTAGGTAGCGGGTAGAGCCGGGAGTTGTCAGCTGTAGGTAGCGGGTAGAGCCGAGAGTTGTCAGCTGTAGGTAGCTGGTAGAGCCGGGAGTTGTCAGCTGTAGGTAGCGGGTAGAGCCGGGAGTTGTCAGCTGTAGGTAGCGGGTAAAGCCGGGAGTTGTCAGCTGTAGGTAGCTGGTAGAGCCGGGAGTTGTCAGCTGTAGGTAGCGGGTAGAGCCGGGAGTTGTCAGCTGTAAGTAACAGGTAAGCCGAGAGTTGTCAGCTGTAGGTAACAGGTAGAGCCGGGAGTTGTCATCTGTAGGTAGCGGGTAAAGCCGGGAGTTGTCGGGGTAGAGCTGGGAGCGCTGGTCCAGTCCCGATATTGCACCTTTGTTACCTTAGTGGCACTGACCCTCCATCTGCCAGACATAGTAGCGTTGGATGGACGTGTCTGGTTGTCAGGGCGAGTTGCTCCACTGCAGGTTGTCGGTTGGCCGTTACGCAGAATATAAATCAGTCTGTTATTCTTATGCAGATTATCTGAAAATGGAGCGTGTCCTCTCCTACTGCAACGTCACCCTGTGCTCCAGATAACCGCCCATAGCTGCCACTCAGATAATATACTGTCATATAATATACTGTAATTTAATAAAACATACTGTAATGTAATATTATGCAATTTAATATAACATAAAATATATTGTACTATAGTATAACATAATTTATATGATTTAATGTAATGTAATTTGTAATATAAAATATTGTAATGCAATATGTAATGTATATAATGGAATATATAATGCTAGATAATTTAAGATAATGTAATGGAACATAATGTAATGCAATATAACATAATTTGATATAAGTTAATGTGGTATAATATGAAGTAATATAATGCAATATAATGTAATGTTATATAATATACTGTAATATAATGTCAAATAATATAAAGTAATATAATTTAACGTAATATATATTGTAGTATAATGTAATCCTACTAATATTATAAAAAGTTTGTGTGTTTGGATGTTTGGGTGTTTGTTCCTCAATCACAGCCAAACAGCTGAACAGATTTGGCTGAGATTTCGCACATACCTAGACATTCGGCAGGAAGGAAACATAGGCTACTTCACAAGCCGCGCACTCCCTCGACAGCCCAACCACGACCGGCGAAAGGATGCTCTGGCTCTGCTGCAGGACCTGAGATGACGTCATTAGAGATGAGCGAGTACTGTTCGGATCAGACGATCCGAACAGCACGCTCGCATAGAAATGAATGGACGTAGTCGGCACGCAGGGGGTTAAGCAGCCGGCCACCGTCAAAGTGGAAGTACCAGGTGCATCCATTCATTTCTATGGAGCGTGCTGTTCGGATCGGCTGATCCGAACAGTACTCGCTCATCTCTAGACGTCATCACAGGTCTTTCAGTGGGGCTCTGATTAGTTCGCGGCAGGCTGTGGGCGGGTCGGTGGAGAAGCGGCGCAGCCCCATACGTTCACAGCAGTCTGTGGGCGGGCCGATGTGTGTGTCAGACAACATGGCGGCCGATCGCAGCTCCGGAGTGACACAGCCATGCTGCCTGGCTCTGCGGGTCCTGATGAGTCCATCAGCGGCGGAGAGTGTACGCCCTAGCTCAGGGGGCGACAGGGCCACTCGGCGTCACTCTGCAGGGAACAAGTCAATCGGGTGTGCCAGCAGTGTAAGTACACCAGGGGACTATAGGGTGCAGGTACAGCGGGCCAACTGTGGGGCCGCGGCGAGATGTGTAGGGGGCCTGGGGAGCGGGCGGGAGGATGGTGTGCAGGACAGAGTTTAGGGGGTACAAGGGATGTTAATAATAATACTGTCATACACTATATTTTATATATATATAGTCCTAGGAGCCCTGACAGTGTCATACACTATGTATTATAGATGTATAGTCCTAGGAGCCCTGACAGTGTCATACACTATGTATTATAGATATATAGTCCTACGAGCCCTGACAGTGTCATACACTATGTATTATAGATATATAGTCCTACGAGCCCTGACAGTGTCATACACTATGTATTATAGATATATATAGTCCTAGGAGCCCTGACAGTGTCATACACTATGTATTATAGATATATATAGTCCTAGGAGCCCTGACAGTGTCATACACTATGTATTATAGATATACAGTCCTATGAAAAAGTTTGGGCACCCCTATTAATCTTAATCATTTTTAGTTCTAAATATTTTGGTGTTTGCAGCAGCCATTTCAGTTTGATATATCTAATAACTGATGGACACAGTAATATTTCAGGATTGAAATGAGGTTTATTGTACTAACAGAAAATGTGCAATATGCATTAAACCAAAATTTGACCGGTGCAAAAGTATGGGCACCTCAACAGAAAAGTGACATTAATATTTAGTAGATCCTCCTTTTGCAAAGATAACAGCCTCTAGTCGCTTCCTGTAGCTTTTAATCAGTTCCTGGATCCTGGATAAAGGTATTTTGGACAAACAATTCAAGTTCAGTTAAGTTAGATGGTCGCCGAGCATGGACAGCCCGCTTCAAATCATCCCACAGATGTTCAATGATATTCAGGTCTGGGGACTGGGATGGCCATTCCAGAACATTGTAATTGTTCCTCTGCATGAATGCCTGAGGATTTGGAGCGGTGTTTTGGATCATTGTCTTGCTGAAATATCCATCCCCGGCGTAACTTCAACTTCGTCACTGATTCTTGAACATTATTCTCAAGAATCTGCTGATACTGAGTGGAATCCATGCGACCCTCAACTTTAACAAGATTCCCGATGCCGGCATTGGCCACACAGCCCCAAAGCATGATGGAACCTCCACCAAATTTTACAGTGGGTAGCATGTGTTTTTCTTGGAATGCTGTTTCTTTTTGGACGCCATGCATAACGCCTTTTTTTATAACCAAACAACTCATTTTTTGTTTCCAAAATGAAGCTGCCTTGTCCAAATGTGCTTTTTCATACCTCAGGCAACTCTATTTGTGGCGTACGTGCAGAAACGGCTTCTTTCTCATCACTCTCCCATACAGCTTCTATTTGGGCAAAGTGCGCTGTATAGTTGACCGATGCACAGTGACACCATCTGCAGCAAGATGATGCTGCAGCTCTTTGGAGGTGGTCTGTGGATTGTCCTTGACTGTTCTCACCATTCTTCTTCTCTGCCTTTCTGATATTTTTCTTGGCCTGCCACTTCTGGGCTTAACAAGAACTGTCCCTGTGGTCTTCCATTTCCTTACTATGTTCCTCACAGTGGAAACTGACAGGTTAAATCTCAACGTTTTGTATCCTTCCCCTGAACAACTATGTTGAACAATCTTTGTTTTCAGATCATTTGAGAGCGGGCTGTCCATGTTCGACGACCATCAAACTTAACTGAACTTGAATTGTTTTGTAGAAATCCACAGACCACCTCCAAAGAGCTGCAGCATCATCTTGCTGCAGATGGTGTCACTGTGCATCGGTCAACTATACAGCGCACTTTGCACAAGGAGAAGCTGTATGGGAGAGTGATGAGAAAGAAGCCGTTTCTTCAAGCACGCCACAAACAGAGTCGCCTGAGGTATGAAAAAGCACATTTGGACAAGCCAACTTCATTTTGGAAGAAGGTCCTGTGGACTGATGAAACAAAGATTGAGTTGTTTGGTCATACAAAAAGGCGTTATACATGGCGTCCAAAAAAACCAGCATTCCAAGAAAAACACATGCTACCCACTGTAAGATTTGGTGGAGGTTCCATCATGCTTTGGGGCTGTGTGGCCAATGCTGGCATCGGGAATCTTGTTAAAGTTGAGGGTCGCATGGATTCCACTCAGTATCAGCAGATTCTTGAGAATAATGTTCAAGAATCAGTGACGAAGTTGAAGTTACGCCGGGGATGGATATTTCAGCAAGACAATGATCCAAAACACCGCTCCAAATCGACTCAGGCATTCATGCAGAGGAACAATTACAATGTTCTGGAATGGCCATCCCAGTCCCCAGACCTGAATATCATTGAACATCTGTGGGATGATTTGAAGCGGGCTGTCCATGCTCGGCGACCATCTAACTTAACTGAACTTGAATTGTTTGTCCAAAATACCTTTATCCAGGATCCAGGAACTGATTAAAAGCTACAGGAAGCGACTAGAGGCTGTTATCTTTGCAAAAGGAGGATCTGCTAAATATTAATGTCACGTTTCTGTTGAGGTGCCCATACTTTTGCACCGGTCACATTTTGGTTTAATGCATATTGCACATTTTCTGTTAGTACAATAAACCTCATTTCAATCCTGAAATATTACTGTGTCCATCAGTTATTAGATAGATCAGACTGTAATGGCTGCTGCAAACACCAAAATATTTAGAACTAAAATGATTAAGATTAATAGGGGCCAAAGTTTTTCATAGGACTGTATATATAGTCCTAGGAGTCCTGACAGTGTCATACATGATGTTTTTAGTTGATGTAAGCTCTAGATTGTACCAAACCTATTTTACCTATAACATTTCTTTGGATCGTACCATGTGAATCCAAAATGAATCTTCAGAGGTTCTGCCGCTCTAGTCTAAATAATGAGGAGGAGTCTTAATAATGGGGTATAATGAAGGTATGATTTAATAACAATGGAATGAGAAAAGAGCATCGGGCCTATGAGGCTGGAGGGTCCAAAGTTTGTCCATAGAGCTTGAGTTCACATGGCTGTGATAGATCTGAAGGGATTCTGCATGTAGAGGAGGGTGAAGCTCCTTCAAGAAAACACTTGCCAGCAGCAGAGCCCTCAGATGACGTCCTCTGGAGGAGTTGGATGAGGATCTTCTCGTACACTGGACAACCTTCTCTAGCACATCATCTTCTTTCTGTAGCTCCAGTCACTTTTCCTCAACGTCTTTGAGATAACAGAATATTTTGGCTTCTCATTGACATTACTGATGATTCTTGATCAGTTCATCCCATCGAACAAAGGTGTTAGAAGTATGAGTGGGGCCCTTCACTGGAGGATCTTTGAGGACCCATCTCCCTGCAGTCACCTCCTCACATAGACAGGAAGCCAGAGAAGGAACCTGAGGGATAAAATGGACGTTCATCTTGGTCAATATGGGCTTCCACCAATAGTGAATGGTATGAAAATATTCCATATAAAGAAGAGGTCACCCAGCCCTTTAGAAGGACAAAGTTCCAAACTTTGTCTTCACTTTAAAAGCAACAGGACATAGGAGAGGATAAGGAAAGGCTCGGCCGACATGTCCTGGCCCAGCTAAGATGAGATTTGTTGGACAACCAAGCTTTTCCCACTGACCCATTATATTCTGTGGCACTATAGACAACCTGTGTATTATCACGGGCCCAAACTTCGTCTGTTCTCTGTCTATTCTATAAATCCAAGGAGGCGGCACAGGCCACGTTTCTCCACAGAACCCTTGTTGCACATGTCCGTGTAAATTTACCTAAAATTACACTTGAAATCTGGAGGGGTCGCTTCTGTTTGGCCCTCTTCATACCCTGATAGAGTGATGACAATGGAACCCTTTAAGATTTGGTTCAGGATCCAGTTCGTCGGTTTGGACCCAAAGTTAATACGGTTTGAACCAGAAATGAAAAAAAATAAATTTATAAAATCATATCTGACCTAAGACTGTATCTCGCCCTCTGAGGACTCCTAGGACTGTATCTAACCCCTGTCATATCTGACCCCCTTGTGAACAGATGTGTCTATGGGTATTGGTTGCGGCACTGGAATAGATCTTTTTTAAATTTCGTTGTATTTTGGGGGTTTGTCAAGGAATAAAACTGGCTACGTTTTCCTGAATTACTCTTAAAGGGAAAAAAAATCACTTGCGGAGGTGAATAAGATTACTCTGGGTTTTGCAATGTCTCCAGAAAATACATAGAAATAGCCAAATTATGCATATGTCAGATACATGACTAAATTGACTGTACTTGGTCTTGGACACAGTACAGACTAAATGTTCTGATTTTGAAAATTCAATTTAAGATTGATGCATCTGCTATAACGCTGCACCTCACTGATATACACAGCCGCTGCTGCTCTAACAGTGTGACAGACAGACAGAGGGACCTCACTGACATATACACTAATCCCCAGAACCCTTCACACTGTATCATCTGTGTATTATCTCTGCATATCAACTAACCTATCTACCTGTACGTCTGGGGTGATGTTCTTGTGACACTAACCTATCTATCTGCAGGACTGCGGTGATGTTCTTGTGACAGCAACCTATCTGCAGGGCTGGGGTGATATGCTGGGTCTGGTGACAGTAACCTATCTATCTGCAGGGCTGGGGTGATATGCTGGGTCTGGTGACAGTAACCTATCTATCTGCAGGGCTGGGGTGATATGCTGGTTCTGGTGACACTAACCTATCTATCTGCAGGGCTGGGGTGATATGCTGGTTCTGGTGACACTAACCTATCTATCTGCAGGGCTGGGGTGATATACTGGTTCTGGTGACACTAACCTATCTATCTGCAGGACTGGGGTGATATGCTGGGTCTGGTGACAGTAACCTATCTATCTGCAGGGCTGGGGTGATATGCTGGTTCTGGTGACACTAACCTATCTATCTGCAGGGCTGGGGTGATATGCTGGTTCTGGTGACACTAACCTATCTATCTGCAGGGCTGGGGTGATATACTGGTTCTGGTGACAGTAACCTATCTATCTGCATGGCTGGGGTGATATGCCGGTTCTGGTGACACTAACCTATCTATCTGCATGGCTGGGGTGATATGCCGGTTCTGGTGACACTAACCTATCTATCTGCAGGGCTGGGGTGATATGCTGGGTCTGGTGACAGTAACCTATCTATGTGCAGGGCTGGGGTGATATGCTGGTTCTGGTGACACTAACCTATCTATCTGCAGGGCTGGGGTGATATACTGGTTCTGGTGACAGTAACCTATCTATCTGCATGGCTGGGGTGATATGCCGGTTCTGGTGACACTAACCTATCTATCTGCAGGGCTGGGGTGATATGCTGGTTCTGGTGACACTAACCTATCTATCTGCAGGGCTGGGGTGATATACTGGTTCTGGTGACACTAACCTATCTATCTGCAGGGCTGGGGTGATATGCTGGGTCTGGTGACAGTAACCTATCTATCTGCAGGGCTGGTGTGATATGCTGGGTCTGGTGACAGTAACCTATCTATCTGCAGGGCTGTTAGATAAACATAACTCACAGCCATCATATCCCTGTCCAAAGGGAACTAAGAATCAATGGGACATGTGGTGGTAATGAGGACATAGCTCAGAACCAACTCAGTGACCTGTCCAGGGCCACCAAGGTCTCTCTTACACTACAGATGATTTTTTGCAAGACTTCTGGTTAGAAGAAGCTCAATACAGGTGTGTATCGCCCCCACCCCCCGCCACAATGACTTTCACACTATAGCCCAATAGGTCGACGGCTTTTACCACAGGTCAGGTTATTCTTCTGGGCTCCTACTAGTGAGAGAACAAGAGAGTGATGGCTCTTTTATTTGTTGAGGGTCCTTGTTCTGTGTAACTGGCCGCCATGTCTTTGTACACACATCCCCCGACCACATATTTCTGATTTACTTACTTGAACTGGACCATCGGCTGAGCCCTTGCTCCTCTGCACAGGTTCCCCCAGTATAATCCGGCTTAAGAGAGCAAGTGAAGAAGCAGGAGCCACCACCAGCGTAACACATCCTGGGTGGAGAGGACATATAAGAGGAGCTTAAAGATAGTATCATCCTACTAGGGTAACCAGAAAAGCCACCCTGTCTGATCGGTGGGGTCCAACACCCAAGGCCCCTGCAGATCACCTTTCCATACCGCTAGCTAGGACAATGACGAGACAATTAAAGAGACATGATGACAAGAGAGATGTAAAGACGAGAGGAGAGAGATGAGATGACGAGAGAGATAAGAGAGACGCGGCACCTGAGGGATCACTTGGCCGGGCCTGGGATTATCTTCAGTCACTGCCGTGGCAGAGCTGATCCCTGTACCCATATGATCGCCATTTCAAGGCTTGATTTGAGTGGCTAAGCCACTGCTACAACCTATCCTAATAGTTTAACCCCTTCCCACCTGTGCCATTTTTTATTTTTGTTTTTTAATCTAAACCCAATAGCTTTTTTTTATTTTTCCATTCACACAGCCATATGAGGGCTTAACGTTTACGGGATAACTTGTACATCAAAATGGTCCAATCTGTTATTCTGTACAATGCATAAAAAAAAAAAAAAAATTCTGAATAGGGTAGAAGTGGGGAAATTCAGTGTTCAGTAAATGGTGACCCTCTAATCTAACACAATGCCTCGTGAGAAACCGACCAGCAAAACGCATAGAGGATTCAGTGTGTGGGTTATACTGTTTCACTCTGCTGCTTGGATCTAGGACAGAGAATATTAATAGGCTCTACAAGTATATCCCGGGGTGTAGCAAACCACTAGCTGACTAATTTATGTGGGATTCAGGAAGTACCAGAAAATAGTTGTGCCGACCTTCGCGACAGTGAGCACCATCACATTCCATGGAAAAGTGTTTTATATTGAGCTCCTTTACTAGTAACTTAATAAAAGCAACCTTGTAACTTCAGTTATTAAATCCTTCCGTGATTTCCTTCATATTCCTCAGTAATCATCACATATTATAGATGGAGTTATAGAGTCAGATACAGATGTCCTTGATACAGACAGCCACCAAACCTCAGGAATATGGTTGTCAGCAGCTCACTGTCACCTCCAACTAACACAGGAACATTTCCATGCGGACAGAAAAGGTGCAAAACCTGCCCGCACATACTGACCACTGACAACATAGAGATACCAAACTCTAACAGGGAATATCAAATCCGGGGTATGTTCACCTGTAACACACCTAATCTAGTGTATTTAACCCCTTAGCGACCCTTGATGTAACTGTACGTCATGGGTCGCATGGGGATGTATGGAGCGAGCTCACACGCTGAGCTCGCTCCATACACGGCAGATGCCGGCTGTATAATACAGCCAGGACCTGCCACTAACAGCAGCGGTCGGTGCCCGAGCCGATCGCTGCTGTTAACCCTTTACACACTGCGGTCAAACGCGACCGCAGCGTGTAAACAGCGCCGGCGGCATGGGCGCCGCCATGTTTCCCCGATCACCGCCCTCCTGAACGTCACATGAGGGCGGTGATCGGTTGCTATGACAGCCTGTGACTATTGAAGGCTTCCAGGCTTGTCTCTGCACCAGATCTATTAGACGATGCCAGAGGCAGCCTCTAATAGAAGTGCTGGGATTCTGCTATTCACTGCAGTACTGTAGTATTGCAGTAAATAGTATGGGCGATCAGACCCCCTAGGTTTCAAGGTACCTAAGGGGTCTGATCATAAATGTAACAGAAGAAAAAAAAAAGTTTTTAAAAGTATTAAAAAAATAAAAAAAAATATAAAAGTTCAAATCACCCCCCTTTCCCTAGATTAGCTATAAAAGTAATTAAAGAACATTAAACATAAACATATTAGGTATCCCCGCGCTCCAAAATGCCCGAACTATTAGAATATTAAAACATTTATCCCGTACTGCGAACAACGTAGCGGCAAAAAAAATAAAAACAGCCAAAAAGCGTTTTTTTCAACACTTTGCCTCTTATAAAAAATTGAATAAAAAGTGATCAAACCATCAGATCTTTCCCCAAATGGTATCAATAGAAACGTCATCTTGTCCCGCATAAAAAGACACCACAACCAGCTCCATACATGGAAATATGAAAAAGTTACAGGTGTTAGAACATGATGACACAAATTTTTTTTTCTATTTTGCAAAGTTTATCATTTTTTAAAAGTATCAAAACATTTCAAATACTATATAAATTTGGTATCACCGCGTTCGTACTGACACGTAGAACACAGGTAACATGTCATTTGTACCAAACAGTGAACGCTGTAAAAATTAAACCCATAAGAAAATGGCGCAAATGCATTTTTTCTCCAATTGCACCTCATTCTGAATTTTTTTCCAGCTTCCCAGTACATTGCACAGCATATTGAATGGTGCCATTACAAAGTACAATTTGTCCCGCAAACAATAAGCCATCATGTGACTCTGTGAACTGAAAAATGAAAAAGTTATGGCTCTTGAAATGTGAGGAGGGAAAAACGAAAATGCGAAACCAAAAAATGGCCTGGTCCTTAAGGGGTTAATAATGTGCACCAAATGTCCCACTGAAAATCTATATGTTGGAGATACCGGACAGCAGCTTAGAATGTGGATGAATTCACATCGCCATACAATTAGAGAACGAAGAATGGACCTTCCCGTGTCAAAACATTTCTGCAATGAGGATCATAATATCACCGATCACATGAAAATTTTGGTGTATAAACTTATGACCCTGCTTCAAACACTGGAGAAGGGGTTAAATCTGTCACATGGGTTTATGGCATCTTACAGAAATCAGTGACCTGAAACCCTGAGAACTGATAAGAACCTGGAATTGTTTACATTGTTTCTACCAATAACCCTCTATACCCCCCTTTCTCCTAGATTTCTATCCCTATGTGTCCTTTTGTACATAAATCTGCTCCTTCAGAAATGGTTTTTAAATTTACTTGAGAAAGGAGCAGAGAGGTTCCGAAACGTTGTCATCATTATTAGTTAGCCATTAAAAAGGTATCAACTACTGAAGACTATCAAGTTTTGTATATATATATATATATATATATATATATATAGTTATGCAGTTTTATAATCTCATTAGGATTTATCTCAGATGTGAATCTTAGATTCATGTGATATTGATTCAGCACTCCAACAAATGAGCAGGAAGAGGCCTCGGGACATCATCAATGTAGCGTAGCCATATCCAAATTGATGATGTCCATAGCGGTACCCTGATGTTAATTTCCTTGGAGAAAACCAGATGCTCCTCCCACCAGCCCAGGAACAAATTGCCATAACTTGGGGCCACAGGACACCCCATCGCAGTACCCTGTAGCTGGTGGAAGAAGACTCTGGTAAAGATTAAGTCCTTTCTCCAGTGGATGAAGTCCATCAATGGTAAAATCAAGAGATTATAGTCAGCAAAATGATTTCCTACACAGTTCAAAAAGTGTCATCATCCGGCACTATGAGAAGCTCTTCTGGCTGATCATACACCTCCTGTCCTGGGTATATAAGTTGCACTTTGCTCTTGCTGAACCTCATGTACCGATGTCCACCATTAGGGTATCAGGAACTGTGGATATAACTGTAATTCATCTGTAGGGCTGCTTATTGATGTCAGACTGAGCACCTAGTATTGATCTCCTGAGGAACCCATTTCAGTGGAGATGGGGGGGAAACGCGTTGAAAATTTTGTATAGCTAGAGGCAAGATTTTCGCAAATCCTGTATTTAGTTCCATCAGCATCTATGGACTATGCGCCCCTGCCTGTTTTTCCTACAGCATGCAGTCTTTGTTCCATATGAGAGCAGTTAAGACCTCATTGTGTTGTTGGCGTGGGCAAGATCGTAATGAGCTACATCAGCCCTGTAGACCTGTGTTTAGGTTTGGTGATTCAGGCTTTGGTGTTTTCACGAGGATCTCTTAATCTCCTCTTACTAGGTAGTGGGAGTGCACAAAGTATATTTATCCATGAAATTGCCTAAATTATAGTGGCCTACAAGTCAGGTGAATTTAGTAGTGATGGAGGGACCTCAGTTGCACTAGCGCACACATCCAAAGCATCTTATTCTATAATCTAGGGATTGGATAGCTGGGGTGAGAGATTATTAATATAGCTCATTATGACCCGGTTCACATCTACGCATGGGTTTCCATTCGGGGAGTCTGCCTGGAGACCTCCCGAATGGAAACCTAATGAAATCAGAGGACCCCATAGACCAAGGGTAGACAACCTTTGGCACTCCAGCTGTTGTCAAACTACAACTCCAAGCATGCATACTTAGGTCCGAAGGCAAATGTGAACCAGGTCTAACATTTATTAAGTTTCATTTAAGCCATTATTTTACTGTGAAAATTCAATCGATCTATTAACTTTGTATCCCCTGAGATGTCGTTATATCATAATCTAGAAGGACACTTGGCTGCCTCCAGAATCATCACCCCCATCATCCCGCACAGTGCAGGATTATAACCTTATATCATAATCTAGAAGGACACTCAACTGTTTGACTTCTCTCTCTCCGGAGTCTTCAGACTTCCCAGATGTTTCTGGATTCTTCTCCAGATGTCGGACTCTGAGCTGGATGAAGAGAAAAGCTTCAGGTTATAAATAAATAGGAAGAATGGGAATTAAAACTTAGCAATCACCCCCTGGGCTGCAGGCCTTCCTGCCGGTGACAGGGCTCGGAGTAGACGTCTACATGCACATTACATGGGTGACGTGCCTGTGCCCATGGCTTCTTAGTCCCACCAACTGCTGTCAGTGAGCCCGGGCCTGGACCTGTGTTATGTTTTCAGGAAAGAGAAGAAAAGGACCAACTTGGGGGATGAAATGATAAATCCGCACTTACCCAGGATGTTCTTGATGATGCTCTTTATTGGTTACCATAAAACACAACGCGTTTCAGAGTACAGGGAACTTCTTGTTGGCAAAGGTCATACAAATGTGCTAACCTACCCCCCTTATATAGGAGAAAGCAACTAAGTATAAGGGGGTAAACAATGTCAGAAATACAAGTCCAATAACAAGTAATAGACAATGTCATGGAATAGTTATTGCAGAACAATTCTGTACACCATGGAAAGACTATTGAACTAATAATAAATAATGATAAATCCTTGACAACACCTTTCACCGAAACCCTACCGTCCACATGTCCACCTGTCCATTCCCTCCACCTTGACCTGACCCTTGAAGATGACCACACCTTTCCCTGTCAACCTACCCTCCACATATCATGGTGGAGGATATGAAGTGGTGAACAAGAGCCTTCATAACGATAAGACCTTTCACCAGGATCTTCCCCTCTACATGTTCACCCGTCCACAGCCTGCACCATATCCAGACCCTTCATGACAGCCGCACCTCTCACAAGGACCCTACACATGTTCACCTGTCCACTGCCTTCACGTTCAGGCCGTTCTTCTCCAGTTCCTTTAATCTCATACAGCTGGAAAGTTGTGACTGAAGACCGAGCTCCTTGTCCACAAAGATCTTCACCTTCTGCTCAATCTTCATCCCTGAAAGTCATCATGTAAATGTAGTAAATCGTGAATCACTGACATGTCCTACATAGCAAAAATTCCTCTCTCCAGTCATCTACACAGTCAGGTTCATAACACATAGCCCTGTAGTCACCATCAGTAATAGAATGGGTTGTCACAGGATACCACCGTCCCCGCCAGCTCATTACATCCCGGCTGTAGCCACCTTCATCTGAGAGCTATACAAGTAGAGCAGATCCTGCCCATCTGGGTATAATGGAGACCAACCCCTAACACCAGTCAGTGACCACACCACAACAGAGAACCAGGCTGACCAGCGGTGAAACACATGTGGTATTATACATCTCCCCAGATCAGTGACAGTCACAACGCTCCCATTATAATATTACACACACCCCCATCAGTGTCAGTCACATTGCTCCCAACATAGTAGTATACTCATCAGTGTCAGACCCACCGGCGGTTGGTGACATACCTGTAAGGATATGGTGCGCCGTTTGGATGCAGGATAACGCTGGGGCACAGAACACAGAATCACAGATGAGGTTAGTATCCCGCAACGCCTCGCCTGTAATGTAACAGTAATAACTTACTGCACATGGTGGAGGATGGAGACATGGTGGTAGCTGTGGTCATGGCCATCAGGACTGACAAGTATTCCCTCCTTTCTGTCTGCACAGAACCCATACTTTATATGTAAAGATTTATCTATCAATTCTTACCGAATATCTTGGCCTGAAACGTTCCGACTGATGACAGTGGAGGGTCCTCCAGAAAATCCTCAACTTTATCTCTGTGTGGAAGTTTTACTGGAAAATTGATGTCTGGTCTGGAATAAACCCCTGTACAAAGACAAGATGATGATTCTAGAGACTGCCTGATCCTATTACAGGGGCAATATCATGACTATGTCATCATTATACACCTCTCAGAAGGAAGTGTATATAAGTGTATGATATATAGTCCTAGGAGTCCTGACAGTGTCATACACTATATATTATATATATATAGTCCTAGGAGCCCTGACAGTGTCATGCACTATGTATTATAGATATATAGTCCTAGGAGCCCTGACCGTGTCATACACTATGTATTATAGATATATAGTCCTAGGAGCCCTGACCGTGTCATACACTATGTATTATAGATATATATAGTCCTAGGAGCCCTGACAGTGTCATACACTATGTATTATAGATATATAGTCCTAGTAGCCCTGACAGTGTCATACACTATGTATTATAGATATATATAGTCCTAGGAGCCCTGACAGTGTCATACACTATGTATTATAGGTATATAGTCCTAGGAGCCCTGACAGTGTTATACACTATGTATTATAGATATATAGTCCTTGGAGCCCTGACAGTGTCATACAGTATGTATTATAGATATATACACTCACCGGCCACTTTATTAGGTACACCTGTCCAACTGCTCGTTAACACTTAATTTCTAATCAGCCAATCACATGACGGCAACTCAGTGCATTTAGGCATGTAGACATGGTCAAGACAATCTCCTGCAGTTCAAACCGAGCATCAGTATGGGGAAGAAAGGTGATTTGAGTGCCTTTGAACGTGGCATGGTTGTTGGAGGGTTGGAGGGCTGGTCTGAGTATTTCAGAAACTGCTGATCTACTGGGATTTTCACGCACAACCATCTCTAGGGTTTACAGAGAATGGTCCAAAAAAGAAAAAACATCCAGTGAGCGGCAGTTCTGTGGGCGGAAATGCGTTGTTGATGCCAGAGGTCAGAGGAGAATGGCCAGACTGGTTCGAGCTGATAGAAAAGCAACAGTGACTCAAATAGCCACCCGTTACAACCAAGGTAGCCAGAAGAGCATCTCTGAACGCCCAGTACGTCGAACTTTGAGGCAGATGGGCTACAGCAGCAGAAGACCACACCGGGTGCCACTCCTTTCAGCTAAGAACAGGAAACTGAGGCTACAATTTGCACAAGCTCATCGAAATTGGACAATTGAAGATTGGAAAAACGTTGCCTGGTCTGATGAGTCTCGATTTCTGCTGTGACATTCGGATGGTAGGGTCAGAATTTGGCGTCAACAACATGAAAGCATGGATCCATCCTGCCTTGTATCAACGGTTCAGGCTGGTGGTAGTGGTGTCATGGTGTGGGGAATATTTTCTTGGCACTCTTTGGGCCCCTTGGTACCAATTGAGCATCGTTGCAACGCCAAAGCCTACCTGAGTATTGTTGCTGACCATGTCCATCCCTTTATGACCACAATGTACCCAACATCTGATGGCTACTTTCAGCAGGATAATGCGCCATGGCATAAAGCTGGAATCATCTCAGACTGGTTTCTTGAACATGACAATGAGTTCACTGTACTCCAATGGCCTCCACAGTCACCAGATCTCAATCCAATAGAGCATCTTTGGGATGTGGTGGAACGGGAGATTCGCATCATGGATGTGCAGCCGACAAATCTGCGGCAACTGTGTGATGCCATCATGTCAATATGGACCAAAATCTCTGAGGAATGCTTCCAGCACCTTGTGGTATCTATGCCACGAAGAATTGAGGCAGTTCTGAAGGCAAAAGGGGGTCCAACCCGTTACTAGCATGGTGTACCTAATAAAGTGGCCGGTGAGTGTAGTCCTAAGAGCCCTGACAGTGTCATACACTATGTATTATAGATATATATAGTCCTAGGAGCCCTGACAGTGTCATACACTATGTATTATAGATATATAGTCCTAGGAGTCCTGACAGTGTCATACACTATGTATTATAGATATATAGTCCTAGGAGCCCTGACAGTGTCATACACTATGTATTATAGATATATATATATAGTCCTAGGAGCCCTGACAGTGTCATACACTATGTATTATAGATATATAGTCCTAGGAGCCCTGACAGTGTTATACACTATGTATTATAGATATATAGTCCTTGGAGCCCTGACAGTGTCATACACTATGTATTATAGATATATAGTCCTAGGAGTCCTGACAGTGTCATACACTATGTATTATAGATATATAGTCCTAGGAGCCCTGACAGTGTCATACACTATGTATTATAGATATATAGTCCTAGGAGTCCTGACAGTGTCATACACTATGTATTATAGATATATATAGTCCTAGGAGCCCTGACAGTGTCATACACTATGTATTATAGGTATATAGTCCTAGGAGTCCTGACAGTGTCATACACTATGTATTATAGGTATATAGTGATGGGCATGAAGAAATGATAATAGTCACGTATGACAAACTTTGATTAGAATTGTTGCCCACAAAATTTCATATTCCATCCCAACAGTCATTGTCTAAAGATGAATAAACTATGTATGATCAGATGTGAGCATCTTACCATCGACAAGGGCATGGTCTGTCAACCAGTTGCGGCCAAATGCTTCCTCCAGGCTCTCAGCGTGCTTGACAAGAAGGACTTTTTGCAGTGGAGAGAGGGTAACGGGGACAGGAATCTTTTCTGTAAGGTCGTTCATTTTCAGCTTTATAAAGACGGCCAGAAAACAAGAAGAAATATATCTAGAAGTGATTCCCCCAGGAACGGGCCACCATTAGATGATCCAGAGGAATAGAAAGATTTACATTAACCCCTTGAGGACCGGGCCTCACTTTTCAAGACAGATATGTGTCACTTTATATGGCACAAGTGATTTTGAGATTGTTTTTCGTGACTTGTTGTGGTTCATGTTAGTGGTAAATACTAATCAATATTTTTGTAATTAATTTAATTAAAATTTGAAAATTTTGTAAAAAAAAAAATTGCAAATTTTAAAATGTGAAATGCTCTTCTTTTCAGACAGGTAGTCATATCCCCCAGATACACTAATAATATTATCTCCCATATCTCTGCTTTAGATTGGATCATATTGGATGATTATCTGGAGGAAGCCACAAACCTGCCCTCAGCACATGTCTATATCTAGATGTGCACCAAATCTGCAGCCCTGCCTGACCTAGGACCTAAGTTTGAAGACCAGGAGCCCGACCATTACAGGTGAAGGCCAAGGCAGGAGACTGCTGCACCTATAAGGAGAATGTCCGTCCATCGTTTCCCACATGTTCCGTTCAAAGCCATGATATAAAGGCCGGCCACGAAGGCCACCATTTCGTAGGGATAGAGGACTCAGATCAGATCCCAGACAATGCAATCCTCTGTCCACAGGCAGTCATACATTCATTAATCATCTGTCTACCTACAATCGGCCGCTCTCTTACTATAATTGCAATTATACTAATGAATGGGTTACTTACATGGGGGGCATTTTGGGGCTCCAGGTCCTTCTCTTTCCATTCACTCCGATCTGGGCCAAACCTGTAAGATCTGAATAAATTACCAGAATGAGGTAAGTACATTGTATGGTGACTACAGCCCAGCATGGTGACTCTCAGCATATCATCTTGGACCCTTTTGGGCCTGGGGGAGATCTATGGGTAGCACATGTGTGGGCGTTGCACTATGTGCTCAAAGTTCAGTTGATCTCACCTTTGTTTCACCCAGGTTATGGTCTCTACCTCTTTTTTTACGTAATTCTCAGGGACCAGCCCCCAACATCCAGTGCGGTGAGATGCCGCCATCAGCCATCCTTTTGGATTGTCGGAAACCCCAGTAGTGTCCACAAACACCACATCTCCAACACAGAGCTTCAACTCATCATCGTTCTGGGGCTCAAAGGGAAAAAGTGCCTGAAGGGTCTACAAGAATGGAAAGGAAGAGACTCAGTCATGGCAAAGGGTCAACCGGAGTCAGTAACACATGCCATGGGCGCTGGTGGAAGATGATGTACAATGCTCATAGTGTACCTGCCATTACGCCCACCAGTACAGTGCCAGCCATAGTGCATGCCCGTACAGGGCTAGATATCATGCTTTACTATGCAGTGCCAACTAGCATGGCCTCCAGTATTTTGCCCCCATACAGTACCATTCTCCCAACTAGAGGACAGATAAGCAACTGCCGCATGTGAGGGCCAGGATGATCTGCTGTCTTGTATGGTCATATATAAATGGAAGCTGAGTAGTACCTGGTAGTGAACAAATCGCATGTCTCTGGAAAAAATTGCCGCCTCCCACACACAGCTCTGAGTTGGGCTGATAGATTTTGCCAAGCGCTCGAGCGTGGCCTGGTGATGTGGAGAGAATTTATGAGCCAGAGTAAGGTGAAAATCTCGAGAGACCGGTTTCACTGAGCAGCCTACAAGGCAAACAGAAGATTCATAAACATTAGACACATCTGGATTTCCCACCAGATCCCCTAATCTTACATAATCCCAGAGCTCAATCTCAGGGGACGTGAATGGGGTTGAGCAGATCTTGAGATTTCAGGATCGATTTTAAAATCTGATTTCCAATCATTTTCCAGCCGATCCCGATTGTGAAATTTGCTCGATCGCCGATTGGGATCCGATCTTTCCTGATCCCGATTGCTCAACCCTAGTCAATGCTTCTCTATGAGAAAAGTCACATTTAGGGTTGAGCCGATCTTGAGATTTAAAAATCTGATTTCCGATCATTTTCCAGCAGATCCCAATCGCGATCATGAAATTTGCTCGATCGCCGATCGGGATCCGATCTTTTCCGATCCTGATCGCTCAACCCTAGACGTGATATCTCACAGACAGGACCTAATTCAGACATGGACCCATAAATACAAATATTCTAGACATGGACTATACACAACAGGACCTTATATTTATTACATGAATTCCTTGTTACTTTCCAATTGACCGTGTCTCTTTCCACTAACCTAAACAAAAATTTGCATGAATTGATCTTACCTATTGAAGACCCTTTTCCTTCGTTGAAAAATTAATTGCGTATCAGGTCAAATTAATTGGGGCAGATTAACTAATACAATCTAAAGGTTACACAATGAAAACAGTCTAGACAGTCTTATACTATCCAGGTTTATCACAGTGATGTTGGAAGATACAAATGGAAGGTACAAATTACTAATCTTGTGTAATATTAGACATTGTAACCCTAGACTTAGGCCCGTTTCACATCTGAGTTTGGGTTTCCGTTCGAGGAGATGACCCAGCAGCAGCAGAAACAATCACTGCCACCACCACCACCCTAAGAGGCTCTCAAAGGTCTGTCTTGGGCAGACTTTTTGGATGTTGGAACTGCACAGTGGCTGAAATTGCTATCACCACTGCCACCACCCTCTTCATCTGATGTCACCTTCTCATCATGTACAAAATCCACAAAATAATCATCATTATCGGCAGTGTCATCATCTTCCCTATTTTTATCTGACACATCATGGCCAAGTACACCCTCAGAATTTCCACCAGATTTCCCCAAAGCTTCCCTACCAAAATGACTAACATTAGTAGTACCACACCTCCTGACACAACTACCACCACCACCAGTTATCATGTCTTCACCCCCTACTTGCACACAGTGCTGATTGTTCTCATCAAAAAGAGGAGGAAGATGGCTCTGACTAGGAAAAATAGATTGCTCATCAGGTCAGTGAAGGATGTGAAGACATGATTGACAGTCCAGGAAGGTCCTGTAGCTTAAGCTATCCAAAGAGTTTTCCCTAATACATTGCTTCATCTATCTTGCTCTGTTTGTCTCCTCACTGTTTACAGCTCAATTCTTAGGTTTCAGACCACCTCTGCTCTCTAGCGGCTGTGGCTGGCTGGTGATATCCGGCCACATCTAGTCTTTTCTCTTCACTGTGATTGACAGCTTTTGTAGTGCACTTGGCAGCTGAGCTCTGAACGGTCTAGAGCAGAGCTGACCAGTCTGTCATGGTGGTCTGGTGGAGGTGTCATCTATTATAGTTATCTGTGGTCTGGTGGAAGCATCATCTGTCGTGGTGGGAGGCATTGTCATACAGTGTTGGCCAAAAGTATTGGCACCCCTGCAATTCTGTCAGATAATACTCGTGTTCTTCCAGAAAATGATTGCAAGCACAAATTCTTTGGTATTATCTTCATTTAATTTGTCTTCAATGGAAAACCACAAAAAAGAATTGTCAAAAAGCCAAATTGGATATAATTCCACAGCAAACATAAAAAGGGGGTGGACAAAAGTATTGGCACTGATGCTTCTCTAATTTGTGTAATTAACAGCACCTGTTACCGGAGGCACCTAACAGGTTGCTATCACTAATCTGCCTGTAATTGCTTAGATTTGACTATTCTCCCATTCTATTTTTCAGAACTGAGTGCTCTGTATAATGCAGTGAGATAAATCACAGACCCTTCACTATCTCCACCATTACTGTAATGCCTTGTGCTCCAGCTTACAGCACTTCCTATAGTGTATATGTCATCAGTATTGCAAGGTGTCCTCCTACCACTGTCTATTGACTGAGTCTGTTAGGTGGTGCTAAAATGTCATAGTCAGAGTCACACATGTCTTTTCTGTATTTCCTGGTCAACATGTGGTGGCAGCCATGTTTGTTGTCTGAGATGAATGGACATTTGTTTGATTTTGTTAAGAATCAAACAATCTGGAATATTTGGGTCAAAACTGGTTCCCGATGAATCGGTTTTCCCCATCTCTACTCACTAGTTTTGTGGTGGATGAGATCGAAATCTCCTTTCATCTGGTGACAGAATCTTTAGAATCCTTTAAGTATAATGGAAGCCCCTTAACATTCTTATCTATACTCACGGCTGGAGTTATATTCTCAGAGTCTATAGGTCTACCTGGTATCGGGATGACCCTCGTGCATAGAAGATCCAGACTGTCCACTTTGCACTTTGCAGAAAAAAATCAGACACATATACATCTACTAGAATTCTGGATAATACCACATACTGTAGGTATCAGCATTGGTCAGAATTCACATTACCATGGTCCTATAATCTGTATATCTGACTATTGCTATGATACCTCACCTGTCATGGTGCAAACCTGATGGCAAAATCTCTCCACAAAACTCTTGATGGCGTCTGCAGCTTCCTTGTTCAAGAAGAAGCCAATGAATGAGCTTGATGAATACAAGGACAGAGATACGGTCTGAGGGAAAAGCGTGAGCTCGCCTGCGGCTTTAAGTGCGGCGTAGAGACACTCGACCTTCCCATCTTCACACTGGGCAGAAGAAAAAAATTAGGAGAATTATGTTCACAATATAAGGAGCAATGAAAACCCAGGCCTTAGTCTAAAAGTCCTCATTTCCATGTCTGGGGCTCAACACAGTCAGACTTAGGTAATCTATTATGAGACTGCTTCATATTTCTACATGGTCTTTTTTCGGCTCCCGTACCCACGTAATATTGATATGGCTTCCATGCTTTCCACATGTTAAGTCACTTTGTGACACCCACCACAGATACAAGATGATTTGACAATGACCTGAGATTGGTGAGACTGGTCTGAGGGTCACTGGTAGACTGCAGTCCAATAACTGACCACCACTGGTGTCCAACCTCTACCAGAGACCATCTGTAGAGAGGTCTCATATGCTAAGCTGACCTGTCCTTCAATGGTCTCATTTGCCATTCAGGTAAGGTCTGATAACTGTGAAGGCCTCACCGTGAAGAAGTCACTCAGCGTGATGTGGGGGAAGCGGCCATGAGCTCTGTTTTTCCCGCAGAGCTGGAGGCTCTCTGCCTGAAATTGTTGTAATGATGTTCCTAGAGGTCCAGTGGGAACCAAGAACACAGCGTACTCCTGAGGTATCGGGTCATTTAGAGAGGGATCACAGCGATGTTCCTGTAACCTGTGTGGACAAAAGAGCAAATAGAATTAAAATAGACTTACACGGAATACATCACGCTTCATCCATGTCTGCAACCGGACAAACATGTGATTATAGTGGGCCAAGTGCAGGAATGGTGGCCTTACTAGAATCACAATGACGGGTTCCTGCAGCAAGGTCTAGATCTCCATGTGGGGGTTAAAGGATGAAAACCAAGGGATCACTTAGATGTGTACAAAGTCAAACCAGGTTCGTGACACATCGGGGTCATCCCCAATTCACACCTGCTATGTTACCACATGACTGAAGCAGATCCAGGAAAGTTATGTCATCTATCCCAGCAAGAGCCCTTAGCGCCTTGTGGTTTGTTGAAGAAGAAGGATGGACCTGTTGCTTCTGGGCTGACTAGTTATGATGGTGATAATGGTAAGGATGGAGATAATACTGATGATGATGAGGGAGATGCTACTTATGGTGATGATGATGATGATGATGGAGATGATACTTTTGGTGATGATAATGATGGTAATGATACTTATACTGATGATGATGGTGGTGATACTTATACTGATCTGATGATGATGATGATGATGATGATGATGATGGTGATGGTGATAATGGTCCCAGCCAGTGGCGTAACTACCACCATAGCAGCAGAGGCAGCTGCCACAGGGCCCGGGACATTTGGGGCCCGGTGACAGCTACCCCTGCTACCCCCGCTCTTATCACAGACAAACTGTTGTAACTGCGATAAGGCCGGGGAAAGCTTGTAGGACCTGTAGCTGAAGGACCTTTGTGTGACGTCAGCCGTCACATGACTAGGTGGGCGTGTCTTTATAGCACGTGCAGTCCTGCAAGAGAAGAAGAGAATGAGAGATGTGCTGCTAGGTACTGAAGGGGAGGGGTAATGTGAGATGCAGGATGGAGAGTGTGTGTGAGTGTGTATGTATGTGTGGAGGAGGCGAGAGGACAGTGTCCTGATATCTGTGTATGAGGAGGGGACAGTGTCCTGATATCTGTGTATTAGGAGGAGAGGGGACAGTGTCCTGATATCTGTGTATTAGGAGGAGGGGGAGGTTAGTGTCAGTAGATGGATCAGTACTGTACACATTGTTTGTATTCAGACTTGCCTGCAATTGCTGTTACTAATGACTGTCTAATAGTAGTCAGGGGCCGCTCTGTGTATTGTATTGTACTGAAGGGGAGGGAGAGGTGAGATGCAAGATGGAGAGTGTGTGTCTGTGTGTGTATGTATGTGTAGTGTGGAGCAATTGAGGAGCAACAGTAACCTAGGGGCAGAAATGGAGGGGAGGACATGAAAATGGGGGTAGAGATGAGGGGTGCATGAAACTGGGGACAGATGGAGGGAGGGCAATGAAATGTCATGTGACATCCGTGTGTTATTAAAGATCGCCAACACAACCAAAGACTGCAGTGGAGCCGGAGACAGGTAAGTAACTTTTTTTTTATGTCTGTATCTCCCCTCGGTCTCCGATTATTATACTCTGGGGTCTGAAAATACCCCAGAGTATAATAATTGTTCATGGGTGTCCATTATGGGGCATAATCCCGTGTGCAGGGGCCACAATGGGATGTAATACTGTGTGCAGGGGCCACTGAAGGACATAATAGAGCGCGCAGGAATGTGGCGTGGGGGGGGGGGGGTCGGTCGGTCAAGGTCTTCGGTGTTGGTCAGGAAGGGGGGGGGGCCATGTCAAAAGTTCACCACGGGGCCCCACCATTCCTAGTTACGCCACTGGTCCCAGCTCTACCTCTTTCTACAACAGGACATTCTGAACTCTAATGACTGAGTATAATGTGTGCACACAAAGCACCGATCACCAAACCACCCAAATGTCCTCACAACAACACATAGACCAACCAGAAGACTCACCAGCGACCTGCAGCCTGGACCGAACTCCACCCAGTAGAGGCCAAAGCTTTGTACCTGAAAGACACCACCATCAATGAGAACTGCACAACTACTGACAACCATCCTGTAAATATATAATGCCTGAGAGGTTGTCACAGCCCCGCCCCATGTTACTGACATCACTGATATAATATAATGACAGGTGGGGGCGCTCTGGGGCTCCTCTGTGTTTTTCCCATGTTCACACACTGCCTCCCATGTGTTAGTATTACACCTGCAGATATCAGCCATCCTTCATCCAGCAGGGGCTATTCCACCATCTGCAGGGGGCGCTCTCTCCCTCGCTCCTGCCCCCTCTCTTATCTTTGGTCTTTATGGATTATACTCACACTTGGTGCTCAGGAAAGCCTTGGCGCACGAGAACTTCTGGCCATGTGTTCTCTGCCCCGGCTCTTCTATGTATCTTGGTGTAGAGCGGAGCCTCAGCCATGTTGCAGCAGAAGATTTGTGACATCCTGTGGTGGAGGAGGAGGTGCGAGCTCACACCTCTGATCTATGTGATAACATCTCAGACTTCTCAGCAGCACACTGCCAGTATACAGTACATCCTTGATACCAAACCACCCCCCCACCCCCATGGATTCTCACTGTAGCGCCCCCACCTGGTCAGTCATAGAGTATATCGAAGATCATCAATTACACAACAGCCCCACCCCAAATTGGGCCACACTGGTAATGACTTCCGCTTCTCACCCTCCATACAATACATCTGCCCCCATCTTATGGTTCATAATGGGATCTGCCTCCAGCTATATTGGGGAACCTACACAATTTGGCTCGCCATCTCCCTTCAGGTTCATCCCTTAGGTGTTGGATGGGGCGGAGGTCAGAGTAATTAAAGATTTTTTGCAACAAACTTTCTGCATTCTGTGATAGAATTGTCAATGAAGCAATTGCCAAATACACTGCAGGTAACGAGTATAAGTTACCCCTAATCCAATAGTGGTCTGGTTGGTGGAGACCACCCCAAGACAGATCAGAGACCCAGGCTACACCTTAAAACTGGTGTCAGAGCATAGGTGCACCTTTGGACTAAGGAGAAAATCAATTTACAAGCCAGGTCAAAACCAGGAGAGCACCGAAATATCCAAAATGACAGTAGAATAATCACGGGGTTCGAGCCAGGTCAAGAATTCACTGATCAAGCCAAACCATCAAGGGATCAGATCATCAGGAATCCAGCAGATTACAAGGTAAATTCTGAGAACACTGAGCCAGACTACAACGTAATCGCAGGCGCCTGATACAAGGCAGTGCTAGGTGGAAATACCCCGCCTCAGCTCAGGATCGGACAAGGCTTCTCTCTGAATGACTCCAATCCCAGTCACAGCTTTACTGGGCAGCATTGCAATATTAAAGTGATTGGTGTGAGCAGTGCTGCACTGAAGAGAATGGTGGATACAATAGGGCGGTACAGATAGTGAGAATCTAATCGAAAAATGGAAGTGACAATTGTACAAAACATCTTGGTCTGCTGAAGAATTAAGATTTCCCTTTACCGGAGGAAAATGCTGAAGCCAACCCCTGAAAAACAGCCCAAAGGCAGTACCCCTCCTCTACCAAAGTATACTCCTGCTACAATGTAGTCAGGAAGACAACACTTTCTTACACCCTGTGATGAATGGCCCAGAGTTATGGTTTTTTTCACTGCCTTCTCAAATTTACTCGACCTGATTAGCAAGATGCCAGAGATAGTGTCCAATTGTCCAAGCCCAATTCCTCCCTGGAGGTAGCTTGGCTCATCCCTTTGTCTCAACCATTGTCATGATTGTGCTAACTTCGTTATTCTTAGCAGGGGGTGTCTAGGATCAGTGGACTGAGAGCCTTTGCTATCACCTTTTAGCAGACAAGCTGACTCCATAGGAGCCTTTCAAAGAGTTATGACTGTATATAGTCATACTGGTACAAGGTGAGGGGGGGGAGCTGCCCACCTTGCTGACCTCATCGTGGGAGGGGGCTGAGTAGAGATATATTGTCACACATGACAAGACCCCAGGCTATTGTTGTTCTTCCTGGACTTCTGGGATGTGTCACAAAGTGCTGTGATCCTGTGGAAGCTAATCCCTTGGACTAAGGTGCCTATTGCCTATGGAGATACCATGCACCCTGGACTATTCTGCTAATGGCATAGTCAAACCCTTACCACCTAAGGATTACTTATGGACTCTAACTACTTATGGACTCTAAAGGACTTGTAACCATGTAGAAGGTGTGGATGATGTAGAAGGTATGGATGATTTTGATAATGTAGAAGGCGTGGATGATGTAAATGATGTAGAAGGTGTGAATGATATAGAAGGTATGGTTGATTTAGATGACGTAGAAGGTGTAAATGATGTAGAAGGTGTGAATGATATAGAAGGTATGGTTGATTTAGTTGACGTAGAAGGTGTAAATGATGTAGAAGGCATTTAGATGATGTAAAAGGTGTCGATGATGTAAATGATGTAGAAGGTGTGGATGATGGTAGAAGGTATGGTTGATTTAGATGATGTAGAAGGTGTAAATGATGTAGAAGGCATTTAGATAATGTAAAAGGTGTCAATGATGTAGAAGGTGTAGATGATGTATGTGATGTAGAAGGTATGAATGATTTAGATGATGTAAAAGGTGCCGATGATGTAGAAGTTGCAGATGTACAAGACGTAGATTATGTAGAAAATGGAGATGTTGATGGTGTAGCTGATATATAAGGCATAGATGACGTAGACAATGTAGATGATGCAGAAGATGTAAGTGATGCAGGTGGTTTACATGATATATAGATGTTGTAGAAAATGGAGACGATTTAGACGGTATCTGTAGACCTTTTGCCACCACTATAAATAGTTGCTAAAGAAAGAGACAGCAGCTATCTGTGGATTGCAGTCTTGATTTTGACCTCACAAAATAAACTACTTATGATTTTAGTCTAGTGCTAAGAAGTATTCTAAAGTCTCTTCTGTGATGGATTGACTATTTTCCAGTTTGGTTAACCTTCTCAGGACTAGACCATGAATCCACCTTGTTGACTTTGCTATACCCAACTGTCTGAGCTACCGTCTACCTCAATGCCGGGTCTGCACTGCTATCTAAAGTGAGCACCCAGCTGACTGGTCAGTTCTGGTCCTGGACATCTACTTCAGCACTACGTTATGAAGCCTCTGACAACTGTGTAGACATTATATAGACAGTGGCATCTGTCGCCCTTAGACCTCTGTTAATAAAACGTCTACTGGGTGGCATGTTCTTTATTGGACGCCTCAACATGGACACAGTAGAAGAAAAGGTCTAGTGACACATGGCATTCTGATACATGACGGTTCCTAACGCATCCACCAAACACGCCATAAACACACAGAGATCCCATCACCAGAGAAGACTCCGAGTCACAGCAGAGTTTTCCAAGGTTTATTCTTTCACAACTCTACAAAAATACAGTTCTATGTTGGGAGTAAAATCAGCATATCATGATTTGCTGTCAGGTAGGAGGTTGACGGGACACGGCCTCCTTGCCAAGGAAGATAATACTGTCCGTGTCCACATATCCTCCAGTCGGGAGTGTAGAAATGTCAGTACCAGGAGTGTTACACGCTACATGCTGCACGACCCTCTCTTCTTCCATTCCCACTGGACTGTCCACAGTCATGACCACTCTGCTCCACAGCTGAGTGGCCAGCAGGCCATTTGGCACAGGAAATGGGGTCGTTCGGCAGTGAAATCCTTGGAAGCGACAGGTTTTCAATTTTTTTAAGGTGCAAATATTTTGTCGCAAGTGAAGATAAAATTGTTTGGGTCAAACTTGCCCTGTGCGTCACGGTCATCACACTGTGTGCATGGCGCTGACAATACAAAGTGTGTGTGACCATCGTGTCCATCTCATTGGAGTCCTCCACCACTTAGCACTAGACCCCGCAACTCCCCTGCACTCAGTCCCGTCTCTGTGTCTTCCTGGTCTGTGTCCAGAGAATCATCATCGCTCTGTCCTCCCAGCATGACCTGCTGTACTGCCAGTGTGGCTCCATCTGATGTCAGCGACTGTAGACTGTCTGCTCCTAAACCGCCCGGAGCTGAAATCACAATGTGGTCAGAAGGCAAGAACATAAGGGAATGGGGGTGAGCACCAGGCATAGAGCATGAACATCCAAATACTACAGGTGACCAAGTACAGAAGGCAACAGCAGGGAGGGTGGAGGAAAAGGCGGGGTATCTACAGGAAGTAGAGGAGAGGGAGGGGTATATAGAGAGGCTGGAGGAGAGGCCGGGGTATGTACAGATGGTAGAGGAGAGGGCAGGATATCTAGAGAGGGTGGAGAACATATGTTAGGTTTGGGAGGTCTCACCATCAGATACGCCCAGATCCCCTCCCGGCTGCGGGGTGCTCCCAGCAATGGAGTCAGGCCAGAACCTCTGCACTGGGCGGCTCTGCCCACTCTTCTTCTTGGCTTTTGGGGTATCAGTTGTGCTGGAATCCAACATGGGCTGAAGGATTCTGCGCCTGGCATTTATAAACCTAAAAATAGATGGTGGAGGCATCAGCAGAGAAGGAGGGGCAGACAAATCAGAGCAGAGGGGGCGGGGCAGATAATAAGAGCAGAAGGGTCGGGGCAGATAAATCAGCGCAGAGGGGGCGGGGCAGATAAATCAAAGCAGAGGGGCGGGGCAGATATTCAGAGCAGAGGGGGCGGGGCAGATAAATCAGAGCAGAGGGGGTGGGGCAGATAAATCAGAGCAGAGGGGGCGGGGGAGATAAATCAGAGCAGATTTCTATTTGCTTTTCCTGCTTACACAGCTGAGGGTTTGTTACATGCTCGGACTCACCAGTTGTTGACCTGCAGGAGGGTGAGGTTCGTCTGCGCTGCAATCTGCTTCTTCTCATCTTCTGTTGGGTACGGGTGCTGCAGATATGGAGAGGAGATAATAGTCTGTTTACACAGGCAGCCACTCCTGAGAGCACGGCCCCCCCATACTAACAGGCAGCCAAAGCGCACAAAGCAAGGCCACAAGAAGGGCCCTCACCCCACATAACTAGGGCAGGGGCATATAAACATGAGGGGGGGGTCACAATACTTACCCCAATGTGCTGGAAGAGCCAGGACCTCATGACGTTGGTGGCCTGTTTGGGGAGGACGCCCCTCTTGTTTTTTCCAGATCCATCATCTGTATGTAAGAGGCCGAGATCCTGACTGAGCTGCAACTGGAGCTGGAAAGGGAGACAAAGGGTTAACAGAAGGACACTGGTGGGGCAAATAATAAGTGGATGGGGGCAGATAAAAAGGTAGAAGCAAAAGATAATTGAAGGAAGGACAACCATGAAGAGGAGAAGATATCAGAGGGAAGAGCAGATTATAGGGAAAATAACAGGTGCTCTGTCTGTTTCTGAGCGACCATCACCTGTGAGTTCTGGATTCGGATGGTACCAGGAGACAAAGCTTGAGCCACAACTTGCCCCTGCGGAGTGACTACGGTCACAGGTTGGTACACGGTGCCACCTGCTGGTGAGATAAATTAAAGACTTTGTAAAGAAACAATAGGAAGTGACATCATCACTTGTGTGGAGGGACCGGTCTGTACGTGGTACCTGACACCGTGGCCACTGCAACATTTCCTTGCTGGAGCGCTGACGCCGGAACTACAATGCCCTGAGGGCTGAGGGCGCCGCTGATCCCACTCTGTAAATATACACAGAAGCAGAGGCAGTGAAGAGGAGGGCAATGGGAACATATCTGACAGGCATCAAGCAACCCCCCTTCATTGGTGATCTACCTGTACTGTGGAGCCTACTATATTATATATATTGTGAAGGGGGGGTCTGGTGTATTATATAGTGATTATGTAGTGGGGGGTCTGGTGTATTATATAGTGATTATGTAGTGGGGGGTCTGGTGTATTATATAGTGATTATGTAGTGGGGGGGTCTGGTGTATTATATAGTGATTATGTAGTGGAGGGTCTGGTGTATTATATAGTGATTATGTAGTGGGGGGGTCTGGTGTATTATATAGTGATTATGTAGTTGGGGGTCTGGTGTATTATATAGTGATTATGTAGTGGGGGGGTCTGGTGTATTATATAGTGATTATGTAGTTGGGGGTCTGGTGTATTATATAGTGATTATGTAGTGGGGGGGTCTGGTGTATTATATAGTGATTATGTACCTGTACTGGGGAGTAGGGTCCTCCTGCCTCCCCGCTCAGCAACGTTTCGCTGTTCATCTTGGTCTTCAGACAGGAGATGTATCGGCTACAGAAGTCCTTGCACAGCTCGTTGACCTTCTCTAGCTCCAGCAGATGGATCCTCAGCACCTGAATGGCCTTCACCATCTGCAGAAGGCATCACAAAAAGTCAGGTATGATGGTGCGGAGGCTCCACCCCAGGACTCTCCCCCAAACAGGCTTGTCACCCTGCAGTAGCAAGGTGTGTTGTATCAGAACCGTCTCCCCCATATATGCAAAATCTTTAATCTAACATGTGACTGATGGGGACTGTGATCCAAGGACCAGCAGGTGGCACTGTCCACAGCTGGCTGAGCAGGGTATCTGCCATATTTGCCCCAGTCACACTGCACTTGACTCCTCTACACACCTCCCCATGAGCTTCTGAAAGTCACGGTCCAGACGGTCCCTCCCCAGATGTCTCAATGCTGCGCTCTAGAGTGACCCCCAGACTCAAGGCTATGCTCCAGAATGCCCACCCAGCTCCAGGCTGTCTTTCCCCACCCATCAAAGATCCTCAAGGGTACATTCCAGACTGAACCCCCCCCCAGACTCAAGACTATACTCCAAACTGTCCTCTGCCTCACCACCAGAGCTCCTCAAGGCTACAGGTTGTCCTCCCTCTGCCTGCCAGAGCTCCTAAAGGCTATGCTACATGCCTGTCTGCCGCCATCTCCCCTTCAGAGATCACCAGGGCTATGCTCCTGGCTGTCCAGGCTGTTCCACTCCGCCACCCCTTCAATGCTCATAAGAGCCTACGCACCAGGCTGTCCGTCTCTGGGTCATCTGAAAAGAAGTCCTTCCCTTCCTTGTGCTGCCTCCTCACAAAGGTCTCTATGTCCAGGTCGAAGCTGGCAGATGTGGTGCTCTCAGAGCCCTGGGTACAGCCCTCACACTTCTCAAAGAGCAGAGCGAGTAGAGGGAAGAGCGGGTGCCTGGAGGGCGAGAGAAGAAGAAGAGGAAGAGGAGGAGGAGCGGGTCTACAGGTGAGTCCCCCATGTGTAACTACATGTACGCTGCACTCAGCCTCCACCACACCTGTATATAGCCTGCTTATCCGTCTCCATGGGGCTGTCCCCAGCTGCTGGGCTCTGTGACGACTGCTCCGCACTCACTGACTCCTGCTCCGTCTTAAACTGGGTGACAACCTGAATCTGGAGAGAAGTAATGACAGGAGATGGACCTGAGGCTCTGAGCAGAACCCTCTACACATCACCCCCAGAGCAGCGCCCTCTATACATCACCCCCCTCCAGTGCAGCTCACTCTACGCATCAGCCCTAGAGCAGCGCCCTCTATATATCACACGCAGAGTAGCGTCCCCAGAGCAGCGACTTCTACACATCACCCCCAGAGAAGCGCCCTCTATACATCACCCCCCTCCAGTGCAGCTCATTCTATATATCACACCCAGAGTAGCACCCCCAGAGCAGCGCCCTCTATGCATCACCCCTAGAGCAGCGCCCTCTATACATCACCCCCCCTCCAGTGCAGCTCTCTCTATGCATCAGCCCCAGAGCAGCGCCCTCTATATATCACACCCAGAGTAGCACCCCTAGAGCAGCGCCCTCTATGCATCACCCCCAGAGCAGCGCCCTCTATGCATCACCCCCAGAGCAGCGCCCTCTATGCATCACCCCCGGAGCAGCGCCCTCTATGCATCACCCCACTCCAGTGCAGCACCCCTAGAGCAGCGCCCTCTATGCATCACCCCCAGAGCAGTGCTTTCTTTACATCAGCCCCTGAAGCAGCGCCCTCTACACATCACCCTCAGAACAGCACCGTTGCAAAGCATATGGATCCACCTGTACAACAAGAAGTTACCGATCACACAGAGAAGACACCCCTCCCCATTGTGAATACTTGTTGGGCATCCAAAGTGCAATTTTGGATTAGGGAAGTGCACGCAATGGGGAGTCTGCCGCAGAGAACCATGGGAAAGACAATCAGACCCTTTATATTGGCTGTTCTCCATTCTTTAGTGGATTTACGAGAGCTACTACAGGCACTGTCCACTAGGGGGCACCCTCATTCTGCACCACTTACCTGCGGCTCCTCCGGGTAGTTCTCCATGCCCATCTGCTCTGTGGACATCATACTGCACTGACCGCTGCTGCCCTCATCACAGCTGCTCGGACCTGGGGGGGGGGACAGAAGATTCATGACACAATGCAATAGATCAGGGACGGCTCTGCAGATGGCCGGGTATGGGGGGTGGCCTCCACCCGCGACCAGGTATAGGGGACGAGCTCTACACATGGCCAGGTATGGGGGACGAGCTCTACACATGGCCAGGTATGGGGGCGGGCTCCGCACGTGGTGGGAGTGCACACATTAGGGGAAACACTTTCAGAATACACATAGTGGGGTGGACATAATTTCAGGGTGTACACAGAGAGGTGACATTTTCAGGGTGCGAATAGTTGGAGGGACAAATTTCTTGAGTGCACACACTGGGAGCAGAGGTCATCTGCACATGGACATAGTTGAACGTGGACACATTTTCATGCTGCACACAGAGAAAGGGAAGAATATATTTCCAGGCTGCACGCAAAGAGGAGAAGGGCACATTTCCAGGTTGCACACAGAATAGGAAACAATTCAAAATTGCACAGAGAAGAGGACACATTTCCAGGTTGAACACAGAGACTGGGAGATCATTTTTCCACGTTGCACACAAAGAGGAGGAGGACACATTTCCAGGTTGCACATAGAGATTAGGGCATATTTTAAGATTGCACATAAAGAGGGAGGACATATTTCCAGACTGCACACAGAAAAGGGGAAGGCACATTTCAGTTGCACTCAGAGAGGAGGGGGACACATTTACAGTTGCACACTGAGAATAGGACACATTTAAAGATTGCACATAGAGAGGAGAGGACACATTTCTAGGTTGCACAGAGAATAGGACACATTTCCAGAATGCACATAGAGAAGGGGAGGACACATTTCTAGATTGCACACAAAGGGAGGACACATTTCCAGGTTGCACACAAAGGGAGGACATAATTCCAGGTTGCACTCAGAGAGGGGAGGACACATTTCCATGTTGCACATAGAGAAGGGAGGACATAATTCCAGGTTGCACAACACCCTCCTTCCACAAACATCTCTCATGGTTTTCCCTCCCCTCTAGACTCCGCCCCAGGGTTATTACCCCTCCCTCGGGCACCAGTACTGAAGCCCTGGCAACAGCCGTGTGCCCACTCTGATTGGCTGAGCGCTGAGGGCGCCGAAGGCTATTGGACCATCAAGGAAGGCGCGGTCATGAGAGGGAGGCGCGTCCACGCAGGACGAGGGCGTGTCCAGGGTCGAGGACAGGGAGGGGGAGGGCCCGGGGACGCGCAGGGACAGCAGTGTAAGAGGCCGGGGGCGCGCAGAACGGGGAACTGAGGAGCCGGGCGGCGGTGGCCAGGTGTGTATGTGAGTCGGGGGGCGGGGGCGCTGCGGGGAGGCCGGGGCGGCGGTGCGGGCCGGCGGGCGGGCGCTGTGACTGACAGCTTACCCGGTGCCAATCTTCGTCACACTGACAAGCGGCTGCAGCAATCGGGACCCGCAGGGGCGCCTACGTCATCACGTTGTACGCCGCATATTAGCATGAGGCAGCCTAGAGCACCTGCGTCATCACGTAAGGGCGGCCCCATGTGGTGTTGTCATTTGGACGTCGGTCTCATGATTCGCTGAAGCGTATAGTACTCATAAATATTTAATGAGTCCCCGCCCACAAGCGACTAACCTGGAGCATGCGCAGTGCGGAGAGAGAGGAAGTCATCTATATACATATATGTGCAGGCTATAATCAGACTTCTAAACAGAGGAGAGAATGTAGAGAGGTGTATAGGAACCTATATGTGTATATACAGGTTATAACCAGACCTATATACAGAATGTAGAGAAGTCTATATAGGAATCTATATATATATATATATATATACTAGCCTCTGCCCGAGACCTCGTCTGCGTGTTGTTGACGTCGATGATCTGCCTGTATTCAGGAAATTGCTGCTGTCGAAGCTTTGCCTGCTCCGGCGTTTCGGCAGTTCTCAAGCTGGCCTGCTGCTGAAATTGTTCCTCACGCTGTGCCTGTGATTGTTCCGGTATCTCAGCAGCTCACTGGGACGCCATATAATGAGCGTGTTGTTGGCGTCGATGATCCCCCTGAGCTCTGCTTGAGGAGAACTCTGTGACTTCTGGCTCCTTCATAGCTCTCGCTATTTTAGAATTTTGCAACAAATTATATTTTCTTTTTCCTGGCATGTTTAAAAGTAGCAAACTGCCAAGTTGGATTAAAGCTGTTTTCCCATCCAGTGTGTCAGCACTGGAGCAGATCAGATAATATGCAAATGCTTGTACAGAATGGAATCAGTGTTATCGGTCTGTTTATATAGCTAACAGACCAGGCTTTATCAGCAACCTCCAATTAGCTGAGTCCTGCCGGCAAGAGCTATATATATATATATATATATATATATATATATATATATATACTAATATTACTAATAATATATAATATATTATAATAATACTATACGTATAATAATATACTTACTATACTAGTTTGGATGTTTGTTCCTCAATCACACAAAAACGGCTGAACGGATTTGAATGAAATTTGGTACATAGTTTGTAACTTCGATTAACACATAGACTACGTTTTCGTTAATCGAACTTACAATCTATCTATGTGCCAAATTTCATTCAAATCCGTTCAGCCGTTTTTGTGTGATTGAGGAAAAAACATCCAAACTTTCACCTTTATAATAGTAGGATAGGATGCGATACAGGATATAACCAGACCTATCCTATCCTACTTCCTATCCTATCCTACTAATATTATAAATGTGAAAGTTTGGTGTTTGTTCCTCAATCACAGCTAAATGGCTGAATGGATTTGGGTGAAATTACCCACATACCTACAGATTGGGCAGGAAGGAAACAGGCTACTTGCCATGTTGGTCGGTCCCCCGAACTCGCCACCGCGCCTGGCCAAAGTTGTCTCCAGCTCTGCTGCAGGACCTGTCATGACGTCAGTGCAGCAAGTCGGCTGGGCTCCTATTGGTGTGGGGCGGGCCGTGCGGACAGCCGAGCGGCCCCATATGTTTTCGGTGAGGTGTGGGCGGGTCGAGTCATCAGGTATGCAATGAATAACATGGCGGCTGCCCGCAACTCAAGACCGCCGCTGCCATGCCAGCTGGGTGTGTGGTGCCTGATGCCAGCGTAGTATGTGCTTACGTTATCACCCATGCGGCGGAGAGCTGGCTGTCCACGCGTTCTGTACAGCCTGAGGACCTGCTCTCTGCGGAGGACGCGCTCATGCCGGCTGCTGTGGCTCCCGCCCCACACATGCCTTCCCACCATCTAGAGGGTGAGTAAGCCTGCGTGGCCTAGTCTGCCAGTGCTGCAGCGCACGGTCTCAGGGAGCGGCTTTGGCGGATGCCGAAGGTATGGCCTTTGAGGGTGCTGGTGTTGAGGAGAGAAGCCGGAGTCTGAGTAGAGGTGTAGTGTTCCAGGGCCAGCCTGCGGGGGAGTGGCGTGCAGGGGTTCCCTCGCCGGGGTTTGATAGTCTAATGAACCGGCGGGGGCCGTTGTGACGTCACGCAGAGGGGCCCTGCTGGTGCGCTGCGGAGGAGGGTGGGGCCTGGGCCCCGCTAGAGGTGCCTAGCGCAGGGGGTGAGGGTGCCGCGGATGAAGTCGCGGGTACTGCTAGTACTATATACAGAGAAACCAGAGGACGAAATGTAGAGAGGTCTATATAGTAATCTATATGTATATATATATATACAGGATGTAACCAGACCTATATTATATACAAAGATACCAGAAAAGAGAATGTAGATTAGTCTATAAAGACAGTGTTGTTCACCTAATATACAGTCCAGCCTGGGCTAATCTATATGTTATTTATGCTGCTTTCACATTGCAGTATTTGGTTAATGATTTAGTTTTGTGATTGTGAGCCAAAATTAGGAGGAGAGGCTAAACAGAGATCAGGTGTAATGGAAATATTTGTACCTGTTCTGTGTTTTGAACCCACTCCTAGTTTTGGCACACAATCACTGATGGCAATCACTGATCAAACACTGAAAGCAGCCTCTGAGTGTTTTTACGTTCTGGTCACCAAATACTCGGTGTGAGGGAGAGTTGTTGTTAATCTGAAAAAAATATTTATTACTTAAGCATTTTCACTGCTGTAGTGCGCATATATACCCTGTAGCGAAGCCCCCTTTAATGTAAAAAATAAACTCCATTATATCAGTGATATATTTGGTGTTCAACCAATATACAGTCTGGCCTGTGCTAATTTGAAAAAGCGCTTGTTCTGTAATATAAGTGGACTGACATAATTCATGTCTAACACTGACTAGAAAATGCCCTTTTAGTGCTTTAGTACTTTGATATTTTTCTTGAAATATTTTTTGTTCGTGTCATCAGCCATCTGGGTGCACTCATCATTGTGGAAGGCACAATGGATCAACACGAGTATGCATCTATCCTTGCGTACCAAGTTCACCCCTACAGGCGAATGGTTTTTCCTCAGGATGATGGCATCTACCAGCAGGATAATGCAATGTGACATAAAGCTCGCAGTGTACGTGTGTGGTTAGAGGAGCATCAGGATGAGTTTACTGTACTCCCTTAGCCAGCAAATTCCCCAGACTTGAACCCAATTGAGAATCTATGGGACCACCTTGATCGGGTTGTTCGCACCATGGATGCTCAACCGCATAACCTAGCGCAGCTGGCCACGGCACTGGAGTCGGCATGGCTCAACATCCCAATGAACATCATCACAACATCCTCTGTCTTCCTGCACGTCTCGCAGTGGTCCGCTCTGCCAGAGGTGGTTATTCTGGATTTTGACAGGTGGTCACATTAATGTGACTGGACTGTGTATATATGCACACAGTGTCAGAATTGTTGCCAAATCACAGTAAAATGACTGCAAAAAAACAAAATATGGCAGAGGACAGGCAAAAGGAGGGGGAGGACTAAACACTTTGTGCAAGTGCTAACAATAAGAATGTGAGTGGCAACAGTAACACTTCTTCTGGCCTTAAAAGACCTGTCAGTAGCCACAGTGCTGTATTTTTTGAGACTAAAGATGTTTTTGAAAGCAGAGGACATCAACTATTGAGAGAGAATTGTGTGTTCCTCCTCAATATGTATCTTACCATGCTGTCTTTCTGTACTGTCAACCATGTCTTCTTCTCATTGACAGAAATCCCATTCTCTAGTAGTCATGTGACATCTGATGAGAAAGATATTCCTTCTAGCCCAAGACTTTCTCTTTTTCTCCTCTATTTGATGATTTGGATGAGAACAGTATTTTTTTGGATGAAGAGGTGGAAGAGTGTGTTGTTGCAGGTAGTAGTGACAAGGGGTATGCTACTGGTGTTATTGCTTATAGGGGCACTAGGGGGAAATCTGTTCGAAGTTGTGAAGGCAGAGAGAAATCCCATTACCATGATAAGTAACGAGAAAGTGAGAAAGATGATATTATTGAATCCAATGATGATTCTATTACAGATAAAACATGGCAGCTGTATCAGGGTGACATCACAGGAAACGGGTAATGGCAGTTGCAGTATTTCCCCCAGATTTCCAGTCCCAACATCCAAAAACCCTGCTAGGGTAGATCTAATGCAAGCTTGTGTGATGGTACTGGCAGATACGTTACTGGTGTTGGTGGCAGCTGCTACATTCTGTCATCTTCCATGTAATCTGTCCCCAGTCATCCAGATGGTCTGAAAGTTTAATCCCCATCTGGTCATGTTACTGGTGGTGCAGTCGCTGATGTGCTACTTCGTAGAATCCACCATGTTTCGCTCATTGATGGCAGCGCACAGTCTCCAAGGAGAATACCTAGCCGCCATTATTTCTCTAGGAAGGTTATCCCTGCTAGATGACAATGAAGACCTATCCTTGTAACTGTCCATGTGAGGAAAGGTGCAGCCACCCTCAACATGTGGAGCATAAATAATAGGCAGGGCCAATAGCTGTCATTGCCCACTGAGTCTATGTTTTGATCATCAGAGTCCACAGTCTAGAAACCATGGCTGTAAGGTGCAGTGCACATTGAGTGTCGGTGTTGCACATGTTGGAGGATTAGCAGCAGAACATGGTGAATGATAACTGAATGCAGCAAACCACAGGCATAATGGAAGGGAGAACAGCGAGGAGAAGACCAATAACTCCCACCTTATGATCACTTTTAGAATATAAATAGAGCTTTTTCGGGCCACCTACGCTGATTGCATGCCCCAAATTTTCTGGAAATTGTGTCAATTGTCACTCTAACATGATGGTTATGTGACATTTTCTCCTACACAGGGATAACCGGCAGGATCATCCATGTTCTTTTCTACCTCCCAAGTGTTGTTCACAGGGTCATAGAATGCTTTCCATTTCAGAAGATATTCTAGCTTTTTCACCTGCCAGGAAGACACATCCTGATATCATCATCTTCCATTTACTGTACTGCAGCTGTTGCTGCACCTAAACAGCTACCACCACTCACCAGACATGTCCTGCTGCATACTCCCTCATATTTCACTATATCAGTGTCTGTGTACTGTACTGCATACACTATTATAGATACTGTATGTAGTCCTAGGAGCCCTGACAGTGTCATACACTATGTATTATAGATATCTATAGTCCTAGGAACCCTGACAGTGTTATACACTATGTATTATAGATATATAGTCCTGGGAGCCCTGAAAGTGTCATACACTATGTATTATAGATATATAGTCCTAGGAGCCCTGACAGTGTCATACACTATGTATTATAGATATATAGTCCTAGGAGCCCTGACAGTGTCATACACTATCTATTATAGATATATACAGTCCTAGGAGCCCTGACAGTGTCATACACTATGTATTATAGATATATAGTCCTAGGAGCCCTGACAGTGTCATACACTATGTATTATAGATATATATAGTCCTAGGAGCCCTGACAGTGTTATACATTATGTATTATAGATATATATAGTCCTAGGAGCCCTGACAGTGTCATACACTATGTATTATAGATATATAGTCCTAGGATTCCTGGCAGTGTCATACACTACAGTATGCATTATTTTACTCACTAGAGTGCAAAAAAAAAAAAAAAAAATTATTCCAACATTGTAATAAAAAAAAAAAAAAAAAAAAGAGGCCTGTCTGTAGCGTCTGGTACCGATCGTTTCACACACTTCAGTGTGGTATTTCAGCAGGTTGCCTGCAGTATATTCTTCTCGCTTCCTGCATGTCTTTCCCCCCTCCTGCTGAATAGGACACAAAACACTTCTACAGATTAGATAATATGCAGATGTTTGTACAGAATGAACTCCGTGATATCTGTGTGTTTACATAGAGAGATAGACTCACTACAATTAGCTGAACGGATTGTCCTGTCTGCAAGAGCACTGAGTAAGTGACCACACTTGTCCTATAGGTCCGTGGTTATAGCAATGCTGCGTAAACAATTGGAGGAATAAATTCACATTGCAGGCAAACAAAACAGAATTTCTAAAGCGATATACATATCGTGGTTCTCACTACTTTAATAAGAGCGCCACATCCTCTGCAGCAAGCAGGGACTTGACACCCAATTCCTTATCTAAGAATTAAACAGAAGAGTCACCCAAAATGTCACTGTTTTAGGCACAGAAACATATTCACCACCCAAGAAAGTTGGCTAAGCTCTAACAATAGCCGAGGGTCCCGTCCCTCCTCCCGGAAGTCATTTCAAAGGTCTGTTACTGTATTGATTTATAAGGCCTCTTAACTGATTCACATCGATGGGAAATCTCATTGCCCCACTTCTGGTCCAAAAAAACCCCCATGTGCCCCCACTCCTCCAGGACAGCAACAGGGGTTCAAGGAAACCCCTCCATACCCAGGAGACCCCTACGAAACAGCCTTAACAGACTACACTACGAGAGCCGACCCCCTTCATTAAGGCAGCAGGACATCACCCTGTAGGCTGGACACAGAAAAGAACAGGGGAAAGGAAGAGGCGACCAGGCTTCAGCATCAACTCCTCTATTTAGGAGCCACTTCTGGGCACCTAATATCCTCAGATAAGGTCCCACAGTCCTGTGGAAAAAAGCTGGAGAGGAGGTGTGACCACCCTGTATCTCCATTCCTGTCCTCTGGAGGTTTCTCCAACACCACCAGTAGTAATGTGGGGGCAGCTGACCGGCAAGTACTGACAGCAGCAGCTGACCGGCAAGTACTGGCAGCAGACCACAGCTGATCAATGAGTACTAGCAGCAACAGCAGACCACAGCTGATCGGTGAGTACTGGCGGCAGCAGGACAAAACTGTCTGGAATCTGCAGTGAGCAATGGCAAAACATGGGCCCTGTGGCAGCTGCCTCTGCTGCTATTGCGGTAGTTACGCCACTGGTCCATGCTGTATAAATCATTATACAATGGTCTGAGCCCTGAGAGAGAACAGGAAGTCCTGAAATTATCAGACCGAAAGGAATAACTAAATGAGGTCACACCAGGAGATATGTACACAACGAATGGAGGAAAAAATAAAAATTCAGGAGAGCTTCTTTGAGCCACTGTGAAGCAATGTCTGTGTTTCTTTTCCTTGGCACTGCCCACACAATGGCTATTTTTTTTTCTGAAGAGAGATATTCTTAGAGATATTGTCCCGAACAGTCAGTATTTGGACTGTGCCATGGAGGAGGCCAGCCACAGGCTGTGGGTCACCCTACCACATGAACCTTACCGCCTACTGATAATGAGAGCAATGGTGTCAAGCAAAAACCGTATACCTGTATATACCACCACCACTGAGACACAAAACAGTGCACAGACCATCAATGAAGTCACTATAGTTTATTGGGTCATGCCACTTCTACAAAATAATAAGCAATAATTATAGAACAATGAAATTACAATTGACCTACAAGCACAAGGTTCCCCTTCCCCACCAGCCATGAATGTAAAATACTAGGACCGCATGGGCGTTTCTCAAGCCCTCCACCTAAGAAGCACTGAAGTGTCTGCTCCTCTCACTGGGGTCTCTGTCACTTGATTCACTGACACGACGTTCCCGCTCCCGTGTCACAAAGTTTAGGAGATCAATGGCGGTCACCACTCCGAAAACCATCTGCTTCTTACTGGACGAGCCATCATTGTGATCTGCTGAGAGACAGCTTATAACTTAGAGAAAAGACACATATCTGCCAGGTAAGACAAGGGTCAAAGAAAAAAGTGACAGAAGGGGAGAAGCTGACCAATAAGAAGATTGGGTGCTTCAGGTGGAGGAGGAGGTGCTGGATGACGACGCTCTACAGCAGCCACTTACACTGAATTTGCTCATGGACCACAAGAGCAAAGTGATCTGTCTCCAGGATGCGGGAAAGTTTCCCCAGATTGTCCAGGAGTTGCACCTAGAACATAGAGGAGAGTATCAAAGACTAACACGGGACCACAATACAGTGGATCAGTGGTTAAGTGCACAGATGTAGTAGGTACAGCTGTAACATCTGAGGATCTGAAAGAAATCTAATTTTTCTGAGGTAATTGAGTAACTTTCACGCCTGCATCCCCTCAGAAACAACACACCTCCTTGTCCTTGGCCCTTGTGTCAGATGGGTCGGAGCTGCAATATCACATCCATCCATGGGCAAGAGAGGTGCTATCTATTTCTGTACAGACATGTTCTTCAGTCAGTGTCAACCTACCTGTGTAAACTGCTTGTAAATGACTTTGGACACAGGATCTGAAGGTTTTACCTTCCCAGCCAGCACAGAAGACAACATGTTCCCTAGTGTTACCATCCCGAGCACCAACCTGCAGGATATAAACACAGCTACAGTCAGACAGCAGAGACAAAGTCACAGTATGAAGTAGAGTAGCGACACACACACACACACACACCATAGAAGTGACAGTGGAGAGAAAAACCATAGCACTAGCAGTTGCCAGACTCTGCAATCCCAGATAGATTTATGGACTCCCCAGTAAACCAAATACACAGCTCAAATAAAGCCAGACATACAAGAGCAAAGACTCACCCGGACTCGGACACAATGGGAACCTGGTCGAAGCCTTTTTCTCGGAGGAGTTGGATTGTCTGGTTGCAGCTCACAGTAGGAAGAACAGTTAGGGGGGCAGAAAGAGACAGCGACGAAACCTTGACGTTCCACCACCTGAAGAGGGGTAATAGAACAGACAATGATGTGCATCATGTTATACCACCATATTATATGGGAGGACGGCGATATAAGGACTAGTCATAGCAGCTCGCCCTGTTGGACATGGGTGTATATGGGAACTGACGTCTCCTCAGTCTTCTTAACTAGGTCAATAAAGGACTTAACCACTTGTTCTAGATCACCCTATACACACGGTGAATCTTCCCCGAAATCCAGGGACCTCCACCTCACAGACTGACAACCCATAGATCTGACCCAAACAATGTGGAAAGAAAAGATGGAGGCTCATCTCACCAGGGTTTTCTGCCCTCCAGGTCTTCCACCTTAAGGAAATGTTTCTGAGTCATCCATTTATCACTGAGGAACTTGGACCTGAGATGAAAAAAAAAAAAAATGGGTGGCAGTGTTTTGGGTGACTGCTTGGCATATGGGGTAACACCCAGAGGCATGGCCCATACATAAACTTACATGTAATTGCGCACAGAGTCCGGCAGGATCACAACACATCTCTGGCCTTCTGTCAGCTCTTCTGCGGCCTTCACAGCTGCACTCATAGCACTGCCAGAGCTGCCACCTGCAAAGAGAAACACAGCGAGAGGCGTTACATACACCCCTTGTACGGTCCTCACAATTTATGAGGAGGTATGCTCCTTGTCTAATAGAAAGTCTTATCTACACCCAATTCTGCTGTAAATTGTAATAAACTCAGAGGACCAACCCATTCTGCTAAGCCCCACCCTCTTTCCAGAAATATGGCAACGTGTTCAAATATTATAAATTGTTACTAATTTTTTGCTCAAAAAAAACTATTTTATAACGTCAGTTTTCTGCCATAAAAGGATTAAATATTTCTATCTGTAGTCATCACTTGCCAGCCGAGGACAACCGGTACCACCAGCACTTGCCAGCAGAGAGCGACCTACAATTACCGCCAATGCTGGATTGTTTTAGCTACTCACCACACAGTAATCCTTCCTCTCTGATCAGTGCTCGGGCCATGGAGAAGGATTCCTCGTCATTGGATTTATACCATTTATCAATCACCTGCCAGAGCAGCAATAACGTCAGATCAGAGAGTATCACATATTTATCACTACCACATACAGTGTTGGCCAAAAGTATTGGCCCCCCTGCAATTCTGTCAGATAATACTCAGTTTCTTCCAGATAATGATTACAAGCACAAACTCTTTGGTAATATCTTCATTTATTTTGCTTGCCATGAAAAAACACAAAAGAGAATGAAAAAAAAGTCAAATCATTGATCATTTTACACAAAACTCCAAAAATGGGCCGGACAAAAGTATTGGCTCCCCCAGCCTAATACTTGGTAGCACAACCTTTAGACACAATAACTGCGCACAACCGCTCCCGCTAACCAGCAATGAGTTTCTTACAAGGCTCTGCTGGAATCTTAGACCCTTTTTCTTTTGCAAACTGCTCGCGGTCCCCCCTGAGATGTGAAGGGGGCCTTCTCCAAACTGCCACCAAGAGATCTCTCCTCCTCCCCCACAGGTGTTCTATGGGATTCAGGGCTGGACTCATTGCTGCCACTTTACAAGTCTCCAGGGCTTTCTCTCACCACCATTTTCTAGTGCTGACCTGAAGTGTATTTTGGGTCATTGTCCTGCTGGAAGAGCCCTGACCTGTGAGGGAGACCCAGCTTTCTCACACTGGGCCCTACATTATGCTGCACAATGTGTTGGTCGTCTTCAGACTTCATAATGCCATGCACACGGTCAAGCAGTCCAGTGCCAGAGGCAGCAAAGCAACCCCAAACCATCAGGGACCCTCCGCCATGTCTGACTGTAGGGACCGTGTTCTTTTCTTTGAAGGCCTCTCTTTTTCCCTGTAATCTCTATGTTGAGGCCTTTTCCTACTTTTGTCTCCTCTGACCAGAGAACATTCTTCCAGAATGGTTTTGGCTTTCTCAGGTAAGTTTTGGCAAACTCCAGCCTGGCTTTTTTATGTCTCTGGGTAAGAAGTGGGGTCTTCCTGGGTCTCCTACCATACAGTCCCTTCTCAGTTAGACGCTGACGGATAGTACGGGGTGACACTGTTGTACCCTCGGACTGCAGGGCAGCTTGAATGTTAGTCGAGGTTCTTTATCCACCATCTGCACAATCTTACGTTGAAATCTCTCATCAATTTTTCTTTTGCGTCCACATCTAGGGAGGTTAGCCACAGTGCCATGGGCTTTACACTTCTTGATGACACTGCGCACGGTAGACACAGGAACATTCAGGTCTTTGGAGATGGACTTGTAGCCTTGAGATTGCTCATGCTTCCTCACAATTTTGCTTCTCAAGTTCTCAGACTTGAACTTGGTCTTCTTTCAATTCTCCATGCTCAATGTGGTCACACAAGGACACAGGACAGAGGTGGAGTCAACTTTAATCCATTTCAACTGGCTGCAAGTGTGATTTAGTTATTGCCACCACCTGTTAGGTGCCTCAGGTAAGTAACAGGTGCTGTTAATTACACAAATTAGAGAAGCATCACATGATTTTTCAAACAGTGCCAACACTTTTGTCCCCTTTTTTATGTTTGCTGTGGAATTATATCCAATTTGGCTTTTTGACAATTCTTTTTGTGGTTTTCCATTGAAGACAAATTAAATGAAAATAATAACAAAGAATTTGTGATTGCAATCATTTTCTGGAAAAAAGAAGTATTATCTGACAGAATTGCAGGGGTGCCAATACTGTATGACAATGCCTCCCACCACGACAGATGATGCTTCCACCAGACCACAGATCACCATGAGAGATGACACCTCCACCAGACCACAGATCACTATAATAGATTACACCTCCACCAGACCACCATGACAGACTGGTCAGCTCTGCTCTAGACCGTTCAGAGCTCAGCTGCCAAGTGCACTACAAAAGCTGTCAATCACAGTGAAGAGAAAAGACTAGATGTGGCCGTATATCACTAGCCAGCCACAGCCGCTAGAGAGCAGAGGTGGTCTGAAACCTAAGAATTGAGCTGTAAACAGTGAGGAGACAAACAGAGCAATATAGATGAAGCAATGTATTAGGGAAAACTCTTTGGATAGCTTAGGCTACAACTTTAAATATGATCTTGGAGATGGGAATATCCCTTTAATTCACAGTGTTCATAATCATGATGGCCAGCTCTGTTGGGGAACCCCCTGCTCCCAGTGCAGGTGGTGGGTGACAGAAGGATACTGACTATGGTGAGCTCCATCCTGGAGAATATCTCCCATCCCTTGCATGATAGCACTGGGCAGTACAGTCAGTGACCGACTACTTCACCCCAAGTGCGAGAAGGAGCGCCATCGGAAGTCTTTCCTACCTGCTGTAGTTAAGCTGTACAACCAACATCGGGCTAAGCAGAGATCTGAAAAATCCTTAAGTTGTGATATCCCTCCTATTTTTTTTCTTTACCTTTATATCTGTACCTACTGTATTGTAATACCTCTACCGAGCAGCTTTTGTATCATTATTGTATTATCTATGCTGTGGTAACACAATGAATTTCCCCATGGTGGGACTATTAAAGGATTATCTTATCTTATGATCCAAGCTTTTACCGATAGGTCCATCACAGTGGGAATGAAGTCGAATCCAATCCCTTCCACCTCGTAGCCAGTCTTGACTGTCAGTTTCTGCACCTCAGGCTCTGCTTTAATAGAACCTTCTTCTCCGCATATCTAACAAAATGAGGCCCAAAAGGTCACCACGACCAATGACACCTCTCAGTCATAGATCACTGCGACCATGGACACCTCTCAGTCATAAATCACTGCTACCAGTGACACCTCTTAGCCATAGCTCAACGCGACCATGGACACCTCTCAGCCATAGCTCACAGCTACCATAGACACCTCTCAGCCATAGCTCACCGCTACCAGGGACACCTCTCAGCCACGGCTCACCGCGACCACCTCTCAGCCACAGCTCACCGCGACCACGGACACCTCTCAGCCACAGCTCACCGCGACCACGGACACCTCTCAGCCATAGCTCACCGCAACCACGGACACCTCTCAGCCATGGCTCACCGCGACCACCTCTCAGCCATAGATCACCGCGACCACCTCTCAGCCACAGCTCACCGCGACCACGGACACCTCTCAACCATAGCTCACCGCGACCACGGACACCTCTCAGCCATAGCTCACCGCGACCACGGACACCTCTCAGCCATAGCTCACCGCGACCACGGACACCTCTCAGCCATAGCTCACCGCGACCACGGACACCTCTCAGCTATAGCTCACCGCGACCACGGACACCTCTCAGCCATAGCTCACCGCGACCACGGACACCTCTCAGCCATAGCTCAACGCGACCACGGACACCTCTCAGCCATAGCTCAACGCGACCACGGACACCTCTCAGCCATGGCTCACCGCGACCATGGACACCTCTCAGCCACAGCTCACCGCAACCACGGACACCTCTCAGCCAAAGATCACCACGACACATGACAACACTTTCTATACATCGGAGCTTCTCAAACTTTTTTCACTCAAGCCTAACAAGCAAACAAATGCCACTGCACTGTACACATAATACTTTCACCAGTGCAAGCAAATACCTCCATACAACACACAAAATACCTTTAGCAACAAATACCAGTGTGCAGTACAATATACCGCCCCAGCAGTGCCAAATACTAGCATCCTTTAGAAAATTCCTGTTAGAAGAACAGAAGAGCACAGGGCAGCACATGCTATTCTGAATGTGCCAGCATCTCCAAGTACCACCGTGCAGCGCAGCAAAACTACCTAGCAGCACATCTCACCCTGGAATCACCAAATGCTGCGCTGCAGCACAAAATATCTCCGAAGAAGCCCCACATGCAGCATCACTAGTAGCAGCATTGCGCCCCAACTTTCCTCTCCAACAGCCATCTGTAGCATGCTGGCAGGAGCGTTGTCCACAACTAAAACTTTCTAGTAAATCCTTCCCCAATTCCTGCCCCTACCCCCCCACTCCCAGTATCAGTCTTTGAAGTCTCCAGATTAGAACATTCACCCTACAGACTCCAACTGAGCCTCTCCTAGGTGAAGACCCTGTGGACTCTTAGTGATGATGTTATCATGCAAGGCTGGTAATATCAGTGCAACTTCTGCTGGAGACTCCCTGCTTTGTGCCGAAGCTGATAGTAGTGGGGACATGTGCCATTCCAGCCCGCGAGCTGCACCACATTAAGGAGATCCGCACTGGTCTAGTCCATACATCACCATGACAGACACTTCTTCACCATGTTCTTCACCATGTTCATAATCACTATCCAAGCTCTTACCGATCGGTCCAACACAGTGGGAATGAAGTCGTATCCGATCCCCTCCACCTCATATCCAGTCTTGTCTGTGGCGTTCAGCACCTCAGGCTCTGCTAGAATAGAACCTTCTGGATCCACTCCGATGATCTAACCAAATGAGGAAGACACAACTTTTATTGGACAGTCCTGTAGAAGTCACCGAGCCAGAAATATCATAGGTGGAAAGGACCATATAGGGGCAGGTGGCTCATGCTCTATCACTGACCTCCACCTGCCGCCCCTGTACGTGGGACATATATGGTGCATATATAAGATTTCCACCCCCCTACCTTGCAGTTTGGGCACTTTTCCTTCAGTTTCCGTGCCAGTCCAGTGATTGTCCCTCCAGTGCCAGCTCCAGCCACTACCATGTCCACTCGCCCTGGGGAAAGAAAAGTAACACTTCACAAAACGAATCAACACCAGAAAACGATGGTCACAGCTCCAGTCAACATATCTGGGGTACCTGGGCCTCTACTCCAGTGACCACACCCCATCTTTATGCTATAATGGCCCCCCATTTTATAACATTCACTGTGTCCGGTATATATCACACAGGAATGGAGACTCCACTGTAGGACCACTCACGTACCATCACACTGCTGGATGATCTCCTCGGCGGTGCTGTCATAGTGAGCAAGAGGATTGCTGGCGTTCCGGTACTAGAAAAGAAGAGCAGCCGTGATCCAGGGGCCACATGGTAAAAACCACTGTACCTTATAACTCCTCCCTGTCATCTCGTACCCCCCTCTGTACCTTATACCTTCACCCAGTCACTTCGTACCTTATATCTCCACCACGTCACCTTGTACCTCCTGTGCCTTATAAGTCCACTCCAGTCATTTTATCTCCATAGACATCACCCTCAGCTTCACAAACACACAACAAGTTTCCTAAATCTTCACTGCCTCCTTTGTCATCTGCCTAGCTCCTGCCTGCGGTTCACGCTCATGCAACATATCTCAAGTACCTGATCCAGAATGTGAGAATTGGGGATCTCATTCTTCAATCTCCAAGCAACCCCAACATGCGACTCCGGGGAATCAAAGCGGGCATTGGTTGGGGTGCGGACAATCTCTGCTCCGAGAGCACGTAGGACATCTACCTGTGGAGATAAAGTCCCAGCCCTGTGAGGAGACAGTCAGCAAAAGCGCATACGCCATATTGTATACACTATATACCAGGCATGCCCCGTGGGCCAATTGCGGCCCGTGTTCAAATTTTACTCAGCCCGCCAGTACTGTTGCTTTTTGAGGGGGTCCTAACAGATTCCAACTGCTTTTTTAATAGGCAGTGGAGATCATATTAAAGGGATCCTATCATTAAAACTTATTTTTTTCTGCCCACCACTTAGGAATAGCCTTAAGAAAGGCTATTCTTCTCCTACCTTTAGATGTCTTCTCCTCACCGCCGTTCCGTATATAATCCGGTTTTCGTCAGTACGCAAACGAGTTCTCTCGCAGCACTGGGGGCGGTAACCAGCACTCAAACAGCACTGGGGACGTCCCCAATGCTGCGAGAGAACTTTCCAGCGCCGCCTCCATCTTCTTCAGGAACGGGTCTTCTTCGCGTCTTCTTCCGGCGGTCGCTTCAATCTTCTAGGCCTTGGGCATAGGGCAAAGCCGACTGCGCATGCCCGCTGGCCACAAGAAAATGGGGTCCATTGTATTGTGTGGGGACAGTGATGGGGCTAATTTTTGAGTCTGAGGAAGTCAAATGTGTACCATTTGCAATAAATAAATCATAAGATAATTTCATATTGAATGTCATAGATGTGCGGTATTGCATAGTGCATGGTCAGCTTTCTAGCAGTATATAATACCACACATCTATGGAGGACGTGAAATGTTCCCTATAATGGTTAAAGCTAAGGCCCCACATAGTGAGCCACAGCCAAAAAGTGCTGCCGGAAAAAAACGCAGCAAAAACATATCATTTTTCCTGCAGTGGTTTTCCTAGAAAGTCTGCTGAGTTTTATTCTGAAAACTTTCTGCTTAAATTAGATCTTCAGATTAGATTAAAACAACCCTCACACATTTTCACCTCACCAAATCTGGCCTTCCTTGGAAAAAGCTTGGCCACCACTGCTATAGACTATAAATAGGAGGTCATATCAGGGAAGGATTCAGTCATACTGTCCTAGTCCCAGAATGGATCAAGTCTAGAGATGAGCAAACGGCCAGGGTCGGTATGAATTTTACAAAGATTTCAGGTTCAGCCAAAATCAAAACTTTTGGGGTTCGCCATCCACAAACTGTTATCAGGAGAGGTGAGGGAATGTGAGCATGAAGGGTTATTATTTATATGCACCTTAGCTTGATTGTTATACTCTGGGTCTAACACTTCTGGTTGGTGTAGAAATTGGTGCAAACCTCATGAATATTCACCATCTCAGATTTTTTGTTTCCAGGCGGTTACGGGTGTATAGACTACTCTACATGGGCAGAACCATGGAGGAGAAGTAAGGTAGGCCACAGAGGAGAGGGCCTCCTACAGAGGCAGGGTGGACAACTACCCACATCAGATAGGTATTATATTTGCTGTCCACTCCTGGTCTCTTCCCTGACCACGTAGGTCACGTATAGGTGGATTCACAACTGGCTTAATGATCGGGCACAACGAGTAATACTAAATGGCTACACATCGAACTGGAAGAAAGTCAAAAGCGGGGTGCCGCAGGGCTCTGTTCTGGGCCCAGTACTTTTTAATATCTTTATAAATGATCTGGAGGATGGAATTATTGGGGAACTCATAAAATTTGCAGATGATGCGAAGATAGGAGGAATAGCCAACACTAGAGAGGAGAGAGAGAGTGTATTCAAAAGGACTTAGACACACTGGAACAATGGGCTGAGGCAAACAAAATGGTATTTAACAAGGACAAATGCAAAGTTCTACATCTGGGTAACAGAAATGTAAAAAACATATATAGTATGGGAGGAATAGAACTAAGTGATAGCACAGAGGAAAAGGACTTGGGCATAATAGTAGATCACAAATTCAGCATGAGCCAACAGTGCGGTGCTGCTGCAAAAAAGGCTAATAAAATTCTGGGATGTATTAAGACAAGCATTGAATCTAGATGAAGAGAGGTCATTATTCCGCTGTACTCTTCCCTGGTCAGACCACACCTGGAATACTGTGTACAGTTCTGGGCGCCTCAATTCAAGAAAGACATCGATATATTGGAGCAAGTCCAGAGAAGAGCGACCAAAATGGTGGAAGGTCTGCAAACCATGTCCTATGAGGAGCGGCTAAAAGAATTGGGATTGTTTAGTTTGCAGAAGAGAAGGCTGAGGGGAGATTTAATAGCAGTCTACAAATATCTGAAAGGTAGTCACAGTGCAGAGGGATCGACCCTATTCTCATTAGCATAAGGAAGTACAAGAAGCAATGGGATGAAACTAAAGGGAAAGAGATACAGATTAGACATTAGGAAAAACTTTCTGACAGTGAGGGGAGTGAGAGAGTGGAATAGGCTGCCACGGGAGGTGGTGGGCGCTCCATCAATGGAAATCTTCAAGCGGAATCTGGATAAACATATAGCTGGGATGATTTAGGAAAACCTGCACTCGCAGGGGGTTGGACCCGATGGCCCTTGAGGTCCCTTCCAACTCTACCATAAAATAAAATTAAAATAAAGTATATGACACCGCGCTCCACCACTTACTTTCTCCATGCTCATCTTTTCTGGCATCACAATAATACAGCGATATCCCTTCACTGCAGCCGCCAGAGCCAAGCCGATCCCTGAGGAGGAAGGTATAGACTGATATATTATCAATACAGTATTACACAGACAGTGGGGGGGCGCTGCAGCAGGCATCAAGCTAGAAAGACATGAAGTCAAAACAAGACATTCCACAGGAATTTGTGGCTGTTGTGGTCGGGGCCCCAGGATCAGGAAAGGCCCAGGAATGTCTCTACAGTTCTGACATCTGGAACATTCCTGGACAGAAGGCAGAACCGGTCTAAGGGCTTCTATATACAACACCCCAGAAGTGTGCAGTGTGGGTTATGTGGTGGGGGGAGATCTCATGTAACATGTGTTTGGGGTGTATTCCTTATGTAGTGTAGTGTGTGTCCTGGGAGGTGGGGCGGATGTCATGCAGTGTGTGTTCTGGGTGGGGAAGAAATACATAGTGTGTGTTTTGGGGGAAGAGGGGGTGCCACGTAGTGTGTTCTGGGAGAGAGTGAGGGGGAAGGTGGCTGGACACATCTATGAGCCTGTGACTGACAGACCTGCACTGCCGGTACGGTGACCACTCCATCCTCACTGTGATTATTGGACACATCTCCATATAACACGTCCCCACAGCACATGGGCGTTTGTGCTCACCAGTGTTTCCGGACGTTGGTTCTATGATGGTGTCTCCTGGCTGAAGCGTCCCATCTCTCTCCGCGTCCTCCACCATCCGCAGACTGATACGATCCTTCACACTGCCGCCAGCATTAAAGAACTCACACTTAGCCACTGCAAGGCACAGACATGAGTTGGTTGGGATGGAAATGAGAAAACTTGTGCAGACAGCGCAACACAAAATGGCAAAGATAAGGAAACTCTCCACAGGACAAGATGGCGGTCACTCACACAGTACTCTATCAGGGGTACTCACATAGCTCACACTTCAGGCCATGTCTCTTCCCAATCTTATTGATCCTGACCAGCGGGGTGTGCCCAATCTTCTGCAGGATACTTGGGAGGATCGATGGGCTGGGGACCCTGGAAGAGAAGGCATCTTTTAGTCCCTGCCAAGGTTGCAGTGGGCAAACACGCCTAGAGGTATCTTGCCATTTTGTACTTACAGGGGCACGTGGTGATGCGGGGAGTCATCTGTTGCCTTTCCCAGCTGCCAAGTGCACTTGCTGGGGAGGTCTGGGCGGATCCACTTCCTGTCTGCACCAAGCTCGGCACTCACACTGCCATTGGTTACATGATTGTCATTGAGGTGAGGACAAGGGCCGGACTCCGACACAGGGGGAACAGACGGCATTATGAACTGAACAAAGGAAACCGGGGTTAAGACATAGGAATCTGACAACAGTGATATAGAGACGGTCGGTGGTTATATACTGCACCAACAAGATCTGCTCGTGTGTATTCACAATATATCAAAGGATGAGCTTCCCCTTTCAATATTCTGCACTACAGAGCGCTTCAGTATAAATAGACCTCACTAGAGAGTAAACATCGCACCTGGGGCAGGTAGACGGCACACCTACACCTGACACCGAGTAACCATGACTCATCACAAGTTCCAGCCAAGCCCCTGGAGGATGGGAGCTGCTATGACATGAGCCTTCACTTCTAGTACCTGACAGAAGTGTGCGGCACACACCACCTTTCACCTCTAGGATCACACGCAAAACCCTTCCCCTCTAGGGCCAGACGGGGCACGACCCTTCCCCTCTAGGGCCAGACGGGGCACGACCCTTCCCCTCTAGGGCCAGACGGGGCACGACCCTTCCCCTCTAGGGCCAGACGGGGCACGACCCTTCCCCTCTAGGGCCAGACGGGGCACGACCCTTCCCCTCTAGGGCCAGACGGGGCACGACCCTTCCCCTCTAGGGCCAGACGGGGCACGACCCTTCCCCTCTAGGGCCAGACGGGGCACGACCCTTCCCCTCTAGGGCCAGACGGGGCACGACCCTTCCCCTCTAGGGCCAGACGGGGCACGACCCTTCCCCTCTAGGGCCAGACGGGGCACGACCCTTCCCCTCTAGGGCCACACGGGCACGACCCTTCCCCTCTAGGGCCACACGGGCACGACCCTTCCCCTCTAGGACCAGATGGACATGACCCCTCACCTCTAGGACCAGACTAGCACGACCTTTCACCTCTAGGACCAGATGGACATGACCCCTCACCTCTAGGACCAGACTAGCACGACCTTTCACCTCTAGGACCAGATGGACATGACCCCTCACCTCTAGGACCAGACTAGCACGACCCTTCCCCTCTAGGACCAGATAGACATGACCCCTCACCTCTAGGACCAGACTAGCACGACCTTTCACCTCTAGGACCACACAATAGAACCTTCACCTCTACAACCACACACAAGACCCTTCAAGTCTTGTATTAAACCGGCACACGACTCGGTCCCGGCCTCCTCACCTGATCGCTGCGGGGCTCGCTAACTCGCACCTGGTCGGGTTCGCAGCCGCTGCAGTCAGGGAATCTGTCAGCCAGGACACGGCCATGTGATTTGTCCACGAGCACCAGGATGTCCTCTCATTGGTCAGATGGAAGGCGGTGGTCCATAGGCTAAGCCGTGATTGGAAACAGCCCGGGAGGAGGGACTGCGCCAAGCAACAGCTACTGACCAATCACAAGAGCACAGACGGCCGATGGACGCAAGAAGAAGCACGTGATCGAGTGACGGAGATTTCGCTACCTGAGAACGAAGCATGAGGGATGATGCAATACCGATTGCGCATCATATAATAGCGCCGTGACGTCATGATTCATGGCGTGAGGTAATAGACTATAGGTGATAATACTGATGATACCCATGTAATACTAACAGCACCACAGAATACAGATAATCCATATAATACTGATAACACGGTGTCTGTGAGGTAATAATACCATATAATACTGATAACACAGTATCTGAGAGGTAATAATGCCATATAATACTGATAACACGGTGTCTGTGAGGTAATAATGCCATATAATACTGATAACACGGTGTCTGTGAGGTAATAACACCATATAATACTGATAACACAGTGTCTATGAGGTAATAACACCATATAATACTGATAACACAGTGTCTGTGAGGTAATAATACCATATAATACTGATAACACGGTGTCTGTGAGGTAATAATACCATATAATACTGATAACACAGTATCTGAGAGGTAATAATGCCATATAATACTGATAACACGGTGTCTGTGAGGTAATAATGCCATATAATACTGATAACACGGTGTCTGTGAGGTAATAACACCATATAATACTGATAACACAGTGTCTATGAGGTAATAACACCATATAATACTGATAACACAGTGTCTGTGAGGTAATAATACCATATAATACTGATAACACGGTGTCTGTGAGGTAATAATACCATATAATACTGATAACACGGTGTCTGTGAGGTAATAACACCATATAATACTGATAACACGGTGTCTGTGAGGTAATAACACCATATAATACTGATAACACGGTGTCTGTGAGGTAATAACACCATATAATACTGATAACACAGTGTCTGTGAGGTAATAATACCATATAATACTGATAACACGGTGTCTGTGAGGTAATAACACCAAATAAGACTGATAACATCATATAATACTGATAACACAGTGTCTGTGAGGTAATGACATCAGATAATACTGATAAAACCATGTAAGGGTGCATTCAGACTACGTAACGCCGGGCGTGTATGAGAGCCGTACACGCCGGCATTACGGCAGACTGCCGAACACTTCCCATTCACTTCAATGGGAGCGCTCGTAACAGCGGCGTTTACGAGCGCTCCCATTGAAGTGAATGGGAAGTGTTCGGCAGTCTGCCGTAATGCCGGCGTGTACGGCTCTCATACACGCCCGGCGTTACGTAGTCTGAATGCACCCTAATACTGATAATGCAGTGTATATGAGGTAATAACACCATATAATACTGATAACATGGTGTCTGTGAGGTAATAGCACCAGATAATACTGATCACACCAGATAATACTGAAGAAATACCAACTGTGAGGTAAAAACACCATATAATACTGATAACACCAGATAATACTGATAACACAGTGTCTGTGAGGTATTAACACCATATAATACTGATAACACAATGTCTGTGCGGTAATAACACCATATAATACTGATAACACAGTTTATGAGAGGTAATAATGCCATATAATACTGATAACACAGTATCTGTGAGGTAATAACACCATATAATACTGATAACACAGTGTCTGAGAGGTAATAATGCCATATAATACTGATAACACAGTATCTGTGAGGTAATAACACCATATAATACTGATAATAAGGTGTCTGTGAGGTAATAGCACCATATAATACTGATAATAAGGTGTCTGTTAGGTAATAACACCATATGATACTGATAACACAGTGTTTGTGAGGTAATAACAACATATTACACTGATAACAAGGTGTCAGTGAGGTAATAACATCATATTAAACAGATAGTGCAATGTCTGTGACGTAATAACACCAAATAATACTAATAACACAGTGTCTGTGCGGTAATAACACCATGTAATACTGCTGACGCACTCTCTGTGAGGTAATAACACTATATTATGCTGATAACACATTCTGACACTGTCACATGTTGTCTCTCATGGCAGGACGGACAACTGGTACTGGCAGGATAATGCCCACACACAAGGATTCCCCAGGAATGTCTCCACTAAATTACTTTCTGGTCTGTCAACAGATTTATTGTCAATCATCATTTATCGCCATTTATGGGACCAGCTGGAGACTTTGAACATCATCTGTTCATGGTGTATACTTTGATAGTACAGCCATGGAGTTTGTATGTTCTTCCTGTGTTTACAGGGGTTTTCTCCCATACTCCAAAGATATATTGATAAGGAGTTTAGGTTGTGTAGCCCTACAGGGGACAGTGCCGCTATGTTCACATCTGTGTACCAGAACAACTGTTAGACTGCTAAAATAGCACACACTGACTACTGATTATAGTGAGACCTGTCAGATGTTCGCTGTTTTAAACTGAATCCGTAGACGAAAAAGTTGGATTTATAATCCCTTTCTGTCTGGCACTGCAATGGAGACTCTGATACAGATGTGAACCAAGCCCGAGGGGCCAATATCTGTGAAGCACTTCAGAATATTTTTGCGATAATATAAATAAATAAGACCTAGATATGTGTGCAAGCCAATGCATTGTCAGGGACATGTACTCCCTGACCATGGTTCACACTAGCACTGGCTCTCCATTGGGGTCCCGAACTATGGAGAGGTGGACATCTAAAACGGTAGCAGCACACAAAGCCAAATAGACCTCATTGACTGAGCCATCAGTTGTTCTTCGTTTTTAAAGGGGCTCTATCAGCAAAATTTTGCTGTATGAGCCCCACATATGCGTGAATAGCCTTTAAAAAGGCTGTTCAGGCACCGCTAATCTTATTTTAAACCCCACTCCCGTTTTAAAATAAAACTATAAAAACAGATATGTAAATCATACCTTTGCATGCACAGGGGGTGGTCGTGCACGATCCGACGTCATCTTCGGTCCCACCTTCCTCTTCTTTCTTCTTCCAGCGATGTCCTCCTGTCCTGGCTCTTCTCCACCTTCATCTTCTTTTAGGTATTACATTTATTGTGATACGGATCAGGCTAGGTTTACATCTCTATAGGAGACGCTGCCACAGATTCCATCTAAAATTGGAGGAGATTAAAGGCTTGCATGGAGGATCTTTCTCTCCCCTGGTTTCAGTATAAAACCGGCGGACCCCATTAGCAGACAAGTTCTTTATTGCATAAAACATTTGTTTGACCTATAACTTTATTTATTTATGTATTTAGCTTACTTGTATAGCAAAAATGGACAACCCTTTTAACTTTTAAATCAGCCAGGAGCATATAAAAAAAATTAAAAAAAATTAAAAAATTCATACTCACCTGTCTTCCCAGCGCTTCCCAGTACTTCTGCTGAACGGGTCTCTTTCTGTCTCTCTTCAGCGGTCACATGACAATTCAGTGATTGATTCCTATGACAGTAAATATGTAAAAAACTACAGTGGGGCAAAAAAGTATTTAGTCAGTCACCAATAGTGCAAGTTCCACCACTTAAAAAGATGAGAGGCGTCTGTAATTTACATCATAGGTAGACCTCAACTATGAGAGACAAAATGAGAAAACAAATCCAGAAAATCACATTGTCTGATTTTGTAAGAATTTATTTGCAAATTATGGTGGAAAATAAGTATTTGGTCACCTACAAACAATCAAGATTTCTGGCTCTCACAGACCTGTAACTTCTTCTTTAAGAGTCTCCTCTTTCCTCCACTCATTACCTGTAGTAATGGCACCTGTTTCAACTTGTTATTAGTATAAAAAGACACCTGTGCACACCCTCAAACAGTCAGACTCCAAACTCCACTATGGTGAAGACCAAAGAGCTGTCAAAGGACACCAGAAACAAAATTGTAGCCCTGCACCAGGCTGGGAAGACTGAATCTGCAATAGGCAACCAGCTTGGATTGAAGAAATCAACTGTGGGAGCAATAATTAGAAAATGGAAGACATACAAGACCACTGATAATCTCCCTCGATCTGGGGCTCCACGCAAAATCTCACCCTGTGGGGTCAAAATGATCACAAGAACGGTGAGCAAAAATCCCAGAACCACGCGGGGGAACCTAGTGAATGAACTGCAGAGAGCTGGGACCAATGTAACAAAGCCTACCATCAGTAACACACTACGCCGCCAGGGACTCAGATCCTGCAGTGCCAGACGTGTCCCACTGCTTAAGCCAGTACATGTCCGGGCCCGGCTTAAGTTTGCTAGAGGGCATTTGGATGATCCAGAAGAGTATTGGGAGAATGTCCTATGGTCTGATGAAACCAAACTGGAACTGTTTGGTAGAAACACAACTTTTCGTGTTTGGAGGAAAAAGAATACTGAGTTGCATCCATCAAACACCATACCTACTGTAAAGCATGGGGGTGGAAACATCATGCTTTGGGGCTGTTTCTCTGCAAAGGGGTCAGGACGACTGATCCGGGTACATGAAAGAATGAATGGAGCCATGTATCGTGAGATTTTGAGTGCAAACCTCCTTCCATCAGCAAGGGCATTGAAGATGAAACGTGGCTGGGTGTTTCAACATGACAATGATCCAAAGCACACCGCCAGGGCAACGAAGGAGTGGCTTTGTAAGAAGCATTTCAAGGTCCTGGAGTGGCCTAGCCAGTCTCCAGATCTCAACCCTATAGAAAACCTTTGGAGGGAATTGAAAGTCCGTGTTTCCAAGCGACAGCCCCAAAACATCACTGCTCTAGAGGAGATCTGCATGGAGGAATGGGCCAACATACCAACAACAGTGTGTGCCAACCTTGTGAAGACTTACAGAAAACGTTTGACCTCTGTCATTGCCAACAAAGGATATATAACAAAGTATTGAGATGAAATTTTGTTACTGACCAAATACTTATTTTCCACCATAATTTGCAAATAAATTCTTACAAAATCAGACAATGTGATTTTCTGGATTTGTTTTCTCATTTTGTCTCTCATAGTTGAGGTCTACCTATGATGTAAATTACAGACGCCTCCCATCTTTTTAAGTGGTGGAACTTGCACTATTGGTGACTGACTAAATACTTTTTTGCCCCACTGTATATATCTAATCCAGTGATTGATTCCTATGATAGTAAATACAGTATATAACAGACTTTACATCTAATTTTATAATAGCTCTTATCATGAAAGCTGTAATTTGGATGAAAGATTGGTGACTTAGGGCTTGTTCACATGTGGGCGGATTTTGACAGCAGATTTCGCTTCAAAATCCGCCCCTTTACAATGGTGGTCTATGCAGACTGCCGGGCTTCTTTTTTTCGCTAGCGGCGGGCTGCTGCTAGCAGAGAAAAGAAGCGACATGTCCTATCTTCAGGCGGAAACCGCAGCACGCTGGGCCGCGGCTTCCGCCTAGCGGCAGCACCCTCCTATGTCGGCTCATTCATTTGAGCCGACATAGGAGGGGAAGACCGCGATGGTCACGGTAGGCGGGTTTTGACCAGAGAGAGACGCAGCTCGCCGCGTCTCTCTCTGTGTCAAAACCCGCGCGGACGGCCAACGTGTGAACTAACCCTAAGACAAATCCTGGGCTCCTCAAATCTGTTGTGCAAGGTGTGCTGTTGATCTCAGAGGTTGGCTGAGAGGTTCTCACAAGTCAAAGCTGTTTTCTGTCCCAAGGATATGGTGGGAACTGAAGGATCATCTGACCGACTGTTAGTTTTGTCTAACCAATGTCCCTGGTTTCTCTGATAAGAATAAAAAATGCATTAGATATCCAAATATGCCTTCAGCTATGAGACCAGTGCCACATAATGACACTCTATGAGTACCAAAGCCACCAGAGACATGGAGCCTAGCGGAGGCAGCCGATGAAGATGTTGCAGTCCATAGGTCAGAGATGGGAAACAGTGCTGATTCAGACTTTGAGCCATTTATGTTTGATGAGCTTCATCTTATAACACAGCCAGAAGCTCTGAGCTGTTTGTGTCTTTTAAGTAGCGGAGCTTCTCAGAGAGCTCCAGAATTTCTGAGCTCTTATCAGTCGGTTTAATTGAATTTGACTGATAAGGGCTGAGATAGGGAGTCTGTATGTAATGCAAACTGACTCAAATCCAGCTCTGCTACATCAGCTTCACACTGTGGTAATTAATTTACAACCAATCCCATGCAAGTGAAACCCCGCCGACCTATGTGCCAAGAAAACCAGGAAGTGAAGAGCGCACAACAGCCTGCAGGTTAGTGAACAAGCGTCATGGGAATACCCCTTTAATATAATAATTTACGGCACCACAGGAATAATATAATAATGTACAGCATCAAGGAATCCTATCCTATCCTACTATAATATTATAAATGTGAAAGTTTGGATGTTTGTGTGTTCCTCAATCACGCAAAAACAGCTGAATTAAATTTGGCACATAGATAGTTTGTAACCTCGATTAAAACATAGGCTACTTTTTCTCCCGGTAAATGACATGGCTTCGCGACATATGAATTTATGTTCACATACTATATTAAACTGCTCTTGGCAGCAGCTTATTTCAGGTTCTGATAAAGTCAGGTCTGTTATCTCTCTATGTAAACTCTCAGCTAACCCCAGTCCATTCTGTAAATGCATTTGCATATTATCTGATCTGCTCCAGGCAACATGCTGACACACTGGATGGGAAAACACCTTTAATCCAAATTAGCAGTTTGCTACTTTTAAACACACCGGGAAAAAGAAAATATAATTTGTCGCAAAATTCTAAAACAACTAGAGCTATGAAGGTAGCCAGAAGTCAACAGAGTTCTCCTAAAGCGGAGGGGGATCATTAGCGCCAACAACACGCTCATTATATAGCGTCTCAGTGAGCTGCCGAGATGCCGGAACAATCATGGGCACAGCGTGAGGAACGAGTTTAGCTGCAGGCCAGCTTGACAGCTGCCGAAGCGACGGAGCAGGCAGATTATCAACGCCAACAACACGCTGAATATATGGCATCCCAGCGAGCTGCTGAGATACTGGAAACAATCACAGGCATAGCGTGAGGAACACATTCAGCAGCAGGACAGCTTAAGAGCTGCCGAAACACTGGAGCAGGCAAACCATCGACGGCAGCGATTTGTTTAATATAGGCAAATCATCCGTGCCAACAACACGCAGACGAAGTCGCGGACAGAGGTTAGTTAATATAATAATTTATAGCGCCATAGGAATAATATAATAATTTACAAAAAACCATTGGGTTAATATAATACAGTACACGATGGGATTATTATAGTATAGCACCGTGGGATTAATATAATAATGTGTACAGCACCTTGGAAGTAATATAATAATTAGAGATGAGCGAACAGTGTTCTATCGAACTCATGTTCGATCGGATATTAGGCTGTTCGGCATAATCGAATCGAACACCGCGTGGTAAAGTGCGCCATTACTCGATTCCCCTCCCACCTTCCCTGGCGCCTTTTTTGCTCCAATAACAGCGCCGGGTAGGTGGGACAGGAACTACGATACCGGTGACGTTGAGAAAAGTAGGCAAAACCCATTGGCTGCCGAAAACATGTGACCTCTAATTTAAAAGAACAGCGACGCCCAGGTTCGCGTCATTCTGAGCTTGCAATTCACCGGGGACGGAGGTTTCCGTCCAGTTAGCTAGGGTTTAGATTCTGGGTAGGCAGGGACAGGCTAAGATAGGAAGGAGAAGACAACCAACAGCTCTTGTAAGAGCTAAATTCCAGGGAGAAGCTTTTCAGTGTAACGTGGCACTGACGGGCTCAATCGCCGCAACCCAGCTTTCCCAGCATCCTGAATAGAATACACTGACAGTGTACTCCCGTATACCCCATATATACACCCCAAATCCCCGTTCCAACGGTGTGCCCCCCCACCTTCACCCCAGAAATACCCTACAAGTCCCCTAGCAATAGAATTGGGGCTATATACACCCACTATTTTTGCTACTGCCATATAGTGCCATTGTCTGACTGAGAATTCAAAGAATATATTGGGGTTACATATAACTTCAATTCCAGGGAGAATCTTGTCAGTGTAACGTGGCACTGACAGGCTCAATCGCCGCAACCCAGCTTTCCCAGCATCCTGAATGGAATACACTGACAGTGTATTCCTGTATACCCCATATATACACCCCAAATCCCCGTTCCAACGGTGTGCCCCCCACCTTCACCCCAGAAATACCCTGCAAGTCCCCTAGCAATAGAATTGGGGCTATATACACCCACTATTTTTGCTAATGCCATATAGTGCCATTGTCTGACTGGGAATTCAAAGAATATATTGGGGTTACATATAACTTCAATTCCAGGGAGAAGCTTGTCAGTGTAACGTGGCACTGACGGGCTCAATCGCCGCAACCCAGCTTTCCCAGCATCCTGAATGGAATACACTGACAGTGTATTCCCGTATACCCCATATATACACCCCAAATCCCCGTTCCAACGGTGTGCCCCCCCCCACCTTTACCCCAGAAATACCCTGCAAGTCCCCTAGCAATAGAATTGGGGCTATATACACCCACTATTTTTGCTACTGCCATATAGTGCCATTGTCTGACTGGGAATTCAAAGAATATATTGGGTTTACAAATACCCTCATTTCTTGCTACTGCCATATAGTGCCAGTTTCTGACTGGGAATTCCAAGAATATATTGGGTTTACAAATACCCTCATTTCTTGCTACTGCCATATAGTGCCAGTTTCTGACTGGGAATTCAAAGAATATATTGGGGTTACAAATACCCTCATTTCTTGCTACTGCCATATAGTGCCATTGTCTGACTGGGAATTCCAAGAATATATTGGGGTTACAAATACCCTCATTTCTTGCTACTGCCATATAGTGCCATTGTCTGACTGGGAATTCCAAGAATATATTGGGTTTACAAATACCCTCATTTCTTGCTACTGCCATATAGTGCCAGTTTCTGACTGGGAATTCAAAGAATATATTGGGTTTACAAATACCCTCATTTCTTGCTACTGCCATATAGTGCCAGTTTCTGACTGGGAATTCAAAGAATATATTGGGGTTACAAATACCCTCATTTCATGCTACTGCCATATAGTGCCATTGTCTGACTGGGAATTCAAAGAATATATTGGGGTTACAAATACCCTCATTTCTTGCTACTGCCATATAGTGCCAGTTTCTGACTGGGAATTCAAAAAATATATTGGGGTTACAAATACCCTCATTTCTTGCTACTGCCATATAGTGCCAGTTTCTGACTGGGAATTCAAAGAATATATTGGGGTTACAAATACCTTCAAGTCCTGCCACTGCCATATAGTGCCAGTTTCTCCACTGGGAATTCAAAGAATATATTGGGGTTATAAATACCTTCAAGTCCTGCCACTGCCATATAGTGCCATTGTCTGACTGGGAATGCAAATAATATGTTGGGGTTACAAATACCTTCAAGTCCTGTCACTGCCATATAGTGCCATTGTCTGACTGGGAATGCAAAGAATATATTGGGGTTACAAATACCTTCAAGTCCTGCCACTGACATATAGTGCCAGTTTCTGACTGGGAATACCTGGCCGACACCAGCTCTGCCCTCTCCGATCCCTCTGTGCTCTACAGCCTACACTTATTTTCTCATCTTTTTTTCTGCACTGCACATCTCTTGCCTACTTCCTTTGGGATCTCAGAAGTGGTGGTCTCAGTGCTGAGAAACACATCTGAGTCCCCCATGCAATATGCATTAAGAGAACCCTGGAGCCTACCATAGCATCAAGCCTGGCTAAATGCAGAGAAAGATTTTGGACCACTTCCAGAGATGGTAATTTCAGCGCTGCAGTTGGCAATGGATGGTGTAATGGGATTAGCTGAGGGATCGCTGTCTTGACCACTTTTTGGCACAAAATGAAAGTCCAATCCAGCCAAATATGATGCAAGGACACCTACATATCCGTCTGTGACACATTGGGGAGTTCACCCTCATCCGCCCTTTTGGCCTGCACCATAATGCGCCTCTTCCCAGCTAAGCTAAGTGCTGAATTTAGGGACCGCCTCATGTTTGGGGGAAAGTGCTGGTGTGGACGGCACAGTGAGGTGGCGCAGTAGACACTGCCCAAAAAGGGCAGAGTGTCCCCCAGCCGGGACTCCAACATCTCCTGGGCCAGATTTTTGGAGATGAGGCCGTTGAAGCCTTGGGCATGTGGGTGGGTTGCGCTGTACTTTAGCATGAAATGAAAGGCCTGGGAGATGGGGAGTTGCTGGGAAGAGGCGCATGATGGCGCGGGCAAAAGGAGAAGTGGCAGGAAAAGGGGAGGATGAGGGAGAAGTCAACAAAGTGGCAGAGGCAGATGAAGTGATGTCCTGGCTCGTCCTCTGGAGTGCATCGCCAGCACTGTGAGCAGAGGCAGTGGCATGAATGGTGGGCGACGTTTGTCCTGCCGTTGCTGCCTGCCACTGATTCCAGTGCTTGGATTCCAAATGACGGTGCATTGAAGTGGTGGACAGGTTGCTCTTCTCAGGGCCCCTACTCGATTTCGAGAGGCAAATTGTGTAGACGACACTATATCTGTCCTCGGCGCATTCCTTGAAAAAACTCTACACCTTCGAGAAACGTGCCCTCGATGGGGGAGTTTTTCTGGGCTGGGTACAAAAGGGAACATCTTCGGACATTCCGGGTGTGGCCTGGCTTCGGCAAAGCAGCTGACCTCTGCCTCTGGACATGTCTCTGCCTCTAGCTACCCTTTTTGGTGCTGCACCTGCCTCAACATCCACACTACTTTCCCAGCTTGACATCCGCCTTGTCCAGGTGGGGTCAGTGTCCTCGTCGTCCACCACCTCCTCTTCCAACTCCTGTCTCGCCTCCTCCTCCTGCACAATGCGCATGTCAACTGGCTGCCCTGACAGCAACTGCGTCTCATCGTCGTCGATGAGGGTGGGTTGCTGGTCATCCGCCACCATATCGACCGGAGATGGAGGAGACTCTAGTGTTTGAGCATCTGGACACAGATACTCGTCTGTTAGGTCCGTGGAATCGCGAAATGGAGGGGCAGGTTGCGGTACAGTCAAAGGAAGGGAGAACAGCTCTGGAGAGCAGGGACAGTTGGGGTTATTGTTCTGGGAAGATTGGGAATTTTGGGTGGAAGGAGGACAAGACTGTTGGGTAAGAGGAGGTAGAGGCTGGCTGGCTGGTGGACAATGTGCTTTAAGCGTTATCCGACAGCCATTGCAAGACCTGTTCCTGGTTCTCGGGCCTACTAAGGCTACTAAGGTTAATGTTGAACTTTTGTGCAAAGTGCAGAACTTAGGGCTCGCCTGATGTTAAGGGACACACGCTGGTACAAGGCTCAACTCACCCTAAGTGCCAAAAACACTGCTGGTGCAAGGCTCTACTCATGCCAAGGGCCTCAATCTCTGCTGGTAGCTCAGCTTAAGGTCCTGTAATTTTGTTTGGAAGGGCTCATGTTAAGGGCTAGAAAAGTGAATTTTGGAAGGTCTTACCACATCTCACACACACACACACACACACACTCAAAATGACAGTTAAGGGTGAGGGCTTTTGGATTTCCCATTGTCTATTCCATCCGTGGTTGTCATGGGGAACGTGATTTAAAGGGGTGGTTGTTACTGTTTGTTGAGCTTAAATTGGGGTTTGTGTCCATCCATTTGGGGAGTAAAGAAGGTTTCCAGGTATTTTCCCACTTTGATAGAGGTTTTTTTGAATGTGTAAAGTGTGTAGTTGTTAGGCTGTGATGTTGGAGTAATAGAGGGTCTTTGGTGTGTTAGATGCCCCCAGACATGCTTCCCCTGCTGTCCCAGTGTCATTCCAGAGGTGTTGGCATCATTTCCTGGGGTGTCATAGTGGACTTGGTGACCCTCCAGACACGGATTTGGGTTTCCCCCTTAACGAGTATATGTTCCCCATAGACTATAATGGGGTTCGAAACCCGTTCGAACACACGAACAGTGAGCGGCTGTTCGAATTGAATTTCGAACTTCGAACATTTTAGTGTTCGCTCATCTCTAATAATAATGTACAGAGCACCATGTGATTACCGTATATACTCGAGTATAAGCCGACCCGAATATAAGCTGAGGCCCCTAATTTTACCACAAAAAACGGGGAAAACTTTTTGACTCGAGTATAAGCCAAGGGGGGGAAATGCAGCAGCTACTGGAAAATTTCAAAAATTAAAATGGTCGGAGTTTTTGGGTGCAGTAGGTGCTGGGGAAGGGGAGGGGGTGTTTTGGTTGTCTGTCTGCCCCTTCCCTGAACTTGAGGACTGGGGTTTTTCCCCCCACTTGGAATTCAGCCTGGCTGAATATAAGGTATCTGCAGTGCTCCTATTAACCCCTTCCCGACAGAAGAGGAGCACTGCAGATACTCTATATTCAGTAGACCGGGCACTTTCAGATACAGGGATACCTAATGTGTATCACAGTAATTTTCTACTGCCGCTACTTTTATTGTTTTGTGGGGTTTTTTTGGTTTTTTTTTTTAAAGCTTTTTTCCCACTATTTTATGGGAGATTCTATACATTGATATTGCGACTGGTCATAGCCCCCCCTCCTATGAAAAAAATGTTCTTTGTTTTTTTTCGCTGACTCAAGTATAAGCCGAGGGGGGCTTTTTCTGCACAAAAACTGTGCTGAAAAATTCGGCTTATACTCGAGTATATGCGGTAATATAATTCAGTACACCATGGGAATAATATAATAATGTACAGCGCTATGAAATTAATATAGTAATGTACAGAGCACCATGGGATTAATCTCTCTATCCTATAAAAATGAATTTCTGTCTGTCTCTTCTCTATGCGCAACCAAACGACTGTACCGATCTTCACCAAATTTGGTACAGAGATACTTCAGGTATCCGGGAAGGTTTAAGATGAGACTCCAACTTGCTTGGACGTACCATTGCTGAGATACAGCATTCCCAAAACAATGCCCCCCCTTAGCTAATACAAACCTGCAAGTCTTTCACTCATATTCCAACTGCAATACACACGGTCACTCCACATGTACAATCCAACACTGATTTCCAAGCTGAGATACACGCATCAGAGGATTAGATACACAGGTCAGCACACAGTATCACATGTCAGAGGATTAGATACACGCGTCTGCACACAGTTCCACAAGCCAAAAGATTAGATACGCGTGTCTGCACACATGTCCACAAGGCGAAGGATTAGATACATGCGTCTGCACATAGTTCCACATTCCAGAGGATTAGATACATGCATCTGCACAAAGTACCACACGCTGGAGGATTAGATAAACAGGTCAGCACACAGTATCACACGCCAGAGGATTAGATACACGCGTCTGCACACAGTTCTACATACCAGAGGATAAGATGCGCGCGTTTGCACAAAGTAACACATGCCAAAAGATTAGATACGCGCGTCTGCACACAGTTCCAATTGCCAGAGGATTAGATACATGCGTCTGCACAAAGTACTACAGGCTGGAGGATTAGATACACAGGTCAGCACACATCACACACCAGAGGATTAGATACTCGCGTCTGCACAAAGTACCACACTATGGAGGATTAGATACGCATGTCTGCACAAAGTACCACACTATGGAGGATTAGATACACAGGTCAGCACACCGTATCACATACAAGAGGATTAGATAAACGCGTCTGCCCATAGTTCCACATGCCAAAGGATTAGATATGCACGTCTGCACACGGTTCCACATGCCAGTGGATTAGATGCACGCGTTGCATAAAGATCCACATGCCAGAGGATTAGATACACAAGTTAGCACATAGTATCACACACCAGAGGATTAGATACGCGCATCTTCACACAGTACCACACACCGGCCGGAGGATTAGATATTCGCATCTGCACACAGTACCACAAGCTGGAGGATTAGATACGCACATCTTCACATAATACCACATGCCAGAGGATTAGATACGCGCCACTGCACACAATACCATATTTCGGAGGATTGAATATGCTCCACTGCACACAATACCACACACCGGAGCATTAGCTATGTGCCACTGCACACAATACCACATGCTGGAGGATTAGATACGTGCATCTGAACACAATACCACACAATGGAGGATTAGATACGCACGTCTGCACACAATAGCACACGGAGAGGGTTACATACACGCGTCTGCACACAGTACCACATGCCAGAAGATTAGATACGCATGTCAGCACACTACCACACGTGGGAGGATTAGATACACAAGTCAGCACACAGTAACACATGCCGGAAGATTAGATACGTGCGTCTGCACACAGTTCCACATGCCAGAGGGTTAGATACACGCGTCTACACACATCATCACATGCTTGAGGATTAGATGCACAAGTCAGCACACAGTACCACATGCCAGAGGATTAGATACACACATCTGCACACAGTTCCACATGCCAAAGGATTAGATACGCGCATAATCACACAGTATCACACGCCAGAGGATTAGATACACGCATCTTCGCATAGTACCACACACCAGCCAGAGGATTAGATATGTACGTCTGCACACAATACCACATGCAGGAGGATTAGATACACACAGCTGCACACGCCACAGGATTAGCTATGCGCAACTGCACACAATACCACACGCCGGAGGATTAGATTTGCACGTCTTCACACAGTTTTACATGCCAGAGGATTAGATACGTGCATCTATACACAGTTACACATGCCACAGGATTAGATATGCACGTCTTTACACAATACCACACAGTGGAGGATTAGATACGCACCCCTGCAAACAATACCACACGGCGGAGGATTAGATATGCAGTACTGCACACAATACAACACGGGGAGGTTTAGATATACGTGTATACATACAGTACCACATGCCAGATGATTAGATACGCATGTCATCACACAGTACCACACATCGGAGGATTAGATACGTGCGTCTATACACAGTTACACATGCCAAAGGATTAGATACGCACATCTGTACACACTTCCACAAGCTGGAGGATTATATATGTACGTCTTTACACAATACCACACGATGGAGGATTAGATACGTGCCACTGCACACAATACCAAACACCGAAGGATTAGATACACGCTACTGCACACAATGCCACACGGGGAGGGTTAGATACACGCATCTGCACACAGTACCACACGTCAAAGGATTAGATACGCGTGTCTGCGCACAGTACCACACACTGAAGGATTAGATACACAAGTGAGCACACAGTACCACATTCCAGGGGATTAGATATGTGCGTATGCACACAGTACCACACGCTGGAGGATTAGATACACAATTCAGCACACAGTACCACACGCAGGAGGATTAAATACGCATGTCTGCACACAGTACCAAGTGCCAGAGGATTAGATACACGCGTCATCACACAATTCCACACGCCAGAGGATTAGATACGCACCACTGTACAAAATACCACACACCGGAGGAATAGACACATGGCTCTGCAAAGAGTACCACATATTAGAGTTTTACTCCAGGTTTCCATAGCGACCCAGCCATTTTTCTTCACTGCCTTATTTCAGCTTTATAGGGGCAGGGTGCTGTGGATGACACTGTTACACAAGGTTACATACACACAGCTTTACTCCAGGTCTCCGTAACAACCGATCGCAGGTTTTTCACTGATATCCGAATTGAGACGCTTATGGAAACACACAAACGATATACAAAATACACCAGTTCAAAACTGGACAATTCTTATGGGATCACCACACAATCAAAAAATGAAATATACCCGTGCGAAGCCGGGTCCTCCTGCTAGTATAATATATATTTTTTTTTAATGTAGATTGTGAGTCCCATATAAGGATTAGAGATGAGCGAACAGTGTTCTATCGAACTCATGTTCGATCGGATATTAGGCTGTTCGGCATGTTCGAATCGAATCGAACACCGCGTTGTAAAGTGCGCCATTACTCGATTCCCCTCCCACCTTCCCTGGCGCCTTTTTTGCTCCAATAACAGCGCAGGGTAGGTGGGACAGGAACTACGACACCGGTGACGTTGAGAAAAGTAGGCAAAACCCATTGGCTGCCGAAAACATGTGACCTCTAATTTAAAAGAACAGCGCCGCCCAGGTTCGCGTCATTCTGAGCTTGCAATTCACCGAGGACGGAGGTTTCCGTCCAGCTAGCTAGGGCTTAGATTCTGGGTAGGCAGGGACAGGCTAGGATAGGAAGGAGAAGACAACCACAACAGCTCTTGTAAGAGCTAAATTCCAGGGAGAAGCTTGTCAGTGTAACGTGGCACTGACGGGCTCAATCGCCGCAACCCAGCTTTCCCAGGATCCTGAATGGAATACACTGTCAGTGTATTCCCGTATACCCGATATATACCCCCGATACCCGTTCCAACGATGTGCCCCCCCACCTTCACCCCAGAAATACCCTGCAAGTCCCCTAGCAATAGAATTGGGGCTATATACACCCACTATTTTTGCTACTGCCATATAGTGCCATTGTCTGACTGGGAATTCAAAGAATATATTGGGGTTACGTGCACCCACAATTTTTACTACTGGTATACAGTGCCATTGTCTGACTGGGAATTCAAAGAATATATTGGGGTTATAAATACCCTCATTTCTTGCTACTGCCATATAGTGCCAGTTTCTGACTGGTAATTCAAAGAATATATTGGGGTTATAAATACCCTCATTTCTTGCTACTGGTATATAGTGCCATTGTCTGACTGGGAATTCAAAGAATATATTGGGGTTACGTGCACCCACAATTTTTACTACTGGTATACAGTGCCAGTTTCTGACTGGGAATTCAAAGAATATATTGGGGTTACAAATACCCTCATTTCTTGCTACTGCCATATAGTGCCAGTTTCTGACTGGTAATTCAAAGAATATATTGGGGTTATAAATACCCTCATTTCTTGCTACTGGTATATAGTGCCATTGTCTGACTGGGAATTCAAAGAATATATTGGGGTTACAAATACCCTCATTTCTTGCTACTGCCATATAGTGCCAGTTTCTGACTGGTAATTCAAAGAATATATTGGGGTTACAAATACCCTCATTTCTTGCTACTGCCATATAGTGCCAGTTTCTGACTGGTAATTCAAAGAATATATTGGGGTTACGTGCACCCACAATTTTTACTACTGGTATACAGTGCCATTGTCTGACTGGGAATTCAAAGAATATATTGGGGTTATAAATACCCTCATTTCTTGCTACTGCCATATAGTGCCAGTTTCTGACTGGGAATTCAAAGAATATATTGGGGTTATAAATACCCTCATTTCTTGCTACTGGTATATAGTGCCATTGTCTGACTGGGAATTCAAAGAATATATTGGGGTTACGTGCACCCACAATTTTTACTACTGGTATACAGTGCCAGTTTCTGACTGGGAATTCAAAGAATATATTGGGGTTACAAATACCCTCATTTCTTGCTACTGCCATATAGTGCCAGTTTCTGACTGGTAATTCAAAGAATATATTGGGGTTACGTGCACCCACAATTTTTACTACTGGTATACAGTGCCATTGTCTGACTGGGAATTCAAAGAATATATTGGGGTTATAAATACCCTCATTTCTTGCTACTGCCATATAGTGCCAGTTTCTGACTGGTAATTCAAAGAATATATTGGGGTTATAAATACCCTCATTTCTTGCTACTGGTATATAGTGCCATTGTCTGACTGGGAATTCAAAGAATATATTGGGGTTACGTGCACCCACAATTTTTGCTACTGGTATATAGTGCCAATTTCTAACTGGGAATTCAAAATGCGCAAGGCTCCCGGAAAGGGACGTGGACGAGGCCGTGGGCGAGGTCGGGGGAATGGTTCTGGGGAGCAAGGTAGCAGTGAAGCCACAGGGCGTCCCGTGCCTACTCCTGTGGGGCAGCAAGCATTGCGCCACTCCACAGTGCCAGGGTTGCTTGCCACATTAACTAAACTGCAGGGTACAAACCTTAGTAGGCCCGAGAACCAGGAACAGGTCTTGCAATGGCTGTCAGAGAACGCTTACAGCACATTGTCCAGCAGCCAGTCAGACTCTGCCTCCTCTCCTCCTATTACCCAACAGTCTTGTCCTCCTTCCTCCCAAAATTCCCAAGCTTCACAGAACAATAACCCCAACTGTCCCTGCTCCCCAGAGCTGTTCTCCGCTCCTTTCATTGTCCCTCAACCTGCCTCTCCACGTCACGATTCCACGAACCTAACAGAGGAGCATCTGTGTCCAGATGCTCAAACACTAGAGTCTCCTCCATCTCCGTTCGATTTGGTGGTGGATGACCAGCAACCCACCCTCATCGACGATGATGTGACGCAGTTGCCGTCAGGGCATCCAGTTGACCGGCGCATTGTGCGGGAGGAGGAGATGAGACAGGAGTTGGAAGAGGAAGTGGTGTATGATGAGGACACTGACCCGACCTGGACAGGGGGGATGTCAAGCGGGGAAAGTAGTGTGGATGTTGAGGCAAGTGCAGCACCAAAAAGGGTAGCTAGAGGCAGAGGCAGAGGTCAGCAGCTTAGGCGAAGCCAGGCCACACCCGGAATCTCCCAAGATGTTCCAGTTCGTACCCAGCCCCGAAAAACTCCCACCTCGAGGGCACGTTTCTCGAAGGTGTGGAGTTTTTTCAAGGAATGCGCCGAGGACAGATATAGTGTTGTCTGCACAATTTGCCTCTCGAAATTGATTAGGGGCTCTGAGAAGAGCAACCTGTCCACCACTTCAATGCGCCGTCATTTGGAATCCAAGCACTGGAATCAGTGGCAGGCAGCAACGGCAGGACAAAGGCCGCCTGCCGTTCACGCCACTGCCACTGCCTCTGCCACTGCCTCTGCCACTGCCACTGCTGACTGTGCTGGCGATGCACTCCAGAGGACGAGCCAGGACACCACTTCATCTGCCTCCGCCACTTTGTTGACTTCTCCCTCATCCTCCCCTGTTCCTGTCTTATCTCCTTCTCCTGCACCATCAAAGGCACCATCAGGCGCTTCTTTACAACAACCCACCATCTCTCAGACATTGGAGCGGCGGCAGAAATACACTGCTAACCACCCACACGCGCAAGCCTTGAACGCCAACATCGCTAAACTGCTGGCCCAGGAGATGTTGGCGTTCCGGCTTGTTGAAACTCCCGCCTTCCTGGACCTGATGGCAACTGCGGCACCTCGCTATGCCGTCCCTAGCCGTCACTACTTCTCCCGGTGTGCCGTCCCCGCCTTGCACCAGCACGTGTCACTCAACATCAGGCGGGCCCTTAGTTCCGCGCTTTGCACAAAGGTCCACTTGACCACCGACGCGTGGACAAGTGCATGCGGACAGGGACGCTACATTTCACTGACGGCACACTGGGTGAATGTAGTTGAGGCTGGGACTGCTTCCCAAACTGGCCCGGTGTACCTCGTCTCCCCGCCTAACATTCCTGGCAGGGACACGAGAAGAACACCCCCCTCCTCCTCCTCCTCTACCGCCTCCTCCTCCGCCACCGCCTCCTCCTCCGCTGTTAGATTGACCCCAGCTACGAGTTGGAAACGTTGCAGCACTGGCGTTGGTAGACGTCAGCAGGCTGTGCTGAAGCTGATCAGCTTGGGGGACAGACAGCACACTGCCTCCGAGGTGAGGGATGCCCTCCTCGATGAGACGGCAATATGGTTTGAGCCGCTGCACCTGGGCCCAGGCATGGTCGTTTGTGATAACGGCCGGAACCTGGTAGCAGCTCTGGAGCTTGCCGGACTCCAACATGTTCCATGCCTGGCCCACGTCTTCAACCTAGTGGTGCAACGTTTCCTAAAGAGCTACCCCAATGTTCTAGAGCTACTGGTGAAAGTGCGGCGCATGTGCGCCCACTTTCGCAAGTCGACAGTAGCCGCTGCTAGCTTAAAATCTCTCCAGCAACGCCTGCATGTGCCACAACACCGGCTTTTGTGCGACGTCCCCACACGCTGGAACTCAACGTTTCAGATGTTGAATAGAGTGGTTGAGCAGCAGAGACCTTTGATGGAATACCAGCTACAAAACCCTAGGGTGCCACAAAGTCAGCTGCCTCAGTTTCTCATCCATGAGTGGCCATGGATGAGAGACCTTTGTGACATCCTACGGGTGTTTGAGGAGTCCACAAGGAGGGTGAGCTCTGAGGATGCGATGGTGAGCCTTACAATCCCGCTCTTGTGTGTTCTGAGAGAATCCCTGATTGACATCAGGGATAACTCAGATCACACAGAGGAGTCAGGGATAGCATCCGATCCGTCACAGCTGGAGAGTAGGTCCACACATCTGTCCGCTTCATCGCGTTTAATGGAGGAGGAGGAGGAGGAGGAAGAAGAGTTGTCCGATGATGTGATGGTGATACAGGAGGCTTCCGGGCAACTTCGAATCGTCCCATTGTTGCAGCGCGGATGGGTAGACATGGAGGATGAGGAGGAAATGGAGATTGAACTTTCCGGTGGGGCCAGAGGAGTCATGCCAACTAACACTGTGGCAGACATGGCTGAGTTCATGTTGGGGTGCTTTACAACCGACAAGCGTATTGTCAAAATCATGGAGGACAACCAGTACTGGATCTTTGCTATCCTTGACCCCCGGTATAAAAACAACATCTCGTCTTTTATTCCGGTAGAGGGGAGGGCCAATCGCATCAATGCTTGCCACAGGCAATTGGTGCAGAATATGATGGAGATGTTTCCAGCATGTGACGTTGGCGGCAGGGAGGACAGTTCCTCCAGTAGGCGACCAAGTTCTCACCGGTCCACACAAACGAGGGGCACACTGTCTAAGGTCTGGGACACCTTGATGGCACCCCCTCGCCAAAGTGCCGCCACAGAGGGTCCTAGTGTCACCAGACGTGAGAAGTATAGGCACATGTTGCGGGAATACCTTTCCGACCACAGCCCTGTCCTCTCCGACCCCTCTGCGCCCTACACGTATTGGGTGTCGAAGTTGGACCTGTGGCTTGAACTTGCCCTATATGCCTTGGAGGTGCTGTCCTGTCCTGCCGCCAGCGTCCTATCTGAGAGGGTGTTCAGTGCAGCCGGTGGCATCATCACTGACAAGCGCACCCGTCTGTCAGCTGAGAGTGCCGACCGGCTCACTTTGATAAAAATGAACCACCACTGGATAGAGCCTTCATTTTTGTGCCCACCTGTGTAAAGCACCCCAACATGAAACTCCATGTCTGTACTCAACCTCTCCAATTCCTCCGCATCCTCATACTCATCCACCATAAGCGTTGCACAATTCTGCTAATACTAGGCTCCCTCCAACATGATTTCCCCCAACTCTGCTGGTTAGAGGCTCCCTCCACCCTGATTTCCACCAACTCTGCTGGTTAGAGGCTCCCTCCACCCTGCTTTCCCACAACTCTGCTGGTTAGAGGCTCCCTCCACCATGAATTTGCCCAAACTGGGCTGGTTAGAGGCTCCCTCCACCATGAATTGGTCCAAACTGGGGTTTTTAGAGGCTCCCTCCACCATGAATTTGCCAAAACTGGGCTGTTTAGAGGCTCCCTCCACCATGAATTGGTCCAAATTGGGGTTTTTAGAGGCTCCCTCCACCATGAATTTGCCCAAACTGGGCTGGTTAGAGGCTCCCTCCACCATGAATTGGTCCAAACTGGGCTGGTTAGAGGCTCCCTCCACCATGAATTGGTCCAAATTGGGGTTTTTAGAGGCTCCCTCCACCATGAATTGGTCCAAACTGGGCTGTTTAGAGGCTCCCTCCACCATGAATTGGTCCAAACTGGGGTTTTTAGAGGCTCCCTCCACCATGAATTGGTCCAAACTGGGCTGGTTAGAGGCTCCCTCCACCATGAATTGGTCCAAACTGGGTTTTTTAGAGGCTCCCTCCACCATGAATTGGTCCAAACTGGGGTTTTTAGAGGCTCCCTCCACCATGAATTGGTCCAAACTGGGGTTTTTAGAGGCTCCCTCCACCATGAATTGGTCCAAACTGGGGTTTTTAGAGGCTCCCTCCACCATGAATTTGCCCAAACTGGGCTGTTTAGAGGCTCCCTCCACCATGAATTGGTCCAAACTGGGTTTTTTAGAGGCTCCCTCCACCATGAATTGGTCCAAACTGGGGTTTTTAGAGGCTCCCTCCACCATGAATTGGTCCAAACTGGGGTTTTTAGAGGCTCCCTCCACCATGAATTTGCCCAAACTGGGCTGTTTAGAGGCTCCCTCCACCATGAATTGGTCCAAATTGGGGTTTTTAGAGGCTCCCTCCACCATGAATTGGTCCAAACTGGGCTGGTTAGAGGCTCCCTCCACCATGAATTGGTCCAAACTGGGTTTTTTAGAGGCTCCCTCCACCATGAATTGGTCCAAACTGGGGTTTTTAGAGGCTCCCTCCACCATGAATTGGTCCAAACTGGGGTTTTTAGAGGCTCCCTCCACCATGAATTGGTCCAAACTGGGGTTTTTAGAGGCTCCCTCCACCATGAATTTGCCCAAACTGGGCTGTTTAGAGGCTCCCTCCACCATGAATTGGTCCAAACTGGGTTTTTTAGAGGCTCCCTCCACCATGAATTGGTCCAAACTGGGGTTTTTAGAGGCTCCCTCCACCATGAATTGGTCCAAACTGGGGTTTTTAGAGGCTCCCTCCACCATGAATTTGCCCAAACTGGGCTGTTTAGAGGCTCCCTCCACCATGAATTGGTCCAAATTGGGGGTTTTAGAGGCTCCCTCCACCATGAATTGGTCCAAACTGGGGTTTTTAGAGGCTCCCTCCACCATGAATTTGCCCAAACTGGGCTGTTTAGAGGCTCCCTCCAGCATGAATTGGTCCAAACTGGGGTTTTTAGAGGCTCCCTCCACCATGAATTGGTCCAAACTGGGGTTTTTAGAGGCTCCCTCCACCATGAATTGGTCCAAACTGGGGTTTTTAGAGGCTCCCTCCACCATGAATTGGTCCAAACTGGGCTGGTTAGAGGCTCCCTCCACCATGAATTTGCCCAAACTGGGCTGTTTAGAGGCTCCCTCCACCATGAATTGGTCCAAACTGGGCTGGTTAGAGGCTCCCTCCACCATGAATTGGTCCAAACTGGGTTTTTTAGAGGCTCCCTCCACCATGAATTTGCCCAAACTGGGCTGTTTAGAGGCTCCCTCCACCATGAATTGGTCCAAACTGGGTTTTTTAGAGGCTCCCTCCACCATGAATTGGTCCAAACTGGGGTTTTTAGAGGCTCCCTCCACCATGAATTGGTCCAAACTGGGGTTTTTAGAGGCTCCCTCCACCATGAATTTGCCCAAACTGGGCTGTTTAGAGGCTCCCTCCACCATGAATTGGTCCAAATTGGGGTTTTTAGAGGCTCCCTCCACCATGAATTTGCCCAAACTGGGCTGGTTAGAGGCTCCCTCCACCATGAATTGGTCCAAACTGGGCTGGTTAGAGGCTCCCTCCACCATGAATTGGTCCAAATTGGGGGTTTTAGAGGCTCCCTCCACCATGAATTGGTCCAAACTGGGCTGTTTAGAGGCTCCCTCCACCATGAATTGGTCCAAACTGGGGTTTTTAGAGGCTCCCTCCACCATGAATTGGTCCAAACTGGGCTGGTTAGAGGCTCCCTCCACCATGAATTGGTCCAAACTGGGTTTTTTAGAGGCTCCCTCCACCATGAATTGGTCCAAACTGGGGTTTTTAGAGGCTCCCTCCACCATGAATTTGCCCAAACTGGGCTGTTTAGAGGCTCCCTCCACCATGAATTGGTCCAAACTGGGTTTTTTAGAGGCTCCCTCCACCATGAATTGGTCCAAACTGGGGTTTTTAGAGGCTCCCTCCACCATGAATTGGTCCAAACTGGGGTTTTTAGAGGCTCCCTCCACCATGAATTTGCCCAAACTGGGCTGTTTAGAGGCTCCCTCCACCATGAATTGGTCCAAATTGGGGTTTTTAGAGGCTCCCTCCACCATGAATTGGTCCAAACTGGGGTTTTTAGAGGCTCCCTCCACCATGAATTTGCCCAAATTGGGCTGTTTAGAGGCTCCCTCCAGCATGAATTGGTCCAAACTGGGGTTTTTAGAGGCTCCCTCCACCATGAATTGGTCCAAACTGGGGTTTTTAGAGGCTCCCTCCACCATGAATTGGTCCAAACTGGGCTGGTTAGAGGCTCCCTCCACCATGAATTTGCCCAAACTGGGCTGTTTAGAGGCTCCCTCCACCATGAATTGGTCCAAACGGGGGTTTTTAGAGGCTCCCTCCACCATGAATTTGCCCAAACTGGGCTGGTTAGAGGCTCCCTCCACCATGAATTTGCCCAAACTGGGCTGTTTAGAGGCTCCCTCCACCATGAATTGGTCCAAACTGGGCTGTTTAGAGGCTCCCTCCACCATGAATTGGTCCAAACTGGGTTTTTTAGAGGCTCCCTCCACCATGAATTGGTCCAAACTGGGGTTTTTAGAGGCTCCCTCCACCATGAATTGGTCCAAACTGGGGTTTTTAGAGGCTCCCTCCACCATGAATTTGCCCAAACTCTGCTGGTTAGAGGCTCAATCCACCCTGATTTTCAAAACAAATGTTGGTGCCAACCTCAACTTACTACAAGGGCCAAATTCACTGCTGGTGACAAGCTCTCCTCACTGCAAGTGCCAAATACACATGTTTCAAGGTGTTTTCCTACTGTCAGAGAGGTGGTATTGAGTGTGTAAAGTGTGTAGTTGTTAGGCTGTGATGTTGGGGTAATAGAGGGTCTTTGGTGTGTTAGATGCCCCCAGACATGCTTCCCCTGCTGTCCCAGTGTCATTCCAGAGGTGTTGGCATCATTTCCTGTGGTGTCATAGTGGACTTGGTGACCCTCCAGACACGGATTTGGGTTTCCCCCTTAACGAGTATATGTTCCCCATAGACTATAATGGGGTTCGAAACCCGTTCGAACACACGAACAGTGAGCGGCTGTTCGATTCGAATTTCGAACCTCGAACATTTTAGTGTTCGCTCATCTCTAATAAGGATTAGAGATGAGCGAACAGTGTTCTATCGAACTCATGTTCGATCGGATATTAGGCTGTTCGGCATGTTCGAATCGAATCGAACACCGCGTGGTAAAGTGCGCCATTACTCGATTCCCCTCCCACCTTCCCTGGCGCCTTTTTTGCTCCAATAACAGCGCAGGGTAGGTGGGACAGGAACTACGACACCGGTGACGTTGAAAAAAGTAGGCAAAACCCATTGGCTGCCGAAAACATGTGACCTCTAATTTAAAAGAACAGCGCCGCCCAGCTTCGCGTCATTCTGAGCTTGCAATTCACCGAGGACGGAGGTTTCCGTCCAGTTAGCTAGGGGTTAGATTCTGGGTAGGCAGGGACAGGCTAGGATAGGAAGGAGAAGACAACCAACAGCTCTTATAAGAGCTAAATTCCAGGGAGAAGCTTGTCAGTGTAACGTGGCACTGACGGGCTCAATCGCCGCAACCCAGCTTTCCCAGGATCCTGAATGGAATACACTGTCAGTGTATTCCCGTATACCCGATATATACCCCCGATACCCGTTCCAACGGTGTGCCCCCCCACCTTCACCCCAGAAATACCCTGCAAGTCCCCTAGCAATAGAATTGGGGCTATATACACCCACTATTTTTGCTACTGCCATATAGTGCCATTGTCTCACTGGGAATTCAAAGAATATATTGGGCTTACATATAACTTCAATTCCAGGGAGAAGCTTGTCAGTGTAACGTGGCACTGACGGGCTCAATCGCCGCAACCCAGCTTTCCCAGGATCCTGAATGGAACACACTGACAGTGTATTCCCGTATACCCCATATATACACCCCAAATCCCCGTTCCAACGGTGTGCCCCCCCACCTTCACCTCAGAAATACCCTGCAAGTCCCCTAGCAATAGAATTGGGGCTATATACACCCACAATTTTTGCTACTGGTATACAGTGCCATTGTCTCACTGGGAATTCAAAGAATATATGGGGGTTATGTGCACCCACAATTTTTAATACTGCTATACAGTGCCATTGTCTGACTGGGAATTCAAAGAATATATGGGGGTTATGTGCACCCACAATTTTTAATACTGGTATATAGTGCCATTGTCTGACTGGGAATTCAAAGAATATATGGGGGTTACGTGCACCCACAATTTTTAATACTGGTATACAGTGCCATTGTCTGACTGGGAATTCAAAGAATATATGGGGGTTACGTGCACCCACAATTTTTAATACTGCTATACAGTGCCATTGTCTGACTGGGAATTCAAAGAATATATTGGGGTGACGTGCACCCACAATTTTTGCTACTGCTATACAGTTCCATTGTCTCACTGGGAATTCAAAGAATATATGGGGGTTATGTGCACCCACAATTTTTAATACTGGTATACAGTGCCATTGTCTGACTGGGAATTCAAAGAATATATGGGGGTTATGTGCACCCACAATTTTTAATACTGGTATACAGTGCCATTGTCTGACTGGGAATTCAAAGAATATATGGGGGTTATGTGCACCCACAATTTTTACTACTGGTATACAGTGCCATTGTCTAACTGGGAATTCAAAGAATATATTGGGGTGACGTGCACCCACAATTTTTGCTACTGCTATACAGTTCCATTGTCTCACTGGGAATTCAAAGAATATATGGGGGTTATGTGCACCCACAATTTTTAATACTGGTATACAGTGCCATTGTCTGACTGGGAATTCAAAGAATATATGGGGGTTATGTGCACCCACAATTTTTAATACTGGTATATAGTGCCATTGTCTGACTGGGAATTCAAAGAATATATGGGGGTTACGTGCACCCACAATTTTTAATACTGGTATACAGTGCCATTGTCTGACTGGGAATTCAAAGAATATATGGGGGTTATGTGCACCCACAATTTTTAATACTGGTATACAGTGCCATTGTCTGACTGGGAATTCAAAGAATATATGGGGGTTACGTGCACCCACAATTTTTAATACTGGTATACAGTGCCATTGTCTGACTGGGAATTCAAAGAATATATGGGGGTTATGTGCACCCACAATTTTTAATACTGGTATACAGTGCCATTGTCTGACTGGGAATTCAAAGAATATATGGGGGTTATGTGCACCCACAATTTTTACTACTGGTATACAGTGCCATTGTCTAACTGGGAATTCAAAGAATATATTGGGGTGACGTGCACCCACAATTTTTGCTACTGCTATACAGTTCCATTGTCTCACTGGGAATTCAAAGAATATATGGGGGTTATGTGCACCCACAATTTTTAATACTGGTATACAGTGCCATTGTCTGACTGGGAATTCAAAGAATATATGGGGGTTATGTGCACCCACAATTTTTAATACTGGTATACAGTGCCATTGTCTGACTGGGAATTCAAAGAATATATGGGGGTTATGTGCACCCACAATTTTTACTACTGGTATACAGTGCCATTGTCTAACTGGGAATTCAAAGAATATATTGGGGTGACGTGCACCCACAATTTTTGCTACTGCTATACAGTTCCATTGTCTGACTGGGAATTCAAAGAATATATGGGGGTTATGTGCACCCACAATTTTTACTACTGGTATACAGTGCCATTGTCTGACTGGGAATTCAAAGAATATATGGGGGTTATGTGCACCCACAATTTTTAATACTGGTATACAGTGCCATTGTCTGACTGGGAATTCAAAGAATATATGGGGGTTACGTGCACCCACAATTTTTAATACTGCTATACAGTGCCATTGTCTGACTGGGAATTCAAAGAATATATGGGGGTTACGTGCACCCACAATTTTTAATACTGGTATACAGTGCCATTGTCTGACTGGGAATTCAAAGAATATATGGGGGTTATGTGCACCCACAATTTTTAATACTGGTATACAGTGCCATTGTCTGACTGGGAATTCAAAGAATATATGGGGGTTATGTGCACCCACAATTTTTACTACTGGTATACAGTGCCATTGTCTAACTGGGAATTCAAAGAATATATTGGGGTGACGTGCACCCACAATTTTTGCTACTGCTATACAGTTCCATTGTCTGACTGGGAATTCAAAGAATATATGGGGGTTATGTGCACCCACAATTTTTACTACTGGTATACAGTGCCATTGTCTGACTGGGAATTCAAAGAATATATGGGGGTTATGTGCACCCACAATTTTTAATACTGGTATACAGTGCCATTGTCTGACTGGGAATTCAAAGAATATATGGGGGTTACGTGCACCCACAATTTTTAATACTGCTATACAGTGCCATTGTCTGACTGGGAATTCAAAGAATATATGGGGGTTACGTGCACCCACAATTTTTAATACTGGTATACAGTGCCATTGTCTGACTGGGAATTCAAAGAATATATGGGGGTTATGTGCACCCACAATTTTTAATACTGGTATACAGTGCCATTGTCTGACTGGGAATTCAAAGAATATATGGGGGTTATGTGCACCCACAATTTTTAATACTGGTATACAGTGCCATTGTCTGACTGGGAATTCAAAGAATATATGGGGGTTATGTGCACCCACAATTTTTACTACTGGTATACAGTGCCATTGTCTAACTGGGAATTCAAAGAATATATTGGGGTGACGTGCACCCACAATTTTTGCTACTGCTATACAGTTCCATTGTCTCACTGGGAATTCAAAGAATATATGGGGGTTATGTGCACCCACAATTTTTACTACTGGTATACAGTGCCATTGTCTAACTGGGAATTCAAAGAATATATTGGGGTGACGTGCACCCACAATTTTTGCTACTGCTATACAGTTCCATTGTCTCACTGGGAATTCAAAGAATATATGGGGGTTATGTGCACCCACAATTTTTAATACTGGTATACAGTGCCATTGTCTGACTGGGAATTCAAAGAATATATGGGGGTTATGTGCACCCACAATTTTTAATACTGGTATATAGTGCCATTGTCTGACTGGGAATTCAAAGAATATATGGGGGTTACGTGCACCCACAATTTTTAATACTGGTATACAGTGCCATTGTCTGACTGGGAATTCAAAGAATATATGGGGGTTATGTGCACCCACAATTTTTAATACTGGTATACAGTGCCATTGTCTGACTGGGAATTCAAAGAATATATGGGGGTTATGTGCACCCACAATTTTTACTACTGGTATACAGTGCCATTGTCTAACTGGGAATTCAAAGAATATATTGGGGTGACGTGCACCCACAATTTTTGCTACTGCTATACAGTTCCATTGTCTCACTGGGAATTCAAAGAATATATGGGGGTTATGTGCACCCACAATTTTTAATACTGGTATACAGTGCCATTGTCTGACTGGGAATTCAAAGAATATATGGGGGTTATGTGCACCCACAATTTTTAATACTGGTATACAGTGCCATTGTCTGACTGGGAATTCAAAGAATATATGGGGGTTATGTGCACCCACAATTTTTACTACTGGTATACAGTGCCATTGTCTAACTGGGAATTCAAAGAATATATTGGGGTGACGTGCACCCACAATTTTTGCTACTGCTATACAGTTCCATTGTCTCACTGGGAATTCAAAGAATATATGGGGGTTATGTGCACCCACAATTTTTAATACTGGTATACAGTGCCATTGTCTGACTGGGAATTCAAAGAATATATGGGGGTTATGTGCACCCACAATTTTTAATACTGCTATACAGTGCCATTGTCTGACTGGGAATTCAAAGAATATATGGGGGTTATGTGCACCCACAATTTTTAATACTGGTATATAGTGCCATTGTCTGACTGGGAATTCAAAGAATATATGGGGGTTACGTGCACCCACAATTTTTAATACTGGTATACAGTGCCATTGTCTGACTGGGAATTCAAAGAATATATGGGGGTTATGTGCACCCACAATTTTTAATACTGGTATACAGTGCCATTGTCTCACTGGGAATTCCACAAATAATTTGGGGATTCATTCACCCTACATCTCAGGCTCTTGCCATATTCACCCAGGTTGTCAGTGCTGCACCAGCTCGTTCCCAGACAGCTCGGCCCGAAAAACGCGTTACCTATATAGAGGATTTGGACAATGAAGACAACATTTTCTAAATCTAATGTCTGCACCTTCTCCAGAATTAAAATAAAGGCAGCGTTTAACTTTAAAATAGCACTGCACAAAGGAAGAGCTTATCAGCTTGTCTCATGACATGCTACTGAAAAGTTTCATTTGTGTATCTTAATGTAAATATAGTTGTATAAGCTTTTTGGGTTTTAGGCACTGCCAAGTTATTTATTACCACCCACTCCCTTATAATGATGATGACGCCAAAGTCACTGTGGGTGTTCAGAGCTCACAGCTTTGGGTGACATTTGTCTTGCTCTCTGTCGGTACCAGCTGTCTTTTTGGATACCGTAAAGTTATGTTGACTTTATTAACAGCTATAGAAGCTTTAGCCAGGTTGTGACGGTGTGTAACCCTAACAACACTAAGTGGGATACACATTAATAGTCAGTCTATGTACGCTAAACGTATCACTGAAGTAATTTTTTTTCCCTCTCCCCTAATATAAGAAAGGAACAGACATTAGACCTAGACCGGGGTTCGAGGCTTGAAAAAATCCAGTATTATTTGTTCTTCATGATGTGAAATATGTGTTGAAAAGCAACCCAAGATGAAGTCAGCCATGTGTGCCAGTGTGTTACTTGGCATGCCTTTGCTGGCCCCAACTGTAAGGGTCACTCTCCATTTCCTCCATTTTCCACTCCCCTTCACACCATTTGTGGTGAAGCAATGGGATGCACTGAAGTGCACCCTCTAGCCTCGTGTGGGATAGGGACATCAGATGCCACTCCAACCCCCTCGTCTTCCTCCGCCAGCCAACGGTGCGAAGATGAGAGGAGTGTGCTCTGAATGTTTTCTGCCTAGCAGAGGCTAGTTCTCACTTACGAAAATGGCCCCACTTTGACCTGTATATCAGGCACAATGGTGTAGGTTTCAAAGAAACATGGCACCAACAAGTTGGAAAACGTGGGCCATGCGTGGACCGTGTTTGAGTCTGGCAAGCTCCAGATCTGCTACCAGGTTCCAGCCATTATCACAGGCGCAAAAATGCCAGGCCCCAGGTGTAGCAGGGAAAAAAAAATGCCATCTCAGCCAGGATGGCATCCCTGACCTCGGAGGCACTGTGCTGTCTGTCCCCCAAGCTGATCAGTTTCAGCACGGCCTACTGACATCTCCCCATGCCAGTGTTACAGTGTTTTCCGCTAGTAGCTGGGGTGGAGGTTGCAGCTTCGTAGGGTTTCAGTCTACTCCTGCCATAAATTTTGGCCTGGGAGAGGAGATAGGCCACCCCAGTTTGCACCCGGGGAACAGACTCCACCACATTCACCCTGCCTGTCATTAAAGATAAGCACTGCAGCATCCCTGACCACAGGCGCTTGTCCATGTGTCGGTGGTCAAGTGGACCTTGCAGCAAAGCGCAGAGCTCTGGGCCCGACTGATGTTATGGGACACATGCAGGCGCAAGGCAGAGACAGCACACCAAGAGAAGTAGTAACGGCTAGGCCCAGCATAGGGAGGTGCCCCAGCTGCCATCTGCTGACGGAAGGCCTGGGTCTCCAGAAGCATAAACAAACACCAACATCTCCAGGGCCAGCAGTTTATCGATGAGGCTGTTACAGGCTTGGGCATGGGGGTGGGTTGTATTGTACTTCTGCCTGCAATGAAAAGCTTGGGAAATGTGGAGTGGCTGGGAAGAGGCGCATGATGGTGCAGGCCAAAAGGGCGCATGAGGGTGAACTCCCCAATGTGTCAGAGATAGGTGTGTAGGTGTCCTTGCATCATATACTTGCACCATATTTGGCTTTGGAAGTTAATTTTGTGCCAAAAAGTGGTTAAGACAGCGATCCCTCAGCTACTCCCGTTACACTGTCTATTGAAGTTACCATCTGTGGAAGTGGACCACCATTTCTAAGATCCCAAAGGAAGCAGGCAAGAGATGTGCAGTTCAGAAAAAAAGATGAGAAAATAAGTTTAGGCTGTAGAGCACAGAGGGATCGGAGAGGACAGAGCTGGTGTCGGCCAGGTATTCCCACAACATGCGCCTATACTTGTCCCTCCTGGTGACACTAGGCCCCTGAGTGGCAGTAATTTGTCCAGGGGGGCCATTAACGTGTTCCAGACCTAGGAATAAGTCTTCCAACAGGGTAGAGTTTTGCATGCCTTTGCTTCTACCCACTGTTTTTGCTGCTTAGCTTCCCTCCACATCTACTCTGCTTTCACCCCTAAACATCACCCCAGTTTATGCCTTTGCTTCTACCCAGGTTTTTTGTTGATTTAGCTTCCCTCTACATCTACACTGCTTTAGCCCCTAGACATCACCCCTGTCCATGTGGGGTCGGTGGCCTCGTCATCCACCAACTCCTCTTCCAATTGCGCACTGCCCCCTTACTGCAAACCGCACATGACCACAGCTTGCCTTGATGGCAACTGTGTCTCATGATCCCCACTTAGGTCCAGACAAGTCGGTGGCGGGTCCAAAACCCCAAAATTGGAAGGAAATGGCAGATGCTGCAGTATTTCTAACACCTGTTCCTGGTGCTCGGGCCTGGTCTGTGTTGTACCCTGCACCCTGCTTAACGCATCTGCCATATCCGAAGTTGTGCTGAGCGCATGCTAATGTTTCGTGTCCAGTGCAATGGATGGGATGGGATTTCACATAAGTCTGCCACCCATGGCCACTCATGGTTGAGCAACTGAGGGAGTTGACTTTGACGAACCCGAGGGTTTTGGAGTTGGAACTACATCAAAGGTCTGTGCTGCTCACACACTCTGCTCAACACATGATATGTTTAGTGCCAGCAGTGTGGAGACGTCGCACAACAGCCGTTGTTCCAGCAGGTACAGGCGTTGTAGGAGTGCATAGAGGCTAGCAGCGGCAACTATACACTTTAAAAACTATCCGCACAAGCGCCACACTTTCACCAGTAGCTCAGGAACATTGGGGTACCTTTTTCAAAAGATTAGCAGCAATGAGTTAAAAACGTGGCCCAGGCATGGAATATGTTGCAGGCTGCCAAGCTACAGAGCCAATCCCAGGTTACGGCCATTATCACACATGACAACATGCCTGGGCCCAGGTGCAGTGGCAAAAACCACATTGCCGTCTCATCGAGGATGGCATGACTCACTTTGTAGGCAGTGTGCTGTCTGGCCCCCAAGCTGATGAGCTTCAGCACGGCCCGCTGACGTCTCCCCACACCAGTGTTGCAGCGTTTCCAGCTCGTAGCTGGGGTCAATTTAACAGCGGAGGAGGGTGGTGTTTCAGCCCTCCTCCCAGGAATGTTGTGTGGGGAGACAAGTCAGGCCACCACATTTTGCGACCCGGTCCACGCCTCAACTACATTCAACCACTGTGCCCAAATTGAAAGGTAGCGTCCCTGTCCGCATGCACTTGTCCATTCGTAACTGGTCACATGGAACTTTAGGGCTAAGCGCTGAATTTAGGGACCGCCTCATGTTTGGGGGAAAGTGCTGGTGTGGACGGCACAGTGCGGTGGCGCAGTAGACACTCTGCCCAAAAAGGGCAGAGTGTCCCCCAGCCGGGATTCCAACATCTCCTGGGCCAGATTTCTTGAGATGAGGCCGTTGAAGCCTTGGGCATGTGGGTGGGTTGCGCTGTACTTTAGCATGAAATGAAAGGCTTGGGAGATGGGGAGTTGCTGGGAAGAGGCGCATGATGGCGCGGGCAAAAGGAGAAATGGCAGGAAAAGGTGAGGATAAGGGTGAACTCCCCAAAGTGTCAGAGGCAGATGTGGAGGTGTCCTGGCTCCTGGTCTGGACTGCAGCGCCAGCCCTGTCAACAGTGGAAGAGGCAGTGGCCGCCAGGCCAAACGACGATTATCCTGCGCTTGCTCTCACCCACTGAGCCCAGGGCTTGCCTTCCAAATGATGGCACCCGCAAGAGGTGGTGAGATTCCTCTCCGCAGATCTCCAAACCATCTTGGACTTGCAAATTGCACTAAATTTGTCATGTAACTGACATGTATATGATGAGTCTATCCATTGTCTGTTCATTTTGGTGAAAGTCAGCCTGTCAGCTGACAGACAGCTGTGCTTGTCAGTGATGATGTCACCGGCTGCTTGTACCCCCAGTTTTTGCTGCTTAGCTTGCCTCCACATCCACACTGCTTTTGCCCCTACACATCACCCCTATCCATGCCTGTGCCTCTAGCCATAAGTCTGCCACCCATGGAAACTCATGGTGCAGAAAGTGAGGGAGCTGACTCTGAGGAACCCTTGGGTTTTGTAGCTGGTACTCCATCAAAGGTCTCTGCTGCTCACACACCCTGCTGAACATACGGTATCTAGGGTTAGAGCGTGTGGTGACCTCGCACAACAGTAGGTGCTTCAGGCAGATGTAGGCCTTGCTGGAGTGTATTGCGGCTAGCTCCAGGTACTGTAGACTTGGGAAAGTGGGTGTCCAAGTGCCGCACTTTCACCCTTAGCTCAGCTAATTTGGGGTATGTTTTTAAAGATCATTGCACCACTACATTGAACATGTGGGCCAGGCATGGAACGTGTTGGAGGCTGGCAAGCTCCAGAGCCCTCCAACAAGCTAAAAAACCTGGCCCCAGGGGCAGCGGGGATAAACAAATTGCCATCTCATCCAGGATGGCATCCCTGACCTCAGAGGCAGTGTGCTGTCCGTCTCCCAAGCTGATGAGCTTCAGCCCAGCCTGCTGACGTCTCCCCACACCAGTGTTGCAGCGTTTTCAGCTCGTAGCTGGGGTAAATCTAACAGCGGAGGAGGAGGAGGGTGGTGTTTCAGCCCTCCTCCCAGGAATGTTTTGTGGGGAAACAAGTCAGGAAAATTCTTGAAACGGGAGAGTTTTGCATCTTTGCCCTTGCTGCCTATGGACATCCCTTTGCCTCTAGCCACCATTTTCCCTGCTTTGCTTGCCTCCAAATCCACACTGCTTTTGCCCCTAGACATCACCCCAGTCCATGCCTTAGCTTGTACCCCCAGTTTTTCCTGCTTAGCTTGCCTCCACATCCACACTGCTTTTGCCCCTAGACATCACCCCAGTCCATGCCTTAGCTTGTATCCCCAGTTTTTCCTGCTTAGCTTGCCTCCACATCCACACTGCTTTTGCCCCTAGACATCACCCCAGTCCATGCCTTAGCTTGTACCCCCAGTTTTTCCTGCTTAGCTTGCCTCCACATCCACACTGCTTTTGCCCCTAGACATCATCCCTATCCATGCCTCTTCCCCTAGCCATAACTCTGCCACCCCTGGAAACTCATGGTGCAGAAACTTTGGTTGCTGACTTTGAGGAACCCTTGGGTTTTGTAGATGGAACTCCATCAAAGGTCTGTGCAGCTCACACACCCTGCTCAAGATATGGTATTGTAGGGTTTCAGCGTGTGTGAATGACGGACAACAGCCTGTGTTTGGACAGATGTAGGCCTTGCTAGAGTGTTTTTAGGCTAGCAGCGACTCCTGTGCACTTGCAAAAGTGGGCGCACAAGCGCCGCATTTTCAACAGTAGCTTCGGTACATTTGGGTATGTTTTTAAAAAACTTTGCACCACTAGGTTAGACGTGGGCCAAACATGGAACGTGTTGGAGGCTGGCAAGCTCCAGAGCCGCTACCAGGTTCCAGCCATTATCACAGGCGTAAAAATGCCAGGCCCCAGGTGTAGCAGGGAAAAAAAAATGCCATCTCAGCCAGGATGGCATCCCTGACCTCGGAGGCACTGTGCTGTCTGTCCCCCAAGCTGATGAGCTTCAGCACCGCCTGCTGACGTCTCCCCACACCAGTGTTTTAGCGTTTGCCGCTAGTAGCTGTGGTGGAGGTTGCAGCGTCGTAGGGTTTCAGTCTACTCCTGCCATGAATTTTGGCCTGGGAGAGGAGATAGGCCACCCCAGTTTGCACCCGGGGAACAGACTCCACCACATTCACCCTGCCTGTCATTAAAGATAAGCACTGCAGCATCCCTGACCACAGGCGCTTGTCCAAGTGTCGGTGGTCAAGTGGACCTTGCAGCAAAGCGCGGAACTAAGGGCCCACCTGATGTTGAGTGACACGTGCTGGTGCAAGGCGGGGACGCCACACCGGGAGAAGTTGAGACGGCTAGGGACGGCATAGTGAGGTGCCACAGTTGCCATCAGGTCCGGGAAGGCGGGAGTTTCAACAAGCCGGAACGCCAACCTCTCCTGGGCCAGCAGTTTAGCGATGTTGGCGTTCTAGGCTTGCGTGGGTGGGTGGTTAGCGGTGTATTTCTGCCGGCGCTCCAATGTATGAGAGATGGTGGGTTGTTGTAAAGAAGCGCCTGATGGTGCCTTTGATGGTGCAGGAGAAGGAGATAAGACAGAAACAGGGGAGGATGAGGGAGAAGTCAACAAAGTGGCGGAGGCAGATGAAGTGATGTCCTGGCTCGTCCTCTGGAGTGCATCGCCAGCACTGTGAGCAGAGGCAGTGGCATGAACGGCGGGCGACGTTTGTCCTGCCGTTGCTGCCTGCCACTGATTCCATTGCTTGGATTCCAAATGACGGTGCATTGAAGTGGTGGACAGGTTGCTCTTCTCAGGGCCCCTACTCGATTTCGAGAGGCAAATTGTGTAGACGACACTATATCTGTCCTCGGCGCATTCCTTGAAAAAACTCTACACCTTCAAGAAACGTGCCCTCGATGGGGGAGTTTTTCTGGGCTGGGTACAAAAGGGAACATCTTCGGACATTCCGGGTCTGGCCTGGCTTCGGCAAAGCAGCTGACCTCTGCCTCTGGACATGTCTCTGCCTCTAGCTACCCTTTTTGGTGCTGCACCTGCCTCAACATCCACACTACTTTCCCAGCTTGACATCTGCCTTGTCCAGGTGGGGTCGGTGTCCTCGTCGTCCACCACCTCCTCTTCCAACTCCTGTCTCGCCTCCTCCTCCTGCACAATGCGCATGTCAACTGGCTGCCCTGACAGCAACTGCGTCTCATCGTCGTCGATGAGGGTGGGTTGCTGGTCATCCGCCACCAAATCGACCGGAGATGGAATGGAGGAGACTCTAGTGTTTGAGCATCTGGACACAGATACTCGTCTGTTAGGTCCGTGGAATCGCGAAATGGAGGGGCAGGTTGCGGTACAGTCAAAGGAAGGGAGAACAGCTCTGGGGAGCAGGGACAGTTGGGGTTATTGTTCTGAGAAGATTGGGAATTTTGGGTGGAAGGAGGACAAGACTGTTGGGTAAGAGGAGGTAGAGGCTGACTGGCTGGTGGACAATGTGCTTTAAGCGTTATCCGACAGCCATTGCAAGACCTGTTCCTGGTTCTCGGGCCTACTAATCTTTGTACCATTCAGCCTAGTTAATGTGGAACTTTTGTGCAAAGCGCAGAACTTAGGGCCCGCCTGATGTTAAGGGACACACGCTGGTACAAGGCTCAACTCACCCTAAGTGCCAAAAACACTGCTGGTGCAAGGCTCTACTCATGCCAAGGGCCTCAATCTCTGCTGGTAGCTCAGCTTAAGGTCATGTAACTTTGTTTGGAAGGGCTCATGTTAAGGGCTAGAAAAGTGAATTTTGGAAGGTCTTACCACATCACACACACACACACACACACACACACACACACACACACACACTCAAAATGACAGTTAAGGGTGAGGGCTTTTGGAATTCCCATTGCCTATTCCATTTGTGGTTGTCATGGGGAACGTGATTTAAAGGGGTGGTTGTTACTGTTTGTTGAGCTTAAATTGGGGTTTGTGTCCATCCATTTGGGGAGTAAAGAAGGTTTCCAGGTATTTTCCCACTTTGATAGAGGTTTTTTTGAATGTGGAAAGTGTGTAGTTGTTAGGCAGTGATGTTGGGGTAATAGAGGGTCTTTGGTGTGTTAGATGCCCCCAGGCATGCTTCCCCTGCTGTCCCAGTGTCATTCCAGAGGTGTTGGCATCATTTCCTGGGGTGTCATAGTGGACTTGGTGACCCTCCAGACACGGATTTGGGTTTCCCCCTTAACGAGTATCTGTTCCCCATAGACTATAATGGGGTTCGAAACCCGTTCGAACACACGAACATTGAGCGGCTGTTCGAATCGAATTTCGAACCTCGAACATTTTAGTGTTCGCTCATCTCTAATAAGGATCAATATGTAAAAAAAATTTTCCTATCAGTATGTCTTTGTAGAATGGGAGGAAATCCATGCAAACACGGGGTGAACATACAAACTCCTTGCAGATGATGTTCCTGCTGGGATTCAAACTCAGGACTCCAGCGCTGCAAGGCTGCAGTGCTAATCACTTAGCCACCGTGTAGCCCCTAGGCATTAATATAATAATGTACGGAGCACCATGAGATTTATACAGCACCTTGTGAAAGTATTCGGCCCCCTTGAACTTTTCAACCTTTTGCCATATTTCAGGCTTCAAACATAAAGGTATAAAAATTTTATTTTTGGGGGAAGAATCAACAAGTGGGACACAATTGTGAAGTGGAACGAAATTTATTGGATATTTTAAACTTTTTGAAGAAAGGAAAAACTGGAAAAATCGAGTGTGCAAGTTTATTCAGCCCCCTTGTGTTAATACTTTGTAATGCCACTTTTAACTGCGATTACAGCTGCAAGTCGCTTGGGGTTTGTCTCTATCAGTTTTGCAGATCGAGAGACTGAAATTCTTGCCCATTCTTCCTTGCAAAACAGCTGAAGCTCAGTGAGGTTGGATGAAGAGCGTTTGTGAACAGTAGTTCCCTGTCGTCCCTACCAGCGGCACAATGTGGGGTATTTCGTGCCCCTGTGTGCTGGTAGGACAGGCGGAATTTTAATTAGCCATGTATTAATTTCACATGGCTTGTTCCCTTTAAGAGGGCACAGATACCTCCCCCCTGTGCGTTTTTTTCTGTCCTGTGTAAAGGATCGGACAGGTGGGGAGGACTCTGTGTCCTCCTAAAGAGTAAGAGTAAAGAAGAAGTTTCAGGTACTTACCTGTTCAGACCTGTTCAGGTGTCTTCAATGATGCACTCTGCCCCTTTGAACTTCTGTGTCGGTCCTGCAAAGATAATAGGTAAGATTAAGGTTACCTATTTTACCCACCTCCCTCACGCGATCCTTCTACCTTTCCCCGGCATCCAGTCCTGCTGGGCTTCGGGAGCCGCGCGCAGCCAGCCGGCGTGTTCGCGCGGCTCCATGAGGGGAACTTCCGGTTTCGCGGAACCTTTCCTCTGCGTAGGAGGGTTCCGGCCTGTCGTTTGGTAATGTAACACCGGCAACTTCCGGTTTTTGGCTTTCGCCGCTCCGGGACCACGCGAACAGCAGCGTTGGACACTGGAGGTCCTCAGGAGCTTAAGGTACGTGCCAAAGTAGTTGGCTCAAGGGGGGAGCGTGACTTGAAGGGCTAGGAGTCTTATGAAGGGCAAAAGGAACGGAGCTCTTTTGACTAAGGCCACGCCCCTTCCGGATATGGGGCTGTAAAAGGAGGCAGGTTGCATCCCTCATTGCCTGCTAGTCTAATCCCTAGCTGGTTTCTGCGCTGTGGCTTGTGGTTTCCGCTTCAAAACTACATTTATTCTACTGCAACTCTGCTGAAGGTTGGTAAGTGGTCTGCAGAAGCTGGGTGAGTCTCCTCATATGGTTCCTTGAATGTACTCCTCTGATGTTTCATATTCCATGCTTAGGTATCGCTGAAAACTAGTTTCTATTTGTCATGTCTTCCTCTTCTACCCCTCCCGGGGATCAAGTGAGACGGAAGAGGTCTTCTAAAAGGAGACACCTGGCTTGCATTGATTGTGACGTTCCACTACCTGATGGTAGGTGCGGTTTTTTTCGTCTGCTAATTCTCCCAATGGTGGGAGTATCCTGAATGTCATTGTTTTGCCTTTAGGCTATGACTGGTCACGCTGCCAGCAATGCAGGGGACCTCTGCGGGAGGAACCCGTTACCAGTGATATGGTAGCATGGGTCAAGGAGTACATGGTGAGTACGTTAGCCGCAAAGAGGGGAAGGGTCCCCCCGGCTTCTAAGTATCCTTGTGTTTTTTGCAGGATGATTCTTTAAAGGATATCCGTACTTCACTGCCTCAGCTCACCAAGAAGCAGCGCGTGGAAAGGCGTTCTGCTTCACTGCCCTCCCTGGAGCGCCTCCAGGTGGAGGAGGTGTCCATATCATCGGACGATCAGTCCTCCTGTACCAGCAGACCAATTTTCCATCGGGAGAAGACTAATAAACTGCTGAAGGCCATCCGGTCGTGGGACCAGGTTGGCGAGGGGGAAGCCTCTGCGTCCACCTCTGGGAAGCGGAGGGTTTTCCAAGTGGACGCCTCCATGGCCAGCCTAATGGAACAAGAATGGAAGCAGCCGGAGAAGGCTTACGTCACCACCAGAGCTTTCAAAGCAGTATATCCGATTGATCCCTCCCAACTGGATCGCTGGGGTCCGCCACCCAAGGTGGATTTAGCCATCTCTAAGCTTTCCCGTCGCACTGTCGTGCCCATCGATGACGGGTCAAATCTTCAGGATTTGCTTGATAGGAGAGTGGATTCAACGCTCAAGAAGGCGTATTCGTCTGCTTCAGCCCAGGTGACGGTGGGCATCGCCTCAACGGAAGTAGCTGATAAGCTTCAAGCCCGGCTGGACCGCCTGGAACGGGATATCGACTCCGGGGTTAACAGGGACGACATCCTGGCATCCATGGGGGAGATCCGTCTCGCTATGGATTTCCTGAGAGAATCGGCAAGACAGCAGGTGAAGCTGGCTTCCAAGGCCATGGCCCTCAATACCGCCGCCAGGAGGCCCTTGTGGCTCAAACCTTGGCGGGCTGATGTCGCCTCCAAGTTTTCTTTGTGTTCCCTCCCCTTTCAACCTGGAAAGGTTTTCGGCCAAGGGCTGGACGATCTGATGGAGGGATTGGCTGATGGTAGAGGGAGATCACTACCACAAGCAACCAGAGAAAGAAGGCCTCCCCCTTCTAGGGGTCAAGGCTCCACGTCTCAATACAGGCCTCAACAGGGAAGCCAGAGACGCCCCAGATACCGTCCGAAGGGGGCGGGTCGCGGGATCCCCAAGGAGGACCCTAAGAAGAAGGGGTTTTGAGGAGACGCCGCTCTCTGTGACCAGCTCTCCCGTAGGAGGGCGCCTTTCGAATTTCCTTGTGGCATGGCATCTTCACATTCTGGACCCATGGGTCCTTCAAGTTGTTCAGCGAGGATACGCAATAGAGTTCTCCCATCCTCCGGTGGATCGTTTCATCACTACGCGGGTCTTACCAGTCCTACAACAAGACTGCCTGGAGGCTTCCGTCGCAGAATATCTCTCAAAGGGGGCCCTGGAAAGGGTCCCTCCTCCCGAAGTGGGTCAAGGAGTTTATTCACCCGTGTTCTTAGTTCCAAAGTCCACAGGAGGGTGGCGGATGATTATAGATCTTCGGTTCCTCAACCTCTTCATAAAGAAAAAACCTTTCAGGATGGAGTCCATAGACTCAGTAACCAGTTTCCTATTGCGCGACGAGGTCATGGTCACCCTGGACCTAAAGGATGCCTACTTACATATCCCCATCTTCCCGCCACACAGGAAATATCTACGTATAGCCGTTCTTATGGCTGGTCACAGAGAGCACCTACAGTTCACTGCTCTGCCATTCGGCATATCGTCAGCTCCGTATGTATTCACCAAGATGGTCGCACCAGTTGCCGCCGCTCTCAGACTTCAAGGCCTTTTCGTGGTTCCCTACCTCGACGACTGGCTTATAAAAGCTCAGTCTACTTCAATTCTCCATCACCACCTCCAGATAGCCATCGCCTTCCTCCAGGAGTTAGGTTGGCTGATCAATTGGGAGAAGTCAGAAATAGTGCCATCCACCCGGAAGAAATTCCTGGGGTTTGTTCTGGATTCCCAGAGCATGCAGATTTTCCTATCTCGTCCAAGGCGAGCAAAAATAGAAGCTTCGGTTCGGGGCCTTCTCAGGTCCCGATGGATCACCATTCGCACCGCCATGCGGGTCCTAGGCCTGATGTCTTCTTCAGCCAAGGCGGTCCCTTGGGTTTTATGGCACTTGCGTCCCCTTCAGATGGAAGTGTTGAGAGCCTGGAACGGATCTCCACGGGGACTGCACAGGAAGATCTGCCTTTCTCCCGGTACCCGTCTTTCCCTCAGATGGTGGAGACACCTGAAAGACGGAAGGTCCTCGGTTCAACCTCGTTGGACCCTGTTGACAACAGATGCGTCCCATTCGGGATGGGGAGCCCACCTGGACGGCAGGACTGTCCAGGGTCTGTGGAGGAATCCAGAGGTAGGAACCTCCAACCTGAAGGAGCTAAAAGCAGTTTATCTGGCGCTGAAGTACTTCGCCCCCTTTCTCGAAGGGAAGGCAGTCAAGGTCCGGTCAGACAATATGACGACGGTAATATACTTGAACAAACAGGGCGGCACCAGGGTTCCAGCCCTACTGAAAGAGGCGAACTTGATCTTCACGTGGGCAGAGAAGAATCTGACCCACCTATCCGCTGTTCACATCAAGGGCTCCCTGAACATAGTAGCGGATCAGTTGAGTCGGGGTATCCCTGTATCAGGAGAATGGTCTCTCAATCAAGACATATTCCATCAGATTGTCCAAACATGGGGCCTTCCGGATGTCGACCTCATGGCAACCCGACTCAACGCCAAGGTGGAAACCTTCTGCTCTCTGTACCAGGAGGACAATGCCTTGGCAGTGGATGCCCTGTCCATCCCATGGAGGTTCAGGCTGATATACATCTTCCCTCCAGTTTCCATCATACCCAAGGTATTGATGAAAATCAGACAGGACCAAGTCTCGGGAATTGCCATAATCCCGTTCTGGCCGAAAAGGACTTGGTTTGCCCAGCTCATGTGGATGAGTCAAGGCAGGTATTGGAGGCTTCCCCCCCTCCCAGATCTGGTGACACAAGGAGAGCTGAGACACCACGATCTGAGGAGATTCAATCTGACAGCCTGGAGGTTGACCAGTCCCTATTAAGGAATAGAGGACTGTCTCAAGGCGTCCTAAGGACTTTAGCCAGCGCCAGAGCCACCTCGACCAATAAGAATTACCGTAGGATCGGTAATATTTTCCAGGATTGGTGCACGGAACACGAAGTGGACTCCTCCGATCCCCCTGTGAGGGCGATCCTGGATTTCCTTCAGGACGGCCTAGACAGAGGGCTTGCAGCTTCTACCCTGAAGGTACATGTAGCCGCTTTGTCCGCCTATCTGGGGAGGCGGTTGTCTCAGGATCCTTTAGTGAGCACCTTTATCAAAGGGGCAACTAGGCTGAGACCAGCAGTTTCTGCTCCTGTCCACCAATGGGACCTCAGCAAGGTCCTAACGGCACTTTGTGTTGCTCCATTCGAACCTCTGGAGGAGGTGGATCTAAAGTGGCTGACCTATAAGGTATCTTTTCTCCTCGCTATCACCTTGGCAAAAAGGGTAGGGGAGCTTCAAGCACTCTCATCGGAAGCTCCTTACATTGCCTTCTTTGAAGACCGTGTTCAGTTGAGATTTCTGCCAGGATTCAGGCCGAAAGTTTCTTCTAGGGCGAATGTGAGTCAGCTCATTTGCTTGCCAACCTTTTTTCCCGTGCCCACTTCCCCTGAGGAGGAGAAGTGGCATACCCTAGATTTAGTCCGGAACCTGCAGATTTACCTTCAGCGCACACGCGCTTTCAGGAGATCTGAGAACTTGTTAATAAATTATGTAGGGGGCCATAAAGGCCGCAAGGCTTCTAAGGCCACCATCTCTCGCTGGGTGAAGGAAGCAATCAAGTTGGCGTTTGTGAGTCAGAACTTACCTCCGCCGACCGTCCTAAGGGCCCATTCGACGCGGGCAGTATCGACCTCTTGGGCAGAGGTCAAGGCTCTCACCTTGGACCAGATTTGTGCAGCAGCATCCTGGTCTTCAGAATTGACCTTTGTGAAGCACTACCGACTTGATCGGTATGGCTCAGAAGCTACTGCCTTCGGGCGTACTGTATTACATTCTGCTTGTGTTTAATCTCCCACCCTTATGGGGATTACTTGCTATTTCCCCACATTGTGCCGCTGGTAGGGACGACAGGGAACAAAGGATTATGTAGATAATCTTGTTTCCCTTAGTCCTAACAGCGGCACAAGGATTCCCCCCCTATTGTTGTTTATTTTGGAATGTATGTATTATTACTTGTTATTTACGCACAGGGGGGAGGTATCTGTGCCCTCTTAAAGGGAACAAGCCATGTGAAATTAATACATGGCTAATTAAAATTCCGCCTGTCCTACCAGCACACAGGGGCACGAAATACCCCACATTGTGCCGCTGTTAGGACTAAGGGAAACAAGATTATCTACATAATCCTTTGTTTTCAGCTGTTTTCACAGATTCTCGATTGGATTCAGGTCTGGACTTTGACTTGGCCATTCTAACACCTGGATACGTTTATTTGTGAACCATTCCATTGTAGATTTTGCTTTATGTTTTGGATCATTGTCTTGTTGGAAGATAAATCCCCGTCCCAACCTCAGGTCTTTTGCAGACTCCAACAGGTTTTATTCCAGAATGGTCCTGTATTTGGCTGTATCCATCTTCCCATCAATTTTAACCATCTTCCCTGTCCCTGGAGAAGAAAAGCAGACCCAAACTATGATGCTGCCACCACCATGTTTGACAGTGGGGATGGTGTGTTCAGGGTGATGAGCTGTGTTGCTTTTACGCTAAACATATCGTTTTGCATTGTGGCCAAAAAGTTCGATTTTGGTTTCATCTGACCAGATGGGAATAATGGGAATAATAGAATAATGTACAGCACTATGGAATTAATATAATAATGTACAGAGCACTGTGAGCTTTATATAATACTGTGCAGCCCCATGGCATTAATATGTTATATACAGCACCATGGGATCAATATAATAATCTACAGAGCACCATGGAATTAATATAATAATGTACAGAGCACCATGGAATTAATATAATACTGTACAGAGAACCATGGAATTAATATAATAATGTACAGCACCATGGAATTAATATAATACTATACAGAGAACCACGGAATTAATTAATATAATAATATACAGCACCATGGAATTAATATAATACCGTACAGAGCACCATGGGATTAATATAACAATGTACAGCATCATGGAATTAATATAATAATGTACAGAGCACCATGGAATTAATATAATACAGTACAGAGCAGCATGAGATTAATATAATACAGTACACCATGGGAATAATATAATAATGTCCAGCACCATGGGAATAATATAATAATGGACAGCGCCATGGAATTAAAATAATAATGTACAGAGCAGCATGGGATTAATATAATACTGTATAGAACACCCTGGGAATAATATAATAATGTACATAGAACCATGGGATTAATATAATGTTTAATCAGATTTTATTAAATTTTTCAAATATAACAGAAAAAGACAAAAAGAAGGTGAAAAAACCGATGGCATAATGGCACGCAGGCTGCGCATGTAAGCAAGAGGACAGGGGTGACACCCTATCCAGCGTTATAGAACATACTATATCAACAAAAGGATGGAATGCTCAGAAGTATGAGGCCATGAAGACAACGTTAATAAGGAAATGGGGGGCAAAAAAATAGATAAGGTGAACACACAAAGGGAACTGCAGTCAGGAAAACACAGGAAAAGAAAAAAAGGGGTGCACAACAGAGGGAGCGAAGGATGATCAGCAACCTCCTCAGGGGAGGGGGTGAAAGGATAGAAAGGTAGAACTATATGGGGAGAAAAAAGATAATTTAGTCAAATCCTGGAACACTACTCAAGGCCGCCAGAGAGCCTCAAACTTGGAGAAGTCAGGGGAATCCTGCGCCACCAGAGCCTGCATTCTTTTTATTAGGAGAAGCTCCTGTAAAAATTCCATCAGACAAGGTGCGATAATGTATAGCACCATGGAACTGAAATAATATTGTACAGAGCACCGTGAGATTAATACAATAATGTACAGAGCACCATGAAATTAACCCCTTGCCGGGTGTTTAAATTTGGCGGCCACCATAGCCACCCGGTGCTAATGCCCGTGATATCTGGATCTGGATCTGTGATGTCTCTCTGGAGCCTCGGTCAATGGAGGCGCCTGGGCGCCACCATTTTCCTGGGGATCGCAGGCACCTGGAGCAAGCTCTAGGGCCTGCGTCCTGTTTCTATGACAGCCGGGAGCAATGTGATGACTCTTAGGCCTCATTCTATACTTTCTATTGCAGGCTACTCTATGTACTGAAATGCTGGAGCATGCGGATCATCAATGCCAACAACACGCTGTTAAATATTATATATTTACAATATTCTCTAGCAGACATGGAGTTAACACTCTACTGACATCATAGTCTTATATTCTGGGGACATGGGTGCGGTTAGAGTACACCATTTTAGAAATCTCCCTACATAGCTGTAACATGGAAGGTAACACCCACTCTCATGAACATAAATGAGTGACAGACACACACGTCGTCGTCGTCATCCATGAGGGGAATCCATGGGGAATCTATGGCAGGTCTGTCTGCCATCCCTCTCTGTCATCCTGGACAAGATGTCGTGAATATTCCAGATGACCAGACCAGATGACAAGCATGAACCAAGCTGTAACTACAAGATATCCAGATGATTTAACTTCTCTGAAGATGTAAGCTATTGACAATTGACTGATATTTGTGTTATTTGGACATTTTCCCTGTTCCTGTGTTTTCCTTCAAGATATTAATAAACCTCTACACTGATTTATAAACAAGCTGACTTCTTCCTATCGTGGATAAGGCCTACAACACGTGACATAAGTCTATCCCACAATTTCAAGGCCAGGTACGGATATTTAACAGTGGACACAAGTCTCACCGGCAAATACAAGATATTTAACACACGCTCATTATATGGCTTCCCAGCGAGCTGCTGAGATGCTGGAACAATCACGGGCACAGCGCGAGGAACGAGTTCAGTGGCAAGCCAGCTTGACAGCTGTCGAAATGCCGGAGCAGGCAAACCATCGACGGCAGGAATTTGCTGAATATAGGCGGATCATCGACGCCAACAACCCGCAGACAAAGTCGTAGGAAGAGGCTAGTCTTCTATAACACAATGAATCCTGCACATAATGGTCACTGACTTATCTGCAGATGTTACATTCTAGTGGCTACTGGACCTTTGATGACATCACAGTCACGTGACCTATATGACAAGCCAATCACAGAGCACTAAAGGACCTCCCCTTTGTTTAATTTATGCAGGTCCTTGCAGTTCTCTGTGCTCTGTGGACCCTGACTCGAGTATAAACCAAGGGGGGCTTTTTCAGCATAAAAACTGTGCTGAAAAAGTCGACTTATACTTGAGTATATACGGTAATAATGTTTATTACTTTGGAATTAATATGATAATGTACAGAGCTCCATGGGATTATTATAATAATGTACAGCACTATTCAATTCATATAATAATGTACAGAACACCATGGCATTAATATAATAATGTACAGTGCACCATGCAGTTAATATAATGTACAGCATCATGGAATTAATATAATAATATACAATGCATCATGGGATTAATTTAATAATGTAGAGAGCACCATGGGATTAATGTAATACAAAACACCATGGGATTGATAAAATAATGTTTAGAGCACCATGGAATTAATATAATACTGTACATACCAGCATACTTTATAGCACCATGCAAATAATATAATGATATACAACACCTTGGGATGAATATAATAAAATACAGAACACCATGGGATTAATATAATACTGTATAGCGTACCAATGGAATAATATAATAATGTACAGCACCATGGAATTAATTTAATAATCTGTAGTGTACCATAAAATTAATATATTACTGTACATTTAGTAAGGAATTGATATAATAATGTACAGAGCACCATGAGATTCAACCAACCGCCCCGCCCCACCCCACCTCCAACCCCCCCCCCATATAGCAGCCACCAACGAAGAGGAAGATGAGACTCCATGGACTGTTATAACCCAAACCCCCCCCCCCCCATACCCACCACCCACCCAACCCAACGCCCCCCCCCCCCCCCCCCCGCCCACTTTACTAGCTTTGGCAATGCCAAATACCTATTCGGACGTGCCAATAAAGCATTTTTGATTTGATTTGATTAATACACTCAGTGGTCAAAAGTCATGGGAAGGTACCAGATGCGCCATTTATAGCGCGTCCCCCTCTGTGAGCCCTGATAACTGCAGCAAGACAACGAGGCATGGACTCCATGAGGTGTTGGCAGCGCCGCACCTCCCATGAGGTGACCTGAAGCGACCGCTTCAGGCGGCGCCATGCCAGGGCCACGGGGAGGGTGGAATTTTTGCTGACCTAAGACTGGACTGGCTTAGGGTCACCGTCACTGAGCGGTGGATTGCGGAGGCCGCTGGAGCAGTGCCTGCTCCCTGCCTGCTCTCTGCCTGCTAAAGACGCTCACTTCGTTCGGCCCTGCCCCCTCCATTTGGCCCTGCCCCCTCCGTGCGCCCCACCCCCTTCCACTTGGCCCCGCCCCCTCCGCTGCGCCCCCTCCTCCGGGGGAAGGGTAGCTTTCTGACGTCTGCCTCAGGCGGCAGAAAGCCATGGTTCACCCCTGGGTGTTGGAAGAGTTCTGGACGGATATTGATTCACACAGTCCGCACTGCAGCCCACAATTGGTCCTGTGTAGTTGGCGCTGGGTCCTTAGAGTGGACACTGGTATCCACAGCATCCCATAAATGCTCTATGGGGTTGAGGTCGGGCGAGCAAGCAGGCCAAACGAGGGTCGTGAGATTACTGGTGTGTTCATTAAGCCAGTCCTGTGTCACCAACTAGTGAAGATTTGTTGCATTGTCCTGTTGGTACACAGCATCCCCATCAGGGAACTCCAACACCAGAAAGGGGTGCAGCTGGTCTGCCTTAAGTTGCACGTATCGAGCACTGGTCATTGATCCCTGCATCCGGACAATGGTACCCAACTACGACCATGTGAACATGGCTCAGACCACCTCCCGCCTGTTGGCATGCAGGATCCATGGCTTTATGGGGCATATGCCACACTCTCACACGCCCATCGGATCTGTACAACTGGAACCATGATTCATCAGACCATGCCACATGCCGCCACTATTCCATGGTCCAATGACGATGATCGCGGGCCCATTCCAGTCTCTGAGCTTTGTGTTGCGGCGTCAACAAAGGGACACGGGTCAGGCATCGACTGTTGAAGCCTATGAGGTGCAGTTCTTGTCATACAGTCCTGTTGGAAATGGGGTCCTGGCTCCCCATATTCAAATCGGCGGTGATTTCACCCACAGTAGATCGCCGAGAGCCCAGTACGACTGTGGAGGTGACGTCCGTTCATCAAACACTTGTGGTCAACTGGTGTGGCAGTTTATGCTGCTACCAACATTGTGCAGGTCCACCCAAATTACAAAATCGCCAAAATGCTATGCCCCATGCATCTTGCACTGTCGACATTAGCGCCATAAGCCACATTGCGAAATATAAAACAAAACAAAGACACCGAGCGCACTAAGTGTAATATTTGAGAGTACACAAATGATTAAAAACTGGGTAAGTATTTACGTGGACCAGATGGCCTCTCACCTTATGAGGTTGTGAAAAGTCACAACACTTGAAATCTTATTAGGGTGAGAGTGGCAGCAGTTCAATCCGTCACTGGAGGACCGGAGGAAATACTTTGGTCCCCTTTTCCTCTTCAGTATAAGCCACATCGCGTCAAACTGTTTGAGCGACAGAATCTGCACTGGGACAGGCTTTCCCGTGGATTTTGGCCACTTAGTATATGTGTATATGAGTAATATCTATAAGTAATAACACAACAGTCACTAACAATATATAGATATAGATCTATATACTGTATGTGACTAATATGAATAATAAGTAACACAACAGTCACTAAGGATGCATATATCTACAGTCCTATGAAAAAGTTTGGGCACCCCTATTAATCTTAATCATTTTTAGTTCTAAATATTTTGGTGTTTGCAACAGCCATTTCAGTTTGATATATCTAATAACTGATGGACACAGTAATATTTCAGGATTGAAATGAGGTTTATTGTACGAACAGAAAATGCGCAATATGCATTAAACCAAAATTTGACCGGTGCAAAAATATGGGCACCTCAACAGAAAAGTGACATTAATATTTAGTACATCCTCCTTTTGCAAAGATAACAGCCTCTAGTCGCTTCCTGTAGCTTTTAATCAGTTCCTGGATCCTGGATGAAGGTATTTTGGACCATTTCTTTCTACAAAACAGTTCAAGTTCAGTTAAGTTTGATGGTCGCCGAACATGGACAGCCCACTCTCAAATGATCTGAAAACAAAGATTGTTCAACATAGTTGTTCAGGGGAAGGATACAAAACGTTGTCTCAGAGATTTAACCTGTCAGTTTCCACTGTGAGGAACATAGTAAGGAAATGGAAGACCACAGGGACAGTTCTTGTTAAGCCCAGAAGTGGCAGGCCAAGAAAAATATCAGGCAGAGAAGAAGAATGGTGAGAACAGTCAAGGACAATCCACAGACCACCTCCAAAGAGCTGCAGCATCATCTTGCTGCAGATGGGGTCACTGTGCATCAGTCAACAATACAGCGCACTTTGCACAAAGAGAAGCTGTCAGGAAGAGTGATGAGAAAGAAGCCGTTTCTGCACGTACGCCACAAATAGAGTTGCCTGAGGTATGCAAAAGCACATTTGGAGAAGCCAACTTCATTTTGGAAACAAAGATTGAGTTGTTTGGTTATAAAAAAAAAGGCGTTATGCATGGCGTCCAAAAAGAAACAGCATTCCAAGAAAAACACTTGCTACCCACTGTAAAATTTGGTGGAGGTTCCATCATGCTTTGGGGCTGAGTAGCCAATGCCAGCACCGGGAATCTTGTTAAAGTTGAGGGTCGCATGGATTCCACTCAGTATCAGCAGATTCTTGAGAATAATGTTCAAGAATCAGTGACGAAGTTGAAGTTACGCCCGGGATGGATATTTCAGCAAGACAATGATCCAAAACACTGCTCCAAATCAACTCAGGCATTCATGCAGAGGAACAATTACAATGTTCTGGAATGGCCATCCCAGTCCCCAGACCTGAATATCATTGAACATCTGTGGGATGATTTGAAGCGGGCTGTCCATGCTCGGCGACCATCTAACTTAACTGAACTTGAATTATTTGTCCAAAATACCTTTATCCAGGATACAGGAACTGATTAAAAGCTACAGGAAGCAACTAGAGGCTGTTATCTTTGCAAAAGGAGGATCTACTAAATATTAATGTCACTTTTCTGTTGAGGTGCCCATACTTTTGCACCGGTCAAATTTTGGTTTAATGCATATTGCACATTTTCTGTTAGTACAATAAACCTCATTTCAATCCTGAAATATTACTGTGTCCATCAGTTATTAGATATATCAAACTGAAATGGCTGCTGCAAACACCAAAATATTTAGAACTAAAAATGATTAAGATTAATAGGGGTGCCCAAACTTTTTCATAGGACTGTATATATCCAGTATTTATAGAAGGTCCTGAGAGTTCTAACATAGAGATGGCTGATGAGGTCGACCCAGCTAGTTTTTGGCCATAATGAAGTTACCAGATTCAGACACTGGTTGACTTTTTGCAGGATCTTGTGCATAAGGGGGTAGGCCAGTTGATAGCCCCAGGCATGGGCTAAAGAGTTTATTCCTAGAGCAGTCTCTTAGATTGAGGGAGAAGAACCACAGAACATTGTGGTATATCTGATAGGTGAATAAGTTCACCTTAAGTATCCCTATTTCTGGGTTATTTGTAGAAATGCTCCATTCTTACTGGTTTCTGGCTGATGTAGTCGGCCTGCACATTCTCTGACATGCACATTTAGATGGATTTTTGTCTCACGATGACAAAATTAGTGGCTGCAGCTTTCTGCAATGGGTTTGGCTCCAGCCTGTATACAGGTTGTCATGGAAAAATTCTATGAGACAAGGGAACAAAGTTGATTTTACTAAATTCACTATCCAACTTAAATCCCAATGGATCTCTCGTCTTCTAAAGGCCTCTAATGAGAGATCTGAATGGTCCAATTATTAGAAGATTGTCTAGACAAGGGAAAACATTGATGTTATTTCCTTAGATATTACTTCGGCCATGACTTTTGTGAAAACCAGATGTGCTGAGACAATTCCGACTGGGAGGGAAAAGGATAGAAAAAGGAGGATACACAACAAAACAGAAACCTCTGGCATCTTAGATGAATTGGAACATAACAATATACATTCTGCAATTGCAGGTTACCATTATTAATGTTTATTTATATATATAGCATCATTAATTCCATAGTGCTTCACATTTGAGGGTTTACATACGGTACACAAAATGTACAAACAGATATTATACTAACGATGACTGACTGGCACAGTGGGATAGAGGGCCCTGCCGCGAGGGCTTACAATCTATGAGGGAAGAGGGATTTAGACAGAACGTGAGGGGGGAAGACTGTTCAGATGGTGATGTGGTGACAGTAGTGTTATTGGAGGTTGTAGGTCTTCCTGAATAGGGGAGTCTTCAGGGCCTTCATGAATCCTGTGATTGTGGGGGTCAGTCTTATGTGTCTTGGTAAGGAGTTCCAGAGTATGGGGGATGGACAGGAGAAATCTTGGAGACAGTTGTGTGAGGAGCGGATGAGAGCAGAGCGGAGTAGGAGGACATTGGAGGACCTGAGGTTACGTGTGGGCAGGTAGCGGGAGATTAGGTCAGAGATATATGGAGGGGACATGTTGTGGATCGCTTTGTATGTTAACATTAGTAGCTTGAATTCTATTCGCTGGGTAATAAGTAGCCAGTGAAGGGATTAGCAGAGGGGAGCAGCTGTTGAGGAAGGGGGGGGGGGGGGGTGAGGTGAATTAAGCAAGCAGCGCAGTTTAAGGTGGACTGGAGGGGGGCGAGGGTGTTTGCTGGGAGTCCATGGAGAAGGGTGTTGCAGTAATCTAAGCAGGAGATTATGAGGGCATGGACGAGCATCCTGAGTAGTTTCAGGGGTGAGGAAGGAGCGGATTCGATGGATTTTCTTGAGTTGGAGGCAGCAAGAAGTGCTGAGGGCTTGAACGTGTGATTTGAAAGTTAGGTCGGAGTCCAGGGTTATCCGAACACATTGCACCCGTGGGACAGAGGTGAGAGTGGTTCCATTAACTTTGATAGAGGGGCCGTACGGGGTGGGGCGAAGATGATGAACTCCGTTTTTTCCATGTTGCGTTTGAGAAAGCGGGAGGAGAGAAAGGAGGCTATAGCCGCAAAACAAGGGAGTCTTTCCCCACTAGGGAAACTGCTAACTGAATTCTCTCCATCTTGAAGTGATGATGTGCCTCAAACCTGTTTTAGAGACTTGACTATTGACTGTGATCTTCCTTGATTCAGTACTGGAGCAATAGCCCACAATTGAAGAAGAATCTAGATGTTGAGATGAAAGTGAATGGTGTTTAGAATCCTAGGATTTGATGTTGTCTTCTCCATTCCTGGATGTAGCCAGAGATCCTTCCTTCAACCGCGGCATTCTTTATTTTTGATTTTGTAGTTAGGATTAAGGATGTTGAGATCTGGAATGTTGAAAGGAAGGTTTCTCTTCTGGACTAGAAGTTCAGGTAAATCTTGCTCCACATCTGCGGCTTTTTCTAGGATCTTCTCTAATTTTGGGCCAAAAGCAGATACCCCCAAAATTGGGATTTTGAAGAGTTGGCCGTCCACATTTTAGCCACTATAGTTAGATAAAGTAGCTCACTGAGCGACCTGGACAGATTCCACAGAGGCATCAACCAAAAACCCAGTGGATTGTTGCAGCAGAGGTAAGAATTCTCTCTCTCTCTACATGTCCCTAATTGAGATTGGATCCCAACTGACCAGTGCTCTAACAACATCACTGGAGGATACGAAAAACTAGTTTTGTGTTTTACTCCCTTGCTTTCCAAAAGCCCTAACTTTATTTTTCATAGAGCTTAATTTTTGTGAGGCAAATTGCACAATGTATTGGGAAGCTTGAAAAGAGCCAGAATGAGGTAGAACTGTAGAAAAACTACATTTACACAACTTCCTCAGGGCTTTGTTTTTATAGTGTTCACTAAACAGCCCAAATGACCTTACTTGTATTCTGAGGGTCGGCACAATGAAAAAACATTGGAGGAGTCGCTATATTCTGAGATCTAGAACTTTTGACATCTCTGTAAGCTTTTTTTTTTTCCGCTGGGCCAGATTTACTTTTTATTTATACCGTTTTGGGAAATGTCTTATGTTTGGATTGGATAAAATCCAACCGGGATTAGGTAAAAAACTGGGATTTAGGAGAGCGCTACTGAGTGAAGAGTGAGTCCAAGGGTTAATTGGTACGTCACTTTATTGGTTCCAATGACAGAAGGTAAAATGATAAGGCTACGCATTTCATTGCTGGTCTAGTAGATAGGTTCCCAGGCTCTGACAGTGGAATATACATTGGCCTGAAGAAGACGCTAGACCAGCGTTGAAACGCGTAGCCTTATCATGTTACCTTCTGTCATTGGAACCAATAAAGTGATGTACCAATTAACCCTTGGACTCACTCTTCACTCAGTAGCGTTCTTGTAAATCCTGTTTTTTACTCAATTTGCATTTTCTATTTGTTCACCACCCTGTGGATGGTGCCCGGGAGGAGCTGCAACTGATAGCTCATCATCATTTTTTCTGATTACGTGCGCCAGTCCTTTTATATTTCCTTTTGTTTGGATTAGTTTTTATTAAAATTTTTATGGGATGTGAAACAGCAAAAATAATGTTGGTTCTGCTCTTTTGATTTTGTTTACTTGCAAGTTTGCAGATTTGTCATTTATGGAAAAACGAAGGGGATGTGAACTTTTAAGATTGTCTTTTCATATATAATTATTATTAATAATTGAATTTTACCTGTAACCCCAGACAATCTGATCACGGATACAATGCACTGCAATACATTGTAAGATCCCTACACTTCTAGGCTGATACAGCAGAGACCTGGTGAAACAAGGCTTACACAAGACTCTCTGCCTTATGATCCACAGGATCCTTTAGTTGAGGACAGTCTTACACTAGCAATTTATACCTCAATCTTTAGAGGATTATCTGAACCTGTGACAAAATCTATCTTCCTTCATCTAAGAATAAATTCTCCAGTACTTTGTATTTGATTCTTTAGACTATCATGGATGGCCCTTCATCCCTATCTTTGCAAACATTTCATCTTGCACAGACAACTCTTCTACCTCTTCCAGTGAAGGAGCGACAGTGGAATGGGAGACTTCCACAATGGGGAATACATTAGAGGAAGGAGGATAAAACTTTTTTTCTTCAGATTTAATTTATGACCTCCTCCATACTGTCAGGAGCAGCATGTGCACCACAATGCCAGCTTTCTTTCTGCTTCACCTCCCTGACTATTCTCTTTGTGCTTATCGCAAATCCTCCCTGAAACATACGGTTAAAGGGGCTCTATCAGCAAAATCATGCTGATAGAGCCCCACATATGCGTGAATAGCCTTTAAAAATGCTGATAGAGCCCCTTTAATGTTGCCATAGCCTGTAATCCTCTGCTCTGGAAGTCTCCAGTCTCCACTGTTGCTTCTTCATTGGATCTGTAATAAGGAGGATATCCAGGGCATGGAGGACTTCACTATGTGCCTTCGTAACACACATGAGCCCTGTATGGAAGCCTGGACGCCGTGAACCCTTTTCCAGGGTTCACGGGATTATAGAGACCTAGTGAGATAATTTACCTCTGCTGGGGCTACTCCTTGCCCTTATTTCCTCCAAGACCCCCTCCCTCTTTTTTAATTTTTCCTCCTCTACTGCTCTCCTCTTTTCCCCTTTCTTCTCTCCAAATCTTGCTCTCTTCTTTTCCCCTTCTCCCTTCCTCTTTTTCTTTCTTCTCTCCACCTCCTGCTCTCCCCTAATTCCCCTACTCTTTATCTATCCACTTGTCTCTACTTATACAATATCAATAAAGAATATATATAAATATTAAAAAAAAAAAAAAAAAATCGGGAGGCTAGCCACCAAAGGCTCACAGCTTAACCGAAGCTAAGGAGGAAGAGGTGACCTACGATAGAATATAGGCCAGAAGCAAAGTCCTCCATTCTTATAACAGTTACGGTTCTTTCTACCCATGCCCTAGTACAAACTAGACCAGACTAGACTAGTTGGAAAATGGTTGGTTTTGGACATTTTTTTTTTTTTGAGAAAATTAATACTGCCTAAAATCCTTCTCAAAAGATTAAAATATAAAATAAATGACAAAATGATCAAAAGAACGCAGACATAATGTATGGTAGTCTGTGGCAGCGAGGTGTTAAAGAGGCATTCTGCAATGCTCTCGATAACTAAGATTATAAGCAGCACTACGAACTGGGTCACTGTACGGATATAACATTACTTACATTGTGTCCTATGGCAGAGAGGATTAGAGGCATTCTCCAACACTCCCGATATCTAGGATTGTGAGCTGCGCTACGATCTGATTCACTGTACCGACATAACATTACTTAGGGCTAGTTCACACAGAGTTTTTCTGCAAGTGTATTTTGACGCGGAATCCGCCTGCAAAAAAGGCTCCCGTTAATTTGAATGGGAGCCACTCACTATTTTTCCCCACTAGCAGGAAAAAGAAGTGAGATGCCCCTTCCTCCCGCGGCTGAGAAAGCCACGGCGCATGACTCCCTCCTGATTAGACCCATTAATTCGGGCCTAATCAGGAGGGGTATGCTCATGCTGCATTGGCATCCCGTCGTGGGTACACGTGCAGAAAGTTCACAAGGTGGAAAAGGTTTCCACCATACCCTTACACTGCTCACCTAGGTTTAGCCCTGACCCTATGGACCCAGTCTCGTGTCTATCTCAGGCTTACATCTCATGGATCAGACAGACACTGGCAATACTGGATCACTACAAATGTTTATTCAGAAGCCCGGCTCTTAGAAAAAAAAAATGAAATACAATGAAATAAATCCCAGCACCCCCATCCCCCACAGCTGATGAGTGCAGCCCCCGCCGCCAACTCCAGTCACTGGAAACTCCCACAACATGGAATAAAAACAGAGGCTCAGAAACGCCCCGACCGCTCCCGGTCTCTGGACCTCCGTCGATCTCTGTCACGTCCGCCACCACCACCTCTGCCACGATCTCTAGAACGAGAACGGCGTTCACGGGATCTGGAGCGGGAGCGATGCCTGAAGAAAAGAAAAGTGTAAGAAAAGTGCAGGGAAATGATAAAGTCCTGTTTGATAGTAGGAGGACAGTATAAAAGAAGATCAAACTGCAGATCTAGAGACTATTCGTAGTGTATTATCAGAAATCTAGATGGTAGGAGGCCAGTCTACGAGAAGATCTAGACCTACAGACTGAACATCATATCGCAATATATCTGCAATGAGTAACAGCCACACACTCCTCGAAGGTGTTAACCTCTTACTACCGCAATAGGGTGAGACCTCTATAATGCAGCAAACTTTATGTGCTTTCTTCATCTACACCATCCACAACCCTTATTCATGTAAATTCATCAGGGCACAACCATAAATCTGATATTGATATTTGTTTAGTATTGCGGGGGAGGGGGGAATGATCAGTCCTTCTGGCATCTATCTATAATGTGATCATGTTATGTGTTATCAGGTCATTACATATAGGACAAAAGATATAAAGTATTGCAGCCCAGACCGCTCACAGGTCCCGGCCACAGTGAAGTACTGCACCTAATGTACAGATTCTTCCTCATCAGTCAGGAGGGGAGTCAATCCAGTTACTGAAGATAAAATTATAACTAACAGCAAAAGAACAAGAATCACAGCATCGGCACAACAGGCAGGAAAGCAAAGGCTCAACCTCTACTCTGAGCGACAAATCACATCTACAGAACATGCGTGCTCTTACTTCTTCCTGCGTCGCCCATACAGTTCTCTACGCAACTCCCGGGAGATGGGCTTTAAATGCATGAAGTTACAGAAGCCACCACGTGTACACTCCCTGAGGACAGAAAAATCATCAAAAGTTAGGCACACCATGACCCATGTCCTCTACATGTGACCACATACGTCTCTCCAAGTCCGCTGGCATTATGTGTAGGTGTCCAGACTGTATAAGTCCTGTAGAAGATCTTCACCAAGGACGGGCAGGCGGTATACATTATATTCTTTATAGCTCTATACAGTGTTGGCCAAAAGTATTGGCCCCCCTGCAATTCTGTCAGATAATACTCGGTGTCTTCCAGAAAATGATTACAAGCACAAACTCTTTGGTAATATCTTCATTTATTTTGCTTACAAAGAAAAAACACAAAAGAGAATGAAAAAAAAGTCAAATCATTGATCATTTTACACAAAACTCCAAAAATGGGCCGGACAAAAGTATTGGCGCCCTCAGCCTAATACTTGGTAGCACAACCTTTAGACACAATAACTGGGCACAACCGCTTCCGGTAACCAGCAATGAGTTTCTTACAAGGCTCTGCTGGAATCTTAGACCCTTCTTCTTTGGGGTCATTCCGTGTCAAGTGAACCAATGATTTTTCCCTCTATATTTTTAATTCTTTTGAGATTTTGTTATTTGGTAATAGTGTGTCAGAGAATGCAAAATGTGAAGAAAAAAAAATTCTAGAATTTTTTTTGGATTTTTAATTGATTTTCAAAGTTCAGAAAAAGTGCGAATTTCTGTGTTGCCTGCCTTTACATTTCTCCTCATAACTCAGGCTAGAAAAAAGATAGAGAAACAAAATAAACGCCATTCTACTCAGAACTATACAGGCTTTCACCAAATATGTCACAAGAGTATCTTTGTTAATATTTTACCCATGTGAACACAATTTTAAAACGCATTTCCGAAAAAAACGTTTTATTTAAAAATTTCCAAAAAATGCACATGGGCCTGCTATGCCCTTAGCCACATCTGTACCAAAATTCAAGTTGGGATCTCGATGGGATAATATTTTAAAATGTAACTATTACAGTGTCATTCCAAAAATCTTGAATTCAGATCTGTTCAGCCTGTGGTCTAAAAGTGTGAGGTCTATATGTGAGATATGTACAGAGAATGATCCACCTCACAAAATTGTAATGTTAACTAGTGTCAGACTAGCAGTATACAGGTCCTGTAATCTGACACTAGAGTGGGACCATCTCTCTCAGAGGAGTGTTTCTGGTAGGACACTTATTGTAGTGCACCTCAGATAACCACAAGAAGATGATGATAAAAGGCCAGTAGTTTAAAAATGTCCTATTAATTGTTTAATTAGTTCATATTTTATAGAATGAGGATTTATCTACTGGACTATTTTTCTTAATAAATTACATGTTTAGTGATATAATAAAAAACAATTGTTACATGTAGAAATAGGTGTTATAAATATTGGTTCTTGTACTCTTGTTAACATATAATTAGGATGAGACTATTTAGACCAGGGGTCCTCAAACTTTTTAAACAGTGGGCCAGAGGCAGAGCAGGTTGCACAGATATCGGGAGCGGTGCCCTCCAATAGGTAAAGTGAAGTGTGCTCCATGGCCCGAGCTCCCCAGGAGCTTCATTATAAATGCACGCCTGCCAGCGTTGTCGGTGGGGCCAGACAGAAGTGCTTGGCGGGCCGCAGTTTGCGAACCCCTGATTTAGACAATCCCACTTGAGGATATGATCACCTTTTTTTTTTCGGTTTGTTCAATGCATTCAGGTTGAAAATGCTGAACAAGTTGCGTTCTGATGATAAGATGTATTTGTTCTGGCACTTACAGGATTTGTTTGTTATGTTTTTTTATTGTTGCATATAAATGTTGAATTCAGCAAGTTGTAATTTGAAAAGAAAAAAGGAAGAAGCTCACACAAAGATAAAATCAGATGATTCAAGGCTTAAAAAAAAAAAATAAAAAAAATTGATCCCAATTTGGTCCCAAGTTGAAAACCTGTACAAATATAACCAAGAACACAAGTAACACAAATGCATTTTTTCACAATTTTAAAACACACATTTTTTTCACAATTGCCCATCAAAATTTTGAATTTGATTTCTCCAAAACAAAATATAAAGAAACATTGTCTTGTGACATATCAAATGAAAGCCGGTACCGCTCTGAGAAAAATGACGCCTCTCCCACCTATTTATCTTAATTCTAGCCCAAGATATGTTAAAAAATGTAAAGCCATACCAGGCCAAAATTCACACTTTTTCAAAACTTTAGAAGTCTATAAAAAATTAACTGATGAAGAAAAAAATTCAAAACTTTTTATTTGTAATTAACTTAAGTTGTACTTCATAAAAAATAAAAAAAATCTAAAGACGTCAGGTAAAAAAAATATTCCTATTTGGATCACTTGATATGGAATGACCCTTTGGCAAACTGCTCCAGGTCCCCCCTGAGATGTGAAGGGGGCCTTCTCCAAACTGCCACCAAGAGATCTATCCACAGGTGTTCTATAATATAAAAAACAAAAAAAAATTTGCAAGTCTTCTGTAGGTGATACCTTTTTTAGTGGCTAACTCATAATGATGACAGAATATGACGTTTCGAAGCTTCCTCTGAGCTTCTTCTTCAGATATAACTCAAGGGTATACAGAAGACTTGCAAAGTTTTTTTTTGTTTTTTATATTTTATAACCACTGGCTAACACGGTACCAAAACAAACATTTTCCTTTTACCAGGTGTTCTATGGGATTCAGGGCTGGACTCATTGCTGCCACTTTACAAGTCTCCAGGGCTTTCTCTCACCACCATTTTCTAGTGCTGACCTGAAGTGTGTTTTGGGTCATTGTCCTGCTGGAAGAGCCCTGACCTCTGAGGGAGACCCAGCTTTCTCACACTGGGCCCTACATGATGCTGCACAATGTGTTGGTCGTCTTCAGACTTCATAATGCCATGCACACGGTCAAGCAGTCCAGTGCCAGAGGCAGCAAAGCAACCCCAAACCATCAGGGAGCCTCCGCCATGTCTGACTGTAGGGACCGTGTTCTTTTCTTTGAAGGCCTCTTTTTTTCCCTGTAAACTCTATGTTGATGCCTTTTCCTACTTCTGTCTCATCTGACCAGAGAACATTCTTCCAGAACGGTTTTGGCTTTCTCAGGTAAGTTTTGGCAAACTCCAGCCTGGCTTTTTTCTGTCTCTGGGTAAGAAGTGGGGTCTTCCTGGGTCTCCTACCATACAGTCCCTTCTCATTCAGACCCTGACGGATAGTACGGGGTGACACTGTTGTACCCTCAGACTGCAGGGCAGCTTGGACTTGTTTGGATGTTAGTCGAGGTTCTTTATCCGCCATCCGCACAATCTTGCGTTGAAATCTCTCGTCAATTTTTCTTTTCCGTCCACATCTAGGGAGGTTAGCCACAGTGCCATGGGCTTTACACTTCTTGATGACACTGCGCACGGTAGACACAGGAACATTCAGGTCTTTGGAGAGGAATATAACCTTGAGATTGCTCATGCTTCCTCACAATTTTGCTTCTCAAGTCCTCAGACAGTTCTTTGGTCTTCTTTCTTTTCTCCATGCTCAATGTGGTCACACAAGGACACAGGACAGAGGTGGAGTCAACTGGCTGCAAGTGTGATTTAGTTATTGCACCACCTGTTAGGTGCCTCATGTAAGTAACAGGTGCTGTTAATTACACAAATTAGAGAAGCATCACATGATTTTTCAAAAAGTGCCAATACTTTTGTCCACCCCCTTTTTTATGTTTGCTGTGGAATTATATCCAGTTTGACTTTTTGACAATTCTTTTTGTGGTTTTCCATTAAAGACAAATTAAATGAAGATAATACCAAAGAATTTGTGATTGCAATCATTTTCTGGAAAAAAGGACTATTATCTGACAGAATTGCAGGGGTGCCAATACTTTTGGCTAACACTGTATATCAGATCAAGGCTATATAACCATGTGCTAACAGATGGAGCATGTGAAGTACAGCAATCATTGGCTCCATAGTAAGGACTGCCCACTCTGTGAATCGTAGGCTGCAGATTTTGGAGGACACATAGGAAGTGGATGAAGTCATATTTACTATGAAAGTGCATGTTGGGAAACCCCCTTTAAAGTTTTGTCAGTGCGCCCCCACAGAGGAAGTGCCCATCCTTGCTGCATGCTCTCCCCAGGAGGTAATGTCCACCCTTACTACATGTGCTCCCTGGCGGCAGTGTCCACCTCTCAACTCCAGGCCATTCACTCACCCCATTTCATACTGTCGGCAGCACGCCTCCCGGAAATCAGTGACTGGAGAGAGCTCTGCGTGGATAGGTTGACCATTGAACCAACGGTTATTCAAATCTTTCACAGCTTTTTCTGCATCTTCCTCTCGACGGAACTGGAACCAATCATGTGAGATAAACAAGTCAGAAGTATTCCGGGTGCGCGTGGTCCAGAACCACAGGGAGAACATGAAGCAACACGACAAGCATCTAAACCAGAGAGCTGGGATATAAACTGTCACCCCGAGGTCCCTTGAGCTGGGATATAAAGGGTCGCTGAAGCCAAGATATAAAGGGTTACTTCGAGGTCACCAGAGCTGGGATATAAAGGGCCACCCCGAAGTCACCGGAGCCAGGATATAAAGGGTCACCCCAAGGTCATCAGAGCAGGGATATAAAGGGCCACCCTGAGGTCACCAGAGACAGGATATAAAGGGGTCACTCCAAGGTCACTGAAGCCAGAATATAAAGGGTCACCAGAGCTGGGATATAAAGGGTAAACCCAAGGTCACCACAGCTGGGATATAAAGGGACACCCTGAGGTCACCGAAGCCAGGATATAACAGGTCACCCCGAGGTCCCTGGAGCTGGGAAATAAAGGGTCACTCCGTGGTCACCGGACCCAGGTTATAAAGGGTCATCCAGCAGCAGATACAATACTGGAGAGGAGATTGGTACTAAGCTATTTTAGCAAGCCAATATAACACTATGTTCCTGAGTCTAGCACATACACAATGCTGGGGAGGAGGTCAGCACCAGGTCACATCTCTTTACTCACCTTCACATACACGTTGCCCACTAAATGGTCTCCCAGGTTATCACAGACATTCATCTCTTCCACTTCTCCATATTTCTCCTCCATCTCCGTGAATACTTCCTGCAGGAACATCCCAAACAACCGTCAGTTCTCCCCCTGGTGACAGTGGCAAATTGTGAGCCGGTCACTGGCTGGAGCCGGCCCACTTTTAGCCACACACCAACCTCTTGTCACTTACCTCAAAGAACTCGTCATAATGTTCCTGCATCTCTACATCACTCACAGCACCTGAGAAAAGAAGAGAGAAGCATTAGGAGTGATGAGCACAGGGCGGGGGCACCAGCGGTCAGAGGAGGAGGCACTTACAGCGCAGGCCGTCTGCTGACTGCGAGGAGTTCTGTGGATTTCGGTAGATATTGAGCAGAGCGATAGTCTGGAATAGAAGGAACAATGAATAGATCTTGCAGTGAGGATCCCTTATCCATCTCCTCACCAGACATATTCACCAATGTGAGCTACAACTGGCAGGAGAAACCATTGGAGGGGATCTCTCCATCAACAGCAGTGTCTATAAGAGCGGAGTACCCTGACATGTCTATATCCAGCACCGGGCTCATGCACTCACCGGCCTTTGGCACTACTACAACAGAACAATGACTTTCCAGTAGAGCAGGGCCACAATGGAGGTGACAGGAGACACTGTCTTACAGCATCCTTGTGAATCAGCCATCAGCAATAGTGAAACCTGCACTACATGGCTCAGCAGCGCCACTTGGACCTCAAGTCTATAGGAGTAGCTCTGCACTATAACTTATCAGACTATCACACACGTAGCCCATGTTCACATCTACATCGTAGATCGCCAGAGTGAAGCCAAGATCGCCAGACAGAAAAGTTCTCAAGTCCAACTTTATGGACAGAACAAGGCTATTGTGAACCTTCATAAATGAAGTAGAAGATGCGGAGGCAGTCGCAGGCCGAGGTCGGTTCATGCGGCAGATCTCCAGCAATAAAACCAATAGAAGAGCCACCAGAGAGCAGACAGACATACCTGGCTGAACGTGGGCTTGTTGTGGAGTCGTGAACATCGGTCTCCATGGCGACACGCCCCAATCTTAAAGTAAAAGGAGCAGTTAACCCTGAGGAGAAAACAGGTCCCTGTTATAAAGACAAACTAGAATCTACACTAAGGGGCGAACTCATCACCGAGCACAAGCCGCACCTGTAAGACAGATACTGACTCCATATCCATCACCCCTCACCTAGGAATACGGACTTCATATCCATCACCCCTCACCTAGGAATACGGACTTCATATCCATCACCCCTCACCTAGGAATACTGACTCCATATCCATCACCCCTCACCTAGGAATACTGACTCCATATCCATCACCCCTAACCTAGGAATACGGACTTCATATCCATCACCCCTCACCTAGGAATACTGACTCCATATCCATCACCCCTAACCTAGGAATACGGACTTCATATCCATCACCCCTCACCTAGGAATACTGACTCCATATCCATCACCCCTCACCTAGGAATACGGACTCCATATCCATCACCCCTCACCTAGGAATACTGACTCCATATCCATCACCCCTAACCTAGGAATACGGACTTCATATCCATCACCCCTCACCTAGGAATACTGACTCCATATCCATCACCCCTAACCTAGGAATACGGACTTCATATCCATCACCCCTCACCTAGGAATACTGACTCCATATCCATCACCCCTCACCTAGGAATACTGACTCCATATCCATCACCCCTCACCTAGGAATACGGACTTCATATCCATCACCCCTCACCTAGGAATACTGACTCCATATCCATCACCTCTCACCTAGGAATACTGACTCCATATCCATCACCCCTAACCTAGGAATACGGACTTCATATCCATCACCCCTCACCTAGGAATACGGACTTCATATCCATCACCCCTCAACTAGGAATACTGACTCCATATCCATCACCCCTCACCTAGGAATACTGACTCCATATCCATCACCCCTCACCTAGGAATACTGACTCCATATCCATCACCCCTCACCTAGGAATACTGACTCCATGTCCATCACCCCTAACCTAGGAATACGGACTTCATATCCATCACCCCTCAACTAGGAATACTGACTCCATATCCATCACCTCTCACCTAGGAATACTGACTCCATATCCATCACCCCTCACCTAGGAATACTGACTCCATATCCATCACCCCTCACCTAGGAATACTGACTCCATATCCATCACCCCTCACCTAGGAATACTGACTCCATATCCATCACCTCTCACCTAGGAATACTGACTCCATATCCATCACCCCTCACCTAGGAATACTGACTCCATATCCATCACCCCTCACCTAGGAATACTGACTCCATATCCATCACCCCTCACCTAGGAATACGGACTTCATATCCATCACCCCTCACCTAGGAATACTGACTCCATATCCATCACCCCTCACCTAGGAATACTGACTCCATATCCATCACCCCTAACCTAGGAATACGGACTTCATATCCATCACCCCTCACCTAGGAATACTGACTCCATATCCATCACCCCTCACCTAGGAATACTGACTCCATATCCATCACCCCTAACCTAGGAATACGGACTTCATATCCATCACCCCTCACCTAGGAATACTGACTCCATATCCATCACCCCTCACCTAGGAATACTGACTCCATATCCATCACCTCTCACCTAGGAATACTGACTCCATATCCATCACCCCTCACCTAGGAATACTGACTCCATATCCATCACCCCTCACCTAGGAATACTGACTCCATATCCATCACCCCTAACCTAGGAATACGGACTTCATATCCATCACCCCTCAACTAGGAATACTGACTCCATATCCATCACCCCTCACCTAGGAATACGGACTTCATATCCATCACCCCTCACCTAGGAATACTGACTCCATATCCATCACCCCTCACCTAGGAATACTGACTCCATATCCATCACCTCTCACCTAGGAATACTGACTCCATATCCATCACCCCTCACCTAGGAATACTGACTCCATATCCATCACCCCTCACCTAGGAATACTGACTCCATATCCATCACCCCTCACCTAGGAATACTGACTCCATATCCATCACCCCTCACCTAGGAATACGGACTTCATATCCATCACCCCTCACCTAGGAATACTGACTCCATATCCATCACCCCTCAACTAGGAATACTGACTCCATATCCATCACCCCTCACCTAGGAATACGGACTTCATATCCATCACCCCTCACCTAGGAATACTGACTCCATATCCATCACCCCTCACCTAGGAATACTGACTCCATATCCATCACCCCTCACCTAGGAATACTGACTCCATATCCATCACCCCTCACCTAGGAATACGGACTTCATATCCATCACCCCTCACCTAGGAATACTGACTCCATATCCATCACCCCTCACCTAGGAATACTGACTTCATATCCATCACCCCTCAGCTGAAATACTTATTCCATATCCATCATCCCTCGCCTATAAGACTGACTCCATAGCAACCACCCCCTCATCTGTAATACGGACTCAAAAATATATAGCTCTCATTATAATGCCCAGCATTCACCATTACAACACACCAAGGCTTCCTGGGTATCATTCACTATAACTCCCAGCATCCTCCTCTCCCTCTGTACCATTCAGTATAACCCCCAGCATCCTCCTCTCCCTCTGTACCATTCAGTATAACCCTCAGCATCCTCCTCTCCCTCTGTACCATTCACTATAACCCCCAGCATCCTCCTCTCCCTCTGTACCATTCACTATAACCCCCAGCATCCATCTCTCCCTCTGTACCATTCAGCATAACCCCCAGCATCCTCCTCTCCCTCTGTACCATTCAGTATAACCCCCAGCATCCTCCTCTCCCTCTGTACCATTCAGTATAACTCCCAGCATCCTCCTCTCCCTCTGTACCATTCACTATAACCCCCAGCATCCTCCTCTCCCTCTGTACCATTCAGTATAACCCCCAGCATCCTCCTCTCCCTCTGCACCATTCACTATAACCCCCAGAATCCTCCTCTAACTCTGTACAATTCAGTATAACCCCCAGCATCCTCCTCTCCCTCTGTACCATTCATTATAACCCCCAGCATCCTCCTCTCCCTCTGTACCATTCAGTATAACTCCCAGCATCCTCCTCTCCCTCTGTACCATTCACTATAACCCCCAGCATCCATCTCTCCCTCTGTACCATTCAGTATAACCCCCAGCATCCTCCTCTCCCTCTGTACCATTCAGTATAACCCCCAGCATCCTCCTCTCCCTCTGTACCATTCATTATAACACCCAGCATCCTCCTCTCCCTCTGTACCATTCATTATAACCCCCAGCATCCTCCTCTCCCTCTGTACCATTCACTATAACCCCCAGCATCCATCTCTCCCTCTGTACCATTCAGTATAACCCCCAGCATCCTCCTCTCCCTCTGTACCATTCAGTATAACCCCCAGCATCCATCTCTCCCTCTGTACCATTCAGTATAACCCCCAGCATCCTCCTCTCCCTCTGTACCATTCACTATAACCCCCAGCATCCTCCTCTCCCTCTGTACCATTCAGTATAACCCCCAGCATCCTCCTCTCCCTCTGTACCATTCAGTATAACCCCCAGCATCCTCCTCTCCCTCTGTACCATTCAGTATAACTCCCAGCATCCTCCTCTCCCTCTGTACCATTCACTATAACTCCCAGCATCCTCCTCTCCCTCCGTACCATTCAGTATAACCCCCATCCTCCTCCTCTCCCTCCGTACCATTCAGTATAACCCCCAGCATCCATCTCTCCCTCTGTACCATTCAGTATAACCCCCAGCATCCTCCTCTCCCTCTGTACCATTCAGTATAACCCCCAGCATCCTCCTCTCCCTCTGTACCATTCATTATAACACCCAGCATCCTCCTCTCCCTCTGTACCATTCATTATAACCCCCAGCATCCTCCTCTCCCTCTGTACCATTCACTATAACCCCCAGCATCCATCTCTCCCTCTGTACCATTCAGTATAACCCCCAGCATCCTCCTCTCCCTCTGTACCATTCAGTATAACCCCCAGCATCCATCTCTCCCTCTGTACCATTCAGTATAACCCCCAGCATCCTCCTCTCCCTCTGTACCATTCAGTATAACCCCCAGCATCCTCCTCTCCCTCTGTACCATTCAGTATAACCCCCAGCATCCTCCTCTCCCTCTGTACCATTCAGTATAACCCCCAGCATCCTCCTCTCCCTCTGTACCATTCAGTATAACTCCCAGCATCCTCCTCTCCCTCTGTACCATTCACTATAACTCCCAGCATCCTCCTCTCCCTCTGTACCATTCAGTATAACCCCCATCCTCCTCCTCTCCCTCCGTACCATTCAGTATAACCCCCAGCATCCTCCTCTCCCTCTGTACCATTCAGTATAACCCCCAGCATCCATCTCTCCCTCTGTACCATTCAGTATAACCCCCAGCATCCTCCTCTCCCTCTGTACCATTCAGTATAACCCCCAGCATCCTCCTCTCCCTCTGTACAATTCAGTATAACCCCCAGCATCCATCTCTCCCTCTGTACCATTCAGTATAACCCCCAGCATCCTCCTCTCCCTCTGTACCATTCAGTATAACCTCCAGCATCCTCCTCTCCCTCTGTACCATTCAGTATAACCCCCAGCATCCTCCTCTCCCTCTGTACCATTCACTATAACTCCCAGCATCCTCCTTTCCCTCTGTACCATTCAGTATAACCTCCAGCATCCTCCTCTCCCTCTGTACCATTCAGTATAACCCCCAGCATCCTCCTCTCCCTCTGTACCATTCAGTATAACTCCCAGCATCCTCCTCTCCCTCTGTACCATTCAGTATAACCCCCAGCATCCTCCTCTCCCTCTGTACCATTCAGTATAACCCCCAGCATCCTCCTCTCCCTCTGTACCATTCAGTATAACCCCCAGCATCCTCCTCTCCCTCTGTACCATTCAGTATAACCCCCAGCATCCTCCTCTCCCTCTGTACCATTCAGTATAACCCCCAGCATCCTCCTCTCCCTCTGTACCATTCACTATAACTCCCAGCATCCTCCTTTCCCTCTGTACCATTCAGTATAACCCCCAGCATCCATCTCTCCATCTGTACCATTCAGTATAACCCCCAGCATCCTCCTCTCCCTCTGTACCATTCACTATAACCCCCAGCATCCTCCTCTCCCTCTGTGCCATTCAGTATAACTCCCAGCATCCTCCTCTCCCTCTGTACCATTCAGTATAACCCCCAGCATCCTCCTCTCCCTCTGTACCATTCAGTATAACCCCCAGCATCCTCCTCTCCCTCTGTACCATTCAGTATAACCCCCAGCATCCTCCTCTCCCTCTGTACCATTCAGTATAACTCCCAGCATCCTCCTCTCCCTCTGTACCATTCAGTATAACCCCCAGCATCCTCCTCTCCCTCTGTACCATTCACTATAACCCCCAGCATCCTCCTCTCCCTCTGTACCATTCAGTATAACCCCCAGCATCCTCCTCTCCCTCTGTACCATTCAGTATAACCCCCAGCATCCTCCTCTCCCTCTGTACCATTCAGTATAACCCCCAGCATCCTCCTCTCCCTCTGTACCATTCAGTATAACCCCCAGCATCCTCCTCTCCCTCTGTACCATTCACTATAACTCCCAGCATCCTCCTCTCCCTCTGTACCATCCAGTATAACTCCCAGCATCCATCTCTCCCTCTGTACCATTCAGTATAACCCCCAGCATCCTCCTCTCCCTCTGTACCATTCAGTATAACCCCCAGCATCCTCCTCTCCCTCTGTACCATTCAGTATAACCCCCAGCATCCTCCTCTCCCTCTGTACCATTCAGTATAACCCTCAGCATCCTCCTCTCCCTCTGTACCATTCACTATAACCCCCAGCATCCTCCTCTCCCTCTGTACCATTCACTATAACCCCCAGCATCCATCTCTCCCTCTGTACCATTCAGTATAACCCCCAGCATCCTCCTCTCCCTCTGTACCATTCAGTATAACCCCCAGCATCCTCCTCTCCCTCTGTACCATTCAGTATAACTCCCAGCATCCTCCTCTCCCTCTGTACCATTCACTATAACCCCCAGCATCCTCCTCTCCCTCTGTACCATTCAGTATAACCCCCAGCATCCTCCTCTCCCTCTGCACCATTCACTATAACCCCCAGAATCCTCCTCTCCCTCTGTACAATTCAGTATAACCCCCAGCATCCTCCTCTCCCTCTGTACCATTCATTATAACCCCCAGCATCCTCCTCTCCCTCTGTACCATTCAGTATAACTCCCAGCATCCTCCTCTCCCTCTGTACCATTCACTATAACCCCCAGCATCCATCTCTCCCTCTGTACCATTCAGTATAACCCCCAGCATCCTCCTCTCCCTCTGTACCATTCAGTATAACCCCCAGCATCCTCCTCTCCCTCTGTACCATTCATTATAACACCCAGCATCCTCCTCTCCCTCTGTACCATTCATTATAACCCCCAGCATCCTCCTCTCCCTCTGTACCATTCACTATAACCCCCAGCATCCATCTCTCCCTCTGTACCATTCAGTATAACCCCCAGCATCCTCCTCTCCCTCTGTACCATTCAGTATAACCCCCAGCATCCATCTCTCCCTCTGTACCATTCAGTATAACCCCCAGCATCCTCCTCTCCCTCTGTACCATTCAGTATAACCCCCAGCATCCTCCTCTCCCTCTGTACCATTCAGTATAACCCCCAGCATCCTCCTCTCCCTCTGTACCATTCAGTATAACCCCCAGCATCCTCCTCTCCCTCTGTACCATTCAGTATAACTCCCAGCATCCTCCTCTCCCTCTGTACCATTCACTATAACTCCCAGCATCCTCCTCTCCCTCTGTACCATTCAGTATAACCCCCATCCTCCTCCTCTCCCTCCGTACCATTCAGTATAACCCCCAGCATCCTCCTCTCCCTCTGTACCATTCAGTATAACCCCCAGCATCCATCTCTCCCTCTGTACCATTCAGTATAACCCCCAGCATCCTCCTCTCCCTCTGTACCATTCAGTATAACCCCCAGCATCCTCCTCTCCCTCTGTACCATTCAGTATAACCCCCAGCATCCATCTCTCCCTCTGTACCATTCAGTATAACCCCCAGCATCCTCCTCTCCCTCTGTACCATTCAGTATAACCTCCAGCATCCTCCTCTCCCTCTGTACCATTCAGTATAACCCCCAGCATCCTCCTCTCCCTCTGTACCATTCACTATAACTCCCAGCATCCTCCTTTCCCTCTGTACCATTCAGTATAACCTCCAGCATCCTCCTCTCCCTCTGTACCATTCAGTATAACCCCCAGCATCCTCCTCTCCCTCTGTACCATTCACTATAACTCCCAGCATCCTCCTTTCCCTCTGTACCATTCAGTATAACCCCCAGCATCCATCTCTCCATCTGTACCATTCAGTATAACCCCCAGCATCCTCCTCTCCCTCTGTACCATTCACTATAACCCCCAGCATCCTCCTCTCCCTCTGTGCCATTCAGTATAACTCCCAGCATCCTCCTCTCCCTCTGTACCATTCAGTATAACCCCCAGCATCCTCCTCTCCCTCTGTACCATTCAGTATAACCCCCAGCATCCTCCTCTCCCTCTGTACCATTCAGTATAACCCCCAGCATCCTCCTCTCCCTCTGTACCATTCAGTATAACTCCCAGCATCCTCCTCTCCCTCTGTACCATTCAGTATAACCCCCAGCATCCTCCTCTCCCTCTGTACCATTCACTATAACCCCCAGCATCCTCCTCTCCCTCTGTACCATTCAGTATAACCCCCAGCATCCTCCTCTCCCTCTGTACCATTCAGTATAACCCCCAGCATCCTCCTCTCCCTCTGTACCATTCAGTATAACCCCCAGCATCCTCCTCTCCCTCTGTACCATTCAGTATAACCCCCAGCATCCTCCTCTCCCTCTGTACCATTCAGTATAACCCCCAGCATCCTCCTCTCCCTCTGTACCATTCAGTATAACTCCCAGCATCCTCCTCTCCTTATGTACCATTCACTATAACCCCCAGCATCCTCCTCTCCCTCTGTACCATACAGTATAACCCCCAGCATCCTCCTCTCCCTCTGTACCATTCAGTATAACCCCCAGCATCCTCCTCTCCCTCTGTACCATTCAGTATAACTCCCAGCATCCTCCTCTCCTTATGTACCATTCACTATAACCCCCAGCATCCTCCTCTCCCTCTGTACCATTCACTATAACCCCCAGCATCCTCCTCTCCCTCTGTACCATTCAGTATAACCCCCAGCATCCTCCTCTCCCTCTGTACCATTCAGTATAACCCCCAGCATCCTCCTCTCCCTCTGTACCATTCAGTATAACCCCCAGCATCCTCCTCTCCCTCTGTACCATTCACTATAACTCCCAGCATCCTCCTCTCCCTCTGTACCATTCAGTATAACCCCCAGCATCCTCCTTTCCCTCTGTACCATTCAGTATAACCCCCAGCATCCTCCTCTCCCTCTGTACCATTCACTATAACTCCCAGCATCCTCCTCTCCCTCTGTACCATTCAGTATAACCCTCAGCATCCTCCTCTCCATCTGTACCATTCAGTATAACTCCCAGCATCCTCCTCTCCCTCTGTACCATTCAGTATAACCCCCAGCATCCTCCTCTCCCTCTGTACCATTCAATATAACCCCCAGCATCCATCTCTCCATCTGTACCATTCAGTATAACCCCCAGCATCCTCCTCTCCCTCTGTACCATTCAGTATAACCCCCAGCATCCTCCTCTCCCTCTGTACCATTCAGTATAACCCCCAGCATCCTCCTCTCCCTCTGTATCATTCAGTATAACCCCCAGCATCCTCCTCTCCCTCTGTACCATTCAGTATAACCCCCAGCATCCTCCTCTCCCTCTGTACCATTCACTATAACTCCCAGCATCCTCCTCTCCCTCTGTACCATTCAGTATAACTCCCAGCATCCTCCTCTCCCTCTGTACCATTCAGTATAACCCCCAGCATCCTCCTCTCCTTATGTACCATTCAGTATAACCCCCAGCATCCTCCTCTCCCTCTGTACCATGCAGTATAACCCCCAGCATCCTCCTCTCCCTCTGTACCATTCAGTATAACCCCCAGCATCCTCCTCTCCCTCTGTACCATTCAGTATAACTCCCAGCATCCTCCTCTCCCTCTGTACCATTCAGTATAACCCCCAGCATCCTCCTCTCCCTCTGTACCATTCAGTATAACTCCCAGCATCCTCCTCTCCCTCTGTACCATTCAGTATAACCCCCAGCATCCTCCTCTCCCTCTGTACCATTCACTATAACTCCCAGCATCCTCCTCTCCCTCTGTACCATTCAGTATAACCCCCAGCATCCATCTCTCCCTCTGTACCATTCAGTATAACTCCCAGCATCCTCCTCTCCCTCTGTACCATTCAGTATAACTCCCAGCATCCTCCTCTCCCTCTGTACCATTCAGTATAACTCCCAGCATCCTCCTCTCCATCTGTACCATTCACTATAACCCCCAGCATCCTCCTCTCCCTCTGTACCATTCAGTATAACTCCCAGCATCCTCCTCTCCCTCTGTACCATTCAGTATAACCCCCAGCATCCTCCTCTCCCTCTGTACCATTCAGTATAACCCCCAGCATCCTCCTCTCCCTCTGTACCATTCAGTATAACCCCCAGCATCCTCCTCTCCCTCTGTACCATTCAGTATAACCCCCAGCATCCTCCTCTCCCTCTGTACCATTCAGTATAACCCCCAGCATCCTCCTCTCCCTCTGTACCATTCAGTATAACTCCCAGCATCCTCCTCTCCTTATGTACCATTCACTATAACCCCCAGCATCCTCCTCTCCCTCTGTACCATTCAGTATAACCCCCAGCATCCTCCTCTCCCTCTGTACCATTCACTATAACTCCCAGCATCCTCCTCTCCCTCTGTACCATTCAGTATAACCCCCAGCATCCTCCTTTCCCTCTGTACCATTCAGTATAACCCCCAGCATCCTCCTCTCCCTCTGTACCATTCACTATAACTCCCAGCATCCTCCTCTCCCTCTGTACCATTCAGTATAACCCTCAGCATCCTCCTCTCCATCTGTACCATTCAGTATAACTCCCAGCATCCTCCTCTCCCTCTGTACCATTCAGTATAACCCCCAGCATCCTCCTCTCCCTCTGTACCATTCAATATAACCCCCAGCATCCATCTCTCCCTCTGTACCATTCAGTATAACCCCCAGCATCCTCCTCTCCCTCTGTACCATTCAGTATAACCCCCAGCATCCTCCTCTCCATCTGTACCATTCAGTATAACCCCCAGCATCCTCCTCTCCCTCTGTACCATTCAGTATAACCTCCAGCATCCTCCTCTCCCTCTGTACCATTCAGTATAACCCCCAGCATCCTCCTCTCCCTCTGTACCATTCAGTATAACCCCCAGCATCCTCCTCTCCCTCTGTACCATTCAGTATAACCCCCAGCATCCTCCTCTCCCTCTGTACCATTCAGTATAACTCCCAGCATCCTCCTCTCCCTCTGTACCATTCAGTATAACCCCCAGCATCCTCCTCTCCCTCTGTACCATTCACTATAACCCCCAGCATCCTCCTCTCCCTCTGTACCATTCAGTATAACCCCCAGCATCCTCCTCTCCCTCTGTACCATTCAGTATAACCCCCAGCATCCTCCTCTCCCTCTGTACCATTCAGTATAACCCCCAGCATCCTCCTCTCCCTCTGTACCATTCAGTATAACCCCCAGCATCCTCCTCTCCCTCTGTACCATTCAGTATAACCCCCAGCATCCTCCTCTCCCTCTGTACCATTCAGTATAACTCCCAGCATCCTCCTCTCCCTCTGTACCATTCAGTATAACCCCCAGCATCCTCCTCTCCCTCTGTACCATTCAGTATAACCCCCAGCATCCTCCTCTCCCTCTGTACCATTCAGTATAACCCCCAGCATCCTCCTCTCCTTATGTACCATTCAGTATAACCCCCAGCATCCTCCTCTCCCTCTGTACCATTCAGTATAACTCCCAGCATCCTCCTCTCCCTCTGTACCATTCAGTATAACTCCCAGCATCCTCCTCTCCCTCTGTATCATTCAGTATAACCCCCAGCATCCTCCTCTCCCTCTGTACCATTCAGTATAACCCCCAGCATCCTCCTCTCCCTCTGTACCATTCAGTATAACTCCCAGCATCCTCTTCTCCATCTGTACCATTCACTATAACCCCCAGCATCCTCCTCTCCCTCTGTACCATTCAGTATAACCCCCAGCATCCTCCTCTCCCTCTGTACCATTCAGTATAACCCCCAGCATCCTCCTCTCCCTCTGTATCATTCAGTATAACCCCCAGCATCCTCCTCTCCCTCTGTACCATTCAGTATAACCCCCAGCATCCTCCTCTCCCTCTGTACCATTCAGTATAACCCCCAGCATCCTCCTCTCCCTCTGTACCATTCAGTATAACCCCCAGCATCCTCCTCTCCCTCTGTATCATTCAGTATAACCCCCAGCATCCTCCTCTCCCTCTGTACCATTCAGTATAACCCCCAGCATCCTCCTCTCCCTCTGTACCATTCACTATAACTCCCAGCATCCTCCTCTCCCTCTGTACCATTCAGTATAACTCCCAGCATCCTCCTCTCCCTCTGTACCATTCAGTGTAACCCCCAGCATCCTCCTCTCCTTATGTACCATTCAGTATAACCCCCAGCATCCTCCTCTCCCTCTGTACCATGCAGTATAACCCCCAGCATCCTCCTCTCCCTCTGTACCATTCAGTATAACCCCCAGCATCCTCCTCTCCCTCTGTACCATTCAGTATAACCCCCAGCATCCTCCTCTCCCTCTGTACCATTCAGTATAACTCCCAGCATCCTCCTCTCCCTCTGTACCATTCAGTATAACTCCCAGCATCCTCCTCTCCCTCTGTATCATTCAGTATAACCCCCAGCATCCTCCTCTCCCTCTGTACCATTCAGTATAACCCCCAGCATCCTCCTCTCCCTCTGTACCATTCAGTATAACTCCCAGCATCCTCCTCTCCATCTGTACCATTCACTATAACCCCCAGCATCCTCCTCTCCCTCTGTACCATTCAGTATAACCCCCAGCATCCTCCTCTCCCTCTGTACCATTCAGTATAACTCCCAGCATCCTCCTCTCCCTCTGTACCATTCACTATAACTCCCAGCATCCTCCTCTCCCTCTGTACCATTCAGTATAACCCCCAGCATCCATCTCTCCCTCTGTACCATTCAGTATAACTCCCAGCATCCTCCTCTCCCTCTGTACCATTCAGTATAACTCCCAGCATCCTCCTCTCCATCTGTATCATTCAGTATAACCCCCAGCATCCTCCTCTCCCTCTGTACCATTCACTATAACCCCCAGCATCCTCCTCTCCCTCTGTACCATTCAGTATAACCCCCAGCATCCTCCTCTCCTTCTGTACCATTCAGTATAACCCCCAGCATCCTCCTCTCCCTCTGTACCATTCAGTATAACCCCCAGCATCCTCCTCTCCCTCTGTACCATTCACTATAACTCCCAGCATCCTCCTCTCCCTCTGTACCATTCAGTATAACTCCCAGCATCCTCCTCTCCCTCTGTACCATTCAGTGTAACCCCCAGCATCCTCCTCTCCTTATGTACCATTCAGTATAACCCCCAGCATCCTCCTCTCCCTCTGTACCATGCAGTATAACCCCCAGCATCCTCCTCTCCCTCTGTACCATTCAGTATAACCCCCAGCATCCTCCTCTCCCTCTGTACCATTCAGTATAACCCCCAGCATCCTCCTCTCCCTCTGTACCATTCAGTATAACTCCCAGCATCCTCCTCTCCCTCTGTACCATTCAGTATAACTCCCAGCATCCTCCTCTCCCTCTGTATCATTCAGTATAACCCCCAGCATCCTCCTCTCCCTCTGTACCATTCAGTATAACCCCCAGCATCCTCCTCTCCCTCTGTACCATTCAGTATAACTCCCAGCATCCTCCTCTCCATCTGTACCATTCACTATAACCCCCAGCATCCTCCTCTCCCTCTGTACCATTCAGTATAACCCCCAGCATCCTCCTCTCCTTCTGTACCATTCAGTATAACCCCCAGCATCCTCCTCTCCCTCTGTATCATTCAGTATAACCCCCAGCATCCTCCTCTCCCTCTGTACCATTCAGTATAACCCCCAGCATCCTCCTCTCCCTCTGTACCATTCACTATAACTCCCAGCATCCTCCTCTCCCTCTGTACCATTCAGTATAACCCCCAGCATCCATCTCTCCCTCTGTACCATTCAGTATAACTCCCAGCATCCTCCTCTCCCTCTGTACCATTCAGTATAACTCCCAGCATCCTCCTCTCCATCTGTATCATTCAGTATAACCCCCAGCATCCTCCTCTCCCTCTGTACCATTCACTATAACCCCCAGCATCCTCCTCTCCCTCTGTACCATTCAGTATAACTCCCAGCATCCTCCTCTCCCTCTGTACCATTCAGTATAACCCCCAGCATCCTCCTCTCCCTCTGTACCATTCAGTATAACCCCCAGCATCCTCCTCTCCCTCTGTACCATTCAGTATAACCCCCAGCATCCTCCTCTCCCTATGTACCATTCAGTATAACCCTCAGCATCCTCCTCTCCCTCTGTACCATTCAGTATAACTCCCAGCATCCTCCTCTCCCTCTGTACCATTCAGTATAACTCCCAGCATCCTCCTCTCCCTCTGTACCATTCAGTATAACTCCCAGCATCCTCCTCTCCCTCTGTACCATTCAGTATAACTCCCAGCATCCTCCTCTCCCTCTGTATCATTCAGTATAACCCCCAGCATCCTCCTCTCCCTCTGTACCATTCAGTATAACTCCCAGCATCCTCCTCTCCATCTGTACCATTCACTATAACCCCCAGCATCCTCCTCTCCCTCTGTACCATTCAGTATAACTCCCAGCATCCTCCTCTCCCTCTGTACCATTCAGTATAACTCCCAGCATCCTCCTCTCCCTCTGTACCATTCAGTATAACTCCCAGCATCCTCCTCTCCCTCTGTACCATTCAGTATAACTCCCAGCATCCTCCTCTCCCTCTGTACCATTCAGTATAACTCCCAGCATCCTCCTCTCCCTCTGTACCATTCAGTATAACTCCCAGCATCCTCCTCTCCCTCTGTACCATTCAGTATAACTCCCAGCATCCTCCTCTCCCTCTGTACCATTCAGTATAACTCCCAGCATCCTCCTCTCCCTCTGTATCATTCAGTATAACCCCCAGCATCCTCCTCTCCCTCTGTACCATTCAGTATAACCCCCAGCATCCTCCTCTCCCTCTGTACCATTCAGTATAACCCCCAGCATCCTCCTCTCCCTCTGTACCATTCAGTATAACTCCCAGCATCCTCCTCTCCATCTGTACCATTCACTATAACCCCCAGCATCCTCCTCTCCCTCTGTACCATTCAGTATAACTCCCAGCATCCTCCTCTCCCTCTGTACCATTCAGTATAACCCCCAGCATCCTCCTCTCCCTCTGTACCATTCAGTATAACCCCCAGCATCCTCCTCTCCCTCTGTACCATTCAGTATAACCCCCAGCATCCTCCTCTCCCTATGTACCATTCAGTATAACCCTCAGCATCCTCCTCTCCCTCTGTACCATTCAGTATAACTCCCAGCATCCTCCTCTCCTTATGTACCATTCAGTATAACCCCCAGCATCCTCCTCTCCCTCTGTACCATTCAGTATAACTCCCAGCATCCTCCTCTCCTTATGTACCATTCAGTATAACCCCCAGCATCCATCTCTCCCTCTGTACCATTCAGTATAACCCCCAGCATCCTCCTCTCCCTCTGTACCATTCAGTATAACCCCCAGCATCCTCCTCTCCCTCTGCACCATTCAGTATAACCCCCAGCATCCTTCTCTCCCTCTGTACCATTCAGTATAACCCCCAGCATCCTCCTCTCCATCTGTACCATTCAGTATAACCCCCAGCATCCTCCTCTCCCTCTGTACCATTCAGTATAACCCCCAGCATCCTCCTCTCCCTCTGTACCATTCAGTATAACTCCCAGCATCCTCCTCTCCCTCTGTACCATTCAGTATAACCCCCAGCATCCTCCTCTCCCTCTGTACCATTCACTATAACTCCCAGCATCCTCCTCTCCCTCTGTACCATTCAGTATAACCCCCAGCATCCATCTCTCCCTCTGTACCATTCAGTATAACTCCCAGCATCCTCCTCTCCCTCTGTACCATTCAGTATAACTCCCAGCATCCTCCTCTCCCTCTGTACCATTCAGTATAACTCCCAGAATCCTCCTCTCCATCTGTACCATTCACTATAACCCCCAGCATCCTCCTCTCCCTCTGTACCATTCAGTATAACTCCCAGCATCCTCCTCTCCCTCTGTACCATTCAGTATAACCCCCAGCATCCTCCTCTCCCTCTGTACCATTCAGTATAACCCCCAGCATCCTCCTCTCCCTCTGTACCATTCAGTATAACCCCCAGCATCCTCCTCTCCCTATGTACCATTCAGTATAACCCTCAGCATCCTCCTCTCCCTCTGTACCATTCAGTATAACTCCCAGCATCCTCCTCTCCCTCTGTACCATTCAGTATAACTCCCAGCATCCTCCTCTCCCTCTGTACCATTCAGTATAACTCCCAGCATCCTCCTCTCCCTCTGTACCATTCAGTATAACTCCCAGCATCCTCCTCTCCCTCTGTACCATTCAGTATAACTCCCAGCATCCTCCTCTCTCTCTGTACCATTCAGTATAACTCCCAGCATCCTCCTCTCCCTCTGTATCATTCAGTATAACCCCCAGCATCCTCCTCTCCCTCTGTACCATTCAGTATAACCCCCAGCATCCTCCTCTCCCTCTGTACCATTCAGTATAACCCCCAGCATCCTCCTCTCCCTCTGTACCATTCAGTATAACTCCCAGCATCCTCCTCTCCCTCTGTACCATTCAGTATAACCCCCAGCATCCTCCTCTCCCTCTGTACCATTCAGTACAACCCCCAGCATCCTCCTCTCCCTCTGTACCATTCAGTATAACCCCCAGCATCCTCCTCTCCCTATGTACCATTCAGTATAACTCCCAGCATCCTCCTCTCCTTATGTACCATTCAGTATAACCCCCAGCATCCTCCTCTCCCTCTGCACCATTCAGTATAACCCCCAGCATCCTCCTCTCCCTCTGTACCATTCAGTATAACCCCCAGCATCCTCCTCTCCATCTGTACCATTCAGTATAACCCCCAGCATCCTCCTCTCCCTCTGTACCATTCAGTATAACCCCCAGCATCCTCCTCTCCCTCTGTACCATTCAGTATAACCCCCAGCATCCTCCTCTCCCTCTGTACCATTCAGTATAACTCCCAGCATCCTCCTCTCCCTCTGTACCATTCAGTATAACCCCCAGCATCCTCCTCTCCCTCTGTACCATTCAGTATAACCCCCAGCATCCATCTCTCCCTCTGTACCATTCAGTATAACTCCCAGCATCCTCCTCTCCCTCTGTACCATTCAGTATAACCCCCAGCATCCTCCTCTCCATCTGTACCATTCACTATAACCCCCAGCATCCTCCTCTCCCTCTGTACCATTCAGTATAACCCCCAGCATCCATCTCTCCCTCTGTACCATTCAGTATAACTCCCAGCATCCTCCTCTCCCTCTGTACCATTCAGTATAACCCCCAGCATCCTCCTCTCCCTCTGTACCATTCAGTATAACCCCCAGCATCCTCCTCTCCCTCTGTACCATTCAGTATAACCCCCAGCATCCTCCTCTCCCTCTGTACCATTCAGTATAACCCCCAGCATCCTCCTCTCCCTCTGTACCATTCAGTATAACCCCCAGCATCCTCCTCTCCCTCTGTACCATTCAGTATAACTCCCAGCATCCTCCTCTCCCTCTGTACCATTCAGTATAACCCCCAGCATCCTCCTCTCCCTCTGTACCATTCAGTATAACCCCCAGCATCCTCCTCTCCCTATGTACCATTCAGTATAACTCCCAGCATCCTCCTCTCCTTATGTACCATTCAGTATAACCCCCAGCATCCTCCTCTCCCTCTGTACCATTCAGTATAACTCCCAGCATCCTCCTCTCCATCTGTACCATTCACTATAACCCCCAGCATCCTCCTCTCCCTCTGTACCATTCAGTATAACTCCCAGCATCCTCCTCTCCCTCTGTACCATTCAGTATAACCCCCAGCATCCTCCTCTCCCTCTGTACCATTCAGTATAACCCCCAGCATCCTCCTCTCCCTCTGTACCATTCAGTATAACCCCCAGCATCCTCCTCTCCCTATGTACCATTCAGTATAACCCTCAGCATCCTCCTCTCCCTCTGTACCATTCAGTATAACTCCCAGCATCCTCCTCTCCCTCTGTACCATTCAGTATAACTCCCAGCATCCTCCTCTCCCTCTGTACCATTCAGTATAACTCCCAGCATCCTCCTCTCCCTCTGTACCATTCAGTATAACTCCCAGCATCCTCCTCTCCCTCTGTATCATTCAGTATAACCCCCAGCATCCTCCTCTCCCTCTGTACCATTCAGTATAACCCCCAGCATCCTCCTCTCCCTCTGTACCATTCAGTATAACTCCCAGCATCCTCCTCTCCCTCTGTACCATTCAGTATAACTCCCAGCATCCTCCTCTCCCTCTGTACCATTCAGTATAACTCCCAGCATCCTCCTCTCCCTCTGTACCATTCAGTATAACTCCCAGCATCCTCCTCTCCCTCTGTACCATTCAGTATAACCCCCAGCATCCTCCTCTCCCTCTGTACCATTCAGTATAACTCCCAGCATCCTCCTCTCCCTCTGTACCATTCAGTATAACTCCCAGCATCCTCCTCTCCCTCTGTACCATTCAGTATAACTCCCAGCATCCTCCTCTCCCTCTGTACCATTCAGTATAACTCCCAGCATCCTCCTCTCCCTCTGTACCATTCAGTATAACTCCCAGCATCCTCCTCTCCCTCTGTACCATTCAGTATAACTCCCAGCATCCTCCTCTCCCTCTGTACCATTCAGTATAACTCCCAGCATCCTCCTCTCCCTCTGTACCATTCAGTATAACCCCCAGCATCCTCCTCTCCCTCTGTACCATTCAGTATAACCCCCAGCATCCTCCTCTCCCTCTGTACCATTCAGTATAACCCCCAGCATCCTCCTCTCCCTCTGTACCATTCAGTATAACCCCCAGCATCCTCCTCTCCCTCTGTACCATTCACTATAACCCCCAGCATCCTCCTCTCCATCTGTACCATTCACTATAACCCCCAGCATCCTCCTCTCCCTCTGTACCATTCAGTATAACTCCCAGCATCCTCCTCTCCCTCTGTACCATTCAGTATAACTCCCAGCATCCTCCTCTCCCTCTGTACCATTCAGTATAACTCCCAGCATCCTCCTCTCCCTCTGTACCGTTCAGTATAACTCCCAGCTTCCTCTGCCCCTCATTATTTCCCCCATCTCCCCATTTACTCCCGCCGCCATTTTTCTCACTTGTCCTTTTCGGTGCCGAAAATAGACGCCAAATACTCCGCCATGTTTCCACCCGGTGCCCGCGCGCCGCACACGTCACTGCGCGGCGACGTTCAGCGTCATCAGGAAGCGCTGCTGAGGGCGTGGCATCGTTACCTAGGGCACGTGAGGCGGGGCTATGGTGTGACGTCACTACTAGCGCAGGGCTCCACAAGACAAAGAGGACAGTGAGGGAAAGTGAAAGAAAGGGAAAGGTGACGTAATGACGTCATAAGAGTGACCCCCCCGCACTATCATATTATCCTGTAATGCGACCCCTACTTATAATACTGCCCCATTATACACCCCCACTAATACTACACCATAGTAGACCCAATATTATAATACTGTGCCATAATATACCACCACTATAATACTGCTCTATTATACACCCCCCACACACGCTATAATACTGCCCCATTATACACCCCCACCAGTGGCGTAACTACCACCATAGCAGCTGCCACAGGGCCCGGGACATTAGGGGCCCGGTGACAGCTGCTACCGCTGCTATCATTATTCTGGGAGGTCTTTTCGGACCCCCGAGTATAATGATCGGGGTCCCCTGTTGGTGGAATACTTTCCACCAACAGGGGGCCCCGAAGCTGCAGCAACGGCTGACACACAGGAGCTGCAGCTCTGGCTCCTGTCAGCGCTGCAGGACGCTCCCCCTCTCTCCCCCCTCCCTTTCTCTGCTGTCCTCTGCCCACCAATGAGAGGAGGAGGCGGGGCTTATCCCTGCCGTCCAGCACAGAAGAGAAGAGGAAGAAGCTGCTCCAGGAAAATGAAACTGAAGCTACACAGGTACGTACTGGGGTTACTATACTTATACTATCAGGCATTTGGGGGGATTACTTGTGTTTTAGTAACTCCATGTGCCTCATAGTAATAGCAGTTAACCCCATCATCTCCCTCACATTAACCCCTGTGTGCCTCACCATAAGAGTTACTGATATGTGAGACATATGGGGGTAATAATAATGAAGATACTTTATTATTACCTCCATGTCTCTCACATATCAGTAACTCTTATAGTGAGGCAGACAGGGGTTAATGTGAGGGAGATGATGGGGTTAACTGCTATTAATATGAGGCACATGGAGTTACTAAATTGTAATGCACAGGACCAGATTTTTTTTTATCCACAATTTGTCCTGGTATAGCGGTCAGCGGTGACAGTATTTAGTCCTGTAGGGGCCACTAAGGGACATAATACTGTGTGCAGGGGCCACTAAGGGACATAATACTGTGTGCAGGGGCCTCTAAGGGACATAATACTGTGTGCAGGGGCCACTATGGGACATAATACTGTGTGCAGGAATGCGTAGGAGGGACTCAGTCGAGATCTTTGGTGTCGGGGGGGCCCCATGTCAAAAGTTCGCCACGGGGCCCCGCCATTCCTAGTTACGCCACTGACCCCCACTAATACTACACCACAATAGACCCCATATTATAATACTGCCCCATGATACACTCTTGCTATATTACTGCCCAATAACACCCACACACACACTATAATACTGCCCTATAGCACACCCTCCCACTGTAATACTGCCCTATACTACACCCCCTCTATAATACTACTTCATAATACATCCCACTGTATTACTACCCCATAATACACTCTCCACTATAATACTGCCCATAATACAGCCTCCATTGCCCAGTAACACCCCTCTCAGCATAATAATGCTCTGCAATACACCTCCCAGTATAAACCTGCCCTGTCTTACACCCCCTACTATAATTCCACTCCATAATACACCCCTAACTATAATACTGCTCCATAATACACCCCATATTATAATACTGTACCATTATAAACCTCACACTCTAATACTGCCCTGTAATACACCACACGGTATAATAGTGCCCCATATTTCACCTCACATTATAATGCTGTTACATTATACACCTGCACCTCACATTATAATTCTGCCCTGTGATACAACCCTCATTATAATACTGTCCCGTAATACACCCCCACTATCATTCTGCCACATAATACTGCCCCATAATAAACCACAAAGTATAATTCTGCCCCATAATACATCTCACACTATAATGCTGCCTCACAATACACCTCCCACTATAATACTGCCTCATAATGCACTCCACAGTATAATTCTGCCCTGTAATACAACCCCCAATATTATTATTATTGTTTATTTATATAGCACCATCAATTCCATGGTGATTTACATTTGGGGGTTTACATACAATACAACTCTCATTCAAAGAGTTTTCTGTATTTTCATGACTATGACAATTGTAGATTCACACTGAAGGCATCAAAACTATGATGGCCAAAAGTTTTGAGAATGATACAAATATTAAAGTCTACTGCTTCAGTTTTCCTAATGGCAATTTGCATATACTCCAGAATGTTATAAAGAGTGATCAGCTTAACAGCAATTACTTGCAAAGTCAATATTTGCC